>NC_140594.1:417384675-418584675 GCF_964204655.1 Triturus cristatus | reverse complement strand
TTCTGGACGGCTAATTCTGGGTCCGAAAGCCTCGGCGCCCGGGATCTGAAGCCTGGGGCCCCCGAAACCCCCCCGTTCCTGGGCAGCGGAGCAGAGAGGCGAGCGGAGGGCTAGGCCCCACATCCCCGAGGTGTGCTGGACGGGGGGCGTGGCTGCGTCGCCCTGCGTGCGGCTGGGCTCCACTAAGACGTGCCTGTCTCTGGAGCGGACGCAACGAGACTCGCCCGGCCCTCGGCTGCCTAGCATCGAAGCGCTTCGGGTCCGGTGGAGATCGGGACGTCCCCTCGGGGCGGACCAGGGACCGGACCCGTCCGACAGCGGTGAGGAAGAGTGGGCCTCCGCGTCCAACCGCCTGCGCCCCGGCCAGACTTGTTATCCTGAAGGGGCAGCCTGGGGCCTACAACTCGGAGGTCGGTGTGCGCATTGACGGCGGAGTCCCCTGAACGGCTCCGGCGTTGCATGGGTGGATTCGCTGCGGCCCCTGCGGCCTGCTGAGGAGAGAGGACGCGCCTGACCGGGTCGTGCTGGGCCCCCGGGCGACGCTCCCTTCGCACCACCTGCTGAGGCCTGAGACACTGACCTACTGGACGTCGCCCTGGGGCCTGGTGCTGCCTCCCCCTGACTCCTGTGCTGCCAGGTTGGGGGGGCGCCCGCGTGGGGATCCGGCCTGAACAGTATCCCCCCCTGGGACTGCGGGCCCTTGGACGCCGCGGGCGGCGGCGGTCGCACCTCACCGGTACATTGACCATCCGGTGACCTGTTGGTGAACGGCTTCACGGCCCTGGTGCTTTGGGGGCCCGGTGCTGCTTCCCGGCTCTGGTGCTTCCTGGCCTCGGGTCTGGCGGTGACCACCCTACACGCGGGACACGTCCGGGCACACCCTCGGTGCCTGCCTGGCGCCATGGGAGGGAAAGGCCACCGTGGTGGGGCGCAGGCCAAACTGGACAAATTTGCATTCCTACCGGATCGGAAGCAGTCCCCCCCCTCCGACAAACCTGTGGAGTTTACCCTGGCGGACGTCATGGCCACATTGACGCAGATGCAGGCTTCCATTGGTACGATCTCCACGGATGTGGCGCTACTCCGAGCAGATGTCGCCAAAATCAACTCAAGACTTAAAGAGGTCGAGGCCACCGCGACGACCCTCACGCAGGACTCGGCGGACCACCACAAGCGCATACAGACCCTGGAACTGACGCAAAAGCAATTGCTGGCCAAACTGGAGGACCAGGAAGGACGGTCCCGACGCAACAACGTGCGGGTCGTTGGTGTGCCGGAGAGTGAACGCGGCCCGGCATTAGACCTCTTCGTGGAAAAACTGATTACTGACCAACTCCAGCCTCGTGGGCTCTCCAAGTTCTTCTCGGTGGAACGGGCCCACTGGGTGCCGGGTGGGAGGCCTCGGCCGGGGGCCCCCCCGCGCCCGATTCTGGCCCGCATTTTCAACTTCCGTGACCGCGATGCAATCCTCCAGGCGGCGCGTACGGCCCCCCCACTGCGGGTGGGAAACAGTACGGTCACCCTATATCCGGACTATACAGCAACGGTGGTGCGACAGCGGAGAGACTTTATGGCGGTCAAGGCGGACCTCCGCTCTCGAGAACTTAAATACTCGATGTTATTTCCTGCAAAGCTCCGAGTGGAGGCGGAGGGGCGCACTTGGTTCTTTACATCGCCAGCGGAGGCCTCGGAGTGGCTGGAAGGATGGCGTCCTGCTAAATCGAGGGGCAGGGGGGACCATACCCCTTGCGGCCTCTCAGCCTCTTCCGGGGACTTGGGTGTCGAGGAGTCGGGGGCAGGAGATGGAACGCCGTGAAACATGAAGGTATGGAGACGATCGGACTTGCTGTCACCCGGCGATCTGCGGCCTTGATGCTCCAGACGGCCCAAGGGGGCCTTAACTTTGCAGGAGGCTACGAACTCGGGGCCCCCGGCTAGTATCGGACATTTGACTGCTTGAAGGGACAAGCCTCTGGTGTGGGGACCGGCAGCTGAACAGTGAGCGGTTTTCCCCCCACACGCACGTAACCAGTTTATGGGAACTAAGCACTCTGCTGAGTTGGGGTGGCGGGTAGTTTTAAATCCGCATGGCAGGGAGGCAGGGAGGGGGGAGGAGGGCAGGGGATTTGGCTGTTATGTTGAATTGTGTTTTAGTTCAGGTTCACCTACCACTCACGGGCACTTCGGGCTGACTAGGCGAGCACAGGGGTGGCATACTACAGTGGCCTATCTCTATATCCCACCCTGTAGATGGCATCACATAGCTCTCCCCACGTAACCATTGACACAATGCCCGACGTCCCTACTCAGCAGCGACGTCCTTCCTTTGCGGTCCTATCCTGGAACGTCAATGGTTTAGGGGACAAGATTAAACGTGGGCTGGTGCTACAATACCTCAAGCGTAGGGGGCCCGCGGTGGCACTCTTACAAGAAACGCACCTGGTGGGTTCTGCCACCAAGGCCCTGGATAGGCTTGGATTCAAGATGGCGACACACTCGGAGTTCACGACAGGTTCCAGAGGGGTAGGCATACTGATTAACAAACGTTTCCCCCTAATCCTTCTAGACTCCCGTAGGGACGAATATGGCCGCTTCGCAGCACTCACCTGCCAATGGGAGGGGAAGGTGTACAACCTAGTGACCGTCTACATCCCCCCTACACTGCACCAGGTCTCCTTTAGGGCACTGGGTGAATTCCTGCTGGCACTCCCGCATGGGGAACTTATCATAGGTGGGGACTTCAACGCAACCATGGATCATACACTTGATAGGTCGTCACACAGGGCACACGGAGGGGACACCTCCATTCTTACCGAATTCGCCGCCGCGCTAGGCCTGGTAGACACTTGGAGAGAATATAGGCCCAATGAGAGACAATACACCTTTCTTTCTGGCGCACACCGCACCCTCTCGCGCATAGACTACATCTTCACTTCGCCTGCCGGGTTCACTGGGGTGACCGAGGTGTCGCACCTCCCCAGGGGCATCTCGGATCACTCGCCTGTGGTTGTAACGTTTGCGACCAACGACCCGTGTAAACGCACCATGTTTCCGGTCCATCCCGGGTACCTCAAAATCCCCAAAATCAATAAGGCCCTCAAAACCGCGACCAAGCACTATTTCGCCGAAAATGCTGACTCCGTCAGAAGCTCGGCAACCCTCTGGGAAGCCTTCAAAACCGTCCTCCGTGGGCAGGCCATCTCCGTCATCTCTGATCACAAGAACACCCAGCGGCAGGCGGTGCTAGAGCTGGAGCGTTCGGTAACCGAGGCTGAAACGTCCCATACACAACAAGGGGATGAGGATTCGGCGCATACACTCCGCATGGCGCAGCAGGAGTATAGGTCCCATCTATGGGAGGCAGCGCGTGCTCGGCAGGTGGCAACCCAACACACAGTCTATGAACTTGGGGACAAGGCGGGAAAACTGCTTGCATGGCTTGAGAGGGGGGACCGAGCGTCGCGATGGGTGGCTCGGATCCGGCTCAACGAGGGGGAATTTACTTCAGACCCTCAGCGCATAGCGGAGGCGTTCGCGGCCCACTACCAATCCGTTTATACGCCTGAAGCCACCTCTACCGTGGCAGAAAATGAGTTATTCCTTCGGGACATCGCGATGCCGCGATTGACTTCCTCTGAAACAGAGGCCCTCGAGGCGGACCTGACAGACGACGAGATAACGCTGGCAATCTTGTCCCTTCGCACAGGGAAGGCGCTGGGGCCCAACGGGCTCCTGATCGAGTTCTATAAGCACAACTCCTCCCTAGTAGTCCCGCACCTGCGAGCCATGTTTAGGGATTGTCTATCTAGGGGGACCCTCCCCCTGGATCAGAGGATGGCTACAATAGTGGCGATCCCGAAACCCAACAAACCGGCGCACGAGTGCTCCTCTTATCGCCCGATTTCGCTGCTCAACGCCGAGGCTAAGATCCTGGCAAAGTTACTGGCAACACGACTGCAGCCCTACCTCTCCACCCTAATCCACCCTGACCAGTCAGGCTTTATGCCGCACCGGAACACCGCTCTAAACTTACGGCGTCTGCATAGCATTCTTGCTTGCCGCTCCACGATAGAGGAGGATGCGGCCATACTCTCGTTAGATGCTCGGATGGCGTTTGACAGGGTGGAGTGGCCTTTCCTGTTCGCCGTTCTCCGCCACATGGGGCTTGGCCCCAAGATCTGCGCGTGGATTCAGCTTCTGTACACCCAGCCGCTTGCGCAGGTGGTGGTAAACGGCCGTGTCTCTGACCCCTTCCCTCTGGGGCGGGGGACAAGGCAGGGGTGCCCCCTTTCCCCTCTCCTCTTTGCCATGGCTCTCGAGCCCTTGGCGGCATGGGTGCGCCAGGATCCGGTGATCCGTGGCCTCAAATGGAGGCCAGACTGGGAGGATCGGATCTCCCTTTATGCAGACGATGTACTACTCTATCTGGCATCGCCTGCGCGCTCTATCGTCTGTCTCCTCGACATATGTGAGTCATACGGGCGACGGTCGGGCTACGAAATCAACTGGGAGAAATCCATCTTATATATGCTCCGAGGCCCCCCGCCTCGGCCCCCGAGGGGATGCAATATTCTTGTGGCCCGGGAAGGATTCAAATATCTAGGGATATATGTTACTACAGAACGGGATAAATTTGTGGCCGAAAACCTAATGAAGCCCCTCCAACGGCTTCGTACTGATGTCAAGCACTGGCGAGCCCTGCCCCTGACCTTGCTTGGAAGGGCCTCGCTCTTTAAGATGCTCGCTCTCCCTAGATTCCTCTACGCGCTACAGAATACCCCCTTCCCGGTGGCGCCCTCTTATTTCACGGCTGTGAATGTGGAGATCACCCATCTCCTTTGGGAGGACAAGGCACCTCGAATTGCGCTCCATAAGCTCACCAATGGCTGGTACGACGGGGGAATAGCCCTCCCAGATATTAAAACCTACTACTGGGCCTCGCACCTCATGATCATAAATCAGTGGCTCCATGTACCAAGCGACGACCCTGCCTACCGTATGGATAGGCAACTGCTGGCTCCGGGGGGGGTGCTAGGAGCCCTCTATAACCCTAGAAGAGGTCGTGTCCAGGCAGGGCCCGCAGCGCACACCCTACAGATATGGTTTGCGGCACAGCGTGCGATGGGTTGGGCGGGTAGGATCACCCAGGCAACGCCACTATGGGACGCTAAACTGCTTGGGCTGCTGCGTACCACCAAGGGATTCCATCAGTGGGATCTAATTGGCATTTCGAGGGTAGGGGACCTTTGGCGACGGGGAGAGGTGATCACCTTTTCCCAACTCCAGGCAGAATACGATTTGGCCAACACCGAGCATTTCCGCTATCTGCAAATTCACCATGCACTTCAGACGGCGATTCCACTCGGGACTCGACTCCCTGAGTCATCGCCCTTGGAGGACCGGCTCCTCACTGAACATCTGATTCAAAAAGCGACGTCCCTAACATACCGGAAAATAATCAATAATCGCCCTGACCCCTTTTTGGTCCTTAAGGGGAAATGGGAGGCAGAACTTGGGGACTTTGACGATACTGACTGGCAGGCCGCGCTATCATCCCCCAGGGAGGTGGGCATATCGTCCAAATTAAGGCTAGTCCAGCTCAAAATTCTGCACCGCACATACTATACCCGTACACTTCTATTCAAATTACAGCGGACGGAATCCCCACTATGCCTCAGGAACTGTGGTCACGAGGGAACCTTCCTCCACACCCTATGGGACTGCCCCGTCATAGCGCTTTACTGGAAGGGGGTGTTCCGTACTCTCTCCCAAGTGACCAAAATCCCCACCCTGCCTGAACCTCGGCTATGCCTTCTTAACGTATGGGAGCAGACCGACCACGTAAGAGTGGCCCAGCTCTGGGTGACATTGGGGCTCATGCTCGCAAAACGTAACATAGCCCAGAGATGGGGTTCCGGACAGGCACCGACCCTGGCACACTGGATCCGAGACATGGACCTTGTAATGGTGACGGAAAAAGCGGTATATGTACACAGAGGGTGCCCAAAGAAATGGTCCCAGGTGTGGGGTGGCTGGAATGTTTATAGGGGAAACATTTGCGAGCCCCCACCCGATGCTCCAGAATCTGACCTCAGCGATCATGACTAGCTGCCCTGTCTCGCACATTGAGTTGGGATGGAGACTAATGTGTTTGGCCCTTTGCTTGCCTATTTATATTTGTACTGCTAGTGCTGACTTGCCAAGATGTATTCAAATCTGCTTTGTCCTAAGCCTTACACCGAAAGAGTGGTTTTTATTTTCTGTTTTGTTGAATAAAACCAATAAAAAGATTTAAAAAAAAAAAAAAAAAAAGACTACTTTGCCACCAATGACCCTGAAGATAACTCACACCTGAATAACTGGGAGGCCTTCAAGGCTGTCATTCAGGGAAAGTGTATCGCCCTGGCTACCACTCTGAAAAAGCAACAGACTGCGGGAAAATTGTCATTAGAGGGGAAACTCCAGACAGCGGAGAGGGCACGGAAAGATGCTCCATCTTCAGGCAATATACACCAATAGAGCTGAAAAAGCCATTCTGCAGCTCCAAGCTCGAGGTTATGCTGGGAATGATAAAGTAGGCCCCCTGCTAGCACGTCAGCTTAGAGCGAAACAAGAAAAAGAATATGTTAAACAATTAATTGACGACAACAGTACCACTCATCTTAGTGATGAGGTTCTTTAATTTCGACTCCATTTTACATTCACCTCCATTTTGTGTTGCTTTTACACAGGCTGCTCGATTCACAAAGTGTCTCTGCCCCTTGGACTGCAACGTGTCAAAAAACCCCTCCGTCCTCGTCTTGAAACCCATCTCAGACACCAGCCGGCCTAAACTAATCCTTGTCTGGACTACCTAATCTCTATATCAACTATCTGTTAGCCTTTAGTATTTTTCTCATGCCATATCTTATCTTCTGGCCTTCGCTATTCTCTACTTGTATTCTCTCATTTCACAACTGTCCTCCAAAGCATACAAATGTCCTGCCACCTGCAATTTGAGTTGAAGAGACGACCACTGATTAACCTGATTAACTGATTAAACAGTTGGAAGAGAGGTTTATTTGGGTTACTTGATATCTTGTCTTTAAACTTTTCTCATTGGTTATATCTTGTTTTCAAACTCTTCCCATTGGCTAAACATGTATGCATTGGGTGTGTTCTTGGTGAATCTATGTGCTATAAAAGATTGTGCATCATGGAGTAAAGTGGCAGTCTCCTAAGAACATACCGGGTGTACTTCTGGGACAACTGTACTTAGCTGCAGCTAATAAACCTGATCTTCTACGCGTAACAGAGTGTCCTGTGTCTCTGTTCAACAAAGCAGGTGAACTCAGGAGATTAAGGTGTACCCTGCGCCGCCAGGCCCAAAGGTCTGGTTCTTCAAATGGTGCCCTCTGTGAGGCGGCTTCAGAGGTAGCGGTTTTGCCTGAAGGTCGTGAGGAACCCCGCAAGAAAATTCTGGAGGAATCACGAACCACGTCAAGCGACCCCTGTATGTCAAAGTGGTCCATAGGTATTTTACAGCGCGGTTTCTCCTTCCTGACGGCTGCTGACTGCTGCCATGACTGCCGCCTTGCTTTGGCCCTTTTTGGTGATGTATGGTAATGCGAGACGTTAGACGGGCCTCTGTTGGCGTAAGAAGACACTTAGTTAAGTATTGGTGGGTAGCTCCCACAATTTTGTTTGATTTGGGTCTTTGATTCGGCTATTGCAAAAGCCGAAGCCGAGGGGTGAGTACAGTTTGTGCTATATTATTTGATTTAACCCCTTGATGTTTGTGAACAGTCCAGTGAAATAACGATGCCTGGTCTGACTAAGTTTAGAAAGTTTTGTTGTTTTGGTTGTGAAAGGGATTCCCGGCTGGAGGACTCCACATATCCGCACACAATATTTATCAGCATAATCCCTGAGGAGCAATCAACAACCCCCCACCAATTACACAGTGCATAGTACAAGGATATACAAGTCGTTCCAGAGCTGTGCGTCAAATAAACCAAAAATCTCCCCAACTAAAACCTACCTCCAACCACCATGAAAAATATTAAGTCCCTCCCCCTCCCTCAGTCCCCACCAGCAACGCAGGTATCCGTCTCCGTCCTCATGCATCCCACACGCCGAGAAATAACTATGTGTTAAGCTGTGTGATGATCCCTGCTTGTTCCGGGGCTATCTCCCCATCCAAGGCCTGCCCTTCGCTATCATCCTGTGGCTCATAATCTCGTAGTGCCTGTACTAGTGCCTCCCATGCAGCCGCCGCCTCTAGCGCCTTATCATCGTTACGCCTGCGCGCCATCTGATAGCGCAGTGCGCCCTCACTGGTGGCCCATTTGAGAAATTCACCCTTCCATCTTTTACTGGTGGGACCCACTGTCGCTTTCCAACGTTTCGTAATTTCTCGCTTTGCTAATATAAGTCCCATATCTATGAACTTACTCGTAATCTTATTCTTGGGCGTGTGGGGGAACCAGTGCAGTATACTAACGGCCATATCAAACACCAGCCGCCTCTCTGTCACCTCATTCAGGGTATCCCCCACCTCCTTCCAGTAAAGACCCATCGCTGGGCAAGACCACAACATATACTCCAGTTCCACCCCCACTCTCGTGCATCTGGGACATGCCGCCTCTTGGACCTTAAAGTATTTCTGTATTCTCCCAGGTGTCAAATACGCTCTGTGGAGGACATAGAAGTGTATTAGCTGAAACCTTGCATTCCTCGTGCCCTTCCAGGCCCATCGCACGATCTGAGCCCAGGCCGCCTCAGGGATATCTTTACCTAGATCAGTTTGCCATTTCCCCTTCAATTCCGCCAGAGGCGGCAGGTTCTCAAGGAGCATTCTAGAGTAGAGGCACGTGACCGCTTTGAAGGTCCCTGCCGCCATCATGGTGTACTGGCAGGCCATCGACACCTTTGGCTCCATCAGCCCCTCCCTCCAGTGTGCCTGTATCGCTCGTGTCAGTGCTGCGTGCAACAAGAAGCTCCCCCTTGGCAAATCAAATTTCTCCTGGAGAGTGTGGAATGGTAGCAGAATCCCGTCTTCATACAGATCCCCCACCACCTGCAGTCCCGCTTCTTCCCAGAGCTGTAATGGCGACCAATCTCCGCCGTGCGGTAATGCCGTCAACATCCCTAGTGGTATCTCTGGCGCATACAGATGTAACACTCCCGCCCTGCGCTGAGACCGATTCCAGCAAAGTTTGAAAGTCATCTCCTCTGTGAGGAGGTCCCTAGGCTCCAGTTTCTGCTGCAAGGCGATGTAGGAAAGGACGTGGCGCGGCGTTCCCCTCTCCCTCCCGGCTTCCGGACCTCGGAATACTCGCGCTACATTTTGGGGGTAAATCTGCAATTGAGCCGCTATATAGTATAGTTCAAAGTCTGGGACCGCCAGTCCGCCTTCTACCTTGGGTCGTATAAGCGTTGCCTGCGCTACTCTGCGCCCCAAAGAAAAGATACCACCATCGATTTCAGTAATCTAAATGTGGAGCTGGGGATCCACACCGGCAACGTCCTAAAATAGTATAGTAACCGAGGTAGAGCCACCATTTTCAAAAGGGATATGCGGCCTGTCACGGACAACGGAAGGGTGGCCCAAAAGGCCATGCTCCCTCTCAGCGCTCTCACACTGCGGCCCACATTCCCTTCCAGCGTGTCCGCCATCGTGTGATAGATGTGGACGCCTAGGTAGTTCAGGCACTTAGGTTCCCATCACACCGCACGAGTCGTGGCCGGTCTAGGTTCTCCTCGTCTCACCGGGAATAGGCATGTCTTAGACCAATTAACCCTCAGGCCCGAAACATCTCCAAAAACGGAGAGTAAACTCTCCGCTCCTGCCAGTGCTCCATCGGCGTCTTCGAGAAATAATAATAAGTCATCTGCATAAAGCGAGATATGGTGCCGACCGTCCCCGCTACCCAGCCCCCCGTAGTGTTGACCTGTTCGAATCTTAGCCGCGAGGGGCTCCACCGCCAAGGCGAACAATAATGGGGAGAGCGGGCAGCCTTGCCTCGTCCCCCGTTCCACTGGATACGTCGGTGATATCAAGGAGCCCGCTCTCACTCTAGCCACAGCCGAAGTGTATAGCACTGATGTCCATTGTAGGAAGCCCTCTCCCAAGCGAAACTGTCGCAATACCTTATACAAATACCCCCACTCCAAGCTATCAAAAGTTTTTTCAATGTCCACTGAGAGTATCATTGGCTGTAGTGCTTCTGGGTGATCAACATCCATTAGTCGCACTAGCCTCCTTATGTTCGCAGTCGTGTTGCGCGTCGGTATGAACCCAGCTTGGTCTTCATGAACCAGCGTGGTCATGCATCGCAGTAAGCGGGCCGCCAATATGCTACTCAGTATTTTGTAGTCGGTGGTTAACATCGATAGGGGCCTATAGGAGGCCACATTCTCACTCTCCCTCCCCGGCTTCAACAACGGGATCACCAGCGCTTCGCGCATCGATTGGGGTAGCCGTCCCAGCTCTCTCGCTTCTTTATAGACTTCTTGAAGCCGCGGCACCAGCAAGTCAGCATATTTCCCATAAAATTCTATGGGCAATCTGTCTAGGCCCGGTGTTTTGTTGCGAGCCATGCGCTTGATGGCATCTCGAATTTCTCCCGGCTCTAGGTCTTTCCCCAAGTCCTTCGCCTGCTCCTGGTCCAGTCCTGGCAATGGCAACTCATCTAAGAAAGCGTCGACTGCCGGGTCCCCGTCGTCCAACCTACTTTTGTAGAGTGTCTCGTAATAGTGCTTAAAGCACTGCATAATTTCGGTTTGGGTGTAAACCATTCCCCCTTCCGCCGTCCCTAAAGCCAGGATAGGGGAACTCCGCTTTGCGGGGTTGGCTAGCCACGCCAACAATGTCCCCGCCTTATCTCCCTCATCATGGACCCTCATCATATAGCTTCTGTGGTCAAAGCTACGCAAGCGCTCCACTTCCACTGCCACCGCTTCTTTAGCCGCAGTAACCACTTCCTGAAGCTCAGGGCGACCAGGCCTCTCTTTGCCTCCGGCAGGCTGGAATCAGCCTTGTTCAGATTATCCAGGAGCGTTTTCCTTATACCCGCATGTTTCCCTATGCAGAGCCCCCTGATGACAACTTTAAAAGCATCCCACTCTGTCGCCCTCGTCGCCGCTGTGCCCACATTTTCCGCAAAATACTGTGTTATGCCCTCTTCTAGCGCTGCATGGAACAGTGGGTCATCTAACGCTGCGGGCCTCAGTTTCCAGGTAGGAACGCACGAGCCCCAAACCATCCAATCCATTCTGATTAACAGGGGGTTATGATCAAAGATCGTTTTAGTTAAATACTCAGTGTGCACTATAGCAGGCATTACTGTCGGGGAACATAATATTGCGTCTAATCAAACATGCAGTTCATGCATGCCAGAGAAATAAGAGTAGTCTCGGTCTCCCGGGTGCTGCGCGCGCCAAGCGTCTATCAGTCCCCAACGCATCTGCCAATCTAGTCTGCCTCTGGTCAAGCGGTGCACCGGGGAGTCCGCCAGCGGTGGGTGGGATCTATCTAGAGAAACATCTGCAACGGAGTTAAAATCCCCACCCGGCACTAGCGGGCCCGCCAAGTAGTGGGCCAAAGCTCCGGACATCTGCGCCAGAAAGCCCAACTGGTCAACATTGGGCGCGTACAGGCTGCAAAAGGCGATGTCTTTCCCCCTTAGTTTCCCCTCAACAGCCACGTACCGACCCTCAGGATCAACCACTTGTCTAACTACTTGGAACGGGACTCCCGCCCTGATCCAGATCAGCGCCCCCCGAGCAAATGCGGAGTAAGTAGTGTTGAATATCTGGCCCCTCCATCTACGCTGCAGCGCTATCCCTTCTGCCCGTGTTAGGTGTGTTTCTTGGAGTAGTGCGATGTGTATACCTCTACGGAGTAAGTAGGCATGGACCTTATGTCGCCGCGTCATAGTGTGAAGCCCCCTCACATTCTAGGTCATACATCTCAAACTTGTTAAATCAGCCATTCTCCCATAACATCCTGCTGAATCGAGAACAGATCTCCGCTATGTCGCCGGCAAGGATCCCTCCCCAACATTTCCCCAACAGTCCCAAACTCCCCCCCCCCCCCCCCCCCCAAGAACAGGACCTAGAAACTCCCATCTAGCTCCCATCCAAACCATGACTTCTGTATAACCACTATTAGGCCCAACAGCAGACACTGTGGGCATGCCTTATGGGCAACAAGGGGGGACCAGTTACCAACGGGCAGCCGCCTCAGTTCCTCCAGGTCGCGCGTTCCCTCTGAGCCCAGTGTCATCAATCTCCGCCGGTTGCTGTTTCCCACTTGGTAAGGGCCATACATGCGTGCCCTTTGTAGCAGCAGGTCTCTGTCCCGGTAGTGCAGCAGCCTCGCCACCACCGGACGGGGGGCCGCCCCTGCTGGGGAGGTCTAGCAGGCACCCTGTGAGCTCTTTCCAACGAATAAAAGGACGATAGGCCCTCCGGCGCCACTACTGTCCCGAGCCAGTCCTCCAAGTACTTCACCATGTCATCTCCTTCCGTTTTTTTCCGGCAGCCCCACTATTCGGATATTGTTCCGGCGGTTGCGCCCTTCTGCCTCCTCCGTCCTCTTCTCCAGCGCCCTTACGCGATCGAGGACATCAGACATAGTGGTCTTGAGAGTGAGCTGCAGTGGGCCCACGGTCTGAAGCACTTTCTCCACCTCCATAACTCTATCTGCAAGCTTGCCATGGTCCGCCCTCAGGAGCCCCAAGCCCGTCGCCACCTGCGCTATATCCTGCTGCAGCGCTGTTTTGGTATCCACTATCGCCGCCAGGATTTTGTCCAGTTGCTGTTGCAGGTGCGGGTCGCGACGTTGGTCCTGTCCCTCCTGTTCTCCCTGACCCGAGAGCTCAGTGTCCGATTGTTGTAGAGTCCCCCCTTTCTTGCCTCTTGGCTTCCCCATACTGCGGCACCGCGGAGGGAAGGCCGCCTCTTCTTCCGATCTATAGGGCCGCGAGGGTCACTCCCCGAAAGGGGTCACACCCAAGCGCCTCTCAGTGGCCAAGGTGGTGATTCTCTCCCTTCCAAGCAACTGTCATTCTATTCAACGCACTGGCGTGCGTGAAGCGCCCCAGTCCGCTCTGCTGTTGTATTACTGGAAGTAATCAATTTGGCCAGCACTCCCCCGACATTACTCCTGCCCATCTCACCGCGGGTCACTTAGCCACTTCGCTCGGGCCCATCTCCGCCTCTCCCAAAGCGCAGGTCCGCAAGGTGTGGGGGCAGGGCCCGCCGGGGATCATCCAGCTCCGAGGACCAGTTGCCAGTGAGGCCAGCCCGCCCCCGTGTGGCTACGCCTCGCGCCACCCCGCCGAGGGGAGAAGGACGACGCGCGGCCGCCGGTCTCCCCCAGTGCAGCGCCCCCCCACTGGGTGAGGCGCAGGCCCTGGTGAACACTTCCACGCTGGCGTCAGGTCTTCTCGGGATCGCCGCTCTAATCACCAATCCGTTGGTCGCATCTGAAGAAGCAACCGTTCCCGCTCTCGCAGGGCGTCAGGGATCCCGCCTCCGCTCCAGGCCTAGGAGCTCTTGCCTCAGGGACCAGTCTGCTCCAGCCATGCACTGTCTCAACAGCGCCTCCCTTCTGCTCCCAGCGCAGGCCCGTCCCCAGGGAGGCCCCCACAGGCCGAAGGCAGATCTCGATGGGGGCACCGGCAGCCAGGGAGCCAGGACTCTGGGAAACTGTCTCTCTCCTCTGGTGCAAGTGGAGCCGCAGCGCCCTCTCCCGCCGCCACCCGCAACAGGGCCCCGATGGTCTACGGGCCGCAGGTCTCTCGGGGGCCGCTGATATCGCCCGGGAACTCAGGAGACGCAGCTCTGCCCGGTCCCGGGCCCACGCAGGAGGAGTTCATGCAAGGTGCGGGCCCAGCAGCGGGTCACCCACCACGTTTCCGCCGCCAGGATGTGCTCCCCTTCGGCCTCTCGTCCGGCACCCGCAGCCGCCGCACCATTGATCGCGGGCCCCTCAGTTCCTCCGAATACGCAGCACAAAGTGATCGCGAGGCAAGGGGGGCGGCATGTACCTCCTCTCCCGGAGCGAACCGCCCGTGTCCCGTCACCTGCGGGTCTCCAGCCTGCTGCCTTCCGAGGGGTAGAGCCGGGTGTCAGCGCTCCGTGAGTCCGATCGATTCCAGACAGCCATCTCCCCGTTAAGCCGCCATCTTGGGTGTTGCGGCTCCGTCCACCTCGGCCAGACTTGTCAACGACCGAACGCGGTCCGTCGGCAATCAATCCGCTCCAGGACAGCTCCGATCAACCACAGCCCCGCCAACCACCGGCTGAGGGGGTCGGGGGGCCCCGGGCTCCGTTGTTTGCAGGAGAAATGCGGGCTCAGTTACGGAGCTTGCGAATTAGACGGCCGCCATCCGCGGCTCCAAGCCCTGGCCCCATTGCCTTTAATGAGGCATGGATCCGATACACGAAGCTTTGAGCCTGACATATTAGATAATTTGGAAGCAATTTTGTTTAAAAGAAAAGCCCGGCAGGCAATGTTTGACTCTTTCCGCCTTTGGCGCAAGGAAGCCAAGCAGAAAGAAATAAGACAAGCAAAAAGAGATAGGAAGGAAAAGGGCATGACTGTTATACAGGCTGCCCAGCAGTTTAAAGATAATGAGAATGATTATACAATTGAGGTTTTAGATAGACAACATCGTATGGCAGGACATATAGCAGTCTGTTGGGCTGGTTTTTTTGCAGTCTTTTGGAACACTATTAAGGAGCGTTTCTTGTAAATATGACTTGCAACCAGTATTTACAAATGGTTTGGTTTAAGTACAGTCTGTGGGCTGTCCTTTGTTTCTGTCCTAAGTGTTGATCTGTGGGTTAAATGTGTGTTTCTGTGAGTTAAATATATGTGTCCTGAGTGTTTGACCCCTTTCTGTTTATGTCTGAAATGAGCTCAATGTGTGTTTGTGGTTTTTCTTGATGTTTTCAGTCTGTTAAGCAAAATGTCAGTTAATTAATATTAAGTAGAAATTAAATAAAAATCCAGAAATGAAGCATGTGATATGCTAAATAGCTATACGTTGCTATATAATTTATAGAGTAAGCAACTATGCACATGTACAAACTGTTAAATGCTTAAAAATAAAAATAAAATTCACATTCACTAGGAATACAATGGCCTCAAAAACGAAGTTGTGTGTTTTGTAGAAAAATAAACTTATAGTATTTTTTTACTTACATACATTGTATTAGATATTAACAGGCAAACACTTCAGCTGAAGTAAATTTTTGCTGAACGCAACACGCATTGCGTGCTCATGTTACAACACTGAGAGACAAGCTTTTATTGTCGCTAAGCAAGCAGCTCTAATAGACAGGAATGTTTACTCAGCCAGGACTTCGCCCTCAGTTGAACACGGGTGAAACTTTGCATTTCAAAATGTTGTTTTAAAAAGGTTCCAAAACTAAGGTTCATTATTTGGTATTACAGGAAGACATTTCAATTAAGGGTTTTCCTCTCTTTAAGCATTTTTGTAAGCATATTCTCGGTTCTGTTGCTAAATAATAATGGACTTTAAAAAAAAAAAAAAAAAAGTGGCGCAAAAATGTGTCATGTTTCAAGTTACGCTTCTGTGCTTAAACTTAGAAATGAATGTGTCTAAAAAATGATAGGCAAGGGATGCAGCTTGCTTTTATATGTGGAATTATCAAACATGATTGGGTTTATTAAAAATAATTATTAATTATGAAAAAGAATTATTAAAAATAAGTGCTTCTAAATTCGTTTTTTACTATTTATAAAGCTTAATGCTCATACTGTGACCTCCTAGCATTATAATTTAATTTAAGTTGTGTTGTACTGCATAGTGAGGACTTTTGTATATGGAATTTCACTTAGCGCAGGCTTAAAAAAAAAAAAAAAATATCTTTTTTTTTTTAAAGGATTTGCAAGAGATATGTCTAATATCCAATATCTGCAATCTGTAAAGAACATTCTGAGGATGATTAATATGTAGCACAATTATAAGATATTTATTTTTAAGTGCCCCAAATATCAAAGTCGAAATTGGGTGAAATAGACTATTTAACAGCATTCTTGCCCTATACATTAGCTTTAAAGTGCCTTAGGCTTCAGTAAATGCATACATTTAGGTATAATACAAATTTGCAGGTTGTTCCCATTTGGGGTTGCTTTTAATGTCTCAGTGAGCCAATGTGCCCAGTGCAGAGGTTTGAGTTTAATATCAAGATTGAAGGTTCTAACTCTAGTCAGACCTACTGAGACGTTCATCCTTTTAAGGTTGATGAACTAAGTACCGTTGCATAGGGTAGTAACAAACATTTGTTCTAAAACTAGTATGTTATGTTATTATGTTCTGTGAGTTATTCACAGTAAATGTTTTAATAATTTAAGAATAGAAATACATTGTAGCCTCTAACAGAAGTAATATATATAACATGTGTTTTTAAATAGGGTTAATTATTGCAGGTTAAAAAGAGTTAGGAAGGCTTTTTGTCTTTGACAGCTTCAGGGTGAGGAAAGAGACACGCGAGGCTGATTTTGACCTTGAGGTCAGTAAGGTGGGAGTTAGAAGTGAGTGTAAACAGATGGAGAAACCATTGCTTGGAAAAGCTTCTCTGACAAGAAGACATTAATGCTTGCACACTATAGGAACCTTGAAAAGTGGTGGGGGCCAGGAGTGCTCGCAGTGGCTGGTTTCCCGCTGAAGTGATATTTTTAGCTTTTCTGATAAGATAGGACAGCCGAGAATCGTTACGGAGCCCTGTCTGTTCCCATATTGTTCAAAAAAAAAAAAAAGGGGTGCTGAGAAGAAAATGATACATTGGTATTTCTGCTTTTGAAAAAATAATGTCCACGTAGTTGCCTTCATTTAACAAATGTGGCATTAGCCTCAGACAAAAAATAAGATGAAGCTCTTTCTTAGAATTTTGTGGGCTACATGCCTAGGTAAAAACGATCAGCAAATTAAGATTCATTTTTCACAGGAGGAATTGTGGCGCAAGGGAACACAGAGTGTCTGTGAAAATGTTTTCCTTTTAGACAGTTAAAATTAAGGTGGCTTAACATGCTTACTTGTTTTAGTCATTGCAAAGTTGACAAGATGGTCACAGTTAAGTACCACTAGGTTTGTATTTTTTTTTTTTGTGTTTTGTTAATGTGTGTTATGTTTTGTCTCCTGATTAAAAGTTATAGTTGATATTTTTGTGTGGTATGTGAAGTGTTTTTCTTTTGTGTGTTGTGTATTTTTTTTGCTTCTGCCCACAGATCATTCATGGATTGTTATGGGTGGTTCGAGGACTGACAAGACTACAGTTGGACACTGAGCCCTTATTGCGAGCGAAGAATCCCTGCACCTCCTCCAGCAGTTCCTCTCGGAAAACCTCATCTAAAAGCATGGTGGGTTGTAATCTCCAGGCCCCCGCGGCACGCTAAGGTCCGTCGATGACAGTGTTAGCCGGACCGGGGCATGATCGGAGTATGTTCTGGCCATATGCTGCACGTGGGTGATCGCGGGTCCCAGCCCCCTGGACACTAACCAATAATCTAGTCTCGCCCATGAAGCAGTGTGCGCTGTGTAATGTGTGCCCTCTCGCAAGGTGGGATGTATATGCCTCCAAGCGTCAAGTAAGTGATACGCATCCATTGTGTCCCCAATAACTCTACCTGCTTTAGTGTAATGATGCGGGGCTGGGTGTGACCTATCACGCCCTGGGTTATATGTGACGTTAAAGTCCCCACCCCATATAATATGTTGGGAACCCAGTTCAAAGATCTTGGCCCATAGTGTATTAAAAAACTCCGGATCATCCACATTAGGACCGTAACAACAGGCCAATGTCATCGAGGCTGTGCCCAGCCGCCCCCACACTATACAATATCTGCCCTGCGTATCTGTAATCGACCCCACTAGGTGAAAAGGCACCTGCTTTTTTATAACAATAGCCGTCCCACGAGCATAGGAAGAGTAGGATGAAAAGACTATGTTCTGCCCATTTGCGTGCAAATCCGCCAGCGTGTTGGGGAGTGAAGTGTGTCTCCTGCAACATGACAATGTGTACGTGATGCCTGTCTAAATAAGCAAGCAGTTGCCGCTTCTTCCTTGCATCCCCCAGTCCCAAAACATTCCACGTAATGACGTTCAAACTGCCAGTGTCCCCATTAGCCATACTCCCAGCCATCAGACATGCCTCCAAGCATCATATCAGCATTAGATTGTATCCAGCCATCCACCGTTGTAAAGAAGTCGCTATTCAATCCAAGATGCACAACTTTTAACTTAACCCAGCAGCTCCCTAGCCCAGTTCCGTTATCACGCCCCCAGGAGGCGGGCATGCTGTGGCCAGGAGTGCCCCCCGTAAGTCCCACCCCCACCCACTGAAGCAGCCCCGACTTGCCAGCTATGTGTTCCCCTCCCGCCCTCCCCAGCCCCGACATGTCAACTGTATAGATAACACCGTCCAACGTGGACGCACAGCAAACCGCCCCAGGGTGACACCCGCTGGGGGCTTCAACTAGGTAGCCGCGCAGTCACCTCCCGCCCCCGAAAACCAATCGATGGCCCCCCCCGGGTAAACATTCAGGCCTCAGGGGCTAGAGGGAGCCCGGTGTTCAAAATCAGGCACTCGACTAGCGCAGCAGGCAGCAATGATACCAAGCCAGACTCGCCTCCTGTCACCTCCAATTAAAAAAGGGAAAGAGGGAAAAAAATATGAATAAAGGAGAAACAAAAGCGGTCTCCTCAAGTCTCGTGCACGTCCTCTCGGGTGCCACCTGCAGCAGCCCCCATGGAGTCCTCCGCCTCTCCTTCCGATTCCAGCCGTCGTGCCGCAGACCCACTCCCGCCAATCCGATTCGCTCTTTTCTGCTTCTTGAGAAAGTCTTCCACTTGATTTGGTGTGGTGAAAAAATGCTGCTTCCCCTGGTATGTCACTCTGAGGCGCGCTGGGTATAGCAATGCATAGTCAATCTGCGCCTTTCGCAATTTCGCTTTGACCTCCAGAAATTTACGTCTTTCCTCTTGGACCATAGGCGTGAAGTCAGGATAAATGGAGAAGTTGTTTCCATCGTACGTCAGGGTTTGCTTCCCCCTGGCAGCGCGCAGAGCCACATCCCGGTCCCTGTAATTCAAAAGTCGCGCGATGATCGGGCGAGGACTGCCCCCCGGCGGCGGCCGCGGACCCAGAGCCCTGTGGGCACGCTCCACTATAAACTGGCTGGAGAATGCCAACAGAGGACAGCAGCAACTTTTCTATGTAATCCTCCATCTTCCCCACATTGGTGGACTCCGGAATTCCCAACACGCGTATATTATTGCGCCGACTGCGCGCTTCCAAATCCTCATTCTTCGCAGCAATGACCCTCAGCAGGTTATCCATCCGGGCTAGCCGTGTGGCGTGGCCGGAGGTCGCATCCTCTGCCTCCGAAATGCACCGTTCCGCCTCCACGAGCCTCTCCTCATGTCCCTCGAGTTTATGAACGATTGTGTCCATTCTCGTAGACATGCTGTCCACCTTCTCCACCACCGTGGCAAAGCCCTGCCGCATCTCCTGTAGTATGCGTTGGACGTCAGCCTCCGGCGCCGCCACATCACCCTGGGTCCCAGTGCGACCTTCACGATCCGAACCCGCCGGTGGGGCCTGGGCACCGTGCCTTACCGATTCGAACTGCAATTTCGGCTGCCTGGTATCCGTCTTGCCCATTCTGTCTCCGTGGCGGTGGTACCAGTCCGTGGGGCCAGCAATCCCTGTCTGTCCTTACACGAGGCGGTGCTGTCACCCTCCTATCAGCAGTCGCTCCTTGTCACAGCGGAAACACTCCAGTGCCAGCCACGTACCGCCGCCACCGATCGCAACCACACCACAGTGCGCTATGCCCCAGGGTATGTCGCTTCAGCACCCCTCCGCAGTGGATGTGCCACTTCTGCTCCTCTCCTTAAGGCCCCAGATCGCGTGGGCACTCCTGCGCCGCACCACCTACACCTCATGGCAGCCTCCGCCCGCTAATATCGACAGCCACCAGCATCAATTTCCCGGCCGCGGAGGATATGGCCAGCAGTAAGCAGAGTCACTCCGTGATCACCACCATTGTATTTCACCGCCACAGCTCTGGCTGTGCCCCCGGTCCCCTGTAGCACTCCCGACTCACCGGGTGCTGTAGACTGTCCCAGCCGGGTGCCAGCTCCAACCTGCCAGGCACGATCAGTTCTGCCGCTCAGTGCAGCTCCCAGCTCCGTACCGCCGCAGGGTCCCGCCGCCTCTCCAGCATCAATCTAAGGTTCGCGGCCAGGGAGAGGGAGGGGGGGGGGGGGGGAGGCCTCGCTCCGTCCCTCGCACTCTCCGCTCTTCCGTATATCGCCGCTACCACCTCCCGGCCCCGTCGCGGCACCTCCGCTGTCCCACTCACTCCTCTACCAAGTCCTAGTGAGACCTCGGCCAAAGCCCCAGCTCAGAGCCACCAGCAGGACACAAGGTCGCACCGCTCACCGCCTCTGCAATCGCGGGTCTTCTCTGCCGGCACGTACACTCTCCGGACCTCCTCCTCGCGGCCTACTGCCGCATGTGCAGCCGCGGTCTCAGGTAACGCCGCCAGCCAGCGGCAGACTCCAGGGCACTTCACTGCAGCTCCTCGGGTCCACTTCGCATCGGTCCAGCGGCTCAGCCCTCGGCGCAAATCGCCCCAAATCGCCAGCCAGTCTGCATCTAAGTTTCTGGGAAGCCAGTCTGCTACAGCCGCAACCGTAGTCGAGCAGGATCATGGAAGGATAAAGTCACCGGGCCATAGGAGCCTCACATCGGTGCGGCCATTCCGTGCGCGCGCCACCTAGCGCCCCCCCGTGTTTTTGCATAACTTCTTTGGAAAGAAAGGTTTGTGTTTATTTTTGTGCATTTTGTCTTTCTATGAATTGTTCCTGCTGGTCCAGTGTGTCAGAAGCGACACAGTCAGTTGTTTTGACAGCCGGTCACCAGCTGTCAAAAGAGGGGAGTAAGGAAATGGAATATTATTTTTGAGTCTGACAAATTAAGCAGGCCAGAATATTAGTTGCTGGGTTGCAGGTTCATTGTGCATAAAGTACATGACATAGTGTTGTGCGTCACCGTTCATTTACATATGATATTGAAATTTGTCTATGCTTTCTGTGCTTGGTATACAGCAAGTATACCTGATGGCTTGGCATGTGTGTTTTTACTTTATGCACGTATTTTGTTTTTGCGTTGTGTTTAAGCTTTTGCTTTTAATACTGTTACAAGCTCCCCTGTGTTGTGAGGGGATGGTCATGACGATGCCCATCGCTGCGCAACAGTTGGTTGGACGTATTCGGATACTAAATTCCACAGATAATGATATTTCATGCTGTGAACATGAGATGAGAGACAACACTTCACCAGTGCATGTCTATTTGGCTATAATGGTATTGAAGGAAAATAAAAAGAGATATACAGGATCAAAGTGTGTCACCTGCAGTTAGTCACGTTACTGCCCCCTTCCCTTAAGGAAGGGGCAGCCCTAGATTTATGTATCCTGATTGGACGTAAGGATAAATTATAGATCTGTGACTCTTGTACATGGTGACCTAATTTCTATATTACATTAGTCAGTTTTGTTCTGCTTCCTAAGTAGTGTATGGCTTTGTTCCTTAAAGGAAACCAGGTTTCATTTTTCCCTGAAGAAGGAACTGGAACATTAGCTGAGATTACCGTATATGGTGTAGCGGTCAGCGGTAGAGTTAAAATTTGTGTACTATTTTGACTTTTGTGTATCACCCATACTCTTGGTATTGAGTCACACACTTGATTATCACCCGAGTAATTTCTTGTTCTTCCTATAGATTTGTCTTTTGCCACTTCTCCCCTGATTGATGTCGCATTGTGCCTAGTTATTAGGAACTTTAGCTATGTCCTAGTCCCATTTCTCTTTTTCGAATTCCTTTCACCAGTCAGCCCTTTTATTATTATTGGTGTATTGTTCAGGTTCACATTTCCAGACTGTAGTAATGTACCAGGGACCCCCATATTATGTATAATTCCCTTTTGTATGACCAGACTGGTTTTCAAGAATTTTCCTTAGGCCTACTTCAATGTTTTCCAGTCTGACTGTCAGGGTAGTGATGGATTGGTTAACTGACTCAATACTATAGTAAGACAAGTTTTCCACCTCAATAGGAGATACCTTACATTTATTTTTTTGAACATGACAAATTTTCAAGGACTATTTTTAATTTGGTCTTTAACCCTTTTGTTCCTGCTTCTTTAATTTTCGGTGGGATCAGATGTGTTCTAAATCATGGAAATACCAGGACTCTCTAGTTCTTGTCTTTTGTTTCCACATTTGATTATTAGCCTGTGCACCTGATGCAGTTATTAAAGGGAGGTATCTACATGTCCCTAATAATCTGTATCAGGTGATTTCTCTTTTGAGGTGTTCTAGATAAGGAATTCAGGAACACCTAGACGTAATCATTAAAAAAGAAAAAATGTTTACCCCATTAGACAATGCCACCATGTGTGAGGACATCCATTTAGATAGAATTACCATGTAACTATCTACCCTTAGATGGCAGAGGATAATGAAGGGTACCCAATTGAAGAGACTAGAAGTACTGCCTTTGAGAATGACAGTGTATTCTAGATCAGAGTTGTCCCATGGCATATGGTCACTCCCTCGCAGATTGCAGGCCACCTGCTTGCAGTCCCATTGTTAAATACAATGAACTGTTCTTATACTAAATTGAAGGAAACTAACAACTGTGTCACATTTCCTATGTCACTAGATTCTGCGGGAATTAAGTCATAATAACCCGCAGAACACTGATTTAAGCCCAATTCCCATCGGTGACAGCTACAGATGAAAGGCGGAAGTCTTGGCCCTACAGTCCCAGCACCCAGAAAGTAGCAAGGCTGGACAGCGATCGCCAGCGCGCCATCAATGGATTCTCCAAAGCATCGTACTTGCTCCATCAGACGGCGTTGGCCATCACAAAACCAGAGTTTCAGTGTAAAAGAGCGAAAGAGAAGGATCCCTGTTGTTGATAGCAGGGCTGGTTTGAGGCTTCAGTTTTCTACCCGTCATGTGCTGGTAACCTCTGACAGTGTGCAGTCCCTTGAGCCCCTTGGCCTGAGTTTTGGCCACCGCCCCTCTTTTTTTCTTTGCTCCAACGGAAGGGCAGTGCACCGGAGGATCTAAGGCACTACATGATGAAAGGAAAATTCAATGAAAGAGCAGCCCAAACATCCTCTGACACTGAATAGCGAGTGTTGGAGTCTGAAAGTGTTGCTGAGCGTGAAAGTCTGTTGCTCTTTCTGATTAATAGTACTTGGGTCTGCACGAGATGATCTGTGCCCATGACCAACGAAGAGCACAATATCTGTAGTGCCTGCCGCAGAGGAAATATATTGGTGCACTGCCTTGAGACATTGAGACTTTCGAGTGAGCTGTGAGCTTTTGCCAGGAGGGCACTCCAACGGATACTGAGAAGCACTATTTTCATTGAAGGCCTGAATGAAGAGGCCCAATGCGAAAGAAAACAACAGAAGCAGATTTGATGGACGATAGAAGCCTACCAGAGAGGCTTAGAACGGACTTTGGCATAGTTATGGTTGCACAAGGGGTTCCCGTGCAATTGCATAGAATGGGTGTTAGGAGACTGATTCTTATTGTTTTACTGGCATTGTTTTAGAGTAGTATTCTGTTTAGTAAAAGCAGAATGAAGTCTATTCTCTGTTGAAGAGTATCCCCATTTCACCTGAGAGCATTGATGAGGATCGCCACTGTTTCACCCGAGTATACAATAGTCACTGAAATGCATAGGAGCCCTGAAAAGGTTCGCTAAATAATTTTAGGATTTGCTTTTGCCTAGGGTTGTGAAAAAATGATAATCCCGTTTGTAATAGTGGTCATTACTTTCTTCTGCTATCTGAATGTTAATTATGACCCAATGCTTTGTTCTCTTTGTATCCCTGTTGATAGCTTACATATACCTGCTTAAATGAAATGTGTAGAATGGAAAATGCTCACCTAGCAATGAATTAGGATTTGCCTGCGTAATGGCAAAAGGAGGGTCTGAGGTTCTTTAATTTCGACTCCATTTTACATTCACCTCCATTTTGTGTTGCCTTTACACAGGCTGCTCGATTCACAAAGTGTCTCTGCCCCTTAGACTGCAACGTGTCAAAAACCCCCTCCGTCCTTGTCTTGAAACCCATCTCAGACACCACCACCACCACAATCTTTGTCTGGACTACCTAATCTCTATATCAACTATCTGTTAGCCTTTAGTATTTTTCTCATGCCGTATCTTATCTTCTGGCCTTCGCTATTCTCTACTTTTATTCTCTCATTTCACAACTGTCCTCCAAAGCATACAAATGTCCTGCCACCTGCAAGTTGAGTTGAAGAGACGACCCCTGATTAACTGATTAAACAGTTGGAAGAGAGGTTTATTTCGGTTACTTGTTATCTTGTTTTTAAACTTTTCGCATTGGCTATATCTTGTTTTCAAACTCTTCCCATTGGCTAAACATGTATGCATTGGGTGTGTTCTTGGTGAATCTATGCGCTATAAAAAGATTGTGCGCCATGGAGTAAAGTGGCAGTCTCCTAAGAACATACCGGGTGCACTTCTGGGACAACTGTACTTAGCTGCAGCTAATAAACCTGATCTTCTACGCTTAAAAGAGTGTCCTGTGTCTCTCTTCAACAAAGCAGGTGAACTCAGGAGATTAAGGCGTACCCTGCGCCGCCAGGCCCATAAGGTCTGGTTCTTCAGTGAGGAAGGAAAGGCCAGGGCCTTCAGTGATTTCTACCGCTCACTCTATGTAGCAAAGCTACTTTTAGAGCAGGAACAATCTCAGTACCTGGACACCCTAGAGCTCCCGCAGATTTCCCAGACCATGAATGACAAGCTCAGCAGACCTATCTCCCACGAAGAGGTTTAGAGAGCAATAGATGGCTTCAAACTTCTAAATGCCCCAGGACCTGATGGGTTGACTGCCCAGTTCTATTGGACATTCACTGCCTAGTTAACCCCCCATCTCACTGACCTCTTCAACGCCATCCCAACTACCTGACCAGTATCTCCTTCTATGGGGGAGGCACTAATTACTGTAATCTCCAAGGCAGGGAGAGATCCACAGCGATGCCCCTCATATAGAGCCATAGCGTTTTTGAACCTGGACCCTAAATTATATTCTAACATCTTGGCCACCAGACTAGAAGATATCTTAACTCATTTAATTCACCCCGACCAATCGGGTTTCATCAAGGACCGCCAGACCCATGATAATTTATGTAGGATGATCCAAAGTTCAAAAGAAACGCATCCCAGCAGCCCTTCTCTCATTGAATGTGGAGAAGGCCTTCGACCGGGTCGACTGGTCCTTAATGCGCACCCTGCGCCGCTTTGGGTTTGGAGAGACCTTCCTGGGTACGGTGCAAGTGAATTACTGCTCTCCGAGATCCCCAGTGCTAGTGAACGGAGTGGCCTCAGACTTTTTCGCTCTCCCGGGGCACAAGGCAGGGCTGTCTCCCTATCTCTTATGCTCTTCGCCGTCTGTATTGAACCATTCAAAACCAAGATTAGATCCAAACCGGGGATCAGCGGTATTAGATTCAGCCCAGGTGAACATAAAATCTCGCTCTTTGCAGACGATGTGCTGATGCCTAACTCCAATCCTAGTGAATACCTAACGGCCATACAGGCCGAACTGCAGCTTTTCGAACGAGTGGCAGGGTGTTAATCTCTCCAAATCCTTCCTACTCAACTTTACTATGCCACAAGCCCTAATGATGGAGATTAAGGAAAGCTTACCATTTGCTGCGCCCGCAAAGAAATCACTTACCTGGGTATTAAAATCACCCCTAAATTAACAGACCTTTTCAAAGGTAATTTCCCCCCTTTACTGCAACAGCTCAAAACCGATTTTAAACAAGCATTTACAATGCAATAGGTCTCACATTTACGCGAGTTTGAGCTATGGGCATTGGGCATTGTAAATGACAATGCCTTCTATTTATGTTTTGATTTTTAAAACACAAATAAAAAGCATAGCTTAAACTTGCGTACATGCGAGACCTATTGCATTGCAAATGCTTGTGCAAATGCTCGTTTTAGGGAAGCAAAAAAAGAAAACGAGTGCACTGTCCCTGAAGTGGACGCCACGCTCAGTATTAAAGTTTGACAAAATAAAAAATAAACAGAGTGCGGTGTCCCTAAAGCAGGCGCTGCGCTCAAAAGCGTTTTTTTAAATGCAAACTGCGAGCAGTGCCCCTAAAGCGGACGTTGCGCTCAGCATACAATTTAGAGCGCACAGCGCAGTACTACAAGATTGGCCGCCATTGTCCCCATCACTTTCAATAAACAAAATAGTGCTCACCCCCTTATAATGCAGACCATGTAGCAAGCAAAGTAAAAGGTCCAGTCCTTATGGGCAGAACCAAATGGAGACAAGGTGGTACCAAGGCAGGACTAACAAGCCCATTTCCGAATCAGAAGCCAGCATTTAGGAAGGACACAGACACAAGCCAATGACAAGTATGGGCGGAGAGTGGGCGGGGCCTCCACTTCATTCTCTAATACAGCATGCCTCGCAGAGAAAGCAGCGCATGCGCGCTGCCGTTAGGCTCAACCTAAAAATGGAGCCCTGCATATATATCATGGATAGGTCACATAAACGCCAACAAGATGAATTTCCTCCCTTGTCTCCTCTATCTGTTCCAGGGCCTTGAGAGGCCAGAAAGAGAGGTTAACTCTTGGTTTGGACAATACAGTTGTTTGTCTCTTGTTTGAGGAAATCAAATATAACAAGCATTTGCAATGCATTAGGTCTCGCATTTGCGAGATTTTGAGCTATTGGCATTGTAAACGACAATGCCTTTTATTTATGTGTTTTGAAAACCTTCAAGCAACGACTATGAGTACAAAGTGCACATAAATAAAAGTCATTGCCATTAAAGTTTCGAAAGTGTGAGACCTATTGCATTGCAAATGCTTGTTTGGTTAGGCTATAACTGTTAAATTAAAAAATAAGGTCACTTTTATAAACGGCTCCCTTTCAAGTATAAATTGGCACTGCAATGAATTAAGCTGCACAATTAAATATCACACAATTTCAAGCAGCAAATGACAAGTACATTTTGAATGACCAGGCATACGTTTGCCTATAGAGCATTTGCATATATTTGCGTATGTATACTCCAATATTTTAATTCTGTTTAGACACTGGAATAGACTTTGGTGACGAGGGGCAGGCAACAGAGGACAGAGGCTATATGTGAGAAGCAGAGGCTGAAACCCATTGGACTGTAAGTGCAGCAGAAGGCAGGGGACTGTGGACAGAAGTGGGAGTGGAGAGCTAGAGTAGCTGAAGCAAGGAAGGAGAGGCCAGGATGTTCGGTTGAGACCCCGAGGGGTGAAACGCCTCACCTTTTATACATTCTGAAGGTCTGATTAGCTCAATAAATTCTGCCATGCTGCTGGGGGCTACTGCCTCCGCCGGGGGAGCCGTTGTGTATCATCAGTGAGGCAGCAACAGGGAAGCAGCCCACGAGCCAAAACGTGCCTGGCTTGGCAGAGTCTAGAAGTCACACAAAGCACTGGAACCCTGGAACCTGCCTGACTGCTGCCGTTCTGCCACTGCCTCTGCGCCGCGGCTCCGTCCCTGCCCCCCTGGCTCTCCCTTCCAGCCCGCTCTGCCGCTTCTAAAGCCAGCTGCAGCCCTCCATGATTTCACCTGAAGCAACATCTTAACAGCATATTGGAACTAGGCTGAGATCTTAGCAGTGTAATGGAACCAGAGCGAGGTCTGACGGGTGTAGGCGTTGATGGGCAGTGTAATGGAACTAGAGCAAGGTCGGAAAAAGAAAGCGAGGTCTGGCTAGCATAAGCTAGGTATGGGTAGTGTAAGGGAGAGAGTGCAGGCTCTGACACAGTAAGAACGGACTGACCATTGTAATGGAAGCAGAGCGAGATCAGACCAGTGTAACGCAAGAAGAGTGACTAGTTTAAGCGCGGTCTGGCCCGTGTAATGGAATCGGAGCAGGGCCTGGAACAGTAAGAAGGGTCTGACCACTGTAATGGGAAAAGAGCGAGATCTGTTCAATGTCATGGAAACAGGAGGTTGACAGGCCATCTCAGATTTCTCACCCGTTTGGAAAAAAACATCTGCCCGCAGCGCAGAATTCACCTGCCCGGAAGGCGGGAGCCACGATAGTCGATGCAGCTCCCGACTGTCGCCTAGCAACAGGGCAAGGTCCATCTTCTCTTCGTCGTCAGCTCTTCCTTGTTCCCTAGCAACAGCGAGTGAGGGCGAGCCGATACAGCTGCGCAGAATCACAACGGAAACCCCGCGAACCTTCCTCCTCGCTGATAGGCAGATCCGAGGAACGTGTGGGGTTAGGGGAGGCCTCGAGGAGAACGATATATGCTGAGGAATACACTCGGCCCGTTCTCTAAGTCTCACTGTGGCCGTCATCCTGCCGCCTTCTTGATCTCGCCTTTCTCTCCTTGTTTCCTCCATACGCCGGCTCAGAACATGGGCGCGGTTCACTTCCTCCACCGCCATCAAAACAAACCGCCGCTCCGCAGCAGCTGATCTCTATCTCATCTCAGTTTAAACAAGCGGACGCCATTACGCCATGACGTATTTGCTCGGCTTTTCCTGCTGGCCTCGCCTGCCAAAAGGTTTCTTGTCTTTATGGGGCCATGTGTTTGGCCCCATAATGATAAGAAACCTTTTGCGACCAACGCAAAGCAAGCGAGTCCGTCCGAATGGGACGGCTCGAAAAGCCAAGCAAATACGTCACCGACACCTCTTTTCCAATGGCTGGTCACCGTTTAGCATAAACGGTGACGCCAGCCAATGGAAAAGAGGGGCGGGGCTTAATGCCCCTTACAGAAATACCCACATCTCATTTAATCTCGCCAGCGAGACTGCGCCTGCGCTCAGCCTTACGCTAGTGAGACCTAAAAATGAGTGTACATTCCACACTGTTAGATTGCCTTAAACCTACCTGTGATCAGCCTATCTTTTTTTTCCATGTTGATGAGAAACTGGTCTTCGTGGGTTCTCTGAGTTTTACTGAAAACAGAACATCAGTGATTGGCCAATTTGCTGAATTATTTTATTTCTTCTAAAAATATTTTCCATGTATGATGGGGAAGAGGTTTAGGACTGTTTTGGAAACAGCAATTTCAAGAGGTATGGAAAGGGTGGTAGGTGTTTGAAGGGTTAGCAGTTCTTTAAATAAAGTATGAAAGGAGGGCAAGAATGATTTTTTTTGGGGATGAGCTAGCTGTTGGAATTAAACCATTCTGACGGGTAGAATTAGTCCAATGAGATGTGTTACAGTAGTCTTGCATAATGTTGTGGTGAAGTATCTTCAGGAGAACTATAGTGTTTATTTTTCAGTACTTGCCACCTTTGTGGTGCTTAGATATTAGCTGTAAAGAAAGCTGCAAGGGTTTTTTGTATTGGGCCTGGGAAGAGTGTGTGTGCTTGGTGAATGATGTTAGGGAACTTTAGATGTTTATATTTATTCTATCCTGCCAATGCACTTCCCTGATATCAGTGCAATCTGTACTAACCACACTGACATCCCTGAACAAGCATTGGCATAGCCAATAGGTCTCGCCTTTGGGACCTTATAAGTGCTTAGCTATGCAGCATATAATCCTGGGTGGTGTGCCGCCAAGGCCTGAATGGCTATATAATTACTATTTTTGCCATTCACAAAGCGCATGAGAAGCAGCTCGCTCCCAAGGACATATACTTACTGGTACAACAGGGTGCGAGGGCCTGCAGCAGCCACCTTGCCATGCAGAAATAATGAAAGGGGCACAGCCTTTTGAAGTGGCCATCATGCCATGCCCAGAAGGCATCAGCATTGTCCCAATGGTCATCAAGTTGAAGACCGGGGAGGGGTCTCTTTTGAGGAAGTGGGAGGGAAAGAAATCAGAAGCACAAAAAATTGCACACACTTTTCTTTCACTAAATATTGTGCTCTCATTCCATCGCCTGGTTGGTTTCAGATGCACCACAGGTCACAACTAATCACGGTGAAAACCCGGTTACCTCTAGGTACTTTCAACTTTATCTGGATACCCCTTTTCTTGATGTGAAATTATCTTATTCAAGAACTCCTTTCATCGGGTTTACTAGGAGGTCGAATCTACCATGGAGGTATTGTCCTACCAGGGTGGGGAGAGGTTGCCTACGATGAAGCATGTCACATTATAGGAGCGAGGCTTCCTCGATCAATAAGGTTGGTTATCCTTCTTTTCTTGGGCTTACTCTGATCCACGCCAAAATCTTGATAATTTAGGTATCAGTGATTTGTACAATGACACGGATATAAATAACACTGATAACCCTACATGATTTACAACTAAACAGTGCCAGTAATAAATAAAAGGTTACACCCACTAACAGGAAACTGGCTTCCATGCACAAACTCTATCAATCAATCAATCAATCAAAACAAATGTATAAAGCGCATGGCTGCACTAGCTAGTGCGTCCCAGCACTACAATATGATACAGGGAGTTACCCATTGAGGAGTTGTCACAGAAGTCCTCACTGGTAAACCTTATTGCTTACAGCAATGGGTTAAATAAATTCAGTCATTGCACAATAATCTCGGCTATGTGTTTGGAGTTCCAGGAAGAGCGCCTTGAGATCCCTGCAAGCAGCCAGTGTTCGAATGCAGGTAATAAAAGGACTGCCAGGAGAGATTACTTTGACTACTGCAATACAGTAGAAATATACAAGTTGTTCGCTCTAACTCCCTAAAACAGGTGGAGGTTGACGGGGCCTGTAGCCCACCCACGGGGGGGGGGGGGGGGGGGGAAGTTAAACTTCTAATGCTGATCATGAGATCTGAAACAGTAATGTATCCTGCTGTCCTCAATGTCTGTCCCACTGCATCATTCTTGTTATGTGTGTTTGGTGGTCTGAAAAATCATGTCAATGGCAGAGGTTTGATTTGCCCTTAAATTGTAAACTGAGCCTCGGGAAGCTTACATGCTCACTCTATCCTATTCCTATTTGTTTGTTCAATTAGTATTGTAACCTAGTTTGTAGGCTTAGGCTTGCTCTTTCCTGGAGTTAGCCTCCCCTCTAGCTGTTTCACAGCTGCTGCTTCTAAAACTAGCAGAAGGCTCTCTGACCACCGTGTCTCACGTGCCATCTAGTATTCTCATTCACTCTATGCTGGGTTTGACTTGATTTTTTGTGCAACAAGTACTTAGTGGTTAGTGTTGATTCAATTATGTGCATTAATGTTTGACAAATATATGTTTTTCTTTGAGCTTCCTTAAAGAACATGTGCATTTTGATGAACCACAATTATGTCTCATTTACACTAAATAATAACAATTCTCAGATACCAATAATCATGAAAAGTCTATGCCAAGGAGCTTGCTCAAGTGATTCCTCCTAGACAGACAGGGATACAGATTTCCCCAGTGCCTGGGTTGCAGGAGACCTGTGATCGTATGGTAATAAGGACAACTGAAGGATGAATACTTATAATACTTATGCCAACTACCCAAACTAAAATTACAGCCCTGAAGTTACTGCTCTAGATAATGTATATAACAAACACTATCAAATGCCTTAAGAAACATTGTTGGCATATTATATACATCCTGAGCAAAAAAATGTGTCTGCTGTGGACGTAACAAAAAGGCAGGTGAAAACATATTTCTTGAAGCTTCAATTTCTTTGAATACGAACTCGAATTATATATAAAATAAGAGTCCTGGGGTTTAGAACAAACTACATATTTGCAAACTACTGAGTGAAATGATCAACCCTAGTAGAGGCCAAATAGCACTTGCCACCAAAAGAGACATGCCTTAAAAATAAAGACTTACAAGTCTTTCCAGATTAGGAGTTGCCCACAGATGGATTGCGTATTATAAACTTGGTATAAATTGAAACAAGCTTGAGAGTCTGCTGTTGGAGGGTCTGTTTGATGGCGGCCCAACAATTTCCAATGATAAGAAACAGTCTTGTTCAATTTAACGCCAATCTGTTGCTCCTCCAGTTAATGCTATAGTCAAGAGTGGACATCCTCTATCTTTTTTTTTTTAGGCACATCTAAAATAAAAGTATTTTTTTTCTCAATATGCAATGTACTTGAAATCACGAGGTTAATGGTAAACAATAGAAAAGGTAAACTGACACCTTTTGTTCAGGGAGAACATTAAGAATCCAATAATGCCATTGAATTAGAGTTTGTTATTGAAATAAAAACGTATTACATGATGAATATGCAGGTGCATGAATAATTTTAATGCATTATTTTTTGGCAGGTGAAAAACTAGTTAAGAAAATGCAGCTTTGCTAGTTTAAATTATTGCCTATATAGGCCCTACTCTTTTTTCTGACCAACATCCTGAGCTTTTGCTAGAGTGGTTAAATCCAGTGCAAAAGAGGTGGGTGAAAGTGGGTGTACTGTGTACCCACCCACTATATTTAGAGAGGGGACTTCACCCCCTTAGGTCGAAGCCCAGGAAGGCGCTGAGAGGTATTAGTCAAATCTCTTTTTGACCCGCCGCCACATCCCCTCGCGTTTTCTAGACTATGGTATCTCATACACTTAAAATATGACTTCAGTGTATTTTAAACTCTCCATCTCACTTGGATCTTCCTCTCTCTTTGAGCCCATCAAGAGGTTGCCTCTAGAGCTCCTAACTTTTGGCTGCATCTCTGTAATAGGCTTGTTCATTTGCACAGCCCAGAATTAGGAAGAGACAGTAGAAAAGATGTCAGTTTCATGCTTGTTCATTAACACAATCGCAAATTATAGTAGTTTGGGACTTATAGGACTAATGTGCTATTTGATCCTAAGCCCTTCTCAGAATTCCAATAGATAGGCCAGGCATAGCCTGTGGTGTTTGCTTAATCGCCTGCTCTTGGCTGTTGATACATCTGCTGCAGTGAGACACTAGTTGTATATGCCAGAATAGATCTGTGGCCAGATCAGTATTGTGGAAGCAGAGCACAGAACGCTGCTTTACTCCAGGATCATTGGTAGAAATAACGTTAAGGTTATTTTATCTCTCTACTCACCATGTCTGACTTTCTCGCTCTCTCCTGCTTTCTACCCTAACTCTGGTGAGGAACTACAGGTCCTCAACAAAGGGGGTGAGCTTCAACTAAGCAAGACCAGTTAATTTTGGTGTGAATGGTGGACAATGTCTTAATTAATAGTTAGAGAGAAGATCAGAATATAGAGATAGATATAAGTTTACTGTACTTAATTCCCAATTATGTACGTCGATATGGTATATGATGATTTGACATATCTTGATGTTTACCTCTAACCATTTGCAGCCAAGCTTATAATGGTGCTGCATATCATGTGGGACTGGTTTGCAGGCTCGGAATATCTAAGGCATGATCCGAGATATTCGGGTTTCTACTGTGAAAAAGAGTCGGAGTATAATATGCTTGCCATTTAGAATACATTTGCATTCTCCTAAAAACAGTGCCTCCAAAAGTTGTTATTTTGTGCTCTAAAGCTTTGCACTAAGATTCAAGAATAATTTTGGATGATGTTTCTTGTTACGATTTATTAAAAAAAACATGTGCCTATATCACTATGGAGTTAATCTTCAAGGGGGTTATATAAGAGACCCACTAGCAAATTCCTAGCTGAATTAGGTGATATATATATATATATATATATATATAAAAAAAAAAAAAAAATAATCAACTAACGTCTGTCGTTAGTCTATAAAATCCTCCCATTCTTTAAGGTTGAGCGTTGTTTGGGCTTACTGAGAGTTCAAGTGATTGCACGCCTAGATAACAGCAACATTTACAGTGGGGCAAAGCTAGGGTGACCAGATTTTGAGAACCAAAAAAACTGGAAACACCACAAATAAAAGTAGGACTAAAGCCTTTAGTCTTACTTTAATATCTGGCTTGTCCCAGTTTTTGCGTAGCCTTGTAAATATGTACCTATATAAACATATATACAGTAGACTTTTAAACGTGTGGACACACACACACACATATATATATATATATATATTCACTGAAAAAAACATAGGTTTCACACGTTATAGTTAGCGGAAATTTTACTGATAAAAAACCAATGAAATTCCCCCGTTATAGTTACTGTAGGCAACTATAACTCACACGACCGCAATCCTCTGCTGATGCTAATACTGTATTTAGACACTTATTTGCCCATGTCTTCTTCCATAAATTTTTAGCTATACATATATTACAAATATTTTTTTTTCATAAAGACACATATGTCATCAGCAGAAGATTGCGGTCGCGTGAGTTATAGTTTCCTGCACTAACTATAACGGGGGAATTTCATTGGTTTTTTATCAGTAAAATTTCCGCTAACTATAACGTGTGAAACCTATGGTTTTTTTCAGTGAATTTGCTAGGTTTTTTAAATGCTAATTCCTAACTATAACGTGTGTGAAACCTATGGTTTTTTCAGTGAATTTGTACGGTTTTTTAAATGCTAAGTTACTTTACGCCATTCGTGGCATGCGCGCCCACTTAACGCAGTTCGTTTCGTGCGCGCACCGTGCGCATCGCGCACCGTACGCGCACAGTGAGCACGCGGTGCGCTTCGCGCACCGCGCGCCCACTTTACGCAGTTAGTGCCGTGCACGCACGGTGGGCACGCGGTGCGCTACGCGCACCGCGTGCCCACGTTACGCTAGATGGGCCATGTACGCACGATGCGCTTCGCGCACCGTGCGCACATGGAGGACATATGATGCGCTTCGTTGTGAAAGGTTATATTTTATTTCTTTTATTGGTTAATAAGCCATGCACAAATGGTGTCCTTCGGGCACCATTTGCACACGGGGTGGGGAGGGTGTGGATGGTTTTTTTTTTTAAATAATTTTTTACCGTACGCGTACGGTAAGCGTAATCGGCGAAATTACCAAAAAAATTAAACTTCCGTTTTCGGCCTTGGGGGATCTTTGGGGACTCCCTCAACATGGCTAGGTGCTTTGGAGCTGGCTAAACAGCTCCTTTACATGTTTTTGTCCTTTGTTTTTTAATCCACACTCTGAGTGCGAGAGAGAAAATGGCGGCCGCCGCTTCCTGGTTTCGACCGATTCGAATGTTTACTAAGATCTAACAGCCAATCAGAATCGCGCTCACGCACGTCACCGATTTACACCAAACCTACAAAAGGCACTTCCTTGACCTGAGGACTACCTCTCTGCCAAATTTCAAGTAATTCTGTTCAGCCGTTCGGGCTGTAGCTGTGTCTAAAGGTCCTATGGAAAAATGCATGGGAAAAACGCGTTTTGGGACCCCCCTTTTATCTCAGCCCCCGCTTGACGAATCCCCCCCGAGACTTTCAGGGTAGGAGCGGAGCGTAGCGCCCCACCTATTTTGAAAAATTCGCAAGGATTCGTCGACCGGCGCAAAAGTTATTCAAAATAGAATGTTGCGGATTTCCTATGGAAACGTGGTCCTAACTATAACTACCTACTGGCGACCGCCAGTAGGTAATATATATATAGGCATACATTTACAATACTATATTTAGCTAACAGTATCTATGGCAGGACCACCACCCTATGCTCTCCTCCCCACCTGGTCTCCCATCTGCTGAGAGCATGCAGCCAAACTCCGCCTGTGCTGCCTGACGGAAACTGAATAAATAGCATAATTTTTGCATTCTTATGAAGCGCCCGTGTAAGGAGATCGTGCCGTCCAATTCTCCTTAAAATTGCAGTTACCTGACCTTCGTCCCAAAACCCGGAACATTTGTTCAAAATTAAGAAATGTGCCGCTGTCCGGCACACCAGAAAAGTCCGCCGAAAACCGGGACTGTCCGGTGAAAACCGGGACGTCTTATCACCCTAGCTGAAGAGGAACCTGTACTTTGCAGATGCGCACACAATCAACCAACAAGCTTACAAGAGCGTGAAACATGTAGGCAGGTTGGCGGCTCCAGGCTGTGCAATAGGTCGAACATAGGTTTGAGCGCAGATCCTAACTGCTTGCACTTCAGGAAATACCTGAAAACCGGTCTATACAAGATGGCCTTCAACTGAATACTAGAAGAACAGACGCATCAAATGAATGGCAGATAAGGGAGCTCCACGCCTGACTCTGTTACCATCATACTTTCTTAAAACCTCAGTAGGGTACGAAATGGTTTGGGTATTTCCTCACAAAGCCCTCAGATTTAAAAAAGTAAACAAATTACACTAAAATTGAAGCGTGACAGGGCAAGCAAGATAAGAGTTGGCTAAAAGGTTGACCCAAATCAGACGTGTAAGTGGATAACGTACATGGCTCAGGGGATAACACAACGTTCAATGTGGGACACACTGAAGGAAAGGGGTAGTGCACTAACTGTTGTAAAAGAAACGGGTCGGGTTCGGGTGAACAAATCAGTGCTAAAGACAGAGTTTATATGCAATCTACGTGCACTGCGTTGAACATGATCAAGGGGAATGTTAAGAGTCAGAGAGTGGAGGTCGGGTGAAGCAAGGGGTGAAATGGAGGTTTGGTTCTAGCCTAACGTGCAACAGGATGGTTAATTGATCTTTTTAGCCCCCGAATGGTAATCCTAGCCTACGCCTACTTTCTGTCTTTTGGTCATTAGTACCACCCCATTGTCCACTCACACGATTACCCTTCCCTCCACATTTCAGATTCACCAAACCCCCAATGACCAACGCTGCCTAAAAAATAACACGGGAAACCGTCCCAGTGTAAATACATATATATTGAGACCCCCCTCAAAGACACAGAATAACCCAACATCTATTTCACCCCCTACCGTCCTATCCAGCCCCGCCTACTTCTACTTACCGCTTGAGTTCCCAATGGCCAGGACCCCGCTCAATAACACAATTACCACCAGGAGACGCATCGTTATCATGGAGACCAGCAGCAAACAGCAAACATTAATATGCAGACACTTCCGCATTCAGCCCCAGCTCCTGCGCATGCTCCTGCAACTAGCGATAAAAAGGGCGGACTACCCAGCAACACAAACAGCTGAGACCATCTTGGAAGAGGCAAAGCCCAAGAACTGTGGGTCGCGTGACAGATGGAAGAGGATTTGCACTGAAGTGTTACATTTAGGAACGGGGCCGTATCACACACAAGAACATCATTCTGTTTGCCTTATTGTTCGTTCATACGATGTATCAAACAACGAAATCCTGTACTTTTGTTAACATCTCAGTGATCAAGCCTGTAGTACATTTTTCATTTAAATGTCATTTATTTTCCTTTCATAGCGCTTAGTAGCACCGTTCTGGAAAAAAATCTTTCAAATATACAATGATCTTACCTTCTCTTAGATACGTAATAATAAGGATGCGATTCATATCAAAGTATGAGCTGTACAGAAGTAATATGCTGAGCGAAAAAGGTACAAAAACACAACATCCTGGCAAGCAACAAGATTAAGTAAAACGTGAAATATAAACGGGAACTAAATCACTTACATGGATTACCTGAACATTTATTAAATTAATTGTTCAGAAATCGTAAGTGTTTTCCCAGTACTGTTAAGAACATGAATATAGTGCCCGATAGTGACCTGTTTCAAAGTCCGTCCTAAAATACTAGAAAGAACAGAGTGAACGCACTCCAAAATAATCACAGTAGTACGTGAGTTAATCAAATGTTAATGAGTGCACGTTCATTCCTGAAACAGGAACGTGCACTCATCCATTTTCATATCCCTACTCAGGGGGATTTACCCTATTGCACCTACGACCTGATTAACTCACGTACTACTGTGATTATTTTGGAGTGCGTTAACTCTGTTCTTTCTTGTAATCATTCCCCAATCTGAGTGACGCAGAGCACACACCCACAAAAACCAATGGATGAAATCGCAAAAACTACTGAATGTAGAGCCGACACCTTTGTGTACACCCCGGAAGAAACACAACGTATATACGCTTTATTTGAGGATACAGCAGGAATCAGCACTAGAACTACGTCAATTCAATCCAACATAAAACAATTACTCTACACTTCTAGAAGAGCCATTAATCAAAGACTTCACGCCAGTACCTTGATCAGGTACCATAAAGTACAGCGTATACCGAGAGGCTTAAGAATTGCTTTAAAATCAACATTATGTAAAAACAACCCAAGATTCACTGAAAGATGGGAAGCTATTTTAAATAAGTGCTCATTGGACCTTATCTTACTTATTGTTGAGGAATTGTCTAAATTACTTGATGATCTAAACAGAGAAATCACTGAACTGCAACAAGAAATTTCCACAAAACTTACAGTCGAAGATTGGAATGCAACACTAGCAGATCTCAACAAACAGCTAGAGGAATATACCAAGGAAATCAACGAAAGTAAAATCAGAAAATTCACACGAGATACAGTTGATTACAAGTTAGGAGAAGTATATACCTGGGCTGAGGTATATGCTAATAAAAGACAACAACGCAAACAGACTGGTCGTGCATCGGCTACAGATGCCACATCTTCAGATGATTCCCTAACTAGCAGTAGACCGTCCAGAGCACCTATTGATCCACACACCAAAATTACCCCCCCCCCCCCAAGCACGGGTGACTTACAAGAACCAGCCACAGAAGGTCCTTCTACTTCCGCGAACAACAACGGACAACATTTTTTAGGGTTAGGCCCAAAGTCACAAGAAGAGCCAGGACGAAAAGCAATACCAACAAAACCAGTTGCAAAGAGTACTCGCAGTCAGAAAATCTCGTGATAAATATTTCAAGTCACCATCTAACGGATTTTCAAATCAGAACCCTACAAAAAGGAACATTGTTTGTCCCTACATACCATTCCAACCAGTTAGACACAGAAATTCGTTTTTTCAAATTCATGCGTTTACTCAGATTGAAACATTTCTTTCAAAATGTCATGGATGCCTCCTATAAACCTCGCGACAACGCACTAATGGGACTTCGCAACAAGAGTTCATATATGGCTCCAATCAGCCACAAAGTATTAGATGCCTTTGAAACCATTGTGTGTAAAGAATTGAGAAAAATATCTTACCATACTAGAGGAAGAAACAACAATATAACTCAAAAAGAACAACAAACACTTCGACAAATAGAAGCAAAGTCAGAAATTACCATACAGCAAGCAGACAAAGGAGGAGCATTGGTTATTATGGATTCAACCTTCTACTAACAAAATGTTAATGAACATATTCAAGATTCAGACGTTTACATGCCTTTAACATTTGATCCTACTAAAGAGTTCACCAACATTCTACAAACAATTGTAAAAACCGAAGTTGAAAACGGAACCATGAATGAGGATGACAAGAAATACCTCATCAAAATCAACCCCTCGATACCCTACATCTATATGATACTAAAAATTCACAAACATGCCACCAAACCACCGTTTAGACCAATTGTCTCTAGCATTAATTCACTACATGAACCCATTGGAAGATATTTAGACAAGCACCTACAACCAATAGTACAGTCTATGACTACATACAGCAGGGACACTATCTATTTTCTAACCATCATAGAATCGGTTCAAGATCAGGTAACTCCGAGTACAATCCTTTGCACTATAGACGTCAAATCTCTATACACGTCGATACCCCATGATAAAGGAATGGAGGCCATAGAATCTTTTCTCTTGACTACGGACAAACCCAATGATTTGAAAAATTTCTAATGGAACTTATTCATTTTACATTATATCACAGTTATTTTGAATGGTCCGGAAAATATTATATCCAATGTTCTGGCACGTCTATGGGAAATTGTGCCGCCCCCACGTATGCCAACCTGTATATGCACCAATTTGAACTGGATAACATCTTAAGTAAACAAGAATGGGTTGAGAACCTTATCCTATACAAGAGGTACATTGATGACGTCTTTATCCTTTGGAAAGGTTCTATTCACAGTCTAGAAACCCTCATTGAGAAACTCAACACCGTCGATCATCGTATTGAGTTTACCCACTCCATAAGCAAGAATTCCATAACATTCTTGGACAACAAATTAACGAACAATAAAGGTTGTCTCATTACACAAATATACACTAAACCATCAGACCGCAATAACTTATTACACTTCCATAGTTTTCATCAACCTTCTCTCAAGAACCATTTACCATATTCCCAATTACTCAGACTTAAAAGAATATCCAGCACCAACAAGCTATACGAACAAAGTAAAAGAACGTGCATCGAGAAATTCAAACAACGAAAATACCCTACACAAATCTTGGAGAAAGCCATTTCAAAAGCAGTCAAACTTACACGTCAGACATTACTTCAACACAAACCAATACATCAGACTGAATCTCGAAGTGTATTTGTATCTAAATTCTCAACCCAAAGTTACCAAAATCAAAAAAATTATCCTAAGATATTGGCCAATGCTTGGCACATTTTATTGTCCCTTTTGCTCGAGTTCACTTAACTCCGAACTACGAGTCTTTCTTCACAGTAGTTTTAACATTGAACTCCTATCGCACGTTCACGCGCTGTTCACATTATATACGGTCGGTAGTTATTCACCCATTTCACTTCCGTTTACGAAGACTTGAACCCGACGCGCACACCTTAAAGATTCATACCGCAGTAAGTTCTTCTTGACTTGCTCGTTTGGTTTTAACGCGTTTTCACGTAATTATACATGTCACCGTCACCTGTACATATTCCATACACCCCACATCAAGTACGAGGCTGATTCCTTGTGTCCATTTTTACAGTTTGGTCCCTGATGAAGGGCTCCACAGCCCGAAATGCATTGGGCAACCGGGCAACTTGAATACATTTGGAACTCAAGAACACATGCGGAATCCACCTAAGCAAATATATGACTGGAATATTTTTGTGAAGTTAAATTAAAGAAGATACTTGCGAATATCCTACGTTTAATCTGTTTATTTGGACATGCAATAAAAGAATTGAACATTTAATTTTGAGTGCAAAAGGGAGACACATTCCTGAAACAGGAACCTGCACTCATCTGTCCTAAAATACTACCTGGTCTAAGACCCAGGAGGACCTAGTCCAAACAAAGTGCTGCCTGCACTTCTTTAATTTGAAAGGGAGAGCACCTGCACTTTTCAGGTCTTCTGTGATATGTGTTTAATGGGAGAGTACTGTCACTTCCCAGAAACAAAGGTACTGCACAACATTTTAGAACAGGAAAGTAGGAGATTTTGAAAACGAAATGGAAGCAGATGCAAGTTCATGTGAGATACAACTAAATAAAGTTATTTTTGGCTATGAAAATCAGGAATGTCCCTCCTGAATCGGGTCTGTTGATAGTAAGTTCCAGCACTTCTATATTTCCATATAAAGCAGGGAACACAACAGTCTTAGGAAAGTGTCAAGACAAAAAAAAAACAGTCAAAAACAAGTTAATAAACTACCATGCTCACAAAACCAGATCCAAGAACTTAGGTAATTTTCTGTTTGAGCTGCATACAGATGTTAAGCCCATTGAGTGTGATTACTGTGTCAGACTTCTCCTCTCCCTAACCAAGGACATCCCAACTGTCCTTGGCTATCATTGTACAATTAATCTACTAACAGGCTTGAGTAAACTATGAGAATGACTACATTCAATGTAATACTGCTGTGAGAGAATCCTTGAATGTATTTTGTTGTAAAATGTTTCTTCTTGCTTGTGTAGAAATGTATGAAAGTCATTGTCTAAAGTCCTGTAAAGGGACTTGCTTTTCACTGTACCCCTGAACCCACTATTTCCCACCTTTAGAAGGAGAATCTATGATGGATTTCATAAAGAACTTAACTTATGATTTATACTTATGATTTGTATGCCTTGCTACTAAACCTTTTGATGGCATATTTTCTGTATTTTGCTGATTTATTTTTTACATAACCTTCAAAACTGTAACCTTTGTCCGTCATTCTTATTGAAAATGTTTCAGTTCTGAATATTACATTTGTTTTAAATGTATTAGGGATGGGTGAAATCGGGGAGCACCCAAGTCTGTCTCTGGATTACACCACTCCTGGTCCTAGCTGTTGGCCCACTATTGGCATGATCATTGAAAATGGGGTTGTGCGCCAGCAAATCTGGTAGCAGAGGTGATGGTTCCGATTTGATCCGACCAGCAACTGACAAAACCAATTAGCCATAAAACTGATCACTGTACCTTCATGGTCCAGATGGTTTCCCCTTGAGATTCAAATTGACCTACACCCAACCTGATCCTGGTTCCAGGAGACAAGGTGGCCGAAGAAGGAGAATGTGAGTATCAATAGGGATTTGCACGCATTTGAAGAATGAATGAGTTGTGAAGCAATATATGGTGGGAGCGGTAGTGGGGGCATTGTGGTGGAATGCAGTGAACATGCTTTGAGAATAACTGTTAAATGACCTTAGCTTTTGGATTTGTAGGAGTGATAGTCATTGCATTTTTGATGATATTCTTTAATTGTTTAAGATTGACAATTGCACGCATTGTTATACATTCAGTTTAGAGATGAGAAGAGGTACATCAATTTAGAATACTGAACTGTTAAACTTCTCTGATAGGATGAGGTATACTGTGAGGCGCTATCAGTTACACCAAGATAGGAATGTAACTTTTTCCTGTGTAGTTGCAGTAATTGAACTCGTTAGCAGTTCATTCCTTGGTGCAGTGGAGTGAGCACACTGAGTACAGTGATGTTCACCGGTTGAAGATCTACTGTTGTGTGAAAATATGTAGTATTCTTGTCATTATAGAGATGTCTGTTTAGTCAAAGCAGACAAACACATTTTTTTAGTGGGAAGCGGTTCAGGAAGCTCTGACAGTATGTGGGCATTGTGTCATCAGGGTGCTGCACAGGGATTGGCTGGCGGACGCCATATTCGTGCTGTAAAAGGGTGACCTTTGACAAAAATGCGCTGCTCTTGTAGGACGGACTGTGAACCCAGTAGAGGTAAGAGTGTGGGAGACTGGAACGGAGAGTGATTGAGAATTTGCAAAAATGGTAAATCCCTTATCGAAAAAGGAGAAAGACATAAATAAAGAGGATACGTTTACCCTGGAAGGCACACCAGCTAGGAAAATGGCAGCCAAGAAAGGGTTACATACGTGCATGTGGCTTAGTCAGTGGCATGAATACACATCCAAAGATGGAGGATTATGATTCCCGTTGAGTGGGAGCTTTTATATCCCTACAATAGAGAATTTGAGGTGAAGAATGTACGACGTAAAACTTCAGCCTAGGCCCACACATTGAGAAGCCTTAAATCGTTCAAAGCAAATAGCGAGCAAGAAATAAAGGACATTTTTAAATAAAAAATCTGTGGTAGGGCTCTTTTACGGAGAAGCATGCAGGACAAGGACTTTTTCCTGTGCAGTTGTACTAATTGAACTCAGTAGCAGTTCATTCCTTGGTGCACAGGAGTGAGTACGCTGAGTATGGTTTTGTTCACTGGTTGAAGATTTACTGTTGTGTGAAAATATGTAGTATTCCTGTTGTTGTAGAGATTTCTGTTTAGTCTAAGCAAACCAACACATTTTTTTAGTGGGAAACAGTTCAGGAAGCTCTGACAGCTTATGTTGTCAGATTGTATCCAGTCATTACTAAGGCAGACCTTCAGGTCAATTTGAGAAATTCAGTTAGAGAGGTTGTCTGGGATTTCACCTGGAGAGAAATTGGATTCATCAAAGGTGCTAATCCTCTAAAGATCACCATTCAACCCCTAAGCATTTTTCTTCCAACCCATTCTTACAAAATGACCTCAGAGGCCATTGCAGTAATCACCCCTGACATCTAGAGCGTTATAGAACAGGGCATTCTAAAAGACGTTATTGGAGTCCATGTAACACTCCGACTATAGCCTTACAAGAATCCCACAAAAAGTGGCATACAAGATCTCAAGAAAATTAACAAAATTGTTGTTCCATACTAACTGGTGATACCAAACCCTGCTGTGATATTGTTCCAAATTCCCCAAGAGGCTGAGTGGTTTACGGTCATTGACCTCTGTCAGGCCTTCTTCTCGTTTCCCTTACACAGACAGAAGCAGTTTTTCTTCACTTTCTGGCTCTGGAAGAAAACTTTCATGTGGTGGCATCCTCCACAAGGGTATACGAAAATCCCATCAAACTTCAATCAGATACTCAAGAAGAATTTAGAATCTCTGCAGCTAACATGCACTTTGACCCTGATTCAATAAATCAAGGATTTTTTCATCACATCTGTTAGAACTGGGGGTCTCTAGTTGGCTGAGATAGGTACCATAGGGACCCTTGCTTCTAGTCAGGGAAAGGAGGGACACACTCTCGATAACCCCTGCTCACACCCGGTAGCTTGGCACGAGCAGCCAGGCTTATCTCCAAGGCAATGTGTAAAGTATTTGCAACCACACTCCGAGTAACACAGTAATAACACCACAAATGGACCTGTGGGAGGGATGGGCGGAAAAAGAAACTAGGAGGCTTAAGTGGCTTGTCAATGGCTGTATTTTATTGATAGTAGTTGTGGGTAATAAATCTTCTGAGCGTGAGTCTGTTTGTTAACCACCATCCCTTGGTCCGTCTTCTCCTTGGCTTTGGGCAGGAGGGCTGTTCACTCTGTCCGTCGTCCCCCAGGAAGCTCGGGGAAAGAGACAAAGAGGACAGCTTTTGAGTGTCCGTTTTCCAGACTGTGCCCTCGTTGCCTTGGTGACCCGTTCTTTCCCTCCCGCCCTCCCGCTCCCTTGTACTCCCACCCTATTCCCTTCTCTTTTAGCCCTTAGGCTCGTATGCGGTGTCACTCACGGTCCGGGCCATAACTCTCCTGAGTTATGGCGGCGTTGACGTCCTCCCTGGGGGGAATCCACCATTCCTCGCACCACTCCTCATTTTCCATGGCACCTTCAGGGACTCTCCCAGACTCCTCGCCTCGTCCCAGCGTTTTCTCCAGTTCTGCGTTGTTGGAAGGGCCAGCCTCAGGGAAGGACAGAATATGTACCTGACCACCCTGCGCCCCACCTTTTCCAGGAGAAGTAGCCGAGCACTGGCAGGAGACCCCCTCAGGGCTGGGTCTCGTACCTAAGATCGTACACGCTGATTTAGCACCATGCAACACAGAGACACCACACCGTAGATTCTGACGTACGAATGCTTTATCTAGAAATAGCGGGATCTTTATGATCTGCAGAGGCGTATGTACAAGTAGAGCAAGGGCTCACAAAGTCTCGGTTGGGGTAGGGGTAGTTGGACAGTCTTAGGATCTGGGTCAATGCGGGAGCGTATCCGGCGCACGGCTCTCAATCCTCGAGCCGGGGGATACGAGACGATCTTTGGGGCCCAGCCGGACCAGAATGTCTCTTGAGTGCGACCAAATCTGCAGGGCTCGAGTAAGGGTGTCGGAGGTCGGACAATCTTCCAGGAGCCGCGAGTCGCTCAGCAGGGCTCAGAGTTCTCCAGGGTGCAAAGTGAGCCGCGACCACGTCAGCAGGGCTCGGATGTTTCTAGGCAGAAGTACGTCTCTGCCAGGTGGAGCCGCGACGCTGTCTGCAGGGCTCACCGAGGTTCCAAGAGTTCCGTCGGATTTTGGGAGGATGTTCTTCAGCCGCGACCACGTCAGCAGGGCTCGTTTCGTTCCAGGATTCAACTGCCGAGGGTCCCAGAGCGCCCCTTGTTATAGGGTGACTCCTCTTTGATGTCCGGAGCCCTCACGGGCAGGGGTCTTAGCGCCTGGGGGTCATTTGTTGGGGGTTCCTGCCACGCGGCCCTTTGATCCTTTCAAAGCGGGGTCGGGGGGGATCTTAGACATGCAGCAGGCGTGGAGCCAGCCCTCAGGGTGGCCGGAGGGGCGATCGAAACTATCTCTTGGGAGGAGGCCAGGTGTGAATGAAACTACTCCTCCCTCTTCTGCTCACCAGGAGCTCTCTCTCCCCCCAGCCGGCATGGCTCGACTAGGCCGGGGTTGCGCTTGGGTCGAGGGCGGCCATCTGGGGTGCTGGGCCAGGTCACTGGAGGCCGCGAGGCCGATGGAAGGGGAAGGGTGCCCGGTGTCGGGAAGATGGAGGGGAGGACGTGGGTAGCCCCGGGTTCTGGGTCGGGTAGGCTACGTTAGTCAGGGTCGTGTGGGGTGTAGAGGTTAGTCTGGTGTCGCTACAGGTCTGGATGGGCCACGCCACGAGGCCGGGTCCAACATGCATCCCCCCCAGCTGAAGGCCGGAGAGAACTACCCATCCTCTTGGGGGTTCTCTTCGCTGAGGCGGAAGAATTTGGAGAGGCCGTCAGAGTTGGCGTGGTCGGTGCCAGGGCGATGCTCTACTGTGAACTCCATCCCCTGAAGGGAGATAGACCATCGTAGTATTTTGGGGTTCTCTCCCCTCATCTGCATGAGCCACCGTAAAGGTCGATGATCCGTCTGGACTCGGAAGTGGGTTCCGAAGAGGTAGGGCCGCAGTTTCTTTAGAGCCCAGACTACGGCGAACGCCTCGCGTTCAATGGTGCTCCATCGTTGCTCTCGGGGCAGTAACCTTCGGCTAATGAAGGCCACGGGCTGATCTAGGCCCTTCTCATTGAGCTGGGATAGGACGGCTCCAATGCCATGCTCGGAAGCATCCGTTGTACCACAAACTCTTTGGAGTAATCGGGGGCTTGGAGCACAGGGGCTGTACACATGGCGAGTTTCAGGGCGTCGAACGCCTCCTGGCAGGCAGGGGTCCACTGCACCTTTTTAGGTTGTCTTTTGGACGTGAGCTCCGTGAGGGGTCCTACGAGGCTGTCGTAACCTTGGATGAACCTCCGGTAGTAACCAGTGGGGCCCAGAAAGGCGCGGACTTCGGTTTGGGTGGTTGGTGGTTCCCAGGCCAGGATGGCGTCAATCTTAGGTTGGAGGGGGGCGACCTGCCCGCTGCCGACCTGGTGCCCCAGGTAGACCACCGATCCTTGCCCAATATTGGCATTTGCTGGCTTTCACTGTGAGGCCGGCTTGGCGCAGGGCCCTCAAGACCCTCCGGAGGTGCTGGAGGTGCTCACCCCATTCGGAACTGAATACCGCAATATCGTCCAGATAGGCGGCGCTAAACTCTTCCAGCCCGGCCAGGACTCTATTCACCAGTCTCTGAAAGGTGGCCGGGGCATTTTTCATCTCGAATGGCATCACTCTGAAGCGATAGTGCCCATCCGAGGTGGAGAAGGCGGACCGCTCCTTGGCGCCTTCCGTGAGTGCAATTTGCCAGTATCCGCAGGTCAAATCGAAGGTGCTGAGAAAATGAGCAGACCCAAGGCGGTCAATGAGCTCATCTGCGCGGGGGAGAGGGTGAGCGTCGGCTCGGGTGACCGCATTGAGCCCCCGGTAGTCCACGCAGAACCATAGTTCGGGGGCAACACCAGGGGCAGCTGCTTTCGGGACTAGTACCACTGGGCTGGCCCAAGGACTGTCTGTGGGCTCGATCATCCCTAGAGATAACATCTTCGATACCTCCGCCTGGATGCAGGCCCGGACTCGGTCGGGGACGCGGTAGGCTCGGTGTCGTACCGGTGGGCTGTCTCTGGTGTCCACGTCGTGGACGCACCAGTCGGTGACCTTGGGGATGAGGGAGAACAGGTCGGAGAACTGGCCCAAGAGCCAGCGGCAGTCCTCGTGTTGTTGGGGTGTGAGGGAGGGGGAGAGGATCACCCCCTCCACGGAGCCATCCTTTTCTTTGGCCCGCAGGAGGTCAGGAAGAGGCACCGTTTCCTCTTCCGCCCCGTCGTCTGTGGCCAGGAGCAAGCTCAACTCCGTCCGCACGAAGTGAGGCTTGAGGCGGTTCACGTGGAGGACCCGAAGGGGGTTCTGAGGGGACTGGACGTCCACCACGTATGTCACCTGACTTTTTCGTTCGACCACTTTGAAGGGCCCGGTCCATTTGTCTTGGAGGGCGCACGGCTTCACTGGGGCCATTACCCAGACCTGCTGGCCGGGCTGAAACTCGACCAGCGTGGCATTCTGGTCGTACCAGCGCTTCATTTCTTCCTGGCTCGCCTCGAGGTTGGCCTCAGCCAGCTCTCGGAACTTCCGAGTCTGGTTCCTGAGAGTCAACAGGTACCGGAACACATCCTGCGGGGGGTCCCGGGGTACCGTCTCCCATCCCTCTTTGACCAGGCTCAGGGGACCTCGGACTGGGTGCCCATACAGTAATTCAAACGGGTTGAACCCCAAGGACTTCTGGGGGACTTCCCTGTAGGCGAACAGAAGGCAGGGGAGAAGGACGTCCCACTTACGCCGCAGGGGCTCCTCGAGACCCATGATCGTTCCCTTCAGAGTCCGGTTAAACAGCTCCACTAGGCCATTGCCTTGGGGATGGTAAGGGGTAGTGAATTTATAAGATACTCCACATTGTTGCCACAGGGATCTCATATATTTTGAGATAAAATTGGTGCCTCGGTCGCTCACGACCTCTCGGGGGAACCCTACCCGGGAGAAGATCCCCATTAAGGCCCGGCCCACCACAGGGGCCATGACGGTGCGGAGGGGGATGGCCTCCGGGTATCGTGTGGCATGGTCCACTAGGACGAGGATAAAGCGGTGACCCTGGGCGGTCTTGGGATCCAGGGGCCCCACAATGTCAATTCCGACCCACTCGAAGGGGGTACTGACGACTGGGAAGGGTTGGAGGGGAGCCTTGCGCTTCCCCCCACTTTTACCACTGGCCTGGCACGTGGGGCAGGACTTGCAGTGGGCCTCTACGTGGGCTCGCATCTTTGGCCAATAAAAGTGCGTTACTAGGCGGTGGTAGGTCTTGTCCTGGCCCAAGTGGCCGGCCAGGGGTACATCATGGGCTAAGCCCAGGAGGAAGTCTCGAAAGCGTAGGGGTACCACCAGCACCCGGGCTGACCCTAGCTCGGCAGACCGCTGTTCGCTGTACAGGAGGTCATTCTCCCAATACAATGAGTGGGTTTCCGTTTGGTCGCCCGCGGCTTGGGCTGCGGCCTGCTGCCGGGGTCCGACCAGGGAAGGACAGGTCGCTTGTTCTCGGCAGAACTCCTCTCGGGAGGGGCCCCCTTCGTGGCGCCACTGGGCCAACTCGGGCAGATCACCTAACTCCGTGATCTGCGCGTGGTCGGGCTGGACGAGTCCGTCGTCGGCGAGGGGCTCTCCTCCTGGGGATAGGGCGTGAGGTTCAACAGGGTCGTCTCCGGTCTGGTCAACGGAGGTGGTGCTGGGGGTTTCGTCCTCGACTCCCCCGCGGGGGGGTAGTCGGGCCGCCATGGATCGGGTGGTTGCGCACACCCATTCTGGTAGACCCATCATCCCGAGGTGGGTCTTGGGCTCGACCTGTCTCCAGGGGGAAGTTTCCAGGTCATTTCCCAGGAGGCAGTCTACAGGTAGTGCGGTTCGGACCGCCACCCGCAATGTTCCGGTTACTCCCCCCCATTCGAATGGTACCAAGGCCACCTTACACAAACTCTCAGTGTTGTCAGAAGCTATCACAGGGCAAAAGACATTTGGGATGATCTGGTCCGCCTGGACTAAGTGGCTGAGGACACCAGTGATGCTCGCCCCGGTGTCGCGAAGGGCCTCCACCGGGTGGCCGTTAACCTTTACGAGCTGGCGGTACTTCTTGGTGTTTGCGGGTAGGGGTGCCCCGGGAATCATATCTCGATCTCCTAGAGAGACTAGGGCCATGGCTGCAGGTTCCCATCCCTCGGGGTCCTCAAACTCCTCCCCTAGGGTTACGGTGGCCATGTGACGGGCTGGGGGAGCTGTCGTGGGGGGTTTCTGGGCCATGGGGCACTGAGGGTCGCTGGCGTAATGCCCTAGCCGTTGACAGCAGAAACATGTGATATTCACCCGGGGTCCTTGTCTGCCTGGGGTGGCGGTACTGCCTGGCGGAGGAGCTGGGAACCCCGGGGGTGGGTTCCTCGGGGGGGCTGCGCGGGGGCCCGGATGGGAACTCCCTCTGTTTCCCTTAATTTCCCCCCCCTCTCTGACGGGGAGGTCCTTGATGGCTGCGGGGGTAGTCTCCTACGGGGTTCCGGGGGACCCGGGTGTTTACCCAGCGATCTGCTTCGACGGCCAGCTTCCTCGGGTCTGCGAGCTTGCTGTCGAGCAGGTGCTGGCGTAGTTCTACAAAACAGTTTGTGGACAAGTGTTCCCAGGCAATGAGGTCGGTCAATTCTTCGAAGGTGGTTACCTTGCTGCCCTTGATCCACCCTTCCAGCGCCCGGCTGTAAAAGTTTACGTATTCCACCCAGGTGTTGCCTGGGATCTTTCGGCAGTCCCGGAACCGCTGCCGATACATTTCGGGGGTGAGGCCGTATTTCGTGAGGAGGGCCTCCTTCATGTGGCTGTAGGATGTTTGCATAGAGGCCGGTAGGTCGAGGAGGGTGTCCCGTCCTTCGCTCAGGAATCGCCCCCACAACCCGGCCCCCCAGTCCTTCTGTGGGACGCGGTGGGAGGTCATGGCTACCTTGTAGGCTTTGAACCACTGCTGGATGTCATCATTTTGATAGTATTCTTTGACCACATCCTTAGGGATGTGGACTTTCGGTTCCCCCAGGGGTGCGGGTTCTTGGCCCCCCGGGGGTCGAGCTCCTTCGCTCCTTGCTCGGAACTCTTTTTCTTTCAAGCTGCGCTTGTGCTCCAGCTGAAGTTTCTTTTCCTCGTGCTCCCGTTGCAACTTCTTTTCTTCTAGCTCTCCTTGTACTCGGAGTTGTTCCACCGCTAGCCTCTTTTCGGCTAGCCTTATCTCGCCTTCTATTTTCAGTTTGGCCATTTCCAGTTCATGACTTCGGTCCCTTTCCCTGTCTGTGACGTCTTCCGGAGACCAGCCCCCATCCGCTGCGTTGCTTTGTGTCTGGGGGTTATTGCTCGTTCTCGGGAAGTTCCTGAGCTCATCCGGCCGCTCTATTTCCTGACCGACTTCGTCCAGTCGGGGAAGGAAGGCTCCGGACTCCACCCAGGCTTTCAGGGCTTGTTGCATGTCTTCCTTGGTGTTCAGACCAGTGGTAGCGATCTTCCGTTGTTTGCAAAATTGTTTCAGCTCCTTGTGTGTGTATTCTTCTAACCGCTGTACACAAAACGTAGCACTCGCGTCGGTTTCAGCGGTGCCCATGGTGGTTTCTTCTGCCGTCTTTGTTCGGTAGTGCGTCAGCCATTCGCTGTACGATCTCTAGATTGTGGGCTCGGATCCTGTCGCTTGCCACCAATGTTAGAAGGGCCAGCCTCAGGGAAGGACAGAAAATGTACCTGACCACCCTGCACCCCACCTTTTCCAGGAGAAGTAGCCGAGCACTGGGAGGACACCCCCACAGGGCTGGGTCTCGTACCTAAGATCGTACACGCTGATTTAGCACCATGCAACACAGCGACACCACACCGTAGATTCTGACGTACGTATGCTTTATCTAGAAATATCGGGATCTTTATGATCCGCAGAGGCGTATGTACAAGTAGAGCAAGGGCTCACAAAGTCTCGGTTGGGGTAGGGGTAGCGGGACAGTCTTAGGATCTGGGTCAATGCGGGAGCGTATCCGGCGCACGGCTCTCAATCCTCGAGCCGGGGGATACGAGACGATCTTTGGGGCCCAGCCAGACCAGAATGTCTCTTGAGTGCGACCAAATCTGCAGGGCTCGAGTAAGGGTGTCGGAGGTCGGACAATCTTCCAGGAGCCGCGAGTCGCTCAGCAGGGCTCAGAGTTCTCCAGGATGCAAGGTGAGCCACGACCACGTCAGCAGGCCTCGGATGTTTCTAGGCAGAAGTCCGTCTCTGCCAGGTGGAGCCGCGACGCTGTCTGCAGGGCTCACCGAGGTTCCAAGAGTTCCGTCGGATTTTGGGAGGATGTTCTTCAGCCGCGACCACGTCAGCAGGGCTCGTTTCATTCCAGGCCGATGGAAGGGGAAGGGTGCCCGGTGTTGGGAAGATGGAGGGGAGGACGTGGGTAGCCCCGGGTTCTGGGTCGGGTAGGCTACGTTAGTCAGGGTCGTGTGGGGTGTAGAGGTTAGTCGGGTGTCGCTACGGGTCTGGATGGGCCACACCACTAGGCCGGGTCCAACATGCGTCCTCAGCTTCTCGCGACTCCTCCCTGTTTCGCCTTCCGGGTTCTTCCACATCACCACGCTCTTCTTCCTGTTCCGCCTTTTCTTCTAGTTGCTGCGGCTCTGATTGGCTTTTGTTGTCTGGCACGCCTCCGTGTTCCTGTGGGGAAAAGGTCCTGGACCAAGAGTTATCCAGGGTGTTACTTGATCGGTCTCTTGTCCAGGTGACAGCGGCTTCAGTTCGAGGTGGGGGTGGGCTCCCGACGGTCTGGGGTCATGTCCCGCCCGACAGGACACCACACAGGTTTAATAAAAATAGCGGTATCTTTATCAAAAGGAATACGATGAGACCAAACGATAGAGATCCAACATATGCGTATTCGTAATATTTCACTTTGCTGGTTATTAGGCCAACAGTCACTTATAGGTTCTTGCGGTATTAATGAGCAATTCATGATGATCTAATGCAGTCCTAATGCAGTGCTATACAGTTTATAATGCAGTTTGTAATGTAGTAATAAGACAGTCCTTAATGCTAGTACTAATGCAGTTACTAACGCAGGAATAACGCAGTTCATAATGCAAGAATAATGCAGTTCGTAATGCAAGAATAATGCGGTTCGTAATGCAAGAATCAGGCAGTTCGTAATGCAAGAATAATGTGGTTCATAGTGCAAGAATCAGACAGTTCGTAATGCAAGAATAATGTAGTTCATAATGCAAGAATACAGCAGTTTGTAATGCAAGAATCAGGCAGTTCGTAATGCAAGAACAATGCAGTTTGTAATGCAAGAATAATGCGGTTCGTAATGCAAGAATCAGGCAGTTCGTAATGCAGGGAATAATACTATAAGCCAATCTGGGGGTCAACTCGGGCACCACTAGGTCCCAACAGCAGAGACAATGGTCGTACGCTTAAAGAGGCGGCCCTGGTACTGCTGGACAGGTATGGGCCGCTCGGGGACTCAGCGTGTCTAACGGGGTGCAGTGGGAGAGAGATCGGAGCACTGCTGTACTCCTCCTGCACGCCTCCCCAGGCCACACACGCTTGCGGCTCCTGACCGGAGTCCAAGCGCTACCTGGGGGGTACGCTGCCTCGCTCTCGTCGGACGTCCTGCTGGGCGGCCCCGATGACGTGCAGCTCCGTTGCTAGGCGACGCTGTAGCCGGACGGCGCTGCCTTCTCCTTTGTTGATGATCTTGGGCAGATTCCTCTTGGCGAACAACGATCATGATCCCTTTCGCCTTGCAGCTTCCTTAGCTTAAAGAAATCATTTAGCATGTTGCGGCTCGGGCCGGCGTCGGCGATACTCACTCACAGCCTCAATTACGATGACGGCTCGAGCCACAAACAGCAATGCATCAGCGTGGACGATGTTTCACACTGCGGGGGCAATGCGGTCACGGGGCACCTCGTAAACAGCACCACAGACCACATGGCAGTCTCAGGCATGCAAAAGCACACGCACCAAGCGTCGCTGGGACACGGTTGGAAACTTTGATGTTCCTGAGTTACCACATCAGGGGACCAGCTCTCCTTGGGCCCTTGGAGACAAGATACTTCAGGACACAGCACACAGCAAAGTCCTCTCAAGTAGGGGGACACAGCACACAGCAAAGTCCCTTATCCTCTCCTTAGTCAAATCAGCAAACTGCAGGCCAGCCCCGGAACACACAGCAAGGGCAGTCTTTCTCTTCAGCTGTTCTTCTTTGGCAGAGGTTCCTCTTGATCATGAAGTAGTTTCAATCCTTTTTCAGTCTGGATTGCAGTCTTGAGTTCAGGGGTTTCAGCTCCATGAATGCCTTTGAAGTCTTTGTGTTCAGGGGGCTCTAAGCCCGGTCCAAACCAGTTCTGGGTGTCTTCCTGCCAGTGCACACCTTCTTTCTTTAATCGTGAGAGTCTGGGCCTCAGACACTCTGCAGGAGGTGGAGCCATTCATTTGTGGCAGCAGCACAAGCCTCTTCGCATCAAAGGGGCTACTCCTCCCACTACACCAAATGCAGGCCAGCCTGTGCTGTCTCACCTACTCCTCTCTGGTGTCAGGACACTCCCCAGACCCTGTCACATCCAAACCCAGACAGTCAATACACAACCAGGCAGAAACACACAGGATGGTTAGGACAAGAAACCAGCCACTTCTAAAAGTGTGGTTTCTAAACACACAATTTAAAAACCATCTTCATAGAAAGATGTGTTATTAAATTCCGAATTCAGGTACACTAAACTTCATCTCTCCTTCTTATGCCTATGGGAAGATATGCTGGGAACATGGGACCCAGCATTCCCCATTCTGTGCTATGGGCAAGATGGCCTTGCAACAGTGAAAAATTAATTTTGCAGTATTTCACTGTCAGGACATGGTACACACCTCAGTATATATCCTACCTTTCACATCCACTGCACCCTGCCCAGGGGGGTACCTTGGGCCTACTATAGGGGTGACTTATGTGCATAAAAAGAGCAGGGTTAGGCCTGGCAAGTGGATGCACTTGTCAGGACAACAAGGCAGTTAACAAACTGCGTGCAGGCACTGCAGTGGCAGGCCTGAGATCTCTTTTTAGGGCTAATTATGTGGGTGGCACAATTAGTGCTGCAGGCCCACTAGTAGCATTTGTATTACCAGCCCTGGCACACATAGCGCACTTTATTAGGGACTTTACTAGTAAGACAAACATACCAATTAGGGACAATCAATTACCATAACACTTTATACAGGGAGCACTTACACTTTGACACTGATCAGCAGTGGCAAAGTGCCCAAAGCATCTGAGCCAGTAAAACGAAATCCATCACAGCATCAAAAAATAGAGGAGGTAGAGGCAAAAAGTCAGGGGTAACCGAGCCAAGAAATGCCAGGTCTAACACGTGTCACCTACAGCTTTAAAGTGGGGAGAACTACCCACCCTCATGGGAGTTCTCATCACTAAGGCGGAAAAATCTGGACAGAACATCAGCATTGGCGTGTTCTGTTCCAGGGTGGTGTTCCACCGTGAAGTTCATTCCCTGTAGGGTGATGGACCACCTCAACAGTTTTGGGTTCTCACCCCTCATCTGCATCAACCATCTGAGTGGCCTGTGGTCTGTCTGAACCAGGAAGTGAGTCCCAAACAAGTAGGGCCTCAGCTTCTTCAGCGCCCAGACAACAACAAAAGCTTCCCTTTCAATTGCACTCCACCTCTGTTCCCTGGGAAGTAGCCTCCTGCTAATGAAAGCTACGGGTTGGTCCAAGCCCTCGTCATTCCATTGTGAGAGTAGTGCTCCCACACCATGCTCTGAAGCATCTGTCTGCACCACAAACTCGAAATCAGGCACCATGAGCCGTGCACATGGCAGTTTTTAGGGCCTCAAAAACGGTCTGGCAGGCATCAGTCCAGATCAAGGTCGGGCAGGCATCAGTCCAGATCACCTTCTTGGGCTGTTTCTTTGAAGTCAGTTCTGTCAAGGGGCAACAAGGGTGCCATACCCCTTCACAAACTGTCTGTAATACCCCGTGAGTCCTAAAAAGGCTCTCACCTCTGTCTGGGTCTTGGGGGGTTCCCAAGCCAGAATGGTATGAATCTTTGCCTGTAGGGTCCCTACCTGGCCGCTCCCCACCTGGTGTCATAATTACACAGCCGAACCCTGCCCTATCCGGCACTTACTTACCTTGATAGTGAGGCCTGTCCTCTGCAGGGCCTTCAACACTTCGCAGAGGTGTTGCAAATGTTCCTCCCAACTGGAGCTGAACACAGCAATGTCGCCCAGGTAGGCGGCGCTGAATTCCTCCAGCCCACACAGCACCTGGTTAACCAGTCTCTGGAAGGTGGCAGGGGCGTTCTTCAACCCAAAGGGCATAACCCTGAATTGGTAGTGCCCTTCTGGCGTTGAGAACGCTGACCTCTCTTTGGCCCCCTCGGTCAAGGCAATCTGCCAGTACCCAGACGTCAAGTCAAATGTACTGAGGTACCGGGCAGCTCCCACCCGATCCACAAGCTCATCAGCTCTGGGGATGGGGTGAGCGTCAGTCTTGGTGACTGCATTGAGCCCACGGTAATCCACACAGAACCTGAGTTCTGGGGTGGCACCCGGTGCTGCAGCTTTTGGAACAAGGATCACTGGGCTAGCCCAGGGGCTGCTGAATGGCTCAATTGCCCCTAGCGCCAGCATCTTGGAAACTTCCTCCTTGATGTTGGCCCTGACCTTATCAGCTACTCTGTAAAATGTTTGTTTTACAGGCAGGCTGTCTCCAGTGTCCACATCATGGATGCACCAATGGGTGACTCCTGGGGTCAGAGAGAACAGGGAGGCGAACTGACCCAACACCTGGCGACAGTCCCTCTGTTGTTCTGGGGTCAGGATAGGCGAGAGGTTCACCCCATCCACTAACCCATCCTTTTCTCTGGCTGACAGGAGGTCAGGAAGAGATTCACTCTCCTCTTCCACCCTATCATCTGTAGCCAAGAGCATGGCCATATCAGACCTCTCAAAGTGGGGTTTGAGGCGGTTCACATGGAGGACCCTCAGAGGGTTCCTAGGAGACTGTAAGTCAACCAGGTAGGTCACTGTGCTCCTGCGCTCCACCACCTCATAAGGCACAGTTCACTTATCCTGGAGCGCACAGGGCTCCACTGGTGCCATCACCCACACTTTTTGCCCAGCTTGAAAAGTGGCATTCTGGTCGTACTACTGTTTCATTTCTTCCTGGCTGGCTTCCAGATTCGCCTGAGCGAGTTGCCTGGAACGCCTAGTTTGGTTCCTGACGGCCAGCATGTAGCTATATACATCCTGGGGGGGTTTACTAGGAGCCTTCTCCCAGGCATCCTTCACCAAACTCAATGGTCCTCTTACAGGGTGTCCATACAGGAGCTCAAAGGGACTGAACCCTAGGGACTTCTGTGGCACCTCTCTGTAAGCAAACAATAGGCATGGTAAGAGGACGTCCCACTTACACCTCATGGGTTCCTCAAGACCCATAATCATGCCCTTTAGGGTCTGGTTAAATCTCTCAACCAGCCCGTTACCTTGGGGGAGGTAAGGAGTGGTGAACTTAAAGGTTACACCGCACTCCTTCCACAGAGATTTCATATACCTCGATATGAAATTAGTACCCCAGTCAGAGACCACCTCTCTGGGGAATCCCACACGGGAGAAAATGCCCATCAGTGCATCGCCCACCATGGGGGCTGTCACCGTCTGGAGAGGGATGGCTTCCGGGTCCCGGGTGACATGGTCCACCAGGACTAGGATGAACCTGTTGACCATGGCTGTCTTGGGATCCAGAGGCCCCACAATGTCACTGCCCACCCTCTCAAAGGGGGTGCTGACTACAGGGAAAGGTTGGAGAGGAGTCTTGCACTTCCTCCCACTCCTACCACTTGCCTGGCAAGTCTGACAGGTCCTGCTATGAGTATCAGAACTCTTGCGCATTTGAGCCCAGTAGAAGTGGGTGACAAGCCTCTCAAACGTCTTGTCCTGCCCCAAATGTCCTGCTAACGGTACATCATGAGCCAACTCCAATAGGAAGGTTTTGAAGCGCTGGGGTACCACCAGCACACAGGCTGAGCCAGGCTCAGCAACCTTAGGCTCGCTATATATGAAATCATTCTCCCAGTAAATCAAATGTGACCCGGACTGATCACCTGCTATCTGGTTTGTTGCCTGTTGCCGCAAACCTACAAGTAAAGGGCACTTTTTCTGCTCCTCACAGAATTCCTCCCTGGAGGACCCTCCCTACTGCTGCCATTGGGTCAGCTCAGGTAGGTCCCCCAGTTCAGCTACTTGCTCCCCTGTAGGCTCCAGGGCATCCCCCTCAAGGTTTGCCTCCTCCTGGACCGTGGGAACTTTGGGGGCCAGTTTCCCATGCCCCCTGCCTCCTCTCTTTAAGGCAGGCACCTGGTCCATTGTTTCAGGCTCCAGGTCCTCTCGAAAACCCTTACTGGCTGCCATAGACCGAGTGGTCACACAAGCCCACTCAGGCAGACCCAACATCTCCAAATGTGCTTGGCGCTCCAACTCCCTCCAGGGGGAACTCTCCAGGTCATTCCCCAGCAGACAGTCTACAGGCATGGACAGACTTACAACGACCTTCAAGGAACCTGAGACCACCCCCCCTACTCAAAGGGAACTAGTGCTACCTTGCAGAGGCGCACGGAGTTGTCTGCTGCAACAACAGGGTGAAGTACATTGGGAATTACCTGCTCCTCAGACACCCACTGACACCCGACAGATGTCACACTGGCTCCTGTGTCTCTCAGAGCCTCCACCCTCCTTCCATTGATGGTCACCCACTGCCTGTACTTCTTAGTGTTCTCAGGCAGAGAGGCTTCTTGGACCATCTCTCGATCTCCTAATGAGACCAGGGTCATAACTGCTTGCTCCTCCCCATTCTAAGGACTCAATTCCTCCCCCAACGCTACACTCACTAAACCAGGTGTTGGAGCATCAATGGGTGCAGGTGGTTTCTTGGGGCACTTAGGGGCAGTGTGACCCACCTCCTTACAAAAATAACAAGTAGGAGGACCTCGGTGGTCCTGCTTGCCCTTAGGGGGGGCAGGAGCTCTTAGCCTTGGGGGACTGGGACTCCTTTACCTGGGAACTACTTTGGGGCCCTTTAGAGAACGCCTTGTGGTTACCCTTGGCCTCCCCCACCTTCTGCTGGGGACCCTGTACACTTTTGGCAGTGGTACCCCCAATCCCCTTGTGGACCCTGGTGCTGGTCCAGCGGTGCGCCTCCTCAGCAAGCTTACCAGGATCAGTCAGCTTACGGTCTAAAAGATGCCGGCGCAGCTCTGGAACACACAGACTACTCAAGTGCTCCCAACTAATTAAATTGCATAAGCCCTTAAAATCAGTTACCTTGCTGCCCGTCATCCAACCATCCAGTGCACGCGTGTACGCATTCACACACTCCACCCAAGTACTGAATTCCAGTTTCTTGAAGTTCCTGAATTTCTGCCTGTACTGTTCAGGAGTGAGCCCATACCTGAGGCATAAAGCCTCCTTCATGTTGGCGTAGGTCAGGGTTCCCGCCCTCTCTAAAGGTGGTAAAACATCCCTCCCAGAAGCCTCAAAGTGTTTCCACAGGCCCGCCCCCCAATACTTCTCAGGCATCTCATTCATCCTTAGTGCGATCTCATATGTCGTGAACCACGCATAAATATCATCACCCCTTTGTAATCTCGCACTAAGTCTTTGGGAATGTACACCTTACCCGCTGACACTGGCTGTGAATCTTCTTCTCTTCCAAGGCGAGAGCGTTCTTGCTCTCCTCTGCTCACTTTTTACTTTCAATGAGCAGCTTTTTCTCCTCTGCTTGAGCTTTAAGTTTTAAAACCTCCAACTCATGCTCTCTGACCATTAGGTTTTCCTCCAGCTCCTCTGGGGAAAAGCTCCTCCCTGAATGGTTACTGCCAGCCCCTAAGGCTGGTCCTCCCACCGGCAAATCCTGTGGACCAAATCCATTCCCTGGGTCATCCTCATCCACCTAACCATCACCTGTCTCCTGAGCCTCTTTGGCTTCCCACCAGGCCCTCAAGGCCGTTTGCAGCTCCTCTTGCTTGGCACTACTTTTCATGGGACATCCCAGAGCCCTGCAGAATTGTCTCAATTAATCAACTTTGTAGGTAAGCAATGCCTCAATGTCGAATTCCAATTCTGCAACCTCACTGGCTACTTGACTCCTTTGAGACATGATGTGTGGCTTAAAGGTCACTCAAAAATAGAACCAAAAATCAAAAACACAATATGTGGCTGCATCGTGGTCTGCGCTAAAACTAGTGATGTACACCAGTCACTGTGAGTCAATTGCAAATACAAGTTCAAATCCCCAACCGCTGACCAACAATGTTAGAACTGGGGGTCTCTAGTTGGCTGAGGTAGGTACCTTAGTCGAAATAGGGACCCTTGCTTCTAGTCAGGGAAAGGAGGGACACACTCTCAGATAACCCCTGCTCACCACCCGGTAGCTTGGCACGAGCAGCCAGACTTATCTCCAAGGCAATGTGTAAAGTATTTGCAACCACACTCCCAGTAACACAGTGATAACACCACAAATAGACACAACACAGGTTTTATAAAAATAGCGGTATCTTTATCAAAAGGAATACGAGGAGACCAAACGATAAAAATCCAACATATGCGTATTCATAATATTTCAATTTGCCGGTTATTAAGCCAACAGTCACTTGTAGGTTCTTGCGGTATTAATGAGCAACTCACAATGATCTAATGCAGTCCTAATGCAATGCTATGCAGTTTGTAATGCAGTTTGTAATGTAGTAATAAGACAGTCCTTAATGCAAGTACTAATGTAGTCCGTAAAGCAGGAATAACGCAGTTCATAATGCAGAACAATGCAAGAATAATGTGGTTCGTAATGCAAGAATCAGGCAGTTCATAAGGCAACAATAATGCGGTTCGTAGTGCAAGAATCAGGCAGTTTGTAATGCAAGAATAATGTAGTTCGTAATGCAAGAATACATCAGTTCATAATGCAAGAATCAGGCAGTTCGTAATGCAAGAATAATGCAGTTCGTATTGCAAGAATAAGGCAGTTGATAAAGCAGGAATAACGCAGTTCGTAATGAAGAATAATGCAAGAATAATGCGGTTCGTAATGCAAGAGTCAGGCAGTTCATAATGCAACAATAATGCGGTTCGTAGTGCAAGAATCAGGCAGTTTGTAATGCAAGAATAATGTAGTTCGTAATGCAAGAATACATCAGTTCGTAATGCAAAAATCAGGCAGTTCGTAATGCAAGAATAATGCAGTTCGTATTGCAAGAATACGTCAGTTCGTAATGCAAGAATCAGGCAGTTCGTAATGCAAGAATAATGCAGTTCATAATGCAAGAATAATGCGGTTTGTAATGCAAGAATCAGGCAGTTCATAATGCAGGGAATAATGCTAAAAGGCAGTTCATAATGCAGGAATAACGCAGTTCGTAATGAAGAATAATGCAAGAATAATGCGGTTTGTAATGCAAGAATCAGGCAGTTCATGATGCAAGAATAATACGGTTTGTAGTGCAAGAATAATGCGATCCGTAGTGCAAGAATCAGGCAGTTCGTAATGCAAGAATAATGTAGTTCGTAATGCAAGAATACGTCAGTTCGTAATGCAAGAATCAGGCAGTTCATAATGCAAGAATAATGCAGTTCATAATGCAAGAATAATGCGGTTTGTAATGCAAGAATCAGGCAGTTCATAATGCAGGGAATAATGCTAAAAGCCAATCTGCACGGTCAACTCGGGCACCACTAGGCCCCAACAGCAGAGACAACGGTCGTATGCTTAAAGAGGCGAGCCTGGTACTGTTGGGCAGGTAAGTGCCATTCGGGGACTCAGCGCATCTAACGCGGTGCAGGGGGAGAGAGATCGGAGCACTCCTGTACTCCTCCTGCACGCCTCCCCCAGCCACACACGCTTCCAGCTCCTGACTGGAGTCCAAGACTTACCTGTGGGATGAGCTGCCTCGCTCTCTCTCTACGCTCATCGGACATCCTGCTGGGTGGCCCCGACGATGTGCAGCTCCGTTGCTAGGCGATGCTGTAGCCAGACGGGTTACGGCGCTGCCTTCTCCTTCGTTGACGATCTTAGGCAGATTCCTCTTGGCAAACGACGATCACAATCCCTTTCGCCTTGCAGCTTCCTTAGCTTCAAGAAATCCTTTAGCACATTGCGGCTCAGCTGGTGGCGGCGATCCTCACTCACAGCCTCAATTACGATGACCGCTCGAGCCACAAACAGCAATGCAGCAGCGTGGATGATGTTTCACGCTGCGGGGGCAATGCTGTCACGGGGCTCCTCGTAAACAGCACCACAGACCACGCGGCAGTCTCAGACGTACAAAAGCGTCGCTGAGGCACGGTTGGAAACTTTGATGTTCCTGAGTCTCCACAACAGGGGACCAGCTCAACTCAGACCCTTGGAGACAAGTTACTTCAGGACACAGTACCGCAAAGTCCTCTCAAGCAGGGGGACACAGCACACAGCAAAGTCCCTTGTCCTCTCCTTAGTCAAATCAGCAAACTGCAGGCCAGCCCCGGAACACACAGCAAGGGCAGTCTTTCTCTTCAGTCTCTTCAGCTGTTCTCCTTTGGCAGAGGTTCCTCTTGATCATGAAGTAGTTTCAATCCTTTTTCAGTCTGGATTGTAGTCTTGAGTTCAGGGGCTTCAGCTCTTACATTTATACCCCTAAATGCCTTTGAAGTCTTTGTGTTCAGGGGGCCCTGAGCCCGGTCCAAACCAGTTCTGGGTGTCTTCCTGCCAGTGCACACCTTCTTTCTTTGATAGTGAGGGTCTAAGCCTCAGACACTCTGCAGGAGGTGGAGCCATTCCTTTGTGGCAGCAGCACAGGCTTCTTGCATCAAAGGGGCTACTCCTCCCACTACACCAAATGCAGGCCAGCCTGTACTGGCCCACCTACTCCTCTTTGGTGTCAGGATACTCCCCAGACCCTATCACATCCAAACCCAGACAGTCAATACACAACCAGGCAGAGACACACAGGATGGTTAGGACAAGAAACCAGCCACTTCTAAAAGTGTGGTTTCTAAACACACAATTTATAAACCATCTTTATAGAAAGATGTGTTATTAAATTCTGAATTCAGGTACACTAAACTTCATCTCTCCATCTTATGCCTATGGGAAGATATTCTGGGAATATGGGACCCAGCATTCCCCATTCTGTGCTATGGGCAAGATGGCCTTGCAACAGTGAAAAACGAATTTGGCAGTATTTCACTGTCAGGACATGGTACACACCTCAGTACATGTCCTACCTTTCACATACACTGCACCCTGCCCAGGGGGGTACCTTGGGCCTTCTATAGGGGTGTCTGATGTGCATAAAAAGGGAAGGGTAAGGCCTGGCAAGTGGGTGCACTTATCAGGACAACAAGGCAGTTAACAAACTGCGCGCAGGCACTGCAGTGGCAGGCCTGAGATTTCTTTTTAGGGCTACTTATGTGGGTGGCACAATTAGTGGTTCAGGCCCACTAGTAGCATTTGTATTACCAGCCCAGGCACACATAGTGCACTTTACTAGGGACTTTACTATTAAGACAAACATACCAATTATGTACAACCAATTACGATAACACTTTATACAGGGAGCACTTGCACTTTGACACTGATCAGCAGTGGCAAAGTGCCCAAAGCATCTAAGCCAGTAAAACGAAATCCATCACAGCATCAAAAAATAGAGGTGGTAAAGGCAAAAAGTCAGGGGTAACCATGCCAAGAAATACCAGGTCTAACAGCATTGATTAGACAAATTACAGTACTGTCAGAAAGAAATTATGTATCTAGGACTGTCACATGGCCCATAGGGACATTGTCATTTTCTCTAAATTAGAGTGGGCACGCTGCAGTTTGCCTGCTGCTTTGCGCACGTTACTACACAACTTCATTTTTGCAATAACTTCTATGACTGTTTGGTTAATTCATGGGGATATTTCACTGCCTATCTCACTCTTTCACTTTACGGCCTGCATGGTCCCAGGATCCCTTGCTTACTTTGCCACTGGATTCAAGCTAGCCTGGCTGAAGAGGGGTGTTCACCAAAACCGGTCCCAGGATGCTTGTTTCCGGTGCAGGGAAGACATGGCTAGGCAGTTCGGGCTGGACTGTTCCCATGAGGCACAGGGTCAAGACTGATTTGCATATAGCTGTGTCTGAACTGGGGTGACAAAGTGAGCTAAAGAATAATGATGGATTCAACCCAGATCTGTGACTGGGGGTGAGTGTCTGAAAAGTTGCAGCACTCCGTCCAGACGTGGATCCCTTGCTCACTTTGCCACTGGATTCAAGCTAGCCTAGCTGAAGAGGGATGATACCCCGAAACCGGTCCCAGGATGCTTGTTTCCGAAAGTTTCAGCGCTCCGTCCATCATCTTCTTGTGTTTGCATTGTTTGCCCCAGATGGTACTAGGCATCTGGGTGTGAATCTATGCAGAACTCGCACCCTTTCTTTAAGACCCATTAAGTGATACACTCTATTCCAATCTTCTGCAGAAACGGGGGGTTGTTGTTCCCTTCTTTTAGGCATCAAAGTCGTATTCTTTCTTTGCTCATTTGTTGGATTTAGGGGTGCACCATGATCAGGGTACAAATCCCTAAAAAAAGACGTGGGAGACTCTCCAAGTTAGGTGGTGTCACAGGAAGTGACATCACGGCAGGAAGTGACATCACTACAGGAAGTGACATCACAACAGGAAGTGACATCACATGTGCAGCAGATCTATCATTTGCACGTATTGCAAGATTTAACAATTGAAGCTGCTCAGTACTTAAGCTTGTGACTTAAGGTCCCTGTATGGAGGAATTAACAGCCCGAATGTGGATGAAGCTTGGTGTACAACTACATTAGTCAAGCAGTGGATTTATTGTTATGTAATATTTGCAAGCATAAATAGCTAAAGCACGACAGACAGCAAAGGATGAGCGTGCGTCTATCAGTTAAATAAATATGGAAATGTACAGTTTGACAACTTCATTTATAGGCCAAGCACAACATAAATATAGATAAATACAGATAAAATGGGCAAAAGATAAATATAGATTAATACAGACGGAAACGTTAAAAAAATAAATACCATAAAACTGGGAGCCCTACATGTGTGACATTTCCATGGTTTCAGTGTGTATGTGTGACACTTAGCGTGACACTTTCCAAGCAGTGAAAACAAAGCTACAAAATGCAAAGCAGTAGATATCAGTCATTGCAACCTATTCAGCAATGACATGGAAACAAATTAAAACCAATATTAATAATTCAATGTGCTGTCTTCTGTGGCAAGAGATTCAACGGAATCAAAAGTCGTCATTTTATAAATATCTTCATATGGCTCTGAAAGAATTGTCAATTCATGATATCTGGGAAATGGTTCTAACCCCACAAGTTTTTAAGAAAATAATTAACAAATCAGTAAAACATCTATCTCTTCTGAAAGAGAAATAATTGTTTACTAAGCGATCTCATGCATGGATGATAGTGAATGAATACACGACACTTAAAGCTCAACCATATCTAGAAACAGCATAGACAGTGTGTAGGAGAGTAGGGTCTGCTATCCTATGGTCACCCCAAATTTTTGCTTTTTGCTTCACTGGTTTTTGACATATTGAGGCTGTGGGCCTGCCAATCAGACCCCCAGCCTGCTGTTCTCTCTACTAAATTTACACTATGTACCCTAGGTGCATAACCAATTGGAAGTGGATCACCCTGTGAGCCCCTGTACCAGTGTACACTAGGTACCCAGGGCATTGGTGTATCTAAGGCCTACCAGGGGCTGAAGCATGTATTATGCCACCCCTGGCCTGGCCTAACAAATTTGACACAACTGGCTGATCACTCAGCTGGGGTAAGTTGGTGTAACCACCTCTTACTTAGGTGTAGTATACCTATACCTAACCTTAAATGGGACACATGTTAACCTATCAGTCACTCCTATGGCAGGCCTTAACAATCCTGAAGGCAGAGTGCTTGGTTCCATGTGAGATGGTGCTCTGGCATGAGCTGAGCCTGTCTGCTGTGGTCGGAACAACTTCCTTCTACTGTTTCCAGATATCGTCATACCATATACTCTTAAGTGCATTATGAACCTCGCGGTTAAATGCTATCTTTGGTTTGACTTTATCAAAACATGTCGAGTAAGGTGTCATACGAATTGGAATACTAACCCCTCGCCAATTCTGGCGACGGGGTTAGCATTCCACCCTTCTAGAGGGACACGACATGTACAGTACCTGAAACCCGGGTAAAATCAGACATAGCCTCAGCTCCACAAAATGGATGCTGCCACCACAGACACAAGTCTGCCCTCCTGCTGCTGGGAGTCCTTCCAGCTTGGGAGGTGTGGACAAAGGGTTTCCTGCCAGGGGAGGTGTGTGCACCACCCCAGACAGGATTTTGTGTATTGGTCAGGTAGGGCTTGAAAGAAACCAGACATGCCTGAGGCTCACAAGGAGCCTCGGTGCATATGCCAGTCCAAACCGGTCCTGGGGCACACCAGTCCCGGGCCTGGGGCGAGCTGGACAAAGGATTGGGGGTGTAACCACCCCCCTTCCTGGTCCCACCCTTAGGGAGGGACCTAGCAGGTAGTCCGGCCCCTAGAATCCGCTTAAAGGTAGGAGCTGTGTCCTAAGACTTCAGACATCCTGGAATCAACTTAACTACAAGAAGAAGACGGGAACTTCGACGCTCTGCTGCACAGAGGACTGAAGGAAATCTCCCCTGTGGTCAGGGAGTGACCACCTTGCTAACGCAAGCACCATCCAGCGAATCAACGTCTGCTTTGCCGCCGCCTCCCGCCGGAGCCCGAGCCCAGAGACTGACAAGACCTGGACCTCCAGACCTCTCACCGCCCGAACCACAGTCCCTGAAAAGAAGGAACCCGTGGAGGCACCGAGACACGTGGAGCCAGCCATCTTGAAAAGACCACGACAAGCTGCAAGCGCAACAACCGAGGCTCCCTCCAAGTTGTGCTTTGGGATCTGAGAAGCCCAACACCCGAGCAGCATCTGCACCAAAGGTGAGCCCTCCAGCATCTCCACGATCTGCGTGGGGCCCTTCTGCATTTTGCCACTCGACGCGCCTAACCGGTTGCTGGCCCGCTGGCTAGTGGCCATCTTGGCGACGAACTTCAAGAACTACACCGCTGGTCTGGTTGCTCCAGACTGGCCCTTGCTCCCCTCCAAAGGAGCAATCCCTCTGACCTTGCTGGTCAGAACCATCAGCTTATTTTGTTTCCCACAACAATTGCTTTTGCCAAGGCTTGTTTGCTTCGATCGAGTCGCCGACACTGCCGACAGCGAGAGCCTGCGTGGGACAGCTCGTGAACCGACTCCTGGACGTCGTCGACCTTCAGGGACCACGTGGCTGCAGAGACAAGCTGCACCTTTCTTCCTGTTTGCACCCGACATCGCCTGGTACCCACCTGGTGCCACGCTGGTCACTGGCTAGTGACTGTGAACACTGTCCCCACTGCTTACAGGTCTTCTACAACTCCGATCCACCCTTGGATCCACCGCATCTCTTCCGGACCGACCGCCTGCAGCATCTTTGTCTTCAGGCTCCATTGAACAGATAGAAGAAACCCGACGCACTTCGAGACCTATGCACCCGCTTCCTGTGGGTGAGGTAAAGCTGGCACTCCGGTGCCCAAGTGTAGAGTATCATCTCTAGTGTCTGTGTTTCCAATCTTGAGTACATAGTCCATCCGGAAGATCCTTTTTGCAGTAACTTTGTAACTTTTACGCACCCATTGAAAACCTATGGGAGCCCGCGTGTGACTATTTGCTCTGCACACGCGACCCGTGGACCTCCTGGTCACTAACCCAAGTTAGCTCCTTGTAGGCCCAGCGATTCTAGAGGCCCTAGGCCTTTTTCCTTTTCTGTTCGTGGTACTTATACCACTATTTTAGTATATGGTTCGAGCGGCCACCAGGGCCTATCCATATAAAGTGTAACTTCTGTGTATTCTAACGTATTCTTGTTTAACGATTTGTGTTCCTGTGCTCATAAAGAGTCTAGGGGATACTTTGAGAAATAAATACATATATATTTTGAATATATATCTGTGTGGTGTCCTTTCATTGGTATAAAGGGGGGTTACATTTGGTAAAACAGCCTGCTTAACACGTTTCACGAGTTTAGCCTCAAAGACTGCTTAGCCTACGCTACCACTAGGGCAGCTAGTCCGAAAAGGTTGACTTACAACCACACCATAAGGGTTGCTTGGCATGGTACAAGGTGGTCACTTTAACTAGTGAACATCATATACCAGGCCAACTTCTCACATTGGTGAGCAGCGGTTGGATTTGAGCTTGCTGTGTTTTACCTCTGTAATCTCTTTGTTACCAATTGAAAGATCATACAGGTACCTTTAGGTACATATAAAACAAGATTAGATATACTTAAGTTCTACTGAACTTAGTTGTTGTAGAGCAAAGGGAGTAGCACACCCTGACTACAACTACTAGATAGGTTTAGTAGGTAAACCCAAGTGTAGGTAGATTGCAACACATCCACCCACACTTAAGAGCAATGGCTGGGGCAGAGGGGTCCACTGTACCCATCTCTGTTGAGAGTGACCCCCAGAGGGCACCATCCATCTTTGCTACCCTTAATCAAAATGAGCTCAGGCAGTTGGCAAATATCAGGGGCCTTAAACAGCCCAAGAATCCTACTTCTGCTGAACTCAGAGAGCTTTTACAGGCTGATGAAGATCAGAAAGCTCTCAGGAAAGCCTCCCAGTTAGGCCCCTTAGGGACAGGAACAGGAGGCCCCCCTTCTGAAGATGCTACTGAAATTCCCCTTTCCAATAGTCATCCCTTAGATGAGAATCATACTACAGAGGAGGAAAGTGATGGGGATACAGGAGGTAGTGAGGATGAAGGGAGAACTAGCCCAGTGCCAAGTGTTATACGTGGCCCAGCTAACTTAAGGCTATTGGGGACTGAGAATGGGATCCTCCCATTGGATCTCCCCAGTGGACTTAACCAGGGGCTTGGGAGGCAAAGGAATCACTCAGGTGAATCCAATGCTTCTCATACCTCTAGAGGCTCTCAAGGTCACTCCAGGAGAAGGATGACCACCCCTCAGAGGAGGGAGCATGAGGCCAGAATGCAAGAAGCCCAGCTGAGGATCAGGAAGCAGGAGCTAGAAGTAGCCCTGATGGAAGAGAAACTGAGCAAGGCTAGGCAGCATAAAGAGAGTGGGTCTATACCCACTGGTGGCAGCATTGTCCCTAAGGACAAAGATAGGGTCTTTGATAATAGGAACCTGTCCAAGGTTGTGCCCCCCTACAAAAGTGGGGATGACATCCACAAATGGATGACTGCTCTTGAGAGAGCCTGCACAGTGCAGCAGGTTCCTGAAGACCAGTGGGCAGCAATCTTATGGCTCTCCTTTGAAGGTAGAGGCAGAGATAGACTCCTCACTGTTAGAGAGGAGGATGTCAGAAACTACAGAGTCCTGAAGAGTGTCCTAGTTGATGGGTTAGGCTTAACCACTGAACAGTACAGGTTAATGTTCAGAGACACCCAGAAGACACAGACTCAGGACTGGTCTGAATACATTGAATGTGCCACTAAGGCTTTGGAGGGTTGGTTGCTGGGAAGTAAGGTATCTGATTATACAGGATTGTACAATTTGATGATGAGAGAACAGATTTTAAATAACTGTCAAAACCAGCAACTGCATCAACACTTGGTTGACTCTGATCTGACCTCTCCCCAAGAATTGGGAAAGAAGGCAGACAAATGGGTCAGAACCAGGGTTAAGCAAAAGAACCAGAACCAGGGCCAAGGGGGTGATCAGAAGAAAACAGACCAAAAGGGTGGAGATCAGAAACCTAAAGACCAGAAGTCTTCAACAGGGCCCCAAACTAGTACTAATGGGGGTGGGTCCCAGCCTAAAGGGAAGAAGAAAGAAGGTCAAAAGAAACCCTGGTGCAACTCTTGCAAGAATACAACTCACTGGACTAGTGATTGTAAAAAGGGTGGAGCCCCCAACACTGTTGCCCCTAAGGCACCTGCTCCCAGTACTACTGTTCGCAGTGTTGGTCCCCAGACAAAGGGTTTAGTGGGAATCACTATGGGAACTGAAGGAGATTCTGACTTAGACAGAACCCTGACACAGGCAGTCCTGATCTGTGATGGGGACATAGATTTGTCCCTGACTGTGAGCCCCAGTAACCTGGGCAAGTACAGACAGACTCCTTTAATTAATGAAAAAGTGGCTCAAGCCTACAGGGACACATGTGCCAGTGTCACTATGGTGACACCAGGCTTTGTGGACCCTGGACAGTACATACCAGGTGAGAATTACCTGGTGACCAATGCCAGCAATGCCACTACTGCACACAGTGTGGCAGTTGTTAACTTCTCATGGGGAGGGGTAACTGGCCTCAAAAGGGTTGTGGTTAGTGCAGACCTCCCAGTAGAATGTTTGTTGGGCAATGACCTAGAGAGTTCTCTATGGTCTGAAGTGGAGTACAGGACACATGCAGAGATGTTAGGTATATCACCACATGTCCTTGCTGTGACCAGGTCACAGGCCAAAAAGTGCCTTACTGAACCTCAGGTCTTGGATCCTGGAACAATGGACCAAGCACCTACCAAGCAGAAGAACAGGAGGGTCAAGGCTGTGCCTTCCCCCCTGCCTCAGAGTGATGATCAACCTTCCCAGGAAGCTGATCTAGAGAACCCTGAAGGAACTGTCCCTGAAGAGCTTGAACCTGATCAGGTTGTGTTTCTGGGGACAGGGGGACCTTCAAGGGCTGACTTGAGGCAGGCTCAGTTATCCTGTCCCTCTCTTGAACCCCTCAGACAGCTGGCTGCTGCTGGGGCTGCTGGGAATGCTCAAGGTACCCATAAAGTGTATTGGGATGAAGGGCTCCTTTATTCAGAGGCTAGAGACCCCAAGCCTGGTGCCACCAGGAGGTTGGTTATACCTCTGCAATTTAGGGGCTTCCTTCTTACCTTGGCCCATGATATTCCTTTAGCAGGACACTTAGGCCAGAACAAGACTTGGGACAGGCTTGTCCCTCACTTTCACTGGCCTCACATGAATGAAGATACCAAGGAGTTTTGTCGCTCCTGTGTAACCTGCCAAGCCAGTGGCAAATCAGGTGGCACAACAAAGGCCCCCCTAATACCACTACCTGTGGTGGGGGTCCCCTTTGAAAGAGTGGGAATAGACATAGTGGGTCCCATGGATCCTCCCACTGCATCTGGGCACAGATTTATACTGGTGGTAGTGGATCATGCCACCAGGTATCCAGAGGCAATTCCCCTTAGGACCACTACAGCACCTGTTGTGGCCAGGGCCCTGCTGGGAGTATTCTCCAGAGTGGGGTTTCCTAAGGAGGTAGTTTCTGACAGAGGAACCAACTTCATGTCAGGATACTTGACAGCTATGTGGAAGGAATGTGGTGTCAACTACAAGTTCACCACCCCTTATCACCCACAATGCAATGGGCTTGTTGAGAGATTCAACAAGACCCTAAAGGGTATGATCAAAGGATTACCTGAAAAGCTCAGGCGAAGATGGGACATCCTTCTACCCTGCCTTCTGTTTGCTTACAGAGAGGTCCCACAAAAGGGGGTTGGCTACAGCCCCTTTGAATTGTTGTTTGGGCACCCTGTGAGAGGCCCACTGTGTTTGGTGAAGGAAGGATGGGAGTTACCTCTCAAAAAGCCTAAGCAAGACATAGTGGACTATGTACTTGGTCTCCGCTCCAGGATGGCTGAGTATATGGAGAAGGCATCCAAAAACCTTGAGGCAAGCCAGGCCTTACAGAAAGCTTGGCATGACCAAAAGGCTGTCTTGGTTGAGTTTCAGCCAGGACAGAAGGTATGGGTGTTGGAGCCAGTGGCCCCAGCAGCACTCCAAGACAAATGGTCTGGACCCCATACAATCCTGGAAAAGAAGGGAGAGGTCACCTACTTGGTGGACCTAGGAACTCCCAGGAGTCCCCACAGGGTACTCCATGTTAACAGGTTAAAAGCATATGTTGACAGGGCAGACATGGGCTTGCTCATGGCTACAGATGAGGGACAGGAGGAAGAGAGTGACCCTCTCCCAGACCTGTTGTCTCAGAACCCTGAGGATGGTTCAGTTGAAGGAGTGACCCTTGGAGGCAACCTCACTGATCATCAGCAGCTTGAATGTAGACAGGTTCTACAATCATTTCAACACATGTTTTCCTTGATACCTAGCCAAACTGACTGGTGTACCCATGTGGTGGACACTGGTGACAGTCTGCCTGTAAAGAACAAGCTCTACAGACAACCTGACCACGTCAGGGACTGTATAAAGGCTGAGGTACACAAAATGCTGGAATTAGGTGTCATTGAACCCTCAGAGAGCCCCTGGGCTAGCCCAGTGGTTCTGGTCCCCAAACCTCACACCAAAGATGGCAAGAGAGAGATGAGGTTCTGTGTGGATTACAGAGGACTCAATGCTGTCACCAGGACAGATGCACACCCTATTCCAAGGGCAGATGAGCTCATAGACAAACTAGCTTCTGCTAAGTTTTTGAGCACATTTGACTTGACAGCTGGCTATTGGCAAATCAGATTAGCTGAGGAGTCTAAGGCCAAAACAGCATTCTCAACCCCAGGTGGGCATTATCAATTTGTGGTGATGCCCTTTGGTCTGAAGAATGCACCTGCCACCTTCCAAAGGTTGGTGAATCAAGTCCTTACTGGGTTGAATGACTTTTGTGCAGCATATCTTGATGACATTGCTGTCTTTAGCTCCACCTGGGAGGATTACCTGATCCACCTGAAGAAGGCTCTTGAGGCTCTGCAAAGGGCAGGCCTCACTATCAAGGCTACTAAGTGCCAGATAGGGCAGAGTAAGGTTGTGTATTTGGGCCACCTTGTAGGTGGAGGCCAAGTTCAACCACTGGAGAGTAAGATACAATCCATCAAGGACTGGTCTCCTCCAACCACCCAGACTCAAGTTCGAGCTTTCTTGGGCTTGACTGGGTACTACAGGAAGTTTGTTAAGAACTATGGGTCCATTGTGACTCCTCTTAATGATCTGACATCCAAGAAGATGCCCAAAAAGGTTCAGTGGACAGTAAGCTGTCAAAAGGCATTTGATGACCTGAAGGAGGCCATGTGCTCTGCACCTATCCTGAAAAGTCCTGACTACTCCAAAGAGTTTATTGTCCAAACAGATGCTTCTGAGTTGGGTGTGGGAGCTGTGCTGTCACAACTTAATGTAGATGGTCAAGACCAACCCATTGCTTTTATTAGCAGAAGGTTGACCCCCAGAGAGAAGAATTGGTCAGCTATTGAGAGGGAGGCCTTTGCTGTGGTGTGGGCCCTGAAGAAGCTGAGGCCATACTTGTTTGGCACTCACTTCAAGATTCAGACCGACCATAAGCCCCTCTTGTGGCTAAATCAGATGAAGGGTGAAAACCCCAAACTGCTTAGGTGGTCCATTTCCCTACAGGGGATGGACTTTACAGTGGAGCACCGGCCAGGTACTGACCATGGGAATGCAGATGGTCTCTCCAGGTACTTCCACTTAGGACATGAAGACGAGACTGGTCAAGGCTAGTTTAATGTCCCTGCGTTTGGGGGGGGGGTTGTGTAGGAGAGTAGGGTCTGCTATCCTATGGTCACCCCAAATTTTTGCTTTTTGCTTCACTGGTTTTTGACATATTGAGGCTGTGGGCCTGCCAATCCGACCCCCAGCCTGCTGTTCTCTCTACTAAATTTACACTATGCACCCTAGGTGCATAACCAATTGGAAGTGGATCACCCTGTGAGCCCCTGTACCAGTGTACACTAGGTACCCAGGGCATTGGTGTATCTAAGGCCTACCAGGGGCTGAAGCATGTATTATGCCACCCCTGGCCTGGCCTAACAAATTTGACACAACTGGCTGATCACTCAGCTGGGGTAAGTTGATGTAACCACCTCTTACTTAGGTGTAGTATACCTGTACCTAACCTTAAATGGGACACATGTTAACCTATCAGTCACTCCTATGGCAGGCCTTAACAATCCTGAAGGCAGAGTGCTTGGTTCCATGTGAGATGGTGCTCTGGCATGAGCTGAGCCTGTCTGCAGTGGTCGGAACAACTTCCTTCTACTGTTTCCAGATATCGTCATACCATATACTCTTAAGTGCATTATGAACCTCGCGGTTAAATGCTATCTTTGGTTTGGCTTTATCAAAACATGTCGAGTAAGGTGTCATACGAATTGGAATACTAACCCCTCGCCAATTCTGGCGACGGGGTTAGCATTCCACCCTTCTAGAGGGACACAACATTTACAGTACCTGAAACCCGGGTAAAATCAGACATAGCCTCAGCTCCACAAAATGGATGCTGCCATCACAGACACAAGTCTGCCCTCCTGCTGCTGGGAGTCCTTCCAGCTTGGGAGGTGTGGACAAAGGGTTTCCTGCCAGGGGAGGTGCGTGCACCACCCCAGACAGGATTTTGTGTATTGGTCAGGTAGGGCTTGAAAGAAACCAGACATGCCTGAGGCTCACAAGGAGCCTCGGTGCATATGCCAGTCCAAACCGGTCCTGGGGCACACCAGTCCCAGGCCTGGGGCGAGCTGGACAAAGGATTGGGGGTGTAACCACCCCCCTTCCTGGTCCCACCCTTAGGGAGGGACCTAGCAGGTAGTCCGGCCCCTAGAATCCGCTTAAAGGTAGGAGCTGTGTCCTAAGACTTCAGACATCCTGGAATCAACTTAACTACAAGAAGAAGACGGGAACTTCGACGCTCTGCTGCACAGAGGACTGAAGGAAATCTCCCCTGTGGTCAGGGAGTGACCACCTTGCTAACGCAAGCACCATCCAGCGAATCAATGTCTGCTTTGCCGCTGCCTCCCGCCGGAGCCCGAGCCCAGAGACTGACAAGACCTGGACCTCCAGACCTCTCACCGCCCGATCCACAGTCCCTGAAAAGAAGGAACCCGTGGAGGCACCGAGACACGTGGAGCCAGCCATCTTGAAAAGACCACGACAAGCTGCAAGCGCAACAACCAAGGCTCCCTCCAAGTTGTGCTTTGGGATCTGAGAAGCCCAACACCCGAGCAGCATCTGCACCAAAGGTGAGCCCTCCAGCATCTCCACGATCTGCGTGGGGCCCTTCTGCATTTTGCCACTCGACGCGCCTAACCGGTTGCTGGCCCGCTGGCTAGTGGCCATCTTGGCGACGAACTTCAAGAACTACACCGCTGGTCTGGTTGCTCCAGACTGGCCCTTGCTCCCCTCCAAAGGAGCAATCCCTCTGACCTTGCTGGTCAGAACCATCAGCTTATTTCGTTTCCCACAACAATTGCTTTTGCCAAGGCTTGTTTGCTTCGATCGAGTCGCCGATACCGCCGACAGCGAGAGCCTGCATGGGACAGCTCGTGAACCAACTCCTGGACGTCGTCAACCTTCAGGGACCACGTGGCTGCAGAGACAAGCTGCACCTTTCTTCCTGTTTGCACCCGACATCGCCTGGTACCCACCTGGTGCCACGCTGGTCACTGGCTAGTGACTGTGAACACTGTCCCCTCTGCTTACAGGTCTTCTACAACTCCGATCCACCCTTGAATCCACCGCATCTCTTCCGGACCGACCGCCTGCAGCATCTTTGTCTTCAGGCTCCATTGAACAGATAGAAGAAACCCGCCGCACTTCGAGACCTATGCACCCACTTCCTGTGGGTGAGGTAAAGCTGGCACTCCGGTGCCCAAGTGTAGAGTATCATCTCTAGTGTCTGTGTTTCCAATCTTGAGTTCATAGTCCATCAGGAAGATCCTTTTTGCAGTAACTTTGTAACTTTTACGCACCCATTGAAAACCTATGGGAGCCCGCGTGTGACTATTTGCTCTGCACACGCGACCCGTGGACCTCCTGGTCACTAACCCAAGTTAGCTCCTTGTAGGCCCAGCGATTCTAGAGGCCCTAGGCCTTTTCCCTTTTCTGTTCGTGGTACTTATACCACTATTTTAGTATATGGTTCGAGCGGCCACCAGGGCCTATCCATATAAAGTGTAACTTCTGTGTATTCTAACGTATTCTTGTTTAACGATTTGTGTTCCTGTGCTCATAAAGAGTCTAGGGGATACTTTGAGAAATAAATACATATATATTTTGAATATATATCTGTGTGGTGTCCTTTCATTGGTATAAAGGGGGGTTACATTTGGTAAAACAGCCTGCTTAACACGTTTCACGAGTTTAGCCTCAAAGACTGCTTAGCCTACGCTACCACTAGGGCAGCTAGTCCGAAAAGGTTGACTTACAACCACACCATAAGGGTTGCTTGGCATGGTACAAGGTGGTCACTTTAACTAGTGAACATCATATACCAGGCCAACTTCTCACACAGTGCAAACCAAAAATATATTTATGAAAGCAAGATTCGGTAACCTACCAGGCTTAAAACATGCAATGCCTTGGCTGAGACCATCTATGCCGGCTCCCTGCCGATTATGCAATCTATGGGAAGAAAATATTATCCATTTGGTCTGTATATGTGCAGCAATGACGGCTGAAAGAAAGTGATATTTGAATAACTGTTTCATTGATAGAGGTGTACATACATGTAGACATGCTATGGTAGTTTGTTTTAGACCAATGGACATTATAATGAACTCTAATTTTACCAAACTTTTTATACTTGCAAAAAAGAAATTGGACGTCAGTGAACTGTGCCGAGAAAATCTGGAAATTGTTAATAGATAGGGATAAAGTTTGCACTATACAAATTAATTTGCACATAAGTAATTAAATTATAATTGCAACTATTCATATTAAGTTTTTTGCTAACATGGTTTTCGAAATTTATGGTCTGAATTGATGTTATATATAGCTGGTTTTTAGTACTATTTGAGGAAACTAAATAGTACTAAAAACGGCGCCGCTGTGCTTGTGACGACCCCGCCCACTGATTAATTCTCCCGCACAGGCGGGGAATTTATCACGCTCGTCATGAGCACAGCTCCACTGTGACTCATGACGAGCTGAGCTCGTCATGAGCATGGAAGGGGTTAATCATGTTCTGCCCTGCTCTTGCAATATAGCCTAAGCTCCGACGCACTTGATCGTCGGAGCCCCAGGTAAAATGGCAGTTTGCCATTTGTGCCCTCTCAATCTTCGTGATGCCAGTTATGAGTTGGTATCTGGTGCCCTCCTGCTGACTCTCATAGCACTACATTGAGGCCGTAAAGTTAGAAGCACCCCTTGGTGGTCCTCGGTTTCTCTAAACCTGTAGCTTTTTCGTAAATTGTTGAATAGGGTCGAAAGACATTACTAACTTTACAAATAGCCAAGAAAATAGCAAATCGTCCCGCTCTGTCCCGGCCTCCCTTACCTTGTGATCGAATTTACAAAACCGTCGCCAAGCCGAAAATAATTTTCTGTCACTGGATGCCAGCAGCAAATTTTAACTCCTTTACTCTCGGGTAGGTCGGGCAGGTCAAGCAGGTCAGGCAGGTCAGGCAGGTCAGGCAGGTCAGGCAGCAAACGAGGCCAGGAAAAGAAGTGGAGTCTCATCGAGTGGGAGGGTGAGACACGACGATATCCGTGTCAGGTGACTGACTCGCAAGAAAAGGAAAGGAGCCAGAGTATGAGAGCCTGAAAAATAAAGGGCATAGCAGCACGGGCAGGACTGCCGAGTGGCGCACACGCCAATCCCATGACGACTGCTACGGCCACTGATTGGTCGCAGGTCACAGTGTTCAATGGTAGGCGCCCGGCAAGGTTACAAGGCGATGGGGGCAGGTTCAAAGTGTAAAGCAGAACTTTGATAGGTAGCGCATTCACGCTCTACACAAGATTGACAGCCAGCCCTGTAGTTGGGAGATGGACGGGTAAGTCAAAGCTCTCTAAGAAATTTAGGGGCGGCCATGCGGCCAAGTAACGTCGCCATCTGAGAAAGTCCAGCTTTTGAGCAGGGGGGACGGCGTCCACCCTGTAAAATAAGTGGGGGGACGCCGTCCACCCGCGTGGTCCCCTGACTCGGGCCTTGGCCATGATCCTCAAGCTTTTGTTGGTGCACTCCAGACAGTGGGAGAACAGGTGCCACAGTTTGTCAATAGACCCAGTATTTCTCTCGCTTGTTGTGTTTCTCGCACCGCGTATTGGTTACTTTAATGTGTGAAACGGAGATGGAAGAGGTAACCCCAGTGACAGCACAATGTTTAGTAAGTTTCGTTGCGTTTGCTGGAACGTAACATTGTTTTTTTGTTCAATGTTGCGGTTGTGCGTAAATGTATTTTTAGGAGCAACTTTTTTTGTGTGGCTCCGGTTCTCTCCCCAAACACCTCCTGCTTTTCTGATGGAAATGTGGTTTTCACTCAACTGACGGCATTTCAGTGCGTTCAGCTGATCGGAAGTTTGTTTAAAAAACAATCTTTGTATTTGTCTTTATTTTCAGAACAGCGCACATGGGTGATTCCACAAATTCTTTGTTGTTTTTGGTACCCTGCATTCCACAGCTGCGCAAACATGGCTCCTGTTCTCTCTTCAAACACTTCCTTGCTTTTGCACACGTCTCCCTGGGCACTGCAAACGCATATAGGTATTTCATATGTGTAAAAGATGAGTTTAAGTTTCCACCATCACTTTACTGTGCGAATACTTCCTTGTTGCTCTGCTAAAGACCCATAGGAGCCCCTCACCCCAGTGACTCACATTTTGGTGGACCGCCCCCAATGCTCCAAGTGTCTGCCTTCGGCGCCCGTCACTTATAGTGCCTATGTAGGCAACACTCCCCACCCAATGCCAAATCGCATGCACAATGGAATAACTAAATACACAACACAATTTTTTATTTTTTTTAGATAACTTTTTATTAATAACAGAAACTGTGACAGTTCGGCAAAACATCTTACATATTCATGACGTGTTGATCATATGGCAAGTACATTGGGACATTTTTTACATTATCAACATCAAGGACACATTACAGACAATTTGAAGGGCCTCAGGGGGACAGAGGATCATCTTCAACGGGGACCACTGGGGCCGCACATATCTCTCCCCGATAGGTGTTTCATTTGCCCCATACAGCAGACCTTTTTTAGGGCAGCCCCTTGCCACATAGACCGTTTTCTCCCTAAACATGCACCAGTCTAGATTGTTTTTCCAGGTGTCCAAAGTCGGTAATGTCACTGCCCCCCATTGTTGCGCGATATCACAATTTGCTACCATTGCTCCCAATGTAGCCCAGAGTCTCTCCGCACCTGTTAAATCGGTGGGTTCCCAAACATTGATCAGACACATCTTTTGATCTCTGGGTAAATGTCCTTATGCAGTACCTCCCTCGTTACCACATGTATCCCCCTCCAGTACCTTTGGATCTGCTCACACTCCCAGATAATGTGTAGGAATGTGCCCACTTCACCACAGCGTCTTCTGCATTCTCCACTCCCCCCCTCCCCATATGAACCAACAGAGGCCCGGTCACATAAGTGCTGTGCAGAATTTTAAGTTGCACCAAACGCAGCCGCTCAGAGATTGCAACCTCCCGGGGAGAGGCCACCGCCTCTCGCCACTCCTCATCATCAAGTTCCAGGCCATCATTTCCCCCTACTCTCACGCAGCCGCTCAAGGTGATCTAGGGTGTTATTAATCAGTTTTCTGTAAGTGAGTGATATGGCCTTCTGTGGGAGCAGTTCGTCAAGCAACCTGCCCTCAAGTGGGGAAGACTCAGGGAGGGAGGTGCCCCTTTGTAGGGTCGTTACATGGGCATGACAGACCTGTATATAGCAGAAGGACTCCGTACCTGCAAGCTCAAACTGTTGCTGTAGTTTATCAAACCCTTTTATGTCACCCTTCACCCTGAGGTCCCCTATCCGAGAGATGCCAATGAGGTCCCATTTGTCAAACCCCTTCGAGGAACGCAAATTGCCAAGCTGTTCCGAGTCCCACAAGGGGGTCGCCAATGTGAGCCTCCAGTACCAACCCAGACTCCTTTTTGCCGCATACCAGACCTGGACTGAGTGCTTGGTCGGCTCAGTTATGGGGAGTTTCCTTGGGTTCGCATACAGGGCCCTGTTGTAATTCCCGCCCGGCAGCAGCCACCCATCCATGGTAAAACCTGGATCATCTGGTTTGCGGTAGGTACCTTGATTGATGGCTGCAAGGTGGGCTGCCCATTAGTATTTTTTGATGTCGGGAGCCACCATCATACCAGTTGAGAGCTATTCGGGGCCTCCCATTCCATAGCAACTCCCTCTGCAAGCCTTCGATTTTCCTAAAGTATCTCGCCGGGACCAGATCATGGTAATTTTGCAGGGCGTAGAGGAAGCGAGGCAAGGACATCATTTTAAAGAGAGCTGCTCGGCCCAGCAACGAGAGTGGGAGTACCTTCCAATTGGTGACATCACACCTTAGTCGCTGCAGGGGCGGAAGCAGGTTTCTCTCATAATGGAGCTTGGAGTCAGTCGTGACAAAGATCCCCAGATAGTGAAAACCATCCTTTACCACTTGTACTGGGCAATCCCTAGGGAGTTCCGGGGGTACTCCTCCCAGGGCATACAGGAGAGATTTTCTCCAGTTAATAGAGTAGCCAGAATATCTACCAAAGGTCGCGAAGATATCCAATATGCACCAGAGGGACATTTTGGGGGAGGCCAGGTAGAGGAGTATGTCATCAGCGTAAAGCGAGATGCCGTCCTCCCAGTCATCTGACCACCGTAGCCCTCGTATGACTGGGTCCCAACGGATCCAGGCCGCCAGTGGCTCCAGAGAGAGGGTGAAGAGCAGGGGCGACAGGGGACATCCCTGTCTAGTACCCCGGGTCAGGCCAAAGGGGTCAGATCGTTTATTATTGACCACCACCTGCGCAAAAGGCTCCAGGTAGAGGAGTCTAACCCAAGCTGTAAAGATGGGTCCGAACCCCATCTTGGAGAGAACCGCGAAGAGGTAGGGCCATTCAATGGTGTCGAACGCCATTGAGGCATCTAGGGACAAAATTACGGCTGCCTCTTGGATGGTGTCCACCCGTCCCAGCACACCATGCAGTCTTTGCAGATTCAGGGCCGTGTTGTGGTGGGGCATGAAGCCCGATTGGTTAGGGTACTTATCACCCGCGACAGCCGGCTGGCCAAATGTTTGGCCATGATTTTCGGCTCTGCATTTAGCAGGGAAATGGATCTGTAGGAGGCACATTGGCTTCTAGGTTTGCCCTCCTTATGAATGACCACCAGTGATGCTAGACGCTGATCTTGTGGGAGCGACTCCACTCTTCTACTCTCTTCAAACATCGCTTGCAAGTGCGGGGCTATTTTGTCCGGACGCAGTTTGTAAAGTTTGATCGGCAGCCCGTTGGGACCAAGCACCTTTCCTGTGCGGAGGCCTCTGATTGCCTGGGCAAGTTCATCATCAGTGATTTTGCTGTCCAGGAAACTCTTATCGTCTTCAGAAAGGATTGGTATTTGGATGTCTCGCAGGAGGTCGATAAAGTCCGTCTCGAGGAAGGACGTTTGTGTGTGATATACCACGCTATAATGCGCAGCGAACTCACTGGTGATTTTGATGGGATCCATAATCGTCTCGCCCATGTCGACCGTCAGCTCCGGGACAAGTCTGTTGGCCCTCTCTTTTTTATCTAACCAGGCCAGAAGCTTCCCGGCTTTGTCTCCCCATTCATACACCCTGCCATCTTTCTCCCTCCCCATAACTTGGCCCTGTCAGTGGCAATACCTTGATATTCATCCCTCTTCAGGTGCAAAAGATGCAGTATTTCTGGAGTCACCTCCTCCCCCAGTTCCCCTTCCAGCTGAAGTATCTACCCCGTCTCGAGCTCTTTATGTTTTTCTTTTTTGACCCCCGCTATAAGGGAAAGGGCCGTCCCCCTGATAACCATTTTAAACGCCTCCCACAATATTTGGGCGGAGTCGACAGAACCTTGGTTTTCCTGGAAGTAGCAGTCAATTGCGGACGACAGCTCTTTGAGAACCACAGGGTTCCGCAAATACCAAGGACTAATGGGCGTTATCTTGCCTACCCGTAGATCTCCCAGGACCAGCCTGGCCCACATAGGGGGGTGGTCAGAGATACCACACACCAGGTGTCGGACCTCTTGGACGTGGGCAAGTTGGGAGGCTGGCATGAGGAGGTAGTCGATACGAGAGAAGCTATGATGAGCCCCTGAAAAGAAGGTATGCTGAATACTGCCGGGGTGAAACGCCCTCCATATATCCAAGAGGCCAAAGGCCTCCAGGAAGTCAGGGAGCAAACGTCTCGATGGGTCTATGTCGTGGGCAGGGTAACGGTCCAACGAGCCGGAGGCCACCACGTTAAAATCTCTTCCAACCAATAACAGGCCCTCAGGAAGTGAAAGCAGCTGGACCCCCAGGTCCTTGAAGGTTTGGCTCCGTAGTCCGGGGGGACATAAACCGACACGAAGGTTAGTGTGTTGCCCTCCCACTGTCCAGTGAGAGCAATGTATCTACCTCATTCGTCGTTGCGCAAAGACTGGACTGAGAAGGGGAAGGAGTTTTAGATCATGAGACCCACACCCCTGGAACCGGAGTTGTAGCAGCAATGGGCCATTAGCTTATACCCCCATCTGTTCAGTGCTCTGCACGTGTTACCAACCAGATGTGATTCCTGAAGGAAGACCACATCAGGAGAGTGGCGTTTGAGATACTGGAGAATGAGGGTACGTTTTACCTTGTCATCGAGCCCATTAACATTCCAACTTAATAAAGAGAAACTCTTATCCCAGTGTGTACACATGACATTGTCTCTCGTGTGAGCCCTCCTCCCAATGCCATAATAACCAGTTTTGCTGATTGAACTGTAACAAACGAACCCCCGTCCCCAACCCTCATCCAAACCCCCCCTCCCTGCCCAACTGCACCCTGGGCCTAAAACTGCCCATGAGACTAACTTTGCAGAGTGCCTGTCGCCCAACTAGAAAACTAACAGTAGTTAAATGAGGGGAAAGAAGCTCCAACCCCCGTCCCACCACCCAACCCCAAAAGAACAAAAGTCATTCCCCGAGCAGGGCAGTCACCAGTGTCTTTATAAGCAGGAAATCTGGAGCGCTTCGCCCAACACGAATATTCCAGCATGGTGTCGTCGCCGCCCAGCACTTCGCATCTCGACTCCCGGTGAGGACTTAATAGAGATTAGGGCACATCAAGGTATGAACTGTCGGAGTTCTAAGACAGGGCAGAAAGTCAGCAGGGGTCGTGCCGCATCCCTCCACCCCTCCAGCCAATCTTCAACTGCCTCCGGATGCTCAAGGAACTAGGCCTTTCCATCAGCTTTGACCCTGGCCAGGCCGGAAAGAGCATTGCATATTTCAGACCTTCATCTCTCAGTTTTTTCTTTACGGCTAAGAAGGACCTCCTTTGCTTCTGTACAGCCTGAGTAAAGTCTGGAAGGAAAGAAATGACAGAATTTTCGTATTTTAGTGGCGGTGCAACTCTGGCACCCTGTAATATAACATCTCGATCACGGAAGTTAAGCAGTCTGGCTAAGATGGGACGTGGAGGGGCACCGGGCCTCGGACGCCCTCCCGGGTCTCTGTGGGCCCGCTCAACTACAAAGAATTTTGATAGGCTCTTGGGGCTGAGATGATTAAGTATAAGGTCCTGCACAAACAGGTCTGGTGCCTGCCCCTCCGATCTCTCCGGCACCCCTGTAATGCAAACGTTATTCCGCCTGGATCCCCCCTCATAGTCGTCCAACTTGTCTTCGGTGAATTTTTGAAAGGATTGGAGGACTTGGATCGTTTTGCATTTGTGAGACATCATCGACGAGACTTCGGGTGGTCACCTCCAATTGCTTGACCTTTTCATGCGTTTTAGTGAGATCTGCTCTGATAAGTGTCATTTCTACCGTGATTGCATCTGTCTGCTGCTCCATAGATGTTCGCACCCCTGCAATCGCCTCCATAACGTCTTTCAGGGTAAGTTCGGGGGGGTCTCCCTCTGACACTTCGGTTGTCCCCCCCACCCCCGGGAGAGGTGTTCCGGGACAGCCACCTTGGGACAGGTATAGCAATCCAGCTTGCTCTGCTGAGTGGCTTTCAGGCCTTTTCCTTCCGACATCGTGCCCCAGCGGGGGGGGCTCCCTTTTTCTTGTCTGCTTTTTGGGTCGCACCGGCTTTATTCCGGTGCCCCCAGTCGACGTTGAGGGGAAACTGGTCGAATGATCACACCCTCTCCGACTCCCGGGCTGTGCTAGGGGCCAGAACCGGTGTCTTCTCCCTGTCTCTGCAAAGGTGGCCACACTACCACTAGCCGGCACACACTCTGGGGCACCCGAGAGACTCTGGCATCCACCCCCCTTTCTTCTTCGATCGCCAGCCACCGAGGCCACTGCCTTGGGAGGACAAGTCAAGCAGCAGCAGGGAGGCGCTTATCGCCTCTTGCACGCATTCCCAGGGCAGTTGAACTCACCGCTGTGGGGCTCCGGGGGCCACTGCACCGTATCACCACAGAGGGGGGGGGGCCTGGTCCTGGCTCCAGTGTAACCGGCTTCTCGCTGGACGTTACCCTACCCTGCCCGCGCGCAAGCACACCTTGCTCAGCCCAGTTTCAATAGAGGTCCCGGCTTTTGGCAGTGTGGAGGCCGCAAATCGCAGCGCGCAGCACTCACTGGTTCGTGGCTCGGCGGGGTCGATTATAGGCTCAGTCCGGAGCATGTGCGGCAGCTGTACCCCCACTCGGGTTATGGATCTGTGCGGCGGATTGGTGGTTTTTGGGCGAAGGGACCGGAGCTACTCTAAACCGCGGCCATCACCCTGCGGCGCTTAGCCACGCCCCCCACAACAAAATTTTTGGTTGGGAAAAAAATTGCTGCAGGTTTATTCCATACAAACTTATGCAACATGGTGGGTTATCTAACGGGCGATCCAAGGGCAGGCAGCAGTGACTAACCTTCGCTGCCCTGCCCGCCTGATGAGCCAAATTGCACTGTGGCCAACCCAATCAGTGCTACCAATTATGGTGTGATCCCCCTCCATAGGATCACATGGACCACTGGACCACCGTCTTACTCACGCCCCTTTCCGGGCGGAGCGTTGCAAGGCCAGCCCCCGGTTGTTCAGGCTTACAACGGACAGCGTGGCCGGCACAAAGAGGGCGCCAGAAAGGCAGGGGGAGGTAAAAGTACCTTCCTCAACCCTCTGTGCACCGTAAATGACACGGCCCGCGCGCCGGGCTGAGGGACACCTCCCCAGGTCCCCAGACTAGAAGGGGGGGTGATGGTGTGCCTAAGTGGCACTAAGGGGGCTGCCATTTTAGGTGGCCCACTGCGTGAGACAAAGACAAAGATGAGATTTCAGGTGCGATTTTACAGCTTGTTCCTTTTATGTAAAGGAATGTTCTATTGTTATGAAATAATTGTTACATGTAACCAAATGTGTCCCAACCCTACCAGCCTTTCAAAAAAACATTGTTTTTCACATCACGGACTTTCTCCCAATATGATTTGCTCTTCGAGAGAAGTGTATTTGCTTTATCCTTTACATGCGCTTAACTTTTTAATAAGTAACTTAGTTTGTCCCAGCCATACCAGCCTTTTCTATTTAAAATGCACTCAGATTAAGGTCCATGGGGACATTTTGTGCCGCGAAAAACTTTCTCCGGTCTCGTGCAGCACCCCATCACCAACAGTGCCCCCTGCTTGTGTACACATTTTCATACATTAACACTCGCCGCCCCACATTCACGCTACTTAGGGAAGACTTCATCCTACTCTTACAGAAAGGCAAACATGGAGGTGACCCTCCCCACAAGAAATCCTCTCTCCTGCCACTATTCCTAGGTATCCAAGAAAAAGAGAGTGTGTCCAGAAGGACTAGTTTGCACGCTTTAAAGAGAATTCCCCAGACTACCAATTCTGGGGTTCTTAATGCTTTATTTTGCTTATTTCAAATCATTTGGATCAGCAAAGCAATCCAATATTTTTTCATGTATTGGAAAGAAGACCTTCCATTCACCAAACACCACATTTACAAAAACAAATTATACACAATGGTTTATTCCAATCGAAAACACAAAGTATGTACACAAAAAATAACAAGTGTAACAAACTTAAACATTCATGAAAAATGACATTTAACATTGGAAATACAACACCAGTCCTAGTTTTAACATACAGCACCAAGCAGACAATAAATTATTAACTGCACATTGTTAATTGTCCTGCCTAGGCCAAGAGACGGGGGTAATGTGTTCAAAACAATGTTGCCCACACACGAGGAAAGGATTTTTATTACTATATTCCTCAAGGCACAATTTATACAACATCCCCCGAGCTCGGAAAAGCCAACGCGTTTCGAATCCACAAAATTCACGGATTCTCCTCAGGACTTGGACAAGGTTGGTATCTATAACAAACAACAAAACCATAAATAAATATAAATTTTATGTTTCCTAAATTGTGAAATTATGACCCAAAGAGTGTTTGCGACATATACCTAATTAAATAAATACCTTGAAAGCGGCGCGGTATGCGTCCGCCCCGTGTGTAGAGGAACGGTTGAAAACCTCTTCTGAATGCCTGACGGTTCGATTTACCATGGGATGTGACAAAATGCACTCAGATTAAGGTCCATGGGAACATTTTGTGCGCGCATTACTCTACCCGCTAAAAACGTTCTCCGGTCTCGTGCAGCACCCCATCACCAACAGTGCCCCCTGCTTGTGTAGACATTTTCATACATTAACACTCGCCACCCCACATTCACTGTACTCAGGGAAGACTTCATCTTACTCTTACAGAAAGGCAAACATGGTGGTGACCCTCCCCACAAGAAATCCTCTCTCCTGCCACTATTCTTAGGTATGTCAACATTACATTTCCTTCCTGCCTCCAATGCTGGGGAGAGGATGTGGTCTGATGGCTAGACTGCCGACTTTGGAGCTGGGAAACCAAGGTTCGAAACTCGGGTCGACTCCACATCCTATGATTCTGGGCAAATCCCTTGATCTCCCGCCCTTACCAAAAAGTGAACGTGTCCTGTGTAATTTAAATGGTTCTCATGTAAAGCGCTCCAATACCTTCAAGTTGACTTCGCGCTATATAAATCTGCAAAAAAATAACTGCTTCAAGTGTTTTGCTTCGGCGCCCGTCACTTAATCTTCCCGTCCCGTTCAAAGACAAAGATGAAATATTGGACGCGTCAGACATGGTTTTACAGCTTGTTTTCTGTTTGTTGGGGGGGGTGACCTGTAAATGCTTAAGAATCTGACACCTAGATGGGTTTCGCTGAGAAAATCAGGAAAAAAACAGGTCGGAAAAAGAGTTGACCTAGTGAAAGACACCTGAAGGGATTAATTGCAACAAAGCTTACCCAGGATCCAGACTGGGTTAGTTGCTTTATTTTACTTTTTCTGGGGTTCTCAAAAAAAGAATTATTGAAAGCAGGCCCAGTGGTGTTTGTAACTGCAACAGCCAGTTCTGTTTTTTTATTTTTTTCTGCTAATTTAGTTTGCATTATGGGACTTGTAGTTTAGGTCTTAAGATTGTAAGTGTGGACCCAAATAGGCACATGCATCATCATAGGGTTTTGCGATTCCTTAATTGCGATTATTAAGGAATCGCAATTAAGGAATAGCAAAACCATATGCATGTAGGAATCGCTAAAGAAATAGCGATTCCCATAAATTCCTTAATTGCGACTCGCAAATTGCGAGTCGCAATTAAGGAATGTCTTCCCATTCATCCCTATGGGCCTCCAGGCCCATAGGAATGCATTGGAGATTGCGGGAGCAATTTGCGAGTACCAGTAGGTACTCGCAAATTGCTCCCGCAATTTCGATGGTGCAAGGGTGTCAAAATGACACCCTATTGCACCCATGTATGTTAACTCTGCACAAATGTTGCGTACACACATGCTCTAAGGGCATGTGTGTGCGCAACATGTAACTTAGAAAAATGCAAATAAGTGCATTTTTCTAAGTTTTCGCAAATTACCATGAAGTCCAGCTTCATGGTAATTTGCTCCCGCTAATAGCGAAATCGCTATTTTTTAAACTGTAATGCATTGCATTTAAGGAATCTCAATTAGGGATTCCTTAAATGCAATCGCTATCTACGGAATCGCTATTTTGAGATTCCTTAAATAGCGATTATTGCATTTGGGATGATGCATCCCAAATGCAAAAATACCGGTCGCAAAGGGGCAGATTCTGAGAATCTGCCCGTTTGCGACCGGTTTTGTGCTTGATGCATGTGCCTGATAGAGTCTAGCTTGCGAAGTGTAGTCTAAGTAAAAACAGAAGACTAGCTCAGTGTCTGGCGTGACGTGACTCACTTTAGAGCTACAACTCATGCATGGTATAGTACTGTAAGCGGCCGGGTTGAGTAGTGACCTCAAGGGCTCTGAAATTCCAGCCTGCCTTCTGCTGTGTGCGCTTGCCACGACCACCAGAAACCTCATACAACTGGAATCAGGTGCGCAACACCCATAGGGCTAAAAGGGCTTCAGGCCCCCTCACCTCCACCCACTCCCCCGCCGTGTGTCTCAGCCCGGGCTGCTGCAGCTCGAGCTGCTGTGGGCTCGGCCTGGCAGTGTCTGGAGTCTTATCTCTGGCACGCCTGAGTTTTTAGCAGGTCTTTAAAGACTTATTTGCATACCTTTGTAAACTGGTTACTGAGGCTTAGTTTTTTTTACTGGTTCCACTACCCTTTGGGCCCCCACTCTGCCTATTCCTTACATTTGTATTTTACATTTGCTGCCAAAGTGTGAGAATGCATTTCACGACAAGGAATATAAAGTAGGGTTGCCAAAAGAAATATGCCAGCCATTGGTTGTTTAAAGAGCCTGCAAAGACCTCCTGTTGACACTAAATAGGGTAATAAATAAAAACGTATGCATTCATTGTAATGTGTCTTTTCTGTCTTTTTTCCCTTTAACTTTCAGTCATGGATAATTCAGGCAGCGCTAGAACACAATTAAAAGTGCTTTCTATTTAAGTATGAACAGATAAGTGCTGAAAATACGGCTTTAGGTGACTGTTTATTTTTGTACCGTCTGGAACATCAAAATAATGAGCCAGCAACCCTAATCATAAGACTGAAGTTTGTTGCAGGATCAGCACATTATTTATTTCTGCCACCCTTGATCCCTGATTAATGCCATAATACCAATAGTTTAACTGATATCTGAAACCCTACGCCGCTGTCAATAACATGCTGAGCTACTTCAAGTGTCTGGGAATGTACCCTGCATTCAGACAACTCACTCTTCATTCTCACCCTTTACTTTCACGCTCACCCTGTACTCACAGCGATCACAATGCACTCACACTGATCACTAAGCACTCACACCATTTACCCGCATCACCCTGCACTCAGAGGGATCACTCAGCTCTCACAATGAGCTTGCGCTGTTCACCCTCTACCTCACCCTGCAGTCACACGAGCACACTGCTCACCCTGCACTCATGTGACACTTCACTCACCTGTCCCCCTCGCTGCTCAATCTGCAATCTCACTCAAACAAGCCCATCACTAACCATGCAATTATTCGTCCCACTCTGCACTTACATCCGCAACCAAATTCATATGGTCACCTCACTCAGCCTGCAGTCACTCCTCTTACCCTACTCTCACACTGTTGCATCGCTCACAATGCACTCACATTGTAACTCCTGCCACCCACATAGCGCAGTGGGTTAATGTGACTGCTACGAAGAACGTCTACCATGCAGATCACAGAACTGAGTGTGAGTAAACTATGAGTAGCACTATAAAAATAAATGAAATGTTTGTCAGAAAGGTGCTATAGAGAGATGAGGTGCAATGTTGGTGAGTGGTGGTGAAGGAATTCATGGAGAAGGAGGAAATGGGGAGGAGGCGCCAAAAAAGACTGTTGCACTGTGTGCGTTCAGTGCTAAGGCCAGCCCTGGCTGGGAGTGTTAGCCCCCGCCCCCCCCCCCCCGAAGTTCGGGTCTAGTTGTGCCCCTGACTGGAATTGCTGCAGTTCAGAAATGTTAACAACTGCAGTCGCGGCTGGCATGACTGGCGGGTGGGAGGGCAAGGGGAGTTGCGCAGGTGTTCGGGGGGGTAATAAAAAAATAAATAAAAAAACTTACTCTCCTGGGCCGCCTCAGCTTCGGCCGGGTCCCGCATTTTGCTGAACAGGAAGCAGGCAGCCTCCCTCCCCTCCCCAAGCCAATCACAACACTGAAATGGCAGCATTGTGATTGGCTGAGACGCCGACCACATATGCGTCTATGGGTAGGCCATTTTCTCTACATGGAGAAAATGCAGAGTGTGTATGACTGACTTGGTCGGCCCTGGGGCCGACCAAACAATCAGTGCACTCAGAGTGGGCAAGCCACTCCTCCCCTGGAGTCCTGCAGATCCGCCCGCCCCTAACCAGGCATACCCTTCTGCTTTCTCGCAGTGCGAGAAGCAGAAACAAAAAATTGTAGTTTTACCATTTTATGTTTCTGCTTCTTGCACTGCGAGAAAGAAGTGGGGCGACGCTTCTCCGCCCTAATGGACGAGCTGCCCCTGAACAACTGACACCAATTTTGTTTTCATCTAAATGGAAATGTTACAGTTGGTGATAATGAAGTGTTTTGTTGGCAGTTTAAGGCTACGTTTACTTAAAGTTGTCTCCAGTGGCTCCTATTTGTGTACTCTTTATGGTGTCGAAGTTGCTCCAGTATGAACAGTTCTTTTTTATCTCAGATTTTTGCTGTCATTTAATTCGCGTGCGTGCGGGCGCACATGCACACTCACACACACACACACACACACACACACACACACACACACACACACACACACACACACACTCACTCACTCACTCACTCACTCACTCACTCACTCACACTCACTCACTCACTCTCTATCTCTCTCCTACTCTCTCTTTCCCAGTTACACCACCTTCCCTCATCACATCCGATTTGCTGTCTGTAATCTGGTCTCCACAGACATTAGGTGCCTCACGTACACGTCTAAGTGATGCTGTTCCTGCTGCAATGAAACATGTTCTCTGAAACTCATTCAACGGCATTAGAACAAAGGATGCACCATCTCAAACATCTAAGAGACATCCAACTGCTGGCTGCCTCTGTAAGACGGGGGTGGGGGTTTTATTCTTAATTGAACCTTTCCCATAAGGGCCCATTTTTGCAGACTCTGAGGGCAGGCGCAGACAGGGACCGTTGGTAGGCCGTAACCTGACAGATCTTTTTTTAAAATGTATATATTTTGTAATACTGTGGCAAGGTAGGCTCGGAGCTTCTGAGGGTGGTACAGAGCCTCATCAGATGCCTCAGTCCTTGATGCCTCATATACCGAGGGTGGAAGGTAAACGGGCCAGGCCAGCAGGACAGTGAGGGAGGCTCATGGGTGGCTGGTTACAAAGGACACACAGGTTTCAATTCGCATAATTAACGCGCAAGGAAACTTTTATAGGAGCAGCCGCTCGTTCACAGAAAATTCAGATTTCATTTTAGATTGCTCCAGCCTAACTAGGGGACCACCTTCATCGACACATAAGTGTGGTGGGTAAGGACCAGGGCTGTTTACGTGAATCTTAAATTGACACTGATTGCGGTCTAAGTTAGTGAAGACTACAGTGACACTTATTGTTGATGATGTTGTTGCTGGCGTGCATTTTTGGGCCTTAGTTGACACTTTTGTGATTGGTTGTTACACCTCAAAGCAGAGTGCGTAAAGGGAATTGGTCTCTCTGTTTTTCCTGCATTATCACATATGTAAGCACTCCCAGATTTGTGAGTTCAGACTAGCAGTTGTACAAAAATAGCACTTTAAATATGAAGGGGCAGATTTACAAGAAGGTGCTGCAGCACGGCACCGCCAGCCATTTGGCACTTTCAGAGCAGTGGAATGTAATATATTTACAATGATATGTTGCATTCCTGTGATCTCCCCTGTGCTGGCGCACAAATAGCTGCCATGCGCCGGCGCAGGTGCCCTTGCACCATGGTTCAAGAATGCCTGCGTCATAGGGAGATTGTTTTTGTGCAGAAAGGGGCACCTCCCTGCACAAAAACAATCACTACGGGCATTTTTCTCTTTCAATGTGTGCTGTAGAATGCAGCACGCATTGAAAGAGGAAAAAACGAGGAGAAATTAAAACATTTCTCCTCATTGTGCCTCAGGGTGGCGTAACATACTGATGCATTTCTAGGTTTGAGAATCCTCGTAAATCTGGATATGTGTCTGGTTCCATGGGGGTTGCGTGGGTTGACCCACAGCAACACCCATGGAACTCCCCTTTCACGCACAATGCTGCGTGTAAAGGGACCGTATGTACAAGGACAGGAGAGCCACGCAGGGTGGCTTTTCCTGTCCTTGTAAATATGGGGCAGTGAAATGAGCCGCCAGTGCGTCACAAAAAGTGACGTACTGGCAGCGCAAGGGGCTTGTAAATCTGCCCCGTACTTCTCAATTCAGTACTATATTGTGCCTATTAGTGTCAAAGTTTCCACGCTAATAAACAGTAGATAAATACTTATAAGGTCCCACAGGTGAGACCTATTGGCCATGCCAATGCTTGTTATAAAACATTGCCTCTGTAAATACCAAAGTTCTCGCAATTAAAATGTCTGGCCAGATCAGCAAAAAAATGTAATTGGTCCATTCTTTCACTCTGGAGAGTTCAGAGTTTGCTTTAAAAGGAGAGATCCTAGAGGCCCCTCAGCAACTTCGCATTAGTATTTCCAGATGAGACTAATTCTCATGTCAATGTATAACCTGGGGGGCAAGGTTCAGTGGTTCCTCCAGAGCTGGCAGACTTTTGACCAGGGACGCTTGGGTCTTATAAAATGTACAAGGGCGGAGTTTTGTTTGCATTTTGGGCATCTTTGTCTTCTATTCCAGGTTTGCACTATTGGGTAACTGAAGTTCAAAGGGGTCCAAGCACCAGGGCAGTAAATTTCTCTTTTGGCCACACCAGTGACATTCTGACTTACCTGAAGGTACTGCACACTTGACTGCCTTTCATCAACTTTTGTGCTTCCCTTCCCGCACTGCACACTTCCCTTTGTTACTCCATCTCATTCCTTAGTGGGCTGTGAATGGTGACGCTCTGGAAGGTGAGGGAGGGGCAGGGGTGGACGATAGTTCGCAAAAATTTAAAAGGGTCCAAGCAGAGTGGGCCTTCATCTGGCCGGCAGGCAAAAAGCTGTGGGATAAATACCCTGTGGATTTTTTCCTCCTTCGTGATTTGTTGTTGGCTTCTTCCCTCACTATTTTTTCACAAAAGGCATGCCATGAGAAGCTCTTGGGTACCAGTTAGAAAATAAAAAGAGAAGCCCACCAAAGGGAGCACTGTGGTTCTGGAAGGGGCTTCCATGGTTGGTGTCTGTAAAACTGGGATTTATTCAGGTGCGTCGCAGCAGCCAGGGCGGCTGACTCCATTGCGTGGGGCTCAGGGTTCGATCCGTGGCACCGCTGGAGACAGCTTTGCTCAGTATCATGTGACTCTGGGAAATAACTCACTTAATCTCCCCGAAAGCCCCCAGCGCCTTGAGACCCTTAGGGGTGAGTAGTTTGCTCTTTACAAATACTGGATTTTCGGATTTTTTCAGATTCAGTGGCGGCGGCTGACTTTAAAAGTGGTGAGGCATAAAGGTGAATACTTTTTCTTCATATTAAAACTATATATTATCATTACTGTTAAAGAGACTTATATTGACGATCTTCTAATGCTGCAAGCTGTTATGAGTCTCGAGCGTAATCCTTCCGCCTCGTGCTGCCTGCTTGTAAAGTTATTTTTCCCCAGTCGGGAGTGGAAAAAACAAGCCGGAGCTCCCCAGCCATTCCAGGCACTGCTATTATGCTGCATGTAACTAAGCAGCATAAGAGCAGTGCTAGGCTTGGCTGGGTCATGCAAGCACAAGCTCCATTGAACACTGATGGGGCTGTGTCTTTGCTGACGCAGCTCCATGGCAGCCTTCAATATGGAAGCCTGAACTGAGCATGTCAGGTTGGCCACAGTACAAATACTGCCCAATCTGACAAGCGCAGCTCAGTTAACAGCCTCAGCTGTTCGTCCCACTCACTGAGAGCTCCGGACCCCTGCCCCTTAAGGGAACGAAATTGATGGAGGTACGGCTCTACCGGGCTAATTTTAGTTGTCAAAATGAGCTTGGGAAGTAGTGGCTCACAGCAGTAGGGGGTTAACACCTAATAACCGCCGCTGGGAATATTAGACAGTTTCCAACAGTAAAAAATATTTACTCTTCCCCCTTCTCCCAAAACATGCTCAGTGTTCTGAGACTGGATATGCGGGCTCATCTGACTTAATTGAGAAAAATAATGCTAGGGCTCTTGTGTGTGCTTGGTGAAACTACAGACACCAGATAACATTGAGACTGAAGAGTTAAAAGAGCCTGGTAAGCTTTTTGCCTCCTGGCATCTTGATACTAGTGCCACAATCAATTGGCTTGGATAAACCTAATCCTCGGTTGTTAATTATGATTTCTCTTACTGGTCAAGGCAACTTTTGGTAAAACTGGATTTGATGATCCGTTTGAATAATCACCCCTCCCCTGCCCTGTCATCCACCTGCATAAGCTATGATGATGTTATAAATGTCAATTCTTCTGTTTTATCTCATCCTTGCTTCCTTGGGTTCTGATTTAGGGAACAAAAACGATCACAGTTCTATGGCTGCCTCTCAAATTAAAATTGTCATTTTGCAGCTGGAGAACATGTCATAAAGTCCCATCTCCCCATTAAATGGAAGAAATGTGATAAAAAGGTTAAGATGTTAAATTCCTCGGGCCACACTATAGCCTACAGTTAGTCAAAGGGAAGAATTTGATAGTTATTGAATTAAATAACAAGTATGCTGTCCTAAACAAAATCAGCTCTGAAAGCCTAGGTTCTTCTATAATTTATGTATAAGTGTAAAGTGGCTAATTTCTCTTGAGCTGAGGAAAAATTCTTACCAGTTGATGAACACAAATGCAAGTGAGTTCTCCAGTATAGTTACACCTATGGAGAATCGCAATACCCAAACAAATGTGGGTTCTGCCGAAGGTATTCCAAGCTTTCACAGTGCTAGCTCCACTGATAACATTGGCAATAGTCAATAAAATGACCACTCCATTGACGATAGTCTCTTAAGGCCCACGGTCTTAATGAGGTCTACTGTCGTAATGAAATCTGATAATTCAGCTGAAATAATGATGGTCAATACATCAAGCACAATATCTGACTTAATTGAGGTTTCACATAATAAAGTGGAAGCTTCCTAATATTACCAATTCGTCTATCAAATATTTTACCTGAAAATTCTCTGAGCATTAATTGTCCTTTTGAAGGAGGGCCAATTAAACATACTACCAGCTTGTTTTCTCTGTCTAAAATCATCAATAGGCTAATAATTGACCCTAGATATGCATCAAGAGTGCATCATGCAATCATCAATAGGCTAATAATTGACCCTAGACATGCATCAAGAGTGCATCATGACCTCCCCATATATGGCGGCCACTGTGCGGCCACGCCGCTGGCGCGCCTAATGCAAGCCCGTCTGCGCCCATCCGCACCTGGACCGCGCCCAGCTCAAGAACTCCTGGACCCGTGCCCGCCATGACGACCGCCGCCGCTACGATGCCAGCACACTCCACGCTCTCAACTCCGGACGGACCCACACCTGCTTCAAAGTCGCCCGAAACGCACACAGGGTCCCTTCACCTGCCGGAACTGCAGCTTCACCACCCTCAGAGCCGCCGAACCACCCGCCAAGAAAGGCCACAATCACCTCCGATGCATCCTACTGAACACCTGCTCCGCACGCAAACATGCCGTCGAGCTCTGGGACCTGCTCGACACTTCATCCCCGGACGTCGCCTTCCTGACGGAGACCTGGATGAACAACTCCTCCGCACCCGACATCGCCATTGCCATCCCAGATGGCTACAAGATCTCCCGCAGAGACCGGTCCAACGGAGTCGGAGGAGGAATCGCCATCGTCCAAAAGAACAGCATCAGGTTCTCGACCAGCACCGACGACACTCTCAGCACCGCCGAACACATGCATTTCCAGATCCACACAGACCCCAACTCCACCCTCAGAGGCACCCTCGTCTACAGACCTCCCGGACCCTGACTCCAGTTCAGCGACTCCATTGCCGACTTCATCAGCACGCATGCCCTGACCTCCACCGGCTACATCCTCCCCAGAGACCTGAACTTTCACCTAGAGAACAACAATGACAGCAACTCCACCACCCTGATCGATAACCTCGCCAACCTCGGACTGAAGCAACTCGTCACAATGCCTACCCACTCTGCCAGCCACACGCTCGACCCCGTGTTCTCCTCAAGCTCGCACATCTCCTTCAGCCACACCACCGAACTCCCCGGGACCGACCACCGCTGCATCCACTTCACCTTCCAGAAACCCACCACACACCACCGCACCCAACAGATCCCCCGCCGCTGCTGGAGCAAAATCACTGAAGACCAACTACATGCAAACCTCGCTCTCAGCCCACCCACCGAACTCTACAACACCGACGACGCTGCCCACAACCTCAGAAGCTGTATCGACGACTGCACCAACACCCTCGCCCCGCTGAAGAAACCCTCCTACAGAGACACCATCAAGAGGGCCAGCTGGTTCACCCCAGAACTCCTAACCTCCAAGCGAGCCTGCCGGAAACTAAAGAAGAAATGGCACAGTGAGCAGACTCCGGACAGCCACGCAGCCCACAAGGACGCCACCCGCAACCACCATCACCTCATCAGGACTGCCAAGAGGACCTCCTTCAAAGACCGCCTAGACAACAACGCACACAATAGCAATGAGCTCTTCAACATCTTGAAGGAACTTTCCAACCCCAGCTCTAACACCAACGACATCCCGCCGTCGCAAGCCCTGTGTGACTCCCTCACCGCTTTTTTCCACCGCAATATAGCAGACATCCACGACAGCTTCAACACCCAGACAGCCCCAACAGGCATCAACACAACAGACTCTCCGCACACCATCGACCACGACCCCCTGCTAGCCTGGCCCAACTTGAGCATCGATGACACCATCAAGACCATGAGCACAATCCACTCCGGCTCCCTGTCAGACCCTTTCCCGCACCACGTCTTCAACAAATCCAGCAGCTCCATCGCACCCCATCTGCGTAACGTCATCAATCTCTCCCTTGAGACCGCGACCTTCACAGAGAGCTGGAAACATGCCGAGATCAACGCCCTACTCAAAAAACCCAAGGCGGACCCAAGAGACCTCAAGAACTTCCGACCCATCTCCCTGCTTCCGTTACCGGCCAAGGTCATCGAGAAGATCGTCAACAGACAGCTAACCCGATACCTTGAAGAAAACAGAATCCTGGACCCTTCCCAGTCAGGGTTCAGCAGCTACTACAGCACTGAGACTGCCCTCATCACCGCCACCGACGACATCAGGACCATGCTGGACAACGGTGAGACCGCAGACCTCATCCTCCTGGACCTCCCCGCCGCCTTCGACACCGTCTGCCACCGCACACTACGCACACGCCTCCACACCATAGGGATCTGATACAAGGCTCTGGAATGGGCCACCTCCTTCCTCTCCGGCAGAACCCAGAGCGTCCGCCTCCCCCTTTCCGATCTGAAGCCTCCGAGATCATCTGTGGCGTACCCCAGGGCTCTTCCCTCAGCCCGACACTGTTCAACATCTACATGGCCCCGCTCGCACACGTCGCCCAACAGCACGACCTCAACATAATCTCCTACGCCGACGACACCCAACTGATCCCCTCCCTCACCAAGGACCCCATCACCACCAAATCCAACCTTCACGAAGGAATGAAGGCCGTTGCCGACTGGATGAAGATCAGCCGACTGAAGCTGAACACGGACAAGACGGAGGTCCTCATCCTCGGCTCCAACCCTTCAGCCTGGGACGACTCCTGGTGGCCGACGGCATTGAGGGCAGCCCCGACACCCACCGACCAAGCACGCAACCTGGGAATCATCCTCGACTCAACGCTCTCCATGACCAAGCAAATCAACGCTGTCTCCTCCTCCTGCTTCAACATGCTCTGCAACATCTACAGGTGGATCCTGACAGACACAAGAAGAACAGTCACCCAGGCCCTCGTCAGCAGCAGACTCGACTACGGAAACGCCCTCTACGCGGCAGTTACATTGAAGGGGCACCAGACGGTAGAGCGATCACTTCTGTTGTTTCTTGCCCTGCTAAGCTATGTTGTATGGTGCAGGACTTGACCTGGAATCTGAACCGCAGAGCAGCAGATCCATGTCAGAGGAGTCTGAAAGTTTGCTGAAAGTATTGGAAAGTCAGAGGAGTCTTCTACTGGTTAGGAAAACAGTAATTGGGTGAGTTGGGTGGAAGGGTTCTCCTAGCTCACATGAAACAAACGGCATGAGAGTGAAAAAGGCTGAGAGACTTGTCGGGTCATCTTGGATGCAGTGAGGCCTACACATGACACGCTGCTGGGGGTGTGGGGTCCCTCGAACTTGTTACATACAGAGAGAATGGAGGGAAGACCATTAGGCTTATCTATGAGAGTCGGTGACAGGTTGCACTGCACACTTCGGGAAGACAATCATGAGAGGGGGTTATATACCCCTACAACAAGGTCCCTAGGTAGGCACTACTGTGCTCATTGATCTTACATATAAAGCAACCCAAGATGTCATAGTCAGGGCTGTGAGGCAGCCCTGTCCAAATCATTGTTAGTAGAAAACTAGTCATATGGTGCTAAATACTTATATAAGTCCTGTTCTATAAGTCAGAATCCTCAACACAGTGGATACTGACTGTGTGCAGCTGATATTCCAACAAAATCCTTTATTGAACCACATGAGCTACCACTCCTCAGACGACTCTTTCTTTCTCAGGATCTGGGGCCTCACAAGTACTTATGATCCACACAACAAAACAGGCTCAAAGTATTTATTCCTGAAGGGCCTCATCCAAGAAGCTTCACATGAAACTCCTGCAAAGGAACAAATGGCCACACAGATGCAGGATGGAAATGGACCTTTGCTGGATGAGGTTTTAGTACTGGTCCCTGAGAGCATTATTGTGTTAGAACCCAAGGTAGACACCGCACATTAATTTCCTTAAGGCAGGTCTCAGAGAGGTCTTGAAGACAGAGGAGACTGTTGAAAAGACAATGATGGATCACTCTTTTGATTTGATTGGGTTATGAATACTACAATAATTGCCATGTCGAGTAATTTATTTTCTACAATTTGATTTGTTTTTAATTCAAGCAGTATCGGTATTAGAAGTGTAAGATTCCTTTTCCGTATAAACCATTGATAAAACATTGACCCCCTCCAAGAAAGGCAGACATATTGTGTTACTGATCTGATCTTCACAATTGAGTTCTCCACTAAAGGCTGACATTATTCTTGATGAAACGCATGATTCCGCACCTGCCATCATGCCTGCCACCTATGGATGTATAAGGCCAACATGGCACTGTTGTTTAATGTAAACATTTGGAGTTAAGCTAAGCTTAAATACATTAGGCCGTAGCAAACCCTGATTGGTTTGAAAACATGAATGACCTAAATCCTATAAAAGCCGGGGTTTTTGACCTTTGATTAGGAGCGATCTTAGCCCGAGGGATTATTGCCAGCTTTGCAGATTCTTGATCCACACCTTGCTCTCAATCAGAGAGATATAGGGGGAGAGATACCTGCAAAAGGTTTTTCTATTACAGAATTTTGATAACAAACAGCCAGAAATGCTGTTTCAAAAGGTATGTGTTGTACCATAAGACATTGCCGTAATGTATGGAGTGCGCTGTACCTTTAAAAACTTGTTATGAACATGTTTCTGCTTTGCAGAGCGAGCTCATTTGTCAAAAGTAAATGCATTTCTGTTGCTGTTTCCTTTTAAGTTACTGCTTTTAGGCCCGCGCTGCTGTCCCACATTGGTTACTCATTCTTCATGGAGCATCTGATGCATGAGGACAGGCTGCGTGTGGGCTCCTTATTTATTACCTTGTACTTCAAGAAATAAATGCTGTACTTATCTCCACTTGGCTCCCGAAGTCTCCATGTAACAGTATGCTGTGCAATCCAATCCAAATACTCACAGGCAATGTTTTGGCCTACTAAATTAGTGCAGGGCTTACAAATAGCATTAGGGTCTAGGATGCCATTTAGCATTACAAATTTTTGAAATGTTCTTCTTGGTCTCATTATAATAAACATTTTAACTGCAAATCTATTCTCATTCTGTGTTGTTGCTCTACATTTTATCTGCACAAGATTAAGACTTTAAAATTAACTTTTTAAAATACAAGTCTGGATGTTTGAGTGCAAAGTTTGATTGTGTTTTCGATCAAATTGTTTTGATTAGCACTGTGTACCTAAACCTGTTTAACAGGACTGCTAATAAGTAACCTAAAAACATTGACTGCACAAAGAATAGCTCGGTGGGTTCGTGTTAGTGCTGCAGTCCACAGGACCTCTCTAACTCAGTGTGCAGTTCTGGAAGAAATGTCCAGAATTCGTATTAAGCGATATGAAGGAGGAGGCCAAGCAGATCTGAGAAAATGTTCAATGGCTCTTGGTGAAGGCTGAGGATGCAGAGGATTGCTCTTGTTGAAACAATATTCACCTTCTCAAAGTACCAGAGAAAGCTGAAGGTTCATCAGATTAACTTTTTATTAAATCATTCCTTCTGATTACCCTAAGTTATCCTCTGTCCAGAGAGTGCATAGGGCAATAGTTATAATAATATTAATAATAGTGACAGTAATGGCTCTCATTGAAACTACATAGAGAGACATGGAGTTTTACAAGCTGCACTGCACAACCATTGCAAACGCTAATGATTTGCATTTTCCTGACTGTGCTGCAGTCCCAGTTTAAGACCTCTGATGCAGTAAAAATGGAATGAAGAAAAAATAAACTTAAAATACATGATGATGTTCCTAACCAAGCTAAGATCCTTGCTAAAGGGGCGTCATGGCCTTGTAAGTATGGGCCGCTCTCATGCATTGATCTGCGTGAAAGGGGCATTTCATGGGTGTTGCTGTGGGTGTTCCCATGCAACATCCATGGAACTTGACACATTCCCAGATTTACAACATTTTGTAAAACTGCATCAGAATCCCACACCTCAGGAATGGCACAACGAGGAGAACACTTATATTTATCCTAGTTTTTTCATCTTTCTATGAATGCTGCATTCTGCAGCATGCAAAGAATGAGGAAAATGCCATTAAGGATTGCTTTTGTGCGGGAAGGCATACCTCCCTGCACAAAAAATCATCCCCGCAGCGCAGGCACCCTTGCAAAATGACGCAAGGGTGCCTGTACTGGCGCATAGCAGACAATTGAGTGCCAGCGCAGGGGAAAGCACAGGGATGTGTCGTAGTGTTGTTAATACGACTCATCCCTGTGCTTTCAAAATGACGCAGCTAAATGGTTTGCGCCACCACGCTGCATCATTTTCTTGTAGATGAGGCCGTTAGACTGAACTGAATGGCAGATGAAGAAAGAAAAGAAGAGACCTAACTACTACAAGGGACTCCTCGTCAGGATGTACGCTGTTGTTGGCTGCTGGAACAGATGAACAACTGTTGATAAATGAGCTAATAATTGCTGAATTTAATTAGTTTCTATTTCATTCCAAATAGTGTTGATGTATCAAGTCTAAGTGGTGAAACTTGAGATTGAATCATGAAAAATTAACACCTCCATTCTCTTGGGTGAGTCTTTTACATGAGCTGTACCAGGGCAGGGGGCATATTGAGCTGCCAGTCCTACCCCCTTAGGCATGATTGCTTCTTCTAGTGGTGAATATTGCTTGTTAAATTGTTTCATAATGCTGAGCAACAGGTGCACTCTAAGTTGGGGTAAGAGGCAGTTGTAGGCCTATTGTGCATGTGTGCAGGGTGAAGGGGAGTTAGAGAGGAGTTTTTATGGCAATTGCACATCAGAACATGATGAGCTTGCTTCTTGGCAGGGTACACACTGAGAAGAAATATGAACCGCTAAAGAGGCAACATGGCAAGCCTGAGGAATCAGTTTGACATGGTGATATAAACAAGGATGAGTTTTAGCTTTTGTCTATGGTTATGCGAAATTCACGTAATTGTGTGAACCATTGGGTAAATTATGTGAAATGTGAAATTCAAATCCATCATTTAGTTCTATATTTTAGCACAAAATGCGTCCTCTTGTCAATTTTCAATGCAAAGACATATTTCACTTTAAAAGAAAATATTGCAAAAAAAAAATTGCCATGAACAACAGTCGCTCACGTTCTGGTTGTTTGTGTCATTCGCGCACTCCTGAGCTATAATTACGCAACATTATTGTGCAATTTCAGGAATGTATGGCAAAATGGTGTGATTTCAGAAATTTTGCATACCATTTGTGTCTATATACGCAGACGGTTGCTCCCATCACAGCCCAGCATAATGGGAACAGGGGTGTACTTAACTCAGGCTTCAGAAAATCTGAGCTCGCTTTTAGCTGCATGCAAGGATTATTGGTAAGGCACAAAGCTGAATCGACATTTTAGAGGTTGGCCCTCAAATTATTTTTGAAGATCAGTGTGATTGGCAAAAAAATGCCCAGAAGGACAAACAAAATAGCAAAGTTTTATTTCTATAGTTAACTTTCTTTCATTTTGCTAAATCTTCTATTCTCATTTTGCAGACTCGTTGTTTTATTTTTGCTCATGGGCAAGATGACAACAATGATCTTGATCTAAATATCGTAAAGCAAAATTTTCTTTCTTATGTGTAATTTCTGAAATTATGCCTCAGCACATAATCATGCAGAACACTCCAATCCACCTAATCCACCCCAATCCAATCCAACCTACCCCACTCCAATCTAATCCACCGCAATCCAGTCAACCCCACTCCAGTGCAATCCATCACAGTCTGATGCCCCACCCCACACCAGACCAATCCACACCTCTCCCATCCACCCCACACCAATCCCATCCAATCCACCCCAATCCAATCAATTCCAAACAAATCCAATTCACCCCACTCCAATCCAATCCAATTCAATCAATCCCTCAATCCAATCCACTTAACTCTACACCACTGCACTCTATGATACCCTCCACCACCAAACCCCTTATCCACTTCTCCTACTCCACTCGACTCCCCCTACACCACTCTACAACACACTGCTCCACTCTACAGCACTCTACTCCACTATACAACACTCCATGCCACTAACTTTTAGCCACGGGGAACAGCAGCCATGGTGGTGTACAACATGGCTAAAACACATTGCCAAAGCTGATAGCTCTTGCATAGGCGAGACCTATTGGCTTTGCCAATGCTCATTTTTTCCCATACACACACACCCATGAGCTCTGTTACTTCGGCCCGATTCACAGAACTTACTTAAGACAAAATCCTAAACTTACTACCATTTTGGTATTCACAGAATGCACTTACTACTTCTGGTATTCACAGAATGCACTTACTACTTTTGGCATTCAGAGAATGGATTTACGACTACTAACTTTACGTCCGCACTCGGGCCGGAATTTCCGCTCCCGGAGCGGGAATTCCGCACCCGGAGCGGGAATTCCGCTTCCGGGCCGGAATCTCCGCCTACAGCCCGGAATCTCCGATTCCTGTCCGGAATACACGAACTGTGGCCGTTGATCATTTTAGCCAAGGGTAAACACCTGTCCAAGTGCCTACCATCCCCCACCATGCATCAGCTGACACACTGCAGCCAATCCCAGCCAATAGCTCCATTTTGCCATGATGTTGCAAGTGCCTACCATCCCCCACCACGCTCCAGCTGAAGCCAATTAACACTAATTGACCAGCACCAAAAAGCATATAAAAGCAGCACACATTGAAGGAACAGGTTTGGCCACAGAGAGTTTGTGTTCACAACGCTGACCATGCTCTCCATGCCACTGGAATCAAGCTATCCTGGCTGAAGAGGGGTGAAACCCCGAAACCGGTCCTAGGATGCTTGGTTCCAGTCCAGGAAGGACCTGGCGTGTCAGTTCGGGCTGGACTGTTCCCATGAGGCACAGGGTCAAGACTGATTTGCATATGGCTGGGTTCAAACTGGAATGGCATGATGAGCAAAAAAACGATGGATTTAGGCCCAGATCTCTGTAATGGGGTGAATGTATGACATTGTTCTGCATTCTGTCCATCAATTGTTGTTTTTGCATTTGTCACCCCGAGTGGGACGGGTATGCTCAGACGTGAGTCCCGTGCTCTCCATGCCACTGGAATAAAGCTATCCTGGCTGAAGAGGGGTGAAACCCCTATACCGGTCCTAGGATGCTTGTTTCCAGTCCAGGGAGGACCTGGCTTTGCAGTTCAGGCTGGACTGTTCCCATGAGGCACAGGGTCAAGACAGATTTGCACATGGCTGGGTTCAAACTGGAATGGCATGGTGAGCAAAAAAACGATGGATTTAGGCCCAGATCTCTGTAGTGGGGTGAATGTATGACATTGTTCTGCATTCTGTCCATCAATTGTTGTTTTTGCATTTGTCACCCCGAGTGGGACGGGTATGCTCAGACGTGAGTCCTGTGCTCTCATGCCACTGGAATGAAGCTATCCTGGCTGAAGAGGGGTGATACCCCGAAACCGGTCCTAGGATGCTTGTTTCCAGTCCAGGGAGGACCTGGCTTGGCAGTTCGGGCTGGACTGTTCCCATGAGGCACAGGGTCAAGACTGATTTGCATATGGCTGAGTTCAAACTGGAATGGCATGGTGAGTAAAAAAACGATGGATTTAGGCCCAGATCTCTGTACTGGGGTGAATGTATGACATTGTTCTGCATTCTGTCCATCCATTGTTGTTTTTGCACAACACTGACATCACCAGAGAAAAATGTAACTAATAAGGAGGAAGAAGAACTTCACTGCAGAGGAGACTCCCAGCCTACTGCACCAGTGGCACACAGAAGGCAGCCCTATGGCAGCAATTAGCCACTGCTGTGACAGCATTGGGGGAGGAGAGGCGCACAGTCCAGGACATCAAGAAGAAGTGGCAGGATGAAAGGCAGAGGGTGAAGGAGAAGTACTCCAGGATCTAATTAAACAGGATTCTCCCTGCTGCATACTCTGGATCCCGCATCCGTCTCACCCCACTGGAGGAGGATATCCTTACCACAATACACCCCCACTTGGTCCATGGGCTGCCTGTTAGTGACGTCCGCTACGTGGTACCAGGTAAATGGGATGAAAAGAAAAAGTGCATGAAATGATTGTCTGTGTTGCACTGTCATTGTGAGTAAGGAAGTTGTCCAAAGTGTGTATTTAAAAATATAGTCAGTCAGAGACTCATGTGTCACCCTCTGTATGTAGCACCACAAGTCCCAGAATCCTTTGCATTAGCAATGGCAAATCCCTTCCCCACTTTTGAAAACATGGGCACAGTACTGCTGCCGTATATACACAACCCTGCTAAGTAGCAATTGACAAATATTAGCAGGGATGCACCAGTAACAATGCGACACGCAATTCAACTCTTGCGCCACCACGGATGCGTCGCATTTACAATGTGGTGCACTGTGGCGCAGGGATAGACAGATGTGTGTTGCATCTGATGGCATTAGGGGGGTGCTTTGCTGGAGTAGTATCGCAAGTATGACGCAACTCCAACAATGTCCATGGACCGCCCATACCTAACGTTCTGTGCCACTTCTTACGTGTGCTTAAAGTAGGCGTAAGGTTGCGTAGCAGCAGCCTATGAAAAGTGACTCTGTGAAATCTCGTCGATTACACTGCATCACTTTTACGAGGCATATCCCAAAGGAACGCCCACCCTGCCTACATCAAAGCTGACGCAGTTTTAATGTTGCGTAGGGCTTCACAACGTGACGCATCCCCATAGATGCATCACGTTGTGAATAAGTCGAAATGTGTCACCTGTATTACACCACCGCTGTGTCACAGAAGTGATGCAACAGCGGTGTAAATGTTTTTCAAGGGGCTTGTAAACCTGCCACAAATTATCCAAGAAGTAAATCACCCTGTGCCAGCCTAAATCACAAAGCAGAAGGTGAGAGAATCATCAGATCAAAATAGTCATACACATATTCTGTTGTTCATTTCCCACCCTGCCACGCCATTACATCCCCAACGCACCACTGCTCCTACCTGCCCAGTCTGCGGCAGTACTTCACAACACTGTTAGCATGCAGAAAAAATGGGGAAATCCCTGAAAAGTTCCACAAGCACATTTCCCATTAAGTTACTTTTCTCTCTTCTCACCCATTGACACATACAGCCAGAGCACAGACAACTGCAGTAGCAGAGGTCCCTGCATCTACTGGGAGGAATCGACATCATACAGAGAAAGGCATACCACCCTCACCAACTGGTAAGTCAAACTGGCCAGGAGATGGTCAAAATGCATACATTGTCAGGAGACGACAGAGGGACATATAGTGTCCACATATGATAGTCAACCAGAGATGAAAAAATAGCTGCATTACTATTGGAGTTGTCAATGGACATTCACCTTTAGCAAATGATATTTGTGAACAGCGAAAGGCAAAATATAACATGTCTTGGCTCATCATACCTTTGTAATTGTGGAACATAACATGTATTTCACCAACAGTCCCAGACCTGGGAATCCAATCCTGTAATCGAGTGCCACAACTAGTCAAAAGGGTGTCCCCACTATATTGTAATAGTGTCTGTAGACCTAATCAAGAAATCCAATTTGCACAAATATGGTAATGATGAACAAGAAGTGAGATACCAATGTCAGTAGTATTGACAATGCCTCCACTGTCCAACTTCAAATGTTTCCAATATACATTACATTGCTCAGTCCACACAGCTGGTCATGTACTTCTTACATTGGCTGGCTTTTTTGTTGGCCATCAACAAAACAATGATAGTGGACCTTAGCTCAGGATTCGTAGTCATGTCATTGTGATATAGGTTGCATCTAGGTAGTGGGCCCATTCTAAGTTATATGTGGGATCACTCATGATATTAAGTATAACACACTTCTGCAACGGTGGAGCCCACAACTGCTTGTGCTCATCCTTTCTGCCAGAAATTGAGTGCATCACATGTGGCTGCAGAAATGTAAAGTTGCAAAACACACTTATCATTGTAGGTACAATGAGGTCCTCCTAGAATCAAAGACACACACTGACTTCTGCTACAAGGTTGGTTGTGACATCTGTTCAGGGACCACACACTGTTCCGGTGCTGGGCCAAGGTAAGTAAACCCAAGAATAAATCAGGCTGAATGCTCATTAAATGTGCCTTCCACCTCCACCGTATGTTGTATGTGTTGTACAACACTGTTGTCCTGCATCACAATATGCTCACATATGGCATCTGTACACATGCAAAATCAGACCCTGGTGGCTAATGAACACACAAAATGTATGCCAAGTGAGTGCAGAATGGACATACAATAGTACAATGTGTCATATGAAGTGACCAAAACACAACAGGCTTGCAATTCAATGATAGGAAAAATCCCTAGCAAAATATATATGGTTAAATCATAATGAAATTGGTATGGCTGAGGCCCACACTGATGCCAGTTGTGTACCTTTGAGATGGGTGTAGGGGTTGCTAAGGTGAATCTTCATGCAGTTACACCTGCAAAATAACTTGGCTGAAGAGCAACACGCTAATCCAGTGCAGGCGGAAAGCATCAAAGCTTCTCAGCCTATCCGCAATGTGTGATCATAACCAAATGTTGCATTCTGCTTGCCTCCTCTCCTACCGTATTCACATGTATAGGTGAGTGTTTGACATATGAGGTTTGGATGTCTGCTGTACAAGACGCCATCCATTGTCAGCTAAGTAGTACCATGATGTTGGAAATAGAGTATGCAAAGAGAGGACACTCAAAGGATGGACATAAGAAATCTGTGTTCTCTCATTCAAAAATTAGCTATGTGACTTCATGGGTAGGGAAGCACAAATGAGCAACATCATGTCTCTGACTACTGCACATCTCACACATGAACTCCTTTCTGATTTGTCAACAGACAACATTAAACTCATGAAAAATGTAAGTCTTAATGGCAAAGGTTAAATCAGTGTAATGCGGAGTCCGGGTCATTTATCCCTTTCCTTGAAATATCAGTGACCTTCTCATACAAGTTTGTCTGTTTATGTGTCATCTCATTGATGTCAGTGCTGCGTGGAGGTAACAGCTGGCAAATGCTGCATGTGAGCAGGTGCCCACATGTAAAGTCCATGAGGTAAACATGCTTCACATTGTCCTGGATTATTGAGAATGACATGTTGGCTCATAGCTACCATCTGCTGTACTAAAATATGGACATGTATGTGTCATCACAGCTGCTGACAGGATGACACCACTACAGCGGACACCATCCCGGGTAATGCATGACATCCTGGCTGCAGAGGTGAAACCCTTGCGCACCTGTCCTTCAGGTAATTCTGGCATGAGGTGTGTCTGTTGATGTGTCATCTTATTGATGTCAGTGCTGCGTGGAGGTAACAGCTGGCAAAGGCTGCATGTGAGCAGGTGCCCACATGTAAAGTCCATGAGGTAAACATGCTGCACATTGTCCTGGATTATCTGCAAATGGTTATTGAGAATGACATGTTGGCTCATAGCTACCATCTGTTGTACTAAAATATGGACATGTATGTCTCATCACAGCTGCTGCCAGGATGACACCACTGCAGCGGACACCATCCCCGGGAATGCATGACATCTTGGCTGCAGCAGTGAAACTCTCGCACACCTGTCCTTCAGGTAATTCTGGCATGAGCTGTGTCACTAGCTTAGATTACTAAACCATGACAGATCAAGATCCCCTAATGCATGGAATCAGCAGTTGTTGTTTACGAAGTGAAATATAAATCAGGAGTGTCATGTGCCTGTCTGTCAATTAGTGATGCAGATCATTGAGAATGTTGTCACTTCCCTCTACAGCTGCTGGATCAGGGACAGCTATGTCTACAACAGCTATGAGGAGACAGGTTCAGCAGGTGCCACAAGGGGGGAACGCGAAGGGACAGAAAGTTGTGGCTGGAGCTGGTGAGTTTGCTTGCATCATGTACATCTCCGTGTAACACCTCAGTGCTATGGTGTGAGCTGTCATTTGTGGTGGTACCCTAACCAGGTCACATGATCCTCAGCTGTTGATGCAAAGTGCAGTTAATACAACCCTTGTGTTGCACCACATGTAATACCAGGTCAATCACTAATACGGTTGCAACCTCTGTGTTCCAGGGGATGCTGAGGATGACAGACCTATGACCAGTGCGGGCCGACGGGGAATCAGACGGGAGAATCCCCTGATCCTCCAAGCAGTTATGTCGGCAGCAAGTACTGCTCAAGAGGAGGAGGAAGTTCCTGAGGACGTCAACTTGGTGGATGATGATGACTACATGTCCATCCACTCCGGGGATGATGATTCTGATGCCATTGAGAGCTATCGTGCCAGAGTGCCAAAATCAGTCAGGGCATCACATCCTACGCCAAGCAACGTTCATCAGCCTCCTCCCAAGCAAACAATTGCCTGTCCCCAGCATAGAGCAAACCAGCCACCGCTCCCACGCATCCCAACACAGACATCACTCCCTCACAGCCCTCACGTCCAGGACCGACATGGTGGTTCCCCTACCTGCTCTTCCCTATACAGTGTATCCCTGCCATCCTCTCCACCATCTGGGGGAAGTACCAGCCCTGTTGTGGTGCAGGTATCCCCTGGGCACCATTCTCCTGCCCACAGGCTCCCACCTGCCACCCCCTCCCCTGCTGTTGGACCTGCTCGTCCCATCCATGGCAGACACCTGCAGAGAGGGCCTGCACCTGGCTATGATGGCCAGTGGGAGCAGGACTTCTTCCAACAGCAGACAGATGTGAGGCAGGACATTCATGCCATAGGGGCTACCCTGTCAGACATTTCCTGCAGGACATGGTCCAATTCCCTCAGATGGTGGACAGGCTGAGCCATGTTTTGGATAGGATGGATAGAACTTGGCAGGACATGTCCAGGAATATGAGAGACATGATATCCATCCAAAGGGAAGAGAGTGCAAGACACCATGCCTTGGCCATGAAGATGATGGAGGACATGCTGAAAGTGATCCAAAGTCTCCCTTCACGGTCAACGCAGGGAGGGGAGCCATCATATCTGCCTGCAGGACAGCACATCCACATACCTGTACCACCAACTGCACAGCACCACAGCAAAGGTACACATCCACACCGGCAGCCTGAACAGGCACTCCCACCACCAGCACAACCACCACCAACACCTGCACAGGCACTACCACCACCTGCACAACCACCACCAACCCCTGTACAGGCACTCCTGCCACCTGCACAACCACCACCAACCCCTGTACAGGCACTGCCGCCACCGACACAACCACCACCAACCCCTGTACAGGTACTGCCACCACCTGCACAACCACCACCAACCCCTGTACAGGCACTGCCACCAACCACCACCAATCCCTGGACAGGCACTCCCACCACATGCACAACCAGACCTTGCCCAGGCACAAACACTAAATGTGCATACACCATCTGCCCCTGCACATGTAGATCACCCTGTACAGGCACATGGACAATACCCACCTACACGTAGGCGATGAGCCCGACCTGACCCCTCACAGCGATCATCACCTCCAAAATTGCGATGTCGCAAGCACGATCACCAGTGACAAGAACCCCAAGAAAATTGACCACGTGAATATGTGTATACAAAAAATAAAGATCTACAAGACTAAGATTCTGTTGTGTATCATGTCCTGTATAACGATGTAGGTGGCCTAGAGATGTGAGGAGATAGGTGTGTGTGTGTGACACAGTTACAAGTGTAACCCATCATTGCAACAAGCCATAATGTGCATAGCAGATGACTCACCAAATATGTGTCCATATTCTGAACCAGACATTCAAAATGAAGTCAAACAAGTTAAAGTAAGTAGAATTCCTCAAAGATATTTATGTATGAACAGAAGAACAACCGTCCGTTTGGAAGGGAGAAAGGAAAACAAATGATGATCTTAATGCAGATGGAGAAGGGAACTTGGATTGGGGTGGGGCAACAAAAATATAACACGTCAGGGAACGTCAGGGAAACCAGTCTATTTACAAGGGGAAAATGAAATAATTGTTCAGGACGACGTCTCAGTCAAAAGTCAAGTGTCCTTCTGGTCATCCTCTACTACCACAATGTCCAGACCCTCAGAGTCTGATGCAGGCACACGGCTGGCGGGTGCAGGAACAGGCACCACATGGGTTCGTGACACACGAGGAGTACGGGGGGAAACAGTGTGGGGCAACGGACAGGGGGAGACATTGACGGTGGTATGGGAAGGGATTTGGGAGACAACAGACGACATGGCTGTGACCATGGAATTGATGCTGGTGGTGAGGGTGGCCAGAGATCGGACAATGTCCTCTCGCATCATGTGTATCTCCAGACACACGTGTAGCATGATGCGAGCGGACATGCCTGACTGACCCTCACACATCCACCTCAAGTCCCCTGGCACAGCCACAGGAGGAGCAACACCGGGAGGGGCCTGGGGGACAGGAGGGATGTGGTGCCTCAGGTCCGGAGCCAATGTTGTGGTCGAGCTGGCAGCTACGAGGAGGGGGACTGGTTGCAGGGGATGCAGCTGGAGCCCCCGATGGAATGGGGGATTCTAGAGGTAGGGAGGGGCTGATGGCAGGCCCAGATTGGGTATTGGCCTGCCCCGGGGACACCTCTTCAGGACCCACAGGTGAAGAGTCTGGGGGAGAGTAGCTCTCCACCACATCATGGGCAGAGGTGTCGGGTTCTTCCCCCACCTTCAATGTCCACAGCCTCCACCCGGGAGGTAGCACCAGTATCAGGGTGTCCGGGTGAGTGCAATCCCCTTGCCTCCTGATGTTGAGGGTCCCTCCTCATCCTTTTCTTCCTCGCTGGTAGAAAGAGGGTGAAGCCGCTGGCGCACCTATGGCCTCGCGCTCCGGACCTGGTCCTGCTGTCCTTACATTTTGCCAGATGTGCCTGCTGAAATGTAAGCAAAATCCTAATGTGGTGGTTGTTTCATGCAGGATGAGACACATACATAGATGAGCCAAGGTCAGACTTTGTTTTCCTCTGATCACACTCTACAGTTGTCAGTGTTTATGAACTTACATTACGTATATGTTCACTGTCATTTACTGAATTGAGTCTGACATGGACATCTCACGTGAATGTTTGTGGCTTACACAACTGTATTGGCCAACCCTCAACCTTGGTATTCTTGTTATCTGTGTGTCCTGTCACTGCTACATGTGTAGGTTCCAAAACCAGTCCACCAAAGGAGAACATGAAGAGTCCAGATTAATTTGAATTTGGCCATTGATATGGAGTCGCAGCTATTTAACATCTGGACAAGTGTCATCTGCTTTGTAGCATTGTATGGGACAAGACAAGTGCCGAATGTGGGTCACACATCCACATAGGGTCTGGGCTATTTCTTTAGCTACATTGTGAGTCTAGCCTTTTGCTGTCCCCACACATAATCTGACAATCCAGTGCCACATATTGGCTTTGGTGACTGATAAGGTAGTGCAGTACACCGGTGAACAGTGGGGGTTCATTGTGACAGCTACCTGTACATGTGAAATGTCATACAGGCCACTGAAGCTGAGATGTCTGTCAGTGGACACACCTTGCAAATTTAGAAGCACTTAAAAGTGATGCAAGGATCTCAAAGTCTGTCTTGACTCCATGGCACATGATGATCTGTCTCAATTGGAACCCAAACTCTACAAATGCAATGCAAGTCACAGCATCCAATACCCTTTGGCATGCCATGCGCACACTGGACAGTGTCTGTATCATTGCTCATCCAATGCACACATCAGTTATGATTTCCTTGTTTCAATTGTAGTGGTACTGGCAGAGAAGATTTCAATATGAATGCACAAGTGTGGCTCATTCACCCAGTTGTCATGAAGAAACTACAACTCCCAAAATGCACTCTGCCCTGTACAGTCCATATGCCACAGTGTGCCTTTTTAATCTTGGTGACTGCTGCATGGACACAAAATCAGTGAATGGAGGCATGGGACACACAATGGAACAGCACTGTTTCACTCACATCATACTCCTAGACACATATTGCATATGATGCACTTACCAGGTCCCTGCTGCTCATGCTCCTCCAGCTGAGCATGGAGGGTCGGCCAAGCTGCTCGCAAAACCCTCCTGTACAGTGGGGAGAGGCGAGGACGATGCACATGGTGCTGGGAAGACAGGCCCACCAGCTCCTCAGCCTTGTGCCGGGACCAGCGTTTTAGGTCCTCCCAGTGCTTGCGGCATGCCCTAGCACTCCTGGTGTGGACTCCCACTGCACTGCAGCGCTCCCCGATGTTGGCCCATAGCCTGGCCCGGGCTGCATTGCCCAGCTGGTGTTCTGGGTTCCCATATAGCTGAGGATATTTGGACAGCACCCCCTCCACTGCCATCCTGCTGTTCTGTTGTGGAAAAAAATGAAATGACAGTCAGTGCAGGTGAGAATTATGATTATGTAACAAGAGGGGGAACAGACCATTTAATGACATTTCTGCACGGACGGGGGGGGGTGCTGACACAACATCAAACCCGAGTTTCATTTTTTCCTACTTTGCATTATGGTACATGTAGTCCGTATTGAGTGCTCATTACCAGAGTTGTGTGATGTGTTACGTAACATTGGGGTAGAGCAGTGTGGATATATCACAGACACATGGTGCCTGATTCACCCATGACATCATCACTCACGTTGTGGGCCCATCATTTGTGGGGGAGTCAAATCTGTTGAGGGCACAGGCCTGAGAATGCAATGGTTATGGCCTTTTGTGATGAAGTGACCCATCCTCATAAGGTCCGGGTAGGTCTCTCAGAACATGTATCGTTTTTCATCTGCGTCAATAGATTCTTTAGGGACATCCACTACACTGATCGCTGACATGGGCACATGAGCTGAAGCACGCTCAACCCTTTGACTACTGTCAACAGCTGTGATTTACATGCAGTTAGTGTGGCTTGCAAAGTCGACTCAGGAAGGAATTTATTGATACAGTCGTGTATATTCAAGTTTCATCATTGACAACAGACAGCAAACCACATTTTGTCCATGACACTACAGGTTGCTCATGTGAAAAACGTGGCAACGAGCTGATCACGGACTTGCATGCCCTGACCTCGGTTATGTGCAATGGCCCGGTTTCACAGATTCAGAGCTAGCCGAGGTTCCAGCGGTATGTGTAAGCCATGCGTTAAAGCAATGATGTGCAAAACACAACAGGCTAATATGATCTTGCACACGACTTCTGGGGAGTACAGCAGCACACCCCCTGTAGGGTCGAGACATCTGAATCGTGACTTCAACAGACCAAATGTGCACTCTATGATGGCTCAAGTCCGTATGTGTGCCCTATTGTACCTACGCTGTGGTACAGTGTTTGCACGCCTTTAAGGGGTGAGGAGATGTGGGGAGAGTGCATACCCAGCTCGCCTGAGGAGTGAAGAAAGGGCAGTGGGTTACATTTCCCTCTTTGATTTGCACAGGACATGATCTATACTTTAGTACATGCAGTATCTGTTGGGCCATGTATGTAGTTTTATGATTCTTATTGTACAATGCTTAATGTTGGGGGGCATTCAGACATTTCAGTAACACATTTCCCTCATTTTTAATGCTTGGTACTTACCCAGTAGCAACATGTTGTCAAATTCTCCCGCAGCCATCTGCCGGGCAAGAGGTGACATGCGGAATATGAAGCTGTCATGGGTACTGCCTGGGAACACCGCATGCACATTAATGAACCTCCCACTGGCATCACAGACAGCTTGCACGTTGATGGAATACCATCGGTATCTGTTGCAGATGATGTGTGCAATGCGGCGGGGTGGCTGAAGGGCCACATGAGTACAATCAATTGCACCCAGCACACGTGGGAATTGTGCAATGAGATAGAAATCTCGTGCTGCCCTTTGTCTCATGGCCAGTGTATGTGGCATTTGTATGTGGTTGTGGGCTCTAGCAGTGATTCATCTCAGTGCCTGATGCAGGCACCACGACTGGCTTGCCTAGGATATGCCCACATGGTCACTGGAGACCCTTTGGAAAGACCCAGTGGCAAAGAAATAGAGAGCAGAAAGGATCTTGAGATATGCTGGTATTGCATGTGAGCAGCAGGTCACAGAGTCAAGTTCCTGCTCCCACTCACATACCATATCCAAGATGACTTCTGGAGGGAAACGGTACCTGGCCCTTACATCTTGGCTGGACATTCCAAATAGGTTGATCCTCTGTCTGAAGATCCTCTCTGCTCTCCTCCTCCTCCTCAAGTAGTTTTGCCACATGGCAAGGGGCAGTGCAACACATTCAGTGACATGTTGAAAGGGTTTGTGTGTGTCTGCTCTGCATTTATACATGCTGCAGGGCTAGGATTGGCTGCAGTGTGTCAGCTGATGCATGGCGGGGGATGGTAGGCACTTGGACAGGTGTTTACCCTTGGCTAAAATGATCAACGGCCACAGTTCGTATATTCCGGCCCGGAATCTCCGATTCCGGGCCGACTCGCTCCGGGTGCGGAACTCCCGCTCTGGGTGCGGAAATTCAGGCCCAAGTGCGGACGTAAAGTTAGTAGTCGTAAGTCCATTCTGTGAATACCAAAAGTAGTAAGTGCATTCTGTGAATGACAAAAGTAGTAAGTGCATTCTGTGAATACCAGAAGTAGTAAGTGCATTCTGTGAATACCAAAATGGTAGTAAGTTTAGGATTTTGTCTTAAGTTAATTCTGTGAATCAGGGCCTTCATTTTTAGGTCTCGCCTAGGCGAGATCCATTGTAGTCTGTTTCTTGGCTGAAGGGGGACAGGACATGTGCACGCGTGTGGAAGACAGGACATGTGCACGCGTACGTCTGACGGCTTAGCAGAAGAGACAGCAGATGTGCGCGTACGGGGGACAGGAGATGTGCACGCGTACAGCTCTGCTCGGTCGCTCCTTCTCTCCCTCCCTGTCTGCACGCACGCAGGTCAAGAGATATGCACGTTTTCTGCTTGCATTGTTAGCCCAACTCCTGGGCGCTCGCTCCGTCCCTGTCTTTACCAAGTCCCTCTTGCTCTATTAACAGCTGCCGGTAGGTGCCAGGCTGCATTACCTGCCCGGACAGGCGTGCCCCTTGCTGCTCCAGCCCCCCATGGGTTGGAGGGGGCCTGGCGCGCTGTGTCTCACTCATTAAAAGGGTACAACCAGGTATCTGTAAATGACCCGCCAGGGGAGCATGCGCTGCGCGCATTGCCGTCTTTATTGGATTCAGTGCCGTGGTTTGACAGCTGTGGAAACAGGGGGGGCACTGCAGATCGGATTACAGTCACTGCCCCCCATGTGCTTGGCAGGAACAGGAGGCAACTGGTAATGCACATCTGTCATCCGACATCGAGGCACAGGAGAGGCGCCTCTTCCTGGCCAAGGGGTTCTTGTCCCCTCTTTAAGAGTGTGCCCACGCTGGGTGAGTCAGGCTTTCACCCATAGGGGTTGAGAAACTAAGCACCATTAAGGCTACACTCCGCTTGGTTTGCCTTCGTAGATAGCTCCGCGGGTCGAGCGCCTCTGCAGGGACCTGTTTGTGTAACTTGCAAGCGTCAGCGTCAAGTCCCGAAGCTGGCCGTGTCTGTAGTTCATCTTTAAAGTTCCCGCAGTACTGTGTGTTATTACTACACAGTAGAGATGTAAGGGGGAAATCTCTTCATCATAGTACATGGAGGAGGGGATCCTGGAAGCATGAGTCCTGAGATGACCTACTCAGTGCTTTAAATAGAATTATAGAAGTGCAGGTTCTTGCTATTTAGAGTGCTTTTTAGGTCGAGGACTACCGGTCTGCCGAAGGCAGAACCGGAAGTCGAGATTTAATGTTTCCTAGAGTGGCTCCTTAGCCCGCCTCTTTTTTTGCCTCTCTTCCATTGGCTGGCTTCCTAAACGGAGGCCCGCCATTGGAGGAGAGAGCCGTCCCTCCAAATAGGCTCCGTCTTTTTCAGATTCGGGGGCGTGTTCCTTGCTGTTCTTTCCACTTTTTAGCCACGCCCTTTTAGAACAGCAGGAACACGCCCCCGAATCCGAAAAAGTTTCGGAGCTTCCATCCGCCATTGTTTTGCTGTTCTCTAGCTGTGACGATTGATCTCTGGCTGTGAGGATCTTGTTTTGCATTTGTGCGTTATTTCTAAGGTATTTTCCTTGTTTGTTTGTCTCGTCTGCCACCGGTCATTGATTTCCTTTTCTCTTTCCATTCGGCTTTAGCAAAGTGAGCCGTCTGTATACTTTTGCATTTCGCTTTCACTTTTGCGCGATGCGTGTTGCTCTGACTTGTCATTGAGAATGGTGTTGCGTTGCCCCGTGTGTTGACGAATTGTTTTAGAGCTTGCAAGACAAATATACGTAAAAGTTGGCAAAATCCTTTATAATTTGGTCGATTGTGCTTTTCGCTGCCTTTTAAACGTCAGGGAATCAAAATATACGGCCGTTGGGGAGATCTTCACGGAAGGTATAAACGTAAGTGCTGCATTTCCTTATTTTATTTTCAATGCGTTTTGGAGTGTTTTACTAATTTGTGTTTGTTATTTTTGAAGCTGTGGCCCGTATCTTTAGGATTTCTTTACGGCATGGACACCTTGGCCAGTCGGCAATCGACAGCTGTGCGTTTTCAGGTAAGCCATTTTGCCTTTCATTTTTGTCCGCCATTTATTTGGTGTTCCCCTGTAGTGGCCCGTGTCTTAACGTCTTCCTTTCTGCATGGCCAGCTTTCCCCGTCTTGGATGGATCGCTTTGCGCTTACAGTTTGCCCATTTGTCATTTTATTGGTGACCGCCATTTGTTTTGGGGTCGCCTTTGATGGTCAGCTTTCTCTTGCTGTTGTGCGTGCGTAAAATTCGCTTACTCTCGTTGGGATGTTGCTCTGACTTGTCATTGAGAATGGTGTTGCGTTGCCCCGTGTGTTGACGAATTGTTTTAGAGCTTGCAAGACAAATATACGTAAAAGTTGGCAAAATCCTTTATAATTTGGTCGATTGTGCTTTTCGCTGCCTTTTAAACGTCAGGGAATCAAAGTATACGGCCGTTGGGGAGATCTTCACGGAAGGTATAAACGTAAGTGCTGCATTTCCTTATTTTATTTTCAATGCGTTTTGGAGTGTTTTACTAATTTGTGTTTGTTATTTTTGAAGCTGTGGCCCGTATCTTTAGGATTTCTTTACGGCATGGACACCTTGGCCAGTCGGCAATCGACAGCTGTGCGTTTTCAGGTAAGCCATTTTGCCTTTCATTTTTGTCCGCCATTTATTTGGTGTTCCCCTGTAGTGGCCCGTGTCTTAACGTCTTCCTTTCTGCATGGCCAGCTTTCCCCGTCTTGGATGGATCGCTTTGCGCTTACAGTTTGCCCATTTGTCATTTTATTGGTGACCGCCATTTGTTTTGGGGTCGCCTTTGATGGTCAGCTTTCTCTTGCTGTTGTGCGTGCGTAAAATTCGCTTACTCTCGTTGGGATGTTGCTCTGACTTGTCATTGAGAATGGTGTTGCGTTGCCCCGTGTGTTGACGAATTGTTTTAGAGCTTGCAAGACAAATATACGTAAAAGTTGGCAAAATCCTTTATAATTTGGTCTATTGTGCTTTTCGCTGCCTTTTAAACGTCAGGGAATCAAAGTATACGGCCGTTGGGGAGATCTTCACGGAAGGTATAAACGTAAGTGCTGCATTTCCTTATTTTATTTTCAATGCGTTTTGGAGTGTTTTACTAATTTGTGTTTGTTATTTTTGAAGCTGTGGCCCGTATCTTTAGGATTTCTTTACGGCATGGACACCTTGGCCAGTCGGCAATCGACAGCTGTGCGTTTTCAGGTAAGCCATATTGCCTTTCATTTTTGTCCGCCATTTATTTGGTGTTCCCCTGTAGTGGCCCGTGTCTTAACGTCTTCCTTTCTGCATGGCCAGCTTTCCCCGTCTTGGATGGATCGCTTTGCGCTTACAGTTTGCCCATTTGTCATTTTATTGGTGACCGCCATTTGTTTTGGGGTCGCCTTTGATGGTCAGCTTTCTCTTGCTGTTGTGCGTGCGTAAAATTCGCTTACTCTCGTTGGGATGTTGCTCTGACTTGTCATTGAGAATGGTGTTGCGTTGCCCCGTGTGTTGACGAATTGTTTTAGAGCTTGCAAGACAAATATACGTAAAAGTTGGCAAAATCCTTTATAATTTGGTCGATTGTGCTTTTCGCTGCCTTTTAAACGTCAGGGAATCAAAGTATACGGCCGTTGGGGAGATCTTCACGGAAGGTATAAACGTAAGTGCTGCATTTCCTTATTTTATTTTCAATGCGTTTTGGAGTGTTTTACTAATTTGTGTTTGTTATTTTTGAAGCTGTGGCCCGTATCTTTAGGATTTCTTTACGGCATGGACACCTTGGCCAGTCGGCAATCGACAGCTGTGCGTTTTCAGGTAAGCCATTTTGCCTTTCATTTTTGTCCGCCATTTATTTGGTGTTCCCCTGTAGTGGCCCGTGTCTTAACGTCTTCCTTTCTGCATGGCCAGCTTTCCCCGTCTTGGATGGATCGCTTTGCGCTTACAGTTTGCCCATTTGTCATTTTATTGGTGACCGCCATTTGTTTTGGGGTCGCCTTTGATGGTCAGCTTTCTCTTGCTGTTGTGTGTGCGTAAAATTCGCTTACTCTCGTTGGGATGTTGCTCTGACTTGTCATTGAGAATGGTGTTGCGTTGCCCCGTGTGTTGACGAATTGTTTTAGAGCTTGCAAGACAAATATACGTAAAAGTTGGCAAAATCCTTTATAATTTGGTCGATTGTGCTTTTCGCTGCCTTTTAAACGTCAGGGAATCAAAGTATACGGCCGTTGGGGAGATCTTCACGGAAGGTATAAACGTAAGTGCTGCATTTCCTTATTTTATTTTCAATGCGTTTTGGAGTGTTTTACTAATTTGTGTTTGTTATTTTTGAAGCTGTGGCCCGTATCTTTAGGATTTCTTTACGGCATGGACACCTTGGCCAGTCGGCAATCGACAGCTGTGCGTTTTCAGGTAAGCCATTTTGCCTTTCATTTTTGTCCGCCATTTATTTGGTGTTCCCCTGTAGTGGCCCGTGTCTTAACGTCTTCCTTTCTGCATGGCCAGCTTTCCCCGTCTTGGATGGATCGCTTTGCGCTTACAGTTTGCCCATTTGTCATTTTATTGGTGACCGCCATTTGTTTTGGGGTCGCCTTTGATGGTCAGCTTTCTCTTGCTGTTGTGCGTGCGTAAAATTCGCTTACTCTCGTTGGGATGTTGCTCTGACTTGTCATTGAGAATGGTGTTGCGTTGCCCCGTGTGTTGACGAATTGTTTTAGAGCTTGCAAGACAAATATACGTAAAAGTTGGCAAAATCCTTTATAATTTGGTCGATTGTGCTTTTCGCTGCCTTTTAAACGTCAGGGAATCAAAGTATACGGCCGTTGGGGAGATCTTCACGGAAGGTATAAACGTAAGTGCTGCATTTCCTTATTTTATTTTCAATGCGTTTTGGAGTGTTTTACTAATTTGTGTTTGTTATTTTTGAAGCTGTGGCCCGTATCTTTAGGATTTCTTTACGGCATGGACACCTTGGCCAGTCGGCAATCGACAGCTGTGCGTTTTCAGGTAAGCCATTTTGCCTTTCATTTTTGTCCGCCATTTATTTGGTGTTCCCCTGTAGTGACCCGTGTCTTAACGTCTTCCTTTCTGCATGGCCAGCTTTCCCCGTCTTGGATGGATCGCTTTGCGCTTACAGTTTGCCCATTTGTCATTTTATTGGTGACCGCCATTTGTTTTGGGGTCGCCTTTGATGGTCAGCTTTCTCTTGCTGTTGTGCGTGCGTAAAATTCGCTTACTCTCGTTGGGATGTTGCTCTGACTTGTCATTGAGAATGGTGTTGCGTTGCCCCGTGTGTTGACGAATTGTTTTAGAGCTTGCAAGACAAATATACGTAAAAGTTGGCAAAATCCTTTATAATTTGGTCGATTGTGCTTTTCGCTGCCTTTTAAACGTCAGGGAATCAAAGTATACGGCCGTTGGGGAGATCTTCACGGAAGGTATAAACGTAAGTGCTGCATTTCCTTATTTTATTTTCAATGCGTTTTGGAGTGTTTTACTAATTTGTGTTTGTTATTTTTGAAGCTGTGGCCCGTATCTTTAGGATTTCTTTACGGCATGGACACCTTGGCCAGTCGGCAATCGACAGCTGTGCGTTTTCAGGTAAGCCATTTTGCCTTTCATTTTTGTCCGCCATTTATTTGGTGTTCCCCTGTAGTGGCCCGTGTCTTAACGTCTTCCTTTCTGCATGGCCAGCTTTCCCCGTCTTGGATGGATCGCTTTGCGCTTACAGTTTGCCCATTTGTCATTTTATTGGTGACCGCCATTTGTTTTGGGGTCGCCTTTGATGGTCAGCTTTCTCTTGCTGTTGTGCGTGCGTAAAATTCTATTGCTCTCGTTGGGATGTTCCATTTTTGAGTGCCATTTACAATGTTTCCTGCGACATTCAGGTAAGTTCGTTTGTTTCGAAAAATACTACTAAATATAGTTTGGGGTTGGTTAGATTTTTCTATGTTTTTGATGCTGGTTGGAAATATTATGCAGTTACCGATAACAGAGCAGTGACACATATTATTGTAAGGATTGTCTGGCTCTTATGCGAAAGCGTTTTTAAATTCTTTTTTTTCCATGTTTGTGGTGTACTTGCGTTTATTACTTTTCTGAGGCTCATACAATCGATTTTAAGGTTGCAAGACAAATATACGTAAAAGTCGGCTAATTCCTTTAACATTTTGTCAAATGTGCATTTCGCTGCCTTTTAAACGTCAGGGAATTTAAGTACACGGCCGTTGGGGAGATCTTTACAAAAGCTATAGGAGTACGTGATGCATTTCCGTATTTTATTCTCAATGCGTTTTGGAGTGTTTTACTAACTTGTGTTTGGTATTTTTGTAGCTGTGGGCCGTATCTTTAGGATTTCTTTACGGCATGGACACCTTGGCCAGGCGGCAATGGACAGCTGTGTGTTTCCAGGTAAGCCATTTTGCCTTTCATTTGTGTCCGCCATTTTTTGGGTGTTCCCCTCTAGTGGGCCGTGTCTTAGCGTCTTCCTTTCTGCATGGCCAGCTTTCCCCGTCTTGGATGGATCGCTTTGCGATTACAGTTTTGCAGTTTTGCAATGAGTTTTGTTTTGTTTTACTAAATTGTATTTTGTTTATCTTTGTAGCTGTGGCCCAGATTTTTGGGATTTAGTTCCGGCATGGACACCTTTGCCAGGCGTCAATGGACAGCTGTGCGTTTCCACGTAAGCCATTTTGCCTTGTATTTGTGTCCTGCGACATTCAGGTAAGTACATTTTTTAACGAAAAAAAAGACCAAATAAAGTTTGCGGTTTGTTATCTTTTTCTATGTTTTTTATGCTACGAGGCAATCTTTAGCAGATACCGAAAACATAGCTGTTACATATATTATTGAGAGGATGGTATGGATCTTAGGTGTAAGCGATTTGCTAGGATTATTCTTTTCGTGTTTTTGGTTTGATTGCGTTTTATAGGTTTTTGAGGCTGATACAATTAACTTGGAGGTTGCAAGACAATTAACATTTGAAAATAGACTATTTCTTTTGAGAATTGTAGGATGTGCTTTTCGCTGCTTTTTTTTTCAAGCAGGGTGTGGCACGTACTTAAATTAAAGTATACGGCTGTTGGGGAGATCTTCACGGAAGGTATAAACGTAAGTGCTGCATTTCCTTATTTTATTTTACATGCGTTTTGGAGTGTTTTAGTAACTTGTGCTTGTTATCTTTGTAGCTGCGGCCCGTATTTTTCGGATTTCGTTACGGCATGGACACCTTGGCCAGGCGGCAATGGACAGCTGTGCGTTTCAAGGTAAGCCATTTTGCCTTTCATTTGTGTCCGCCATTTAATTGGTGTTCCCCTCTTGTGGCCCGTGTCTTAGCGTCTTCCTTTCTGCATGGCCAGCTTTCCCCGTCTTGGATGGATCACTTTGCGATTACAGTTTGCCCATTTGTAATTTTATTGGTGACCGCCATTTGTTTTGGGGTCGCCTTTGATGGTCAGCATTCTCTTGCTGTTGTGCGTGCGTAAAAATCTATTACTATCGTTGGGATGTCCCATTTTTGAGTGCCATTTACAATGTTTACTGCGACATTCAGGTAAGTTCGATTTTTCGAAATATATTACTAAATATAGTTTGGGGTTGGTTACATTTTTCTATGTTTTTTATGCTCGTTGGGAATATTATGCAGTTACCGAAAACAGAGCAGTGACATATTATTGTAAGGATTGTCTGGCTCTTATGCGAAAACGATTTTACATTCTTTTTTCTAAACCATGTTTGTGGTGTCATTGCGTTTCTTACTTTTTTGAGGCTCATACAATTGATTTAGAGGTTGCAAGACAAATATCCGTTAAAGTTGGCAAATTTTTTAATAATTTTGTCGCATGTGCTTTTCGCTGCCTTTGATACCTCAGGGTGTGGCACGTATTTAAATTAAAGTATGCGGGCGTTAGGGGGTTATCTTCACGGAAGGTATAGAAGTAAGTGCTGCATTTCTTTATTTTAATTGGTATGGGTTTTTGGAGGGTTTTACTACATTGTCTGTTTTTTATATTTTTAGCTGTTGCCCGTATTTTCACGTTTCTGTTCCGGCATGCACACCTTTGCAAGGCGCCAATGGTCAACTATGCGTTTCAAGGTAACCCATTTTGGCTTTGATTTCTGTTGCCTATTTCTTTGCTGGTCCCGTCCTGTGCTCCGTGTCTTGGCGTCTTCTTTCTTGCATGGAGTGCTTTGCCAGCCGTGAATCGACAGCTTTGCCTTTGGAGTTAACTTATTTGCAATTTTTGGACTAATCTGTCTTTTTCTTTACTTTCAATGTGTGCCCCGTGCTTTGGCGTCTTCGTTCCTCAATGATCAGCTTTGGCCGTCGACGAGGGACGGGTTTGTGATTACAGGTAAACCCAATTTATTATATTTGGTTGTTTGACATTTGACTCGGGGTCGTGTCTTAGTCTTATTGTGAACATTGTCTAACTTTGGCCGCACTTCGCATGCTCGTGATCAGATAGTGTTGCGTTAGTCACCTCTTACAGCCTCGTGCCCATCTCGTGTTTCCTGTGTTCAACGGCTGCTGTTTGCTAAAGTCAGTTAAACATCTTGTGTATATTCATGCTGTAAATACAATTTTTTTTTTATTTGTACAAATAGGCGAAAGTTTCAAGGTAAGTAAAATTGGGTATTATTTTGACGTTTCTAAGATTCTGTTTAACTAACCCTAAGATTCTTTTTTTTTTCTTTACAGCCAGACCACTTGGAGCCATCTCGCTCGCAGACGACGAACACCATGCTTTGTTATTCTAAATAGGCCCAACTCGCACATCAGCACTAACGATTATAACACGTCACAACCTCCACTATCCTTTCATTCGTAGGGACAGACTCCTATCTACAATTTACATACTGCCAGACATCAACATCCTTAACAACATCTCACCTACATGCTCTTTTAAACTACAAAGCGGTCTCTCTTTTGTGATTTAATTAAGTAACCAGCGTTTTTTTTCATTTACAGTATTTAAAGGAGTCAAGCAACAGTTAGAAACATTTCTTGAAGACAAACCAGCAGGTACACTTCGAGAGAGCGGACCGATACGATCGTTGGAAAACAAGTAAGTCACTTAATCCCGAGTGGAATTAAAGAGCCACTTGCATTATCAGGCTTTCCTCGATTTTGAGAATTTTATGTGCTTTCTGTACTTACATTGTTTTTGTAAACTTGGGTAATTATTTCGAAGTAAAAGACTGTAGTGGGGAAGTTTGCACATTTACTTTCATTCCTTCTACACATTTATCGATCATGCTTAACTTCCAGCCCATTGTGTATATATGTTGTACTTTCCATTTGCAACGCTAAATTCTTTTTTTTTTGTAGCGCTTTTTAACGGGCCCTTTTTTCATCTATTTTATATGCATAGGTCTAACAGTATGGTGAAAACTTTTTTATAAGTGTTACATGCCAATTTTCACGCGTAAAAATATGATTTCATAGTGCTTTTATGCCTTTTGTACGGTGATTCTTTGACGTTTAGTACCTTGCTACAACGCAACATAGTGAGTTGAAACATTTACAAAGCTTCATTTCAGCACTTGGTTTATTAAGTTTAAAATACAGATCATTCAGTACATATTTGGTTTATTGCCATGCACTTTTCACAGGGGATTTTTTGGGGGGGACACACAAACAGTACGTAGACGTTATATTTTGCAAATAATAATAATGCCTTCTGAAATTGCTTCTCTTACCTTACTGAAAATTGGTTGCCATTACTTTGGGGACACGCTGTACTGTTATTGCTAATTACTAGCAGCCTTGCATACTTTTAATTGGTAAAAATATTTGGGAGATATTGTATGTCAATTACAAGAATGAGCTAATGTATTAATCGCATACTGTAGTACTTTGCAGCCCATTGAGTATAAATGCTGTGGCAATTTTCTATTTACAACAGAGAATTGGTTATTGTTAGTAGCAATTCTTACGGGCCCATTTATCATATTTTGAATTAGCACATATCGAACAGTATGATAAAAGATTTGAGATATCGAGTTGCATGAACGTTTTCGCAAGTTACAATGTGCCTTAGTGGTGTTTCGCTTCCATACAGTGAATAGTTTTTGTAAAGTACCTCAACAATTTACAGTCTTAAATTTCAACTTACTTGCCGCCATTGATCTTAGCGACATGTCTATGTAAAGAACACTTCCTTCTTTTACCCACTTCCATAATGCAGAGTAATGGCAGGCTAGGCGGGATTTGTGATATATCGATTAGTGTGTACTATTCTCAGAGTTTAATTTCATTTGAGAAGCTCTGTTAACGTGCACTGATTTCTAGGTTAGTATACGCACATACCAGATAGAAACAGTACGAAGACTTTCACGTGTACTGTTTGCTGCTTAACATTTAGAGCACCTTACGTGGCGTTTATATTTTGATTGTGCTGCCGCCAAAAATGTTAGCACCAATTCATTTGAGAGCACACCTCCCCCCTCCACCCACTGCCATAATGCGGAGTAATGGCAGCCTAGCCTGTATTTTTAATTCGTTGTTTCGGAACGCTTCACACACACATTGAACATTGCAAACAGTGTAAATTTTAATTAGGCTGCATATGAAATTTAGCGGATACATCATTTTTTTTTTACGTTGGGCCGCAGCCCTGCTTATGTTCACGGCTTTCGAGGCATTTAAACGTAACTAATAAACAGGACCACTACGTTGACATAACTTTTATTGTGCTGCATGTCAGAATTATCGATTCAAAGGCATGCCGCCTTCAAGTTTTTAGTGCTATTGTCTCCGTTGCTATTACCGCGCAAATACGTTCTACCATGATTCACAGGAATAGCATTCTAATTGAATGAAAAGCATGTATGCCTATTGTTTCCTGCGCAAATAGAGCTATAGCAGTCTACTTTTGCACTTTTTGGTCCGTTCACAACGCGTTATTTCACACCTTTTTTATAGGAGTTTAATTTGCAGATAATTCAGTACACATTGGGTTTGTTGGCGTGCACTACTCACAGAAAATGTGTCATCTTTTCTATTCGGTAATTAATAATCAGGCCTTGGGGAATTGCTTCTTTTAACTTATTGTCACTTTGGAATTCGTTTGGGGACACGCTGTATAGTTTACAGTGAATCATAAGTATGCTTTAAAATTTTTCATTGCAGGGAAATACTTTTGGGATATTATAGGACACTTACAAGTAGTAGAAAATGTATTATACGCCGGCTGTATTATTACATATGCCACATCATGCACAACGCTAAGTTAGAGTCTTACTTTTCAAATTACTTACCGCCATTCAAGTTTGCGCCATGACACGCTGTACTGTTATTGCTATTTACGAGCAGCCTTGCATACTTTTAATTGTGTCGAAATAATTTGGAGATATTGTATGCCAATTAGAAGAAGGAGCTAATGTATTCGTCGCATGCTGTACTACTTTGCAGTCCATTGTGTATATAGGTTGTAACTTTATTCCCATTTGAAACACAGAATTAGTTTTTTTTGGTAGCAATTCTTACGGTCCCATTTATTATCTTTAGATATGCACATATCGAACAGTATGAACAATTTTTAGATATAGTGTCGCATGTACGTTTTCGCCAGTTAAAATATGCCTTATTAGTGTTCTATTGCTGCCATACAGTCACAAATAATTTGAGAACCTCTTTTAACCAGCACAGATTTATAGGTTACTATACGCACATACCAGATAGAAACAGTACGAAAACTTTCACGTGTACTGTTTGCTGCTTAACATTTAGAGCACCTTACGTTGCGTTTATATTTTAATTATGCTGCCGGGAAGAATGTTAGCACCAAATCATTTGAGAGCACACCTCCCCCCTCCACCCACTGCCATAATGCGGAGTCATGGCAGCCTAGTCTGTAGTTTTAATTAGTTGTTTACGTACGCTTTACACACATATTTAGCAGTACAAACAGTTTAGATTTTAATTGGGCTGCATAGGAGCTTTCGCGGATAAATCAGGTTTTGGGGGGTTGGGCCACAGCACTTCTTATGTTCACGGCTTTCGAGGCATTTAAACGTTACAATTAGACAGGGACACTACGTTGGCATCACTTTTATTGTGCTGCATGTTACAATTATCGATTCCAAGGCATGCAGCCTTAAAGATTTTAGTGGTATTGTATCCGTTGCTATTACCGCGAAAATACATTCTAACGTGATAAGCAGTAATAGCACTCTAATTGAATTTGAAGGATGTATGCCTATTGTTACCAGCGTAAATCGAGCTATATCACTGTACTTTTGCAATTTGTGGTGCGTTCACAAGGCGTCATTGCACACATTTTTTTCTAGAAGTTTAATTTACAAATCATTTTGTACATCTTTGGTTTATTGGCGTGCACTACTCGCAGGAAATTTTAGATTTTTAACAACGGACAGTACCTAGGCGTTATATCCGCAAAATGATAATCAGGCCTTCGGGAATTGCTTCTATTAACTTATTGGCAGTTTGTAATTAGTTTTTGTACACGCTGTATAGTTATTGGTGGATAATAGCAGGCTTGCAAAGTATTCATTCAGTGCAAATACTTTTTGGATATTATAGGACACTTACAATATCGAAAAAGGTATTATACGCCTGCTGTATACGCACATCATGCACAACAGTAAATTAAAGTCGGACTTTTTAAATTACTTACCTCCATTTCGGTTTGCACCATATCATTGCACAACACAGCTCCCCCCTCTACCCACTGCCATAATGCTAAGTAATAGCAGGCTAGGCTGTATTTCTAATATGTTGGTTATTTGCGTACACTTTTCACACACATTTGTTTCCTTTGTATTGCCCTCTCTGGATTGCCCTCTTTGTATTGCGCTGTTGATATTACCCTCTCTGTATTACTCTTTCTGTATTACTCTAATAAGCTCTCTGGATTAGGCTCTCTATATTACTCTATCTCTATAACTCTCTTTTTATTACTTTCTCTGTATTACACTCTCTGTATGACGCTCTCTGGATAACGTTCTCTGGATAACGTTCTCTGGATGACGCTCTCTGGATGACGCTCTCTGGATGACGCTCTCTGGATGACGCTCTCTGGATGACGCTCTCTGGATGACGCTCTCTGGATGACGCTCTCTGTACCACACTTGTGAGCATAACTCTACTGGTAATACTATAATAGTCTTAACAAATAACTATTTTGTGCACATTGCTAAACATATTGGGTTACATACACTTTCCCATACTGTTTAAGATACATAGTCTGCTTAGACACAACGTCTACACACACAGTATATACACACACACACTACACGCTGTCTTCACACAAACTCTCTTTACACATTACTGTGGAATTACTTCCCGCCAATAATGTTAGTGCCATGTCATTCGCACAGACAAAAACATGAACAGTACGAAGAATTTAAATCAATTATCAATTGTGCAGCAGCCATTAATGTTAGTGCCATTTCATTGCACAGCACACCTCCCCCCTCAATCCACTGCAATAATGTCCGCTAGAAATTTTCACATAACTGACACATAATGCAGTTTAATGGCAGCCAATGCTGGGTTTTTTTGGGATTGAAATAACGTAATAATTTAAAGTGCTTTACCAAATCCACAGCCGAAGCAAAGTATATCTCAGTATATGGTGCAATCAGATAAAATCCGTTTAAAAATGCTTTGTTCACGTTCACTTTAAATGTAAGAATGATTTTCAAAATAATCTGGGGAAATTTGTGATACAATAGAGGGTTATAGCAAGCTGAGCAGTTCATAATTTCGCTTACACATATACAATGCATTTTAACAAAATTAACGCTAATACATAGCAAGGGAAAGACATTTTTACATTTTAGTACATTGCCATTGCTTTTTGTTACTCTTTTAATAACAGTACAAATTTCTTGCACACAGGGACAAGAATTACCACCATGTGCTACAACCACAACATGGACTATACATCTTACACGTTGTTAATAAAACACACTACGTTCAGACTTAACTATGTTTGATAGCCATCTACACCTAGCCTTCTCCACCTAGCCCTCTCCACGTAGCCTTCTCCACGTAGCCTTCTCCACGTAGCCCTCTCCACGTAGCCCTCTCCACGTAGCCCTCTCCACGTAGCCCTCTCCACGTAGCCCTCTCCACGTAGCCCTCTCCACGTAGCCCTCTCCACGTAGCCCTCTCCACGTAGCCCTCTCCACGTAGCCCTCTCCACGTAGCCCTCTCCACGTAGCCCTTTACGCCTAGCCCTCTCCGCTTTGCCCTCTCTGTATTGCCCTCTCTGTATTGCCCTCTCTGTATTGCCCTCTCCGTATTGCCCTCTCTGTATTACCCTCTCTGTATTACCCTCTCGGTATTTCTCTAATAACTTCGCTGGATTATGCTCTCTATTACTCTCTCAATTACTCTCTATTCTGTATGGCGCTCTTTGTATGGCGCTCTCTGTATGACGCTCTCTGTATGACGCTCTCTGTATGACGCTCTCTGTATGACGCTCTCTTTAGGATGCTCTCTTTATGACGCTCTCTGTATGACGCTCTCTGTATGACGCTCTCTGTATGACGCTCTCTGTATGACGCTCTCTGTATGACGCTCTGTACCACACTCCCTCTACCACACTTATGAGCATGGTGCACAGAGCATAGTGCAGAGAGCGTGGTGCAGAGCGCATTGTGCAGAGAGCATAGTGCACTCTGTATTCACAAAAACTGTCCTTATAAATTAATGCACACAACACTTTAATACTCCGTAATACACAATCTTTAATAGAAGCTTATCTACATTCTATATTAATACTGTAGTACAGTATTACTACTTGCTCAACAATACACCTTCTCTATTAAACACTAGAATTCAATACTTTTAATGTTTTGAATAAGACTAAATTTTAAATTGTGCAATTACTTAACGCTATTATTAATGTTTGTTTTCTTTTTTCCTAGATTTTCTATTCTTGCCCTCAAACTCGCACGCTGCTAACTCCTTGACTTAACAACATCGAGGTAAAAGTACATAACTATTATGTTTAGCTAAGTACTTGTAATAACAGTTGTTGCAAAAGATCTGTATAGGATATATAGGAAATACACGTTTGGACTCACTTCCACTCTCTAGATATTGTTTTATATATCTATATATATATAGATATATTGAGTTTTGTTTTGCTGCTGGCACTAGATGGGCTGCTCCATGCCCATTGTTTAACAGAGGCCGCCCTGAAGAGTTGGGGGCTCCGTGCACTTGGAGAACTGTTTTGATGTTTAATTCTCGGAGCATGACTCACTCGCGGCCACCCGCCTACCAAGGATTGCCAAATGTGGTGAAAGGGTGTCCGTTGTTTGGAAGGGAGTCGGGAGAGATGACCTCTCTTTCTGACCGTTCTGGGTGACGAGCGTTTTCCAGAGGCTGCTAAATCAACAAGCACTATGCAAGTAAGCAAAGCCACAGGCCGAATGATCAAACCCTTTACGAACTGTGCAGTTAATTGGACTAACTTGTAAATAGAGCACTAAGCGGAGTACAAAAATTTATTGAAAATCCCGATATAATAACTGACTGGATATTATCTTGCACTATGGGAAATGAAGTTTTACTTGTGGTCATGTGACTTTTAATTTAAATTTGCACGCACGACGCACTTTGCTGTTACAATGTTTCCTCCTGTGAACAAGGCTCACGCCGAAACATGTAAGGAAATGGAAACCTGTGCGGTCACCTGTGGATTAAACGCTTTACTCTGGAAATGGGCCTCTGAGTTTTGTTTTGCTGCTGGCACTTGATGGGCTGCTCCATGCCCATTGTTTAACAGAGGCCGCCCTGAAGAGTTGGGGGCTCCGTGCACTTGGAGAACTGTTTTGATGTTTAATTCTCGGAGCATGACTCACTCGCGGCCACCCGCCTACCAAGGATTGCCAAATGTGGTGAAAGGGTGTCCGTTGTTTGGAAGGGAGTCGGGAGAGATGACCTCTCTTTCTGACCGTTCTGGGTGACGAGCGTTTTCCAGAGGCTGCTAAATCAACAAGCACTATGCAAGTAAGCAAAGCCACAGGCCGAATGATCAAACCCTTTACGAACTGTGCAGTTAATTGGACTAACTTGTAAATAGAGCACTAAGCGGAGTACAAAAATTTATTGAAAATCCCGATATAATAACTGACTGGATATTATCTTGCACTATGGGAAATGAAGTTTTACTTGTGGTCATGTGACTTTTAATTTAAATTTGCACGCACGACGCACTTTGCTGTTACAATGTTTCCTCCTGTGAACAAGGCTCACGCCGAAACATGTAAGGAAATGGAAACCTGTGCGGTCACCTGTGGATTAAACGCTTTACTCTGGAAATGGGCCTCTGAGTTTTGTTTTGCTGCTGGCACTTGATGGGCTGCTCCATGCCCATTGTTTAACAGAGGCCGCCCTGAAGAGTTGGGGGCTCCGTGCACTTGGAGAACTGTTTTGATGTTTAATTCTCGGAGCATGACTCACTCGCGGCCACCCGCCTACCAAGGATTGCCAAATGTGGTGAAAGGGTGTCCGTTGTTTGGAAGGGAGTCGGGAGAGATGACCTCTCTTTCTGACCGTTCTGGGTGACGAGCGTTTTCCAGAGGCTGCTAAATCAACAAGCACTATGCAAGTAAGCAAAGCCACAGGCCGAATGATCAAACCCTTTACGAACTGTGCAGTTAATTGGACTAACTTGTAAATAGAGCACTAAGCGGAGTACAAAAATTTATTGAAAATCCCGATATAATAACTGACTGGATATTATCTTGCACTATGGGAAATGAAGTTTTACTTGTGGTCATGTGACTTTTAATTTAAATTTGCACGCACGACGCACTTTGCTGTTACAATGTTTCCTCCTGTGAACAAGGCTCACGCCGAAACATGTAAGGAAATGGAAACCTGTGCGGTCACCTGTGGATTAAACGCTTTACTCTGGAAATGGGCCTCTGAGTTTTGTTTTGCTGCTGGCACTTGATGGGCTGCTCCATGCCCATTGTTTAACAGAGGCCGCCCTGAAGAGTTGGGGGCTCCGTGCACTTGGAGAACTGTTTTGATATATATATATATATATATATATATATATATATATATATATATATATACATATACATATACATAGATAGATCTATATCAAGAAACATATAGCTATATATCTCAAAAACTATAGCAACAAACAAAAAATATGGGGTAATAGGAAAAATACATCTTTTAACACTAAACCATATTTGTTTACAATTCATAAACAAGCCGTCTGCTAAAACAGTTACTAAAAACCAAAAGACAATTTTACCAATAGCTTATCACTAACAATACTAAACATTTGTTTTCACCGTCTAGTATACATATAGGAAGTAGTTTCTTAATCAGTCTGACACAGAAAAAAAACCACATACATAATTCTAGATAGCGTATATATATATATATATATATATATATATATATATATATATATATATAATAATCTTATAAAGTGAAAACTTTTTCATAATTACGCTCAAAACATACACAATTAAACACAATAGGAAAAGTGTTGGACTAGCTAAGTAAATTTTATGTAGACTGTGTAAAAAAAGTTGATTTACGTAAGAATTGAATTTGGTTAAAACTTTATCTACAATATCTTAGTCGGTCTCAATCTATATCTATCCCTATCTATCTATCTATATATTAATATATATAGATATATATATATAGGTATAGAGATATATATTTATACAGATAGGTCGATATATCTATATATATACATATATATATAGAGATATCTAAGATCGAAGTAGAGATAAACAAAGACAAAATACATACATGTAATATACATTTATTCGCTTTCCAAAACTGTAGCGTAACACAGGCTCATATTTTAGCATCACAGCATAGATCGTTAATTCCTATTCAAGGTACCATATTAAAACCAGTTACTTAATATTTGGTTTCTCTACACACTGAGAGAATACATAGTGTACAATTCTAACCTGCACACTATCGTTTTTGTCCAACCATATTATAGGAAACTTAGTGTAATAATAAATATGAAAAGGGTACTGCAGGCTGATTATCATCAGGGTAATGTTCGATTTTCTGGTAATTCAAGAGGCAAACAATGTTTGCCAAATAGCACAATTGCAATTATACACAACTATTGCAAAAATGCAAATACATGGACCATAGAAGATTTACATTACATTATGGACTTAGGTGATGCTTTATATAAAGATATGCATTCCATTAATAAACAACAGCTTATGCACCCTGACGATTTACCTAATTTTATACAACACAATACATTAATATATGCACTTAAACTTAAAGAACTTTCTTATGGAGACATATTGACCCATTTTGAGCCATCTTCCCCAAATATGCAAACAGTTTTAAAAGCAGCACTAGATTTGCATTCTGGTGTTTTACTTTGCATGGATATTTATGTTATATCCATTGTAAATAATAACAATACATATTATGTATTTGACTCACATAGCCGTGACAACACAGGGATGCCTCACCCAAATGGCACATGTATTACTATACAAATGGCATTTTATGAACTTATAGACTACATTACAAAACTTGCACAAAGTCTTAAGTCCCCCAATTGTAATTGTGTAGCATATGAATTAACTCCTATACATATAAGTACAATTAAAAAAGAATCGCTACAAAAACACATACTCACGAATGAAAGAAATATGACTACAGTCCCAGTTAAAAATATTTATGTGCATTCGACTGAGGCATGTAGTAATTTTTTTACACACGCATTTCAAACACGTATACAAGCAGCCAAAAACAACATTAAAATACTTAATAGCCATTTGCAAAATATCGAACAGCCATCCACATCATTAAATAAGATTAGTACGACAACATATCCAAGTACTCTTACTGAAACACCTAAAACACTGTCTACAACTAATAGCAGTAACATAAGTATACCACAATGTAATAGTATACCACAGAAGAGTACTACTGCAAACACATATGCAGATATCGTTAAGAAAACACTCACACCTATAAACATACATCCCAAACAACATACATCAGATACTAATTTACATAGAAACACATATGAAGATAATAGCCATCGTACAGATATCTGTATTACTGAAAGTAATACATTATTAGTCTCAGAAAGTATACCCAATAGCATATTGCCAAAAACAGTACAAAACACTGGCAATATCAACATCGATGCTACTATTTTAACACAAGCAACACAACAAACACATTCTTTCAATATAACAGAAAAAAAGCCAGAAGAGATCAATATTAATAAGATATCACCAAATTCGAAAAATCTAACAAATACAGTATTTGCTATTATCTATAACCACTGTAAACCAGCATCTACTTGGAATACTTTAGATTTGCGTAACATTATTGCTCTTGCAGATGCTTTAAATACAGAAATGCACGCACTAAATACAGAAGATTGTGAGCAACATAATTTACCAAATTACATATGCCACAATAGCATAATATATTCTATAAAGCTTAAAAAAGAATTTCAAAGCAAAATCCCTGAAAAAGAACTACTTAGGAATGACAAATTTTTAACTACAATAGCTTCAACTATTAATGATGACACTGGTGGATTAATAGGTATAGGAAACTATGCAATTTCTGTATTTAAAACTCTTGATGCATATTTTACATTTCATTCGCATAGCCAAGATAAAAATGCTATACCACATCCAAATGGAACATGTTTTGCTATACGAATTGAAACTATTGATGGACTGATAGATTACATTAGAAAGGTAGTTGATAAAGAAATACTAACCCATTCACAATCTGTTACTTTAAAACTAACACCAGTGAAAATAAACACAATTATGCAAGCTTCACTTAAGGCAACGCAAAAAAACCACAGGAAAGGTAAAATGACGTTTCAAAAAAAATTATATGTTCATAAAACAAAGATAGCTTCTAATGCATTAACACATATGCCAACAACAAACATACAAGTAGAAGGTGCGAATTTGAACACAGTTAACACCCCCCACCAAAAAATTGTACATTCTAATGTGCAAAATCGCAATGCTAATGTGGGAACAGACACATTTACACATAGTGATGCTGTACAAAGTAGTACAATAGAAGTTCAGCTAAATACAAGAAAAAGAAAACGTACGCCACAAACAGATAATACACCTAGCACAGATATTAATCAAAGGTTACAAAGAACAAACAGCATAATTAATAACTTTCATGCCCAAATAACCTATGGTCCAGAGTATGCTTGCACTATTTGCAATCAATTGTGGCATAAGCAAAACTTGCAAAAAACAAACAATATTAGAACTAACGAAAAATTCATAACATGTAACATTAGTGAACTACAAACAGATGAGATATGTAAAACATGTTATAGCTATATTACTAAAAAAAAAATACCGCCTTGTTCTATTTATAATAAAATGTCATTTCCGGATATCCCAGCAGCCTTACACTTGCATAATTTAGAAGAAAGATTAGTAGCACCCAGAATCCCTTTTGTACAAATTAGAACACTACCACGCGGATTCCAAAAATGTCTCTCAGGTGCAGTAGTTAATGTACCTGCAGATGTTATGAGAACTGTTACTGTTTTACCAAGGCAAATCAATGATAACATGACCATTCCCATTAAATTGAAAAGAAAATTAAGTTATAAATCTTTTACCCATTTTGAAAATGTTCGCCCAAATAAAGTAAAACATGCAGCTCTATATCTAGCAACTAATAGCAGTATGTTCAAAGAATATGGAGTTACCCTTAATCCTGATTGGGAATATACTGCGCCAAATATACCACCTTGTAATGACACTTCAGATACACATAATACATCAGATTCTGAAGACAACATTGGCACAGGAAATTTAGATACTATGCTAACTAATGAAACAATAACTACAGAAAACATAAATATTTTAAATTTAGCACCTGCAGAACATAACACACCAAGAGGTCTATATGAAGATATAGATTCCAAATATTTAGCTTTCCCTACAATATTTTGCGGAAAGCGAAGACCAACTAATAAAGAAAGGCATGTACCAATACATTATAGCACTATATGTCAATGGGAATTAAGAAGTCATGATCAAAGAGTAGCAAAGTGTATAACAAATGTTTTCTTTAAATTGGCTAAATTACGTATAAAACAAATACATAGCAAAATATACATCTCACTTAGGAAATACTTTAATAATGGTAAAGTGATAACTGCAAAAGACATAAAAGAAAAATTAAACTGCATTCTCCAATATAATGAGGGGTACAAAATACTAAAGACTATACGTAGTTCACCACCATATTGGGAGCAATGCAAAAAAGACCTATTTGCTATGATAAGACAATTGGGAATACCAACTTTTTTTTTAACTTTGTCAGCTGCAGAAACAAAATGGTATCATTTAATCAATATCTTATTACGCACAGAGAAAAAAAAAGAATGTACACAAGAAGAATTTGCAAGTATGTCATGGGAAACAAAATGCACATTAATCCAACAAAATCCCATTACATGTGCAAGGCATTTTGATTTTCAGGTTAGAAAGCTATTTAATTGTATTTTATTACATGAAAGTAACCCAATTGGCAAAATTTTAGATTTCTTTTATAGAGTAGAATTCCAACAGCGGGGATCACCACATATACATGCTATAATATGGATAGAAAATGCACCACAATATGAAAATTCTGAGCTCAATGAAGTTATTACTTTTATAAATAAGTATATAACATGTGCAAAGACACAAGATCCAAACATAGAGCCTTTAATACCCCTCCAAAGGCATGGGCATACAAAAAATTGCAGGATCAAGCATAAAAGAACATGCAAATATCAATACCCAAAATATCCCATGCCTGAAACTTATATATTAGAGCAATTAGAACTAGACAAAACTAATCAAGAACTCCTTCAACAAATTGATCTAATACATCTAACTATGAACACACAAGACTTCCAAAGTTATACTTTTGATGAGTTCTTAAGTAAAATGCAACTAAATTTAAAACAGTATCTATTGTGTATACAGTCAATAATAGGGAAAAAAACAATTTTTCTAAAAAGAGCACCATCTGAATGCTTTATAAATAACTACAATACTACCATTTTACAAGCATGGAAAGCAAATATTGATATCCAATACATCTTAGATGCATATGCATGTGCTGTATATATTGTTTCATATATTAGTAAATCTCAACGTGGGATGAGCAGAATAATTGCACAAGCTGCAAAAGAAGTATATCACAATCCTAGCATAAAAGATCAGCTTAAGCATATAGGTAACAAATTCTTAAACTGTACTGAAATAAGTGCACAAGAGGCAGCTTATCTTATACTTCAAATTCCATTACGGAAAAGTTCGCGCTCTTTTGTATTCATTAATACAAGCCCACCAGAAAAGCGTACATACTTATTAAAAGATATGGAGACTATTAATTTATTGCCAGATACTTCTCATAAAATACAATTTGAAAATATTATAGTAAAGTACAGCAAACGGCCAGAAAATTTAGAAACCTGTGCATTAGCTGACTATGCATCTAGGTATGATGAGAAGAAAAAAAAAAAAAAAGGGAAACAAGAAACAGACCATGACAATTTTCTAGCAGAAAATAACTTTTATAGCTCAGATGAGGAAGAACTTACAATTAATATACAAGAAGAAATAATAGAAAATGAATATATAAAACGGAAAAACCCTAAAATAATTCGCTATTGTAGATTTAACAAAAAAAATGACTCTGAAAATTACTATCGCGAATTGATAATGCTTTATTATCCATGGAGAGTAGAACATCTAATAATTGGCCACAAAAAAACATATTATGAACGCTATTTAGAAATTAAAAGCACTGTTGACTTTCACCATAATAGATATAATAAAACACTAAAAAACATTGAGACTGAAAACATTACAGTAGAACCATTGATTCTACCCCAAACAAATATGAATACAGATGACACCATATATCCTCAAATTCCAGTTAATGAACAATTACTATATGACTTATCATTCGATTTAGGCATTAGAAGTACAAGTATTGAAGAAGCAATAACCAATAATTTAATGCCAAATGAACAGTATAACAACATAATGCAAAATCTGACAAATGAGCAACTGAACTTTATATACCATCACTTAAATTGGATAAAAACAAAAGAAGAACCCTGCTACACATTTTGTACCGGTGGTGCAGGAGTAGGTAAAAGTTTCCTTATTACAGCGCTTTACCAAACATTACTACGCTACTACAATACTAGAGCAGGGGAAAATCCAGACAACATATATGTACTGCTTACAGCTCCTACAGGCAAAGCAGCACATAATATTCATGGAAAAACACTACATAGTACGTTTAAAATACCAGTTTCACAAACGCTAACTCATAAACCACTAACTCATGAGAGCAGGAGTACACTACAAAACGAGTTAATGCATCTTAAATTGCTAATAATTGATGAGATATCAATGGTAGGGGCTAATTTATTTAATTTCATACATAATAGATTACAAGAAATAAAAATGTCCAATCTCCCTTTTGGTGGGATATCTATATTAGCAATTGGAGATTTTTATCAATTGAAACCAGTTTTTGACACGTACATTTTTGAAAACCCCAGGCATTCATACAGACCAGTAAGTACTAATCTATGGCAAGAACATTTTAAGTTATTTGAATTAACAAAAATTATGCGGCAGCTAAATGACTTGCCATTTGCAGAACTACTAAACAGATTAAGAGAAGGGAAACACAATGAGGCAGATATAATACAGATACAAACACGAGAATTAGAACCACCAATAACCATTAGCAAAACGATTCCTTATATTATGCCAACAAACAAAGAGGTTGATAACATTAATAGTGAAGTTTTATTACAACACATATTAAACTATCCTGTCTACACGGCAACAGCCATAGATACAGTAGCAGCAGACTTAAGTGAAATTGTGAAAAAGAAAATATTAGCTCAGTTACCTACAAATGCAACTAAAACCATGGGACTGCCATTTATAGTACACATTGCCTTAAAATTACGATATGATATAACTTCCAATATTAATGTTAATGATGGTTTGACAAATGGTGCGACAGGTATAGTTGAATTTGTAGAAGCACTAAATAACAGCCCTACTGTAGTATGGATTAATTTTGATAAACAAAATGTTGGTAAAAGTACAAGGCTAGACAATAAACACATGTATACAACTAACATTGCGCCTCATTGGACACCAATACATGCTATAACACGGCACTTTCAATTCACACACAAATTTATCACAATTATACGCAAACAATTTCCCCTACGCCAATCCTCTGCACGTACTATACACAGAACACAAGGAGAAACAATCGAACCACTTTACATACATTTTAACAATAGCAAAATCCATCATATGCATTATGTAGCTTTAAGCAGAGCCAGATCCTTAGGTAACATCTATATTAAAAACTTTCAGCAGGAGAAAATTGTTGTCCATTCTAAAGTGCATGAAGAAATGGGCAGATTAAGGACAAATATGCAATTGCAAATGTCTGTTCCTCAATTAATTACCTATAACGGAATGTGTAATATCATTGTACATAATATACGATCACTGCAAAAAAATTACACAGCACTAAAATCAGACACCAATATAATGAATGCTGATATTCTATGCTTTACTGAAATAAACACAACTAGGACATCGGATAGCAATACTTTCTTGATAGAACAGTACCATCTTTTAATATTTGATAAATTCCACCATCACCAAACTAAGCATGGAATAGCAATTTACTACCGAAAAAATATTAACTTGCTGCCAATATATGAAACACAACACGAAATTGATATTCTACATTTTACTCAACATCTTAACAATTGCAACTACTTATTTGTAATACTATACAAGCCTCCACATGTACATATACAAACACTTTTAAAAGTTGTAAGTAGCATATTAAACTTTTACCCTGAATATAACTACATAATAATGGGTGACTTCAACATAGATGTAACACAAGAAACACAAAACACAGCACTACTATTACAATATATGCTAGACGAATTTCAATGTCAGCAAATAATCACACAATATACAACTGACTACAAATCAACATTAGATCATATCTATACTAATGTACACATAAGAAACTATGGCATATTAGAATCATATTATAGTGATCACAAAGCCTTATGGGTAGCAATTTAAAAAGCATGTTGTGTATATATGTGTGTTTTATCGGCTCAGTATCTTTATGTGGCTGGCTTACTATGTGTGTTACGTGAGTTTGTATGTGTGTAAGTCTGTGGCTCTGTATGTGTATGTCTGTAGATCTGTATATGTATTGGTAGCTCTCTGTGAATATAGCTGTGTCATTATGGCCTGCTCTGTATGTGTGTCTGAATGATAGACTTTGTGTCTGTGTGTGGCTCTGTCTCTATGGGTCTATATATATATATGTGTAATTGGCTCTCTCTCTATCACTACTTCACTCTCTCGCCCAAAAAATCTCCGTACCTGACTCCCTCACCACCTCACTCTCTCTCTCACACTACTTCACTCTCTTTCACGAGCTAAATCACTCTCTCTACCTCCACTCTCTACCTCACTGCTCAACTCTCTATATAGCACAGCATCACAATAACTCTACATACACTAACTATATCACTCAATACCTCAATATATCACAATACATCACTCTCTCACTACGACACTCTCTAACATAATATCTCACAACTTAACGTTCTCACTCAATAAGTCACTATCTCACAACATCACTATAGCCATTTATATTTCACAATTTCCCTCTCACTACCTCACTATATCAAAAGTCACTCTCGCAAACATACACTACATCACTTACTCTCGAATACACTATCTATCTCGCTACCTTACAACTTCACTCTCTCTAACACACTACATCACTCTCTCAATATCTCAGTATCTCACCATCTCAATATTTCTAGCGCATTGAAAAAATTACAATCTCACTTTCAATAACTCACTCTCTTACTACCTCACAACATCACTCTCGGTTTCTATTTCACAACCTCACAACATTACTCACCCTCACGACATCAGGCTTTCAATACATCAATCTCGATTTCTATTAATACCTCACTCTCGTATCTACTTCACTCTTTGTTATTAAATAACTCTCTCTATTTAGTAAGCAGGCTTTAAAATTGAATTACTTAGTTTGTAATACCGTAACAATTTAAACAGTTAATTCGGAAATATATACTCACAATTTATTCTCCTTTCAGATGATTTCGATCCAAGAAATTAAGATGGGGAAACAACAAGAGAGCAAACCTTTTCAAAAGGCTATAAGAGCAAATATTGTCACATGTTCGCAGAAAACACACTACCGCAATGCAAAGCAAGAAAACAAAATCTTGTACCACCTAGCACTAGCAGATGAAAGTGGTTCTATTAAAGCCACATGCTATAACGACAATTTTTTCAATCAAACAAAAAAAGGGAATGGAATTATTATAAGGAATTTCCTAGCCAAAAACAATGTTATTCTATTAACGAAACATACCAAAATATCGAGGATGCTGCCTTTAACGCTTCCAAGTGAAATACTACACGAAGCGCAAAACATACTAGAGCCACCAGCTCCACCAATATCACCTATTAAAACAATCCGAGAAGCAAAGTTACGGACATTAATGACCATATCGGGGACTATATCAGAGGTAAGTTTATAAGTAAAATAAAAATTTAGAAAAACAGTAAACTTGTTGTTACAATATTCTAGTCTCGCACAGTCAACAGAACACACACTCAGCCCAAAAAAAAAAAACCTCTCTATGCACAACACCCACTCTTCACCAAAAATGCTCGCTTCCCCAGTTCTGCTCTCTTCCACACACCTGCTCTCTTCCCCATACCCGCTCTCTTCCACGTACCCGCTCGCTTCCCCATACCCGCTCTCTTCCCCACACCCGCTCTCTTCCCTCACACCCGCTCTCTTCCCTCACACACGCTCTCTTCCCCACACACGCTCTCTTCCCCACACACGCTCTCTTCCCCACACACGCTCTCTTGCCCACACACGCTCTCTTCCCCACACACGCTCTCTTCCCCACATACGATCTCTTCCACACACCCACTCTCTTCCCCACACCCGCTCTCCAAAACAATCTTACAAACAGACTCGGTTAACCACACTAGCATCACAAATCTCTCATGCACAACACTCTCTTCCAAAACTATACCCCACAACCACTCTTCCCCAAAAAGGCGCTGTTCCACATACCTGCTCTCTTCCCCATACCCGCTCTCTTCCCCATACCCGCTCTCTTCCCCATACCCGCTCTCTTCCCCATACCTGCTCTCTTCACCACAAACGCTCTCTTCCCCACACCTGCACTGTTCCCCACACCTGCACTCTTCCCCACACCTGCACTCTTCCCCACACCCCCTCTCTTCCCCACACCTCCTCTATTCCCCACACCCACTCTCTTCCCCACACCCGCTCTCTTCCACACACCCCCTCTCTTCCCCACACCCGCTCTCCAAAACAATCTTACAAACAGACTCGGTTAACCACACTAGCATCACAAATCTCTCATGCACAACACTCTCTTCCAAAACTATACCCCACAACCACTCTTCCCCAAAAAGGCGCAGTTCCACATACCTGCTCTCTTCCCCATACCCGCTCTCTTCCCCATACCCGCTCTCTTCCCCATACCTGCTCTCTTCACCACACACGCTCTCTTCTCCACAAACGCTCTCTTGCCCACACCAGCACTCTTCCCCACACCTGCACTCTTCCCCACACCTGCACTCTTCCCCACACCCCCTCTCTTCCCCACACCCCCTCTATTCCCCACAGCCGCTCTCTTCCCCACACCCGCTCTCTTCCCCACACCCGCTCTCTTCCCCACAACCGCTCCCCGCTCTTTCCCACACCCGCTCGCTTCACCACACCCGCTCGCTTCCCCACACCCGCTCTCTTCCCCACACCCGCTCTCTTCCCCACACCCGCTCTCTTCCCCACACCCGCTCTCTTCCCCACACCCGCTCTCTTCCCCACACCCGCTCTCTTCCACACACCCGCTCTCTTCCCCACACCCGCTCTCTTCCCCACACCCGCTCTCTTCCCCACACCCGCTCTCTTCCCCACACACGCTCTCTTCCCCACACACGCTCTCTTCCCCACACACGCTCTCTTCCCCACACCCGCTCTCCAAAACAATCTTACAAACACACTCTATTAACCACACTCGCATCACAAAACTCTCGTAAACACACTCTCTTCATACACTAACTGCACCACCCTCTTTCGGCACAAATCTATCTTCCACACACTCTCTATACACCACACTGTCTTCAACACATTCTCTTTACACGCACTCTATCTGCACCGCACTCTATCTGCACCGCACTCTATCTGCACCGCACTCTATCTGCACCGCACTCTGTCTGCACCGCACTCTGTCTGCACCGCACTCTGTCTGCACCGCACTCTGTCTGCACCGCACTCTGTCTGCACCGCACTCTGTTATACTAAAACTACATATACAAAAAGTAATAATTAAATTTGCTTTATTTCACAGGAAGAAGAAACTAAAAACATTTTTATCGCAGGACAAGAAACAAAATTAAAATCCATTACACTTATTGACACGACAGACTCTGTTAAAATAACATTGTGGAGAAATGCAACGGAATTCCCAATTACACTTGGAAATTATGTGAAAATGACACACTTGACCGTCCATGAATTTAATAATGAAAAAATGTTAAATACTACTCACAATACACATATAGAAGTAAGTGCAAAATCTTTTTTACATTATATACCTGTGTGGGTCGTTATGTGTGTAGCTCAGTGTATGTGCATCAGTGTATGTTTTTAGGTGTCTGTCTATATGTATGGATAACTATCTATGTATATATCAATGCCTCCAGGTCACTACATCATAACTTCACGCTCACTCTATATCACTACATCGCTCCATTACTTTCTATCTCACTCCTTCACACTCTCACTTTCAATGCCTCACTCAAAATATACACTACTCACTCTCTATAACTCACTCTCTCACTCAATATCTAGTGCTATCTCAATACTGCACTCTAACTCACTACCTCACTATCTTACAAGCTTTCTCTCTCCAAACATCACAAATCACTCTATTACTAAATCACTCTCTATCTCAATTCATCACAAATTCTCTATATCCATCCAAAAAATTAACTCACTCACTCTCAAACTCACTACCTCACTCTCTCTCTTTATATCTATCGCTTTCTATATCACTTAACATCTATACTACTCCAAAAAATAAATATAAACTTACTGCACACTATATGCCTCTATTAATAATTCTGTTTTACTTTGCAGATAATAGAACCACCTTTGGAAAAAATTACCATTACTATATATGGAATTGAAAATACTACACAAGAAAAAAGTACCATAACGGTACAAATACAAGACAATGAACTTTTCAAATCCATGGACATCGAAAATACTATTTTAATGGACTACCTCAATATTCCAACAGATGTAGAAGATTTTTCAGAAACTCTCATGCATCACTTACCAACAACTTTAAATGTTATATTTAGAAATGGATGCATTCTAGAAATTGTCGAATAATCTTGCTAACGAATCTTTTTAACATAACACTAATGTAAAATTTGAATAATTTGTTAACAATGTATATACAAAAATTTCTATAATAAAAGCAGATAAACAGGCTTCGTTACTCATTGATTACAAGAAACAAATAATTTTGGGGTAAACTATACACGCGTATATACATAAATATGCATACATTGAAGATGTAGACGTACATATTACCAAATATGTATGTATTACGTGCAATAAACTGACCTTCGCAACACTCAAATAAATATTACACACACTACTGCTAAGTATCTACTTCTAAGCTATGGATGTATGAATACATCAGTATGTGAGTCGATAGCTCTGTGTGTGTGTACAATTTAAGCTATAGATTTGTCACTATATTGCGCTATGTTAATGTATATACATCTTAGTGTACAAGTATAGTGCTTAATTGGGAAACAGTACTTAAACAAATCACTCTCTGTAGCTCACTAAATCACTCTATCACTACATCACTATCTATTTATATCTCACTACCTCACTATATAAAAACACACTCTCAAATTCATTACATCACTCTCTCACTACCTCACATACTTCTCTCTATAATTTCATATTTCACACTCTATCTCACTACCTCACTCTCTCTCTCTCAAATACACCAACTACATTACACTGACTCTTTTAATACATCACTATCTCACTGCTTCACTACATCACACTCATTTTCTATATTAATACGTCACAACATTCATCACTACCTCTAAATCTTTCACTACCTCAAACTTTCTCAAGCTCACAACAACACTCACTGTTTCAATCTCACTATTACTAAATCACTCTATCACAACCTCACTCTCTCACACTACATAACTCTATACTTCACTACTCCCCTCGATTTAACTACATCACTATCTTAGTACTTTGCTCTCCCAAAAAAAAACCATCACTCTCTCAATCTCTATATCACAAGTTCAATCTCTCTCAGTCACTACATCACTCTTTCGATCTCACTAAGTCACTTTACCTATTTATATCACTACCTCAATCACTATCTCACTACATCACAACATCACTGCATGCTTATATATCACTACCACACAATGTCTCTCTCCCTCTACCTCACTCTTTCACTAACTCACTCTCTCACTACCTCACTCTACTACCTCACTATGTATTTCACTCCCTCAGTCTATCTACCTCGCTCTCTATCACTACCTCACTCTATCTACCTCACTCTCTCTCACTACCTCAATCACTTTCAATACCTCAATCTCTCTCTGCTAATGCAATATATATCACATATACAATGCAATAGTCTCGGCAATATTATAGGTAGAGCTATTGGTATTGCTCATTTTTTTTAAAATCATTTTTGTATCCCTAAATAAATGGCATTGTCATTTCTATTGGCTTTTTTTTGCATATGTGATACCTATTGCATTAGCAGAGAGAGAGTGAGATAGTGAGATAGAGTGAGGTATTGAAATAGAGAGTGAGGTAGTGAGAGAGTGAGGTAGATAAAGAGTGAGGTAGTGAGATAGAGAGTGATTGAGGTAGTGAGTGAGAGTTCTGCCGTCAGAAAATACCTCACTCACTAACTCACTCTTTCACTACCTCACTCTCTATCTACCTCACTCTCTCTCACTACATAACTCTATACATCACTACTTCCCTCTATCTATATCACTACCTCACTATCTCACTACTTCTCTCTCTAAAAAGATCACTACCTCACTCTCTCGCTACCTCACTCTCTATATCACAACTTCAGTCTCTCTCTAACTCACTACATCACTCTCTCTCTATCTCTCTACCTCACTCTTTCTATCTCTCTAACTCACTTTCACTGTCTCTTTCACTACCTCTCTCTATCTCACTACATCACAACACCACTCTGCTTACATCTGACTACCTCACAACATCCCTCTCCCTCACTACATCACTGTTTCACTACCTCACTCTCTCTCACTACATAACTCTCTCTACCTCACTACTCCACTCTATCTCACTACCTCACTATCTCACAACTTCTCTCTCTCACAACTTCTCTCTCTCAAAACATCACTACCTCACAACCTCACAACTTCACTCTCTCTCACTCACTACCTCAATCACTCTATCTCACTACCTCACTCTTTCTATCTCACTAACTCACTTTCACTCTCTCTTTCACTACCTCTCTCTCTATCTCACTACATCACAACATCACTCTATGCTTATATATCACTACCTCACAACATCCCTCTCCCTCACTACCTCACTCTTTCACTACCTCACTCTCTATCTCACTACCTCACTCTCTATCTACCTCACTCTCTCTCACTACCTCACTCTCTATTTCAATACCTCACTGTCTCTCTGCTAATGCAATAGGTATCACATATGCAAAAAAAAAGCTAATGCCAATAGAAATGACAATGCCATTTATTTAGGGATACAAAAATGATTAAAAAAATAATGAGCAATACCAATAGCTCTACCTATAATATTGCCGAGACCATTGCATTGTAAATGCTTGTTTGCTCCTTTTAAGTGCTAGGACTCTCCCGTTAAATGTATTGCAGCAGAAATATGTACTCTTCCTTTCAACTTAAAGAGCCCATTTATACCAATAGACCGACCTACATTGTGCCCACTCCCACCTGCCAGCGCAAAATGAGTAAACTCGCTGCCTCGCAAAGCTGGGGTTCCAGTGGTTTGTGCCCTAGTACTCTCCAACCTTCCTCTACTCATTCTCTTCTCTGGCACTATTTTTCCCCAAGCCCTTCCTGTACTGTGGCATCTGCAATGAACAACAACGCCAGGGCCGTACTTCCCTTGTATTGTTGTGTCTATAACCACTTGCCCGCCTCCTGCTCTACTGACCCTTTAACACCTTGCAGTTTAAGATATAGGACAACCAAACCAAATTGGTAAGACAGCACATAGCCCTTATGCCTTTTTTTTTTTTAGCTGGCTTGTTAAGGTTCACAGTGTCAAATGGCACTGGCGGGTCAAGATATTTTAAGCTAGTGACTTTTGTCATCGGTAGCAAGCCAGAGGTGATCCAGAACAGTTACCGAGTCAGGCGCTGTCCCCAGTGCTTAATTTGTGAAATAAGTTTTAGGGCTCTTGTCAGGAGGCCACTGCAGCTTGCAGCACCGACTGCCCCAGCTAGCATTTCCAGTGACCGTACCAACACGACAACTAACCATCACACTCCTACAATTGCAACAATTCGGATCGTTCCACGCCTCCAAAGCTAGGAGAATCCCTCAGGTGGGAGGTATTAGTCCTTTTTAATGTGTATTGAATCAATAAACAACTGTTGTGCTGAGCTCTAAACTAGACCGACAGCATCACCATGCAGTGCACGGTCATGAGTGATGTTTCTGACAATTGAGTACCGGTGCTCCGGACTGGAAACAACAGCCTTAAATTAAGCAAAGGTGGTCTCTCATGCAGTGTATTCTGTATATTTGTAGTATGGCCACTCTGCAAAAACTTTGTGTTACTTGTAGGGGAGAAATTGGCAAATGGCTTGGAGGCTTTTGTGGGTTCAGTTGACGTATTTTGTTACAGCTTGCATGCTTTGGAAATCCAATTATTTTTATATAAGGTGTATTTCTAGAGCTCATGTTCGCCTCTGAGTAGTCTCTTGGTGCCATTGACAGATAATGTATTATTACTACTCGGTGAAGTGGTACCCATTTTTATCAACCTTGGATGCATGAAAGACTGCGTGAATCTGCCAGGATTTGAACCTGGGGACATGAGTTCAAACACAGATCGCTGCTTGCATGCATTAGTCAACTGAACTGGCTTGGCTGTGTTAGTAGCTTACACCACAAAACTGAATTGTCTGTTGATGTTTACGGAACAGGTTGTTTTTGCAAGCTTTCTCAATGTTGTGTGCTATTGACTTGAGAGGTTGTCATTCTTGGGATGCATACTTGTGACCAGGAGGTTGTACACAGAGTGATGCTGCAAATCCAGTGCTCTTCCCTTAGCGTAAACCTCAACTTTAATCAACCATAGTGCTGAGCTGTGTGTGTATTTTTGAGTTGTGTCTTCCATCGAAAGCATGACTGTACGGTAAACTCACACACTTGCCCGGGTGGTCACCCCCTAATTGCAGTCTGGTGAACTGATGGGACCACACTCCAGAAGTTTGATTTTCAGTCATATTGTGTACTGTGATCCCAATCCTGCCAGTCCATATTGCTATACTTTTTTGCGGGCGGATCTTATCAGGATGGTAGATCATATGGTATCCGGTCAGTGAACGTGTCACTGTTTGCCTACAAATTGGTAAAGAAAGGAGTAAGTAACACGTTTTAAAAACCCTGAATCTATCCCAGGCTTCTCCAACAATTAGCTTGTGAGATACTTGGAGCTCTCCAGCTACTTGCAAGTAGCTCTCTTGTGCAACCCAGCCTACTAAGTTTTGAGATCTTGATTGGTTCAAGTAATGCCTACCAACATTGAGAGTCTGTATTTGAGATGAAAAATTGTATATTTTCAGAACACGTAAACTATTTTTGTGAAAAGAACATTCAATTTCCAAAATTCTGGGAGGGTTCCACACCACACCAGTAATGTCTAAAATCAAAATGCGAAAAATGTTAGTTTCATTCTTTTGAAACTGTGACGATATCTGACTCCAGCCTTACTATTTAAAGCTAGAAAGCAAATATTCAAAGATTCCCTGTGCCATTAGTAAACAAGCATTTGCAATGCAATAGGTTTCGCATTTACGCAACTTTGAGCTATGGGCAGAGTAAATGACGATGCCTTTCATTTATGTTTTGGGTTTTAAAACATAAATAGAATGTATAGCCAATAGTTCTCACCCTTGGGACCGTATAAGTGTTCAGCCATGCAGCACATTATCCTGGGTAGCTCAATTATAGCTTAATTCCTGAATATGTGTAAGGCTATAAAAACCCAAATTGTATCCACTTATTAAAAAAAAATGCACACAAAATAGTAAGTGTTTGCCAAATTGCAGACACATGATGACATGTGAAGCAAAGCACACAGGCTAGAGATTAACGTGGCTTCCGCTCACTGTCACTCTCCCAAGCCTGCGACAGAAGACACCGCAAACCTGCTGTCAATTCTGTCACTTATGGCCCTTCTGAACACTGGTCACCAGATCACGGATCTGCCTCTGGAAATGGCATAACTAATGTCCGTGGTGCTGTCCCCTACTGTGTGTGGGCCATTCCTAGACAGCAGTGGGGGGGCCAGTGGGAAACGTGTTAGTCACAAGGGAGCCGGTGGCACAGCTTCCCTCAGGAAAACCACATTTCCCCCCAATTCTAACTACAGGGGAAGATCAGGGAAGATTGGAAAAGGAGAATTTGTTATTTTTGACAGGTGTCCCGATTCCGCACAATTCTTAATGACCCCCTTTAATCACAAGGCAAAAACGAACGTTCTTTGGGCCATACGCAGCGAATTAGCTGAAAAAAGGCCCCATCTGTGTAAAAGAAAACCATATTTGAGGTTTTTTGTTATTGTTCAATTCATCCTCGCTAACAACTTTCAATAAAAAAAAACACAAGTATATTAAGGGTTGTGCATGCACATATCTTCATTTCAACCTCGCAGGACATATGCAGATTGAGAATACAGTTAAATATTTGTATGAACATACCCTGGGAGAGCAGGGGGCTGCATGCCACTGTTAAATTGATATAACAATTCACTGAGGCCATTAACACTCTATTCAAAGGTACAAAATAATTAAGTGAGCCAAACGTTACAAATACATTGAAAATTCACAGCTACTAAAAGGTACTTATAAATCCCAGAAAGGAAATCTTTCTGTTAAGTAGCATTCGTGTCAATGGGCACGATATCTGGTAGCGCACTGCCCTCTTGCGGTACATATTGGTTATTTTCTATGAAGTAAAAGAACCAGTCCACGTCCGCCTACATGAACAAGCATTTACAATGCAACGGTCTCGGCATTGTTAAAGTTAGAGCTATTGGCATTGCTCATGACAATGCCGTTTCTTTAAATGTTTAAAAACAAAAACATAAACAAAAATAATGTCATGAGCAATGCCAATAGCTCTAACTTTACCAATGCCGAGACCATTGCATTGTAAATGCTTGTTTTCGTCCGCTTTGGTACATTTCCCAAACCCTCTGATATTACTTTTATTGATGGTGAGTGAGGCAGGAAGGCTGGCCGTCTGCCCCCTCCCCAAGGTCCTGACAGGAAGTGGTAGGTGGGACTAGGGGGAGCTGGAGGGAACTCGCAGGCTCCGGTATTGTTTTCAGAAGCGCAGAGTGTAAAGTTGGAGGCAGAGCTGCCGTCCCCATCCTTCCAAACCCGAGCCAGGGGGAGTGACCGAGCCTCGGACTGCAGCGTGCAGCTGTCTAGGGCCGCTGCACTCCGCGCTGCTGCATCTCCTTCACAATGCACAGCACTGTTTGTTTATTGGCGGCTGGTGGCCCATGCGCACTGGCACGTGATTACCCCCCTCCCCAGAAGGGCCCCGAATAAGTGAGCTAAACTTAAACTTCACTTGCCACTGAGCTGCAACGTCATATATGCTGGCCATAACTACAAGATGCTCGGTTTCTGTATAGATGGTTAATGGCCACGCCCCCAGCGCGTGGTTACGCATATACAGCAACATAACATTGATTAAACATGCATTTATTTGAACTGCAGGTTTTGAACAACTAAACCTTACATCCGTCTTTAAAGAAAGAAAAAAAATAACAAGTGGCATTGGCTTTTTTTATTGTGCTTAGCTGTAAACATTTGTTGGTGTTGTGTGTGTTTGGGGGAGGGGCTTATGTTAAATGAATGTCTTGTCTTCTTGGGCCCGGGGATTGATAATGTCACTTTCGTCAAAACATGCAGGCGTTGCTCAGATGCTGTCCCTTTGAGCAGGGGCCACGGATGGCGGACTCCACTCAGGGTGAGGTCTGTGACGCCCACCGTGCCCTGGACGTTGCCGTACTTTGAAATGCTCACATGTTGTCGTCAGCTAAGGTGTGCAGTGCTCCTCTGGGGCACGCGTGTGTCTTGCTAAACCTTGACCAGGGACTAGGTTTAATCAATTAAAATCTGATTTGAAATCACTTTCGTTTTGTTAGGTCTCGTAAAATGAAATGGCAAGTGTTATACTCGAGGACAGCGTTTGTCGAAGGACAGACCTGTGAATTTCTCTTCACATACAAGGAATGCCTTTGAAGAGGGTGGCTAGAGTCTTTACACACTGATCAGAGCGGGCGTTGGCATCGGGCAGGGCCTACAACATCTCTATCTTCTCCGTGAAGCGCAACGTGAACAATAACAAGGCAGAGCAAAAGGCACACCACTGCCTTTCTCCGAGGCAGAGCAAAAATGCCTCGGAGAAAGGCAGCGTCCTTTTCGGATTCGGGGGCGTGTTTTGCTGTTGTCTCCTCCTTGAGACTTCTCGCAAAAAACACGCCCCCCCGATCCGAAAAGGACGGGGCCTGTTTGGAATGACTGACCTCTTCTCCAGTGGCTGGCCAGTATTTACGAGGCCAGCCAATGGAGAACAGGGGAGAAGAGGGGCGGGTTAAAGCCCCTCTTCTCCAAGTCATAAAATCTCCGACTTCCGGTTCTGCCTTTCGGCAGACCGGTAGTCCTCGACCTAAAAAAATGGCAAAGGTGCAGACAGCGTGGCTCCCCGCAAACCAGAGCGAGTTACAGCAGAGGTGAGGGCCGGCTGGGATTTCATGGGTCCCGGGCTGCAGCGGCTTTCAGGCAGGCTTGGAAAGGGAGTCCTGTCAAAGCCAATAGCACTCACTTGTACATGCGGTGCAACGCTTGAACGCAGAGTACAAACTCTGGCATGGCACAAGGGCCAGGGCAGCTACTGCATGCGGCAAGCTGGCTGGGTGACTTAAACGCTCGCCGCTCACACGTGCGGTGATCTGCGGATCACTATTTGAATCCCGGCATGAATGACTCAGCCTTTCTACCTTAGATAAAAGCTGTTGTTTATAGTGCTTAGTAGCAGCTATATTTACCAAACTATGCGTCGGATCCATTGTAGATATCTCAATACATCAAGCAGCGAACATCCAATGCAAACACAATTCAGAGGACATCCAGCTGAAACAGTCAGTGGACTGTTTTTATTATTACATTAACGCAAGGTTTGTAAACATCATAGAGATACGGTCGTCTTCGAAAGACCCAAAAAAGCCTTCTATGTAAAGAGCACCAATGTCACATAAAGGGAGTAACTCTCCCAGTGAAGGAAAGCAAATACATTTAATTGGGGGGGGGGGGGCAATGTAACTAATTACTTTTTCGCGTTTAAATGTGCTTCCAGGGCATCTGGCCTCATATAGTGTAAACAAGAACTCTCCCAATTGCTGGACTCGGTGGTACCCTTTTCCGTGCTGGGAGGCTGAAAGGCTGAGCAGGCGCCTTCACTGACTCGAATTTCAGGTTTGCACAAACATCTCTTTAGCAGCTGCATTGACCTGCTGAGCTATCTCTAGAGCTCCTGGACCATTTGAGGTCTCAGATAAGGGTGCCTGGAGGGGTTGTACTTCGCTGCGCAGGATAAATCACAGGAACTCATCAGCTCAGAGATGGACGGAGGATTTACAGACCAACAGAACTCATCATGTCAGTAGATGGACGGGGAACTTAGAGACCAACATAACTTATCAATGCAAGTGAGGGGCGGGGGCTTACAGACCAAGAGAATTTATCAGCTGTAGACAGTGAAGAAGAACTTACAGACTTACAGACCTCGTCTGCTTAGGAGAGGGAAGGAGGTCTTACAAACAAATAGAACTCATCAGCCGAGGAAATTAGTATTTACAGACCACCAAGAATCATCGGCTTCTATGAGTCGTATAGAGTGGTCAACAGCGCCATCTGCAGGAGAGGGAAGAGAGGGAATTTAGGACTTATAGAGCAACAGCACTAAGCAGCTCAGGTGGGACGTAACAGAACTCATCAGCGCAAGACAAGAAAGGAGGAATTCTCCGAAGAGAACCCATCAGCTCCACTTGAGAGAAGGAAATTACTTAAACCGAGCAAGTTCAACTAAGGGGGGGGGGGGGGGGGGGGGGTACAAAGACCAGCTGAAGGCTTCAGGTCTGCTGAGAAGAGGAAACGCGGACTTCGATAGCATCAGAGCTGGCATCGCCTGAGAGCGCAGGCAGGGGGGCTTAAAGCAAACAGGACTCATCGGCTGCGCTAGGGAGAAAGGAGGAGACGCGCCGGCCTCATCGTCTCAGTGCAGGAGAGGGACTGGCTGGGCTGTGCAGAGCAGCGGCTCCCACCGCACACCTGGGGAGAGGGGCTCAATGGGGGGATAAGGGGGGGGTGAATGCACCACATCAGCACAGAACAGCAAGGGGTGGAGGGAGTTTAGACGGACCAATGACGCTCGTCAGCACAGCTGGGGTGGGCACGACTGCACCGATCAGATGTCGTCCGCACAGCTGGGCTGGCTACAGGGAGAGAAGAGCGGCAGAGCTCACAGCACCGCGAAGGAGAGGAGGCTGCGCGAGGCCACACGGTGCCACACCTCGGAGAAAGGCAGCGTCCTTTTCGGATTCGGGGGCGTGTTTTGCTGTTGTCTCCTCCTTGAGACTTCTCGCAAAAAACACGCCCCCCGATCCGAAAAGGACGGGGCCTGTTTGGAATGACTGACCTCTTCTCCAGTGGCTGGCCAGTATTTACGAGGCCAGCCAATGGAGAACAGGGGAGAAGAGGGGCGGGTTAAAGCCCCTCTTCTCCAAGTCATAAAATCTCCGACTTCCGGTTCTGCCTTTCGGCAGACCGGTAGTCCTCGACCTAAAAAGCTTGAAAGCTGCTGTCGCGCTGCTGACTCTTCCACTCATAGAAGGGTGTCCTACACTGCTGTAATGAGTCGGGGCCCTAGGCCCCCATGCACACATAAATGACCACACATAAAGAGTGGTACACTTACAGTGCTTTAAATGGGAAAAAATAAGTGCAGGTACTCACCAAATTGAAATGTGGACTAGGGGGCGGTGTTATGGGGGCGGGGCTACTGACAATGCTAAGGGACCTGGCCAGAGACACACATTTAATTTGACTGAGATTCAATTGATGCGCAGATGTGCAGAATGATACTGAGATGCAAAACATACATTCACCTGAGCCACTCAATGCAAATTTGCTTCTAATCTAGCCTGAGAACAATTTGATTACGCTTCACTAAATAGGCCAACAATCTTCACAGCAGCTAAGTCTACTCACAAAACCCAGCAAAACATGAGGAAAGCAGATTAAATCGGAGTAATTATCTTATGCATCTTATAGAAGGGCCTGCAGGCCAGCTAGGAGGAACGGACGGAAGGCGTGGCTTTCAGCTGTGTCTTGTGGCCACTACTTCTGGCATTAGTACCTAATGGGTCGGTCTAGTGGCAGGGCTTTTGCATCATTGCTTATCGAGATTTTGTTACAGGAATTTCAATAAAAAATGCAACTTTTGGAACACTTAACTTCCAATTGAGCAACCTACACGCAAACAACTGCAAGCATGTTTTGAATTTTTTGTGCTGCAATATAAAGGCCACAATTTACAGACAACAGATACATGCTATTTCTACAGCAGCATTCAGTACCAGTAAATAATGGTACCAACTGATAACAGCAACAGTGCACAGACCACTGCACAGAGTTGGATTTAGGATTAGATGTATGGGATGCAGGCTCATTAATGCAATTTCACTATAAAAATATACCCATTTATTTTCTTTGGGGGCTAAGAGGGAGAATTTTCCTTTAGTATATTCATCACCTCGACAGTTCTTTAAACTCTGGCCCAACAAATGGTGCCCCTTTTATTTTTTTTACACAATAAGGTCTGCATAAGTTTTGCTGTCTGTTGTCTTCAGAAAATGGAAGAGGGAGTGAAATGAGCAGAACCTACCAGCCAATCACATTCCACGCTCAATTATCAAAAACAGATTCTGTGGACATTCTTGGACATCCATATCATACAGATTGAAAGCTACGCAAAGATTAATTTGTCTTCAGTTGGTAATGGTATGAATCAAAGGGAAATTTAATCATGTTTCTTTCTGTGCCAGGGTCTATAAGTTGTGTTAAAAAAACCTAATTCAAAAAAGAAACGTGACACAGCTGACGAGTTGGTCCGTTTTCCTGAAGCACTCTGATGGAGTGCTAATCTCCCCTCCTGCTGGCATGGCAGAATACGGCAACGTTTGTTTGGAGTCCGATAAAGGGAGTCTGCGGACATTACTAAGCCTTGATCCCGCCCCCCCCTACAGCATCACTATCACCACCTTCCTCCTTTATCGGACTCCAAACAAACGTTGCCGTATTCTGCCATGCCAGCAGGAGGGGAGATTAGCACTCCATCAGAGTGCTTCAGGAAAACGGACCAACTTGTCAGCTGTGTCGCGCTTCTTTTTTGTATATGTTAAATTTCCCTGAGCTTGGCTGGATGCCCCATGACTACTGGTACTCTCTTTGTACAAGGAAAAGTTCCGGTACTCAAGTGCCGAAAATTTAGAAGTGCCGGTACTTAGTACCGGTGAGTACCGGCCCATTTAAAGCACTGGTACACTATTAGAAACTGGCCCAGGGCACTTGTGCCCTGTCCCTTTTATTGACAGGTCACATGACCTGTGACACCTGTGATGGATGGGTGTAGGGTGTCTGTAGAAATCAGCCCTCTGGGAGTGGCTGGTGGAAACAAATCACTTATAACCACTAGAACGTGACCAGCCGGTCCCTACAACTGCCACTACTACAACAAGCAATCAAATAACACACACTTCCTACAATAAAGTTAAAGGTAAACTGATCAAAAGTAATGTTGCATCTCCACAATGGTTTAAATAACAAGCTCTGACCCCGCTCATTGGGGAATATTCACAAGGAGCTATCGCCGAATTAACAGCACTTTATCGAAGCCAAAGTCGTGATACATTTACCTCCCCATTCACAAGCTGGTGCTAACAGCCCCCAGCACCAGTTTACCCGCGATAGCAGCCGCAGAAAACATCGCCACAGAGGCACCCCGCAACTAACGCTAATGAGATGCAGAGTGGGCGTTCCCGCGCCAAAAGCCGCGACAACATCACACCTCAACACTCTCAACGACCAGCCAGACCTGCGACAAAAACACAAAACAGGCGATAAGGCGCGTTAGCACCAGGAAATCTACACCTGCTCTGATGTGGTGTAAAGTCGGATGGCAGCCTGCACTACAAAAGGACCACATCGGAAGGGCAACAGATGCCATGGAGTCCCCCGACCAAAGACATGCCACATCAGCTACACCTAAACATGTACAAAGTAATCCGCCTGACATCGCACAATCACAACTGGTGACATGCATGTGTCGACACAGAAATGAGCAGCACACATTCACTTTTGATGCAACAAATTAAACTTTATTTAAAATAACACTGAAATGAAATGAAGACACATGGCCGCTCCCCTCGGGACAATCCGTAGGTCCCAGCCTTCAAGACAAAAAAGATGATGAGAAAGTGTGTCCTGCGCACATCAAAGGACAGAGAGAGCGAAGGAGAGAGAGAAGAAGAGAGGGAGAGAGAGAGGGAAGGAGAGGGAGAGAGAGAGGGAAGAAGAGGGGGAGAGAGAGGAGAGAGAGAGGGAGAGAGAAGAAGAGAGAGAGAGAGAGAGAGAGAGAGAGAAGAGAGGGAGAGCAAGAGAGAGAGAAGAGAGGGGAGAGAGAGAGAGAAGAGAGGGAGAGCAAGAGAGAGAGAGAAGAAGAGAGGGAGAGAGAGAGTGCCGCCCCTGCGCACCCAGGCCACACTGCTCACCTGCTGCCACCGGTGTGTCTCCAATTACGTGCCGGTATGTATCGCAGTTCACCAGGTCACACATCTGAGTCAGAGCTGTCAGCTGAAACAGAGTCCAGATACATGACTGGTACAGTACACACACCTGCACAAGACAACATTACCTGCCCGCCCATGCACACCCAGGCAGAGGCACACCAACCCCTCCCAGCGCCCATCGGAGCATGCCTGCCCATGCACACCCAGGCCTCACTGCTCACCTTCCACCACCGATGTGTAGACAGAAGGTCCCACTACGTGCCGCTGCAAGCCACAAGCCCGGGGTCCACGGACATGGCACCCTCAACACCATACAGCCACGCTCCGCAGGCCAACAGGTCTCACGTTTGGTGCTGGGTCTTGATTACTCCATGGCGGAGGACATACCAGTGCACCCGGCACTATCGCAGGCTGCACACCCGCTCATCCCAATGGGTGCCACTAACTCTGGGATCCCGAAAGCGATGCCACATGACGGTAGGCCCGCGCTGCAGGCCCGCGCTGCCCACTGGTTCTGGCCTTCACTGCGGTCCAGCAGGGCACACTAAACCTGAGCTGTCCCGACCGCTGGGACGGGGCATCATCCCAGGCTGCACACCCACTCAGCAGCTTAAGGTGCCACTGACTCAGTGCACCCAAAGTCACCATCCCGTGGCGGGGTGTCTGTGCCGTCCGCAAGGCCTCGGATGCCACTAACCCTGTGCAACCCCAGTCTGCGCCACGTGGCGGTAGGCCCGTGCCATCCACCAGGCCTTGGATACCACTAACCCTGTGCAACCCCAGACTGCGCCACGTGGCGGTAGGCCCGTGTCGGCCACCAGGCCTTGGATACCACTAACCCTGTGCAACCCTAGACTGCGCCATGTGGTGGTAGGCCTGTGTCGGCCACCAGGCCTTGGATGCCACCAACCCTGCGCGCAACAACTCATGGGCCCTTTCTGAATGAGAAGAGTGGAGCGGCCGTCATCCAGTCACCACCAGAAGAGGGGAATGTGACGTCATCAGCCCCTTATGTTGGTGGAGTCACATGGCCATGGAGTCATCGGAGTGGTCTGGCCTGCCGTACGCCGGACCAGCGCAGGGCTTGCCACAATGACTCCTGGGATCGGGGCGTGGTCCAGTCCATGTCCGGACAAGGAAGTGACTGATGTGCGTGTCCCTGTTGTAGTGTTCACGGGACAAGGTACACAAAATGCAATGTCGCACCCTCTGGTTCGCATCCCACAGGATGAACATCATTGACGCAAGGAAAGGCACTGTCCCCACATTCATCCACACATCCATACCTGTATGATGTAAGACATGACACAGCAGTGTGTCACTGGATGTTTATTTGCACATCCAGTGCAGTCATGCAGCTGGAGCAGTACAGGGCAATGCCGAGCACACTACACAATATGGGCCCGTGGATGGCTAGCCAGAGTCCATCCGGGAATGGCATGTACAGCAGAAGAGGAAGGGTACACTCCGCAGTCTGCCGTGGCATTGGTCATCGAACAGGATGTGGCAATCCATGTCGCTGTCCAAGGTGAGTGCATCGGAGTGTATCGGGAGTCAGTGGAAGGTCATGAGGTCATGTGCGGCACCAAGCAGAAACAGGCCAAGTGGCGGAAATAAAGGCTAGTGCCTCCTGATCACAAACCCATTCACGTCCTCGTCCCCGGATGTGTGCTCTGCCCCACCTGTGGGTGTTGCAGTACCGGCTGTGGCACTGTGTGCCACTGACTCATCTGGTGCCTGAGTGGATACGCCTGCAGCACTGGGAGGCACTGACACACCAGGGGATGTGGCTTGTGCGGGGGCAGCAGCATTCATCAGCGCCACGCCTTGTGGCGGCAAGGCCATGATGGAGGTCTCCAGGGCATGATAGATCCCAGCTACATTTCAATGATGTGCAGCGGTGGCTGCCATCCTTTCCGCCTCCATCCACACCATGTCCTCCATGAGCTTTCGCATGTGTGCCAGAAAACGGCTGGCATCACTTGAGCCACTCTGAGCGGACAGCTGTTCTTCTCTCCGCGTCATGACTCCAGCGATGTCAGTCAGGGCTCGTTGGAGACCATGGGGTGGACAGAGACACCCAAGGATGGCATCCAGTTTGGCAGCCATGAGTTTGAACCCCATCCGCACCTGCTCAGCTGTCTCCCTCTGGCCCTCCAGCACATGGCGTTGGAAGGCCATTTGTTGTTCCTGGGGGACTTGGGAGGGTGCCGGGGCTGTGGGTGCCTCCTGCTGGGTGTATTGGGTGGTGGGTGGGGTCTCATCGATGTAGGTGGGCTGCCCTGATCCTGGAGGTGAGTGGCTCATGAGGTCAATGATGTCTTGGAGGGCTTGGGTGTCGATGCTGGGGGTGTCCTCCTCGTCATCAGTGATGAGTGACTGGGACTGCTCTGCAGGAGGTGTTGACGGTGCCCCTGCAATGTGAAAGGGAGATGGTGTATTACTATGTGTCCACATGTATGTAGCCACATGGTACATGTTGACATTCAGACAGCATGGCATTGTACATTGTTACAGTCTGTAGATCAGGGTCATGACCCAGAGTCATTGTGGGTGTGCACTGTGCTCTGCTTGATTGTGCATGTGTGCCATTGTGGCCATCTCCACCCATCCCTCCAGTACCTGGTGGTCACTCACCCTGTTGCGGTTGTGTTGTGTCCTGTCGAGCAGTGTCCGGTCCCCCGATTCCAGCCACAGTATCCACACTGATGACTGTCGACACCAGCTCCTCCATGTCATCCAGCACGAGCTGTGGCGCTGGGTCCCCACCTCCGGTCTGCGTTGCTTCCTTCTGGTTGGCGGAGAGTTTCTCCTTGGTCTTCCGCTTGATGTGATTCCATCGCCTCTTGACCTCATCCATTGTCCGCTTGTGCTCTCCCAAGGCATTCACCTTGTCGACGATGTCCCGCCATATTCCAGTTTTGGTGCCCAATGACACGTTAGAGGTGACGAAGAGTTGTTGATGGTGTTCCATCACCTCCGTGACTATGATCCTGCTCGCCTGCGGACTGAACTTCGTCTTCCTCGTCTTCTTGTCCTTGCCCTTCCCTGTCCCTGATGTCCTGGGCTGGTCGTCCGGGGTGCTTGTGGGGTTGCGCTCGTCCTCTGCGCCTGCTCTGGCTGCCTCCATGGTGCTTGGGAGTATGTCAGTTTGTGTGTGGGTGTTTTTTCTACTTTTATGGTGATAAAGTGCCAGGGCTGCTTTGGGTTTCCAGTCCTGCCCTGCTTGAAGAGAAGATGTGGCATAACATTCAGAGCTGCCGACTTTGGAAATGTGGAACCGGTTCGAATCTTGACATCTGCAGTATTTCAGAGCAGACAAGTTAAGATAAAAAAACAAGCATTTGCAATGCAATAGGTCTCACATTTACGAGAGTTTGAACTATTGGCGATGCAGCAGCTTAAACTCTCACGAATGCAAGACCCATTGCATTGTACATTACTAGCACCCATGCGGCACTTTCACATTCATGGGGACAGCGCACCTTTCTTTAGACAATCTGCATCTAAAGAAAAGGGTGTGGCCGACATTAAAGTGAAACTGCGGCAAGGGGTGCTTTGACAAAAAAAAGCATCTGTTTGTCAAGTTGTCGTGGCGTTATACTTAAAGCGGACCGTGCTGATAAAATAAAGAAAGAAAGAAACACGGCCGTTATAGTTAAAGCAGACCACCATTAGTAAATAAAATAAAAGCGGGCAGCGTGCTGCGACGTAATGGGTGGTATGGGGGAAAATCATTAAACAAAATAGTTCTCACAGCCAAGATAAATCAGACCATGTAACAAGACAAGTAAAAGGTCCAGTCGTTATGGAAGGTAACAAATACAGACAAGGCGCTACCAAGGAGGGACTAACAAGCCTAATAACGACTCGGAAGCCAGCGTTTACGAAGGACAGTGACACAAGCCAATAAAAAATATGGGTGGAGAGTGGTGGGGCTTCAAGGCCATACTCCAATACTGCATGCCTCGCAGCAGCGCAAGCGCTGCCCAGGCTCGACCAAAAAATGTGCACCGACCCCTACATGTAACAAGGGCAGTCCCATGGAAGGGAACCAAACACCCAAAGGAGGAACAAATATAACCCATGCATCACTAAAAAGCCAGCATTTCTGAACAGCACATACAGCATGTCTTGCATGCGCGCTGCCTAGACTTGAGCTAAAAATGATTGAATATGCTTGTGTGATGTGTGTTACATTCTCTTTAGGCAGTTTACACACGTTTATGCGTTGATCCGTTGCTTTTGTTTCTTCTCCCTCATAACCTTTGTATTTCACTTGTACATTTACAGTCCCTACGCGCCACTTTTGCCTCAGTATTTTTTCATTCATCTGCAATCTTATTTTAAAAATGTTTTATTTGTTTATTTGAAGAGTTTTATATAGCGCTGGCGAGACCCGGAGGTATCAGAGCGCTTTACAAGAGGATCAGTGAGATACTAGTTGCAAACATTATATCAGTTACAACAGCATATTAAAAACATAGGCTGGCAAAACAGTGTAACACTGGAAAAACAAGTGTTAATAACAACAACAACAACATATACAGTGGAGAGACAAGGAGAACCATGTCCAAAGTCCGGCTGGGTAGGTGACGGCCAAGAGGGTGACCCAGAGCCGATCTCCTCTATAGCTGTCTAGGCAGCTCCACCGGACATCGGCCATGTTGATCGCTGTCTTTGCGCTTAGCAGTCCGTGTAAAATTTAGTTCATGGGGGAGGCTCAGGCTCACTCTTTCCTTGCATTCTCTGCTGCTGTGATTGGGTAGTGAGTTGATTACTAAAGTTCGCCGAGGGCCCTTACTTAGCTGATCCCCATATTCAGTCATGAATTCAGCAGGGGGTAGGCCGCCATTTTAGGCTTTCTCCCACTTGAAAACCTTATTTCCATTCTTCCATTTGCACTCTATTCTTTTCACGTTTTCACCTTTCTAGTCCGGTTGGTTTTTTTTGGTCAAACCTACTAGCTATCTATTGCAAGAAATATTGTCAGGCCTAATGGAACTATGTGGCAAGGGCTGGTCAAATTATGTGGCAGAGCTGACTAAATTATGCGACATGAAAAGGCAAAATATACAACATTATGCAGCACATTTTGTGCTAGTATTACCTCATTATTTTGTCCCTTTACACAACAGTATGCAGGCAAAGGATTTACCTCATTAGTACCAGCCCGAAGCCAAAATACATCCATAAGCAAAAGAATGGCGATAGGTCAATCTTTGCAAAGGGCTTTCCACTGCACGGCAACATGTGTCATCTCGTTTTTATAACCCTTGATCCATTTGAGCTAAAAACAATATTTTTATTAAAACCTGAAAATTATGCAGCAGATGATGGATTGGGAGGCAAATGCTGCAAATCTACATGTATGTGTAAAACCAGGAGAAGCATTTTACTCCATGACTCTTGAGGAAACAGCATCCCTTTCATTCTTAACCGCAGGATTCCAAACAATTCAGTCACAATCTATTTTTTTTTTTTAATGAACCTTCTTTTTTTCATCAGGACAGACGATGAATGGCGAATTTTTTCTGTTCTCCCCCATTGCGTGTTGTTGTCTTTCACAGCCAAACAGACTATTTAGGAAAGAACTGAACACCCACCTTTTTTTTAGCAATTCACCTCAATAGATGCGCTGTGTTTATATCTGTCCTCTGCTCTAATATTATTAAAAGGGTGAAATGACTCTAGCACCAAGACGCTCTAGGGTAATCACGCGCTATACAAAATGTAATAACATAACATAATTCCGGCAGCAAATTTCCAAAAGTCTGGTTTATCTTCCCTTTTCATTCGTGGCTGAATCTGGAGCTTTGCTTTTATTGATGAGGACACATAGTATGTCAAGCTGCCGCCCCATAATATTTAAGTTAGTTTATTGACTAATTCTTGAATTGTAGTTTACTATCCACTGCTATATAGATAAGTGCACACTGATATTAGCTTACAGGTAAACAGCATTCATCCATTGTAACTGCTCTATTTGCATGTAATTAGCTAAGGTTTACACACTACTCTGGTTGGACACTGGCCACTGACTGAGAGCGCAGTGCACTTCAACACTTCTCTCCATAGTCTACCATACTTTACATAGAAACTGGCATCAACAGTATGCACTCCAAGGCCATTAAATTATGCAAGATTTCATTATATTAATATTATACCAATGCCTGCCAGATCACATAGAACACTTTCCCTAACTAGCATGCTTAAAACCTTCCGAAATATGACTTGCTGATTACTTGCCACACATAATGTGCTGAGTTTGAACACCGCCAAATGGCGGCGAAGCTCGAAGACCAAGAAGGGAGGGCCCGACGCAGTAACATTAGAGTGGTGGGGGTCCCGGAGGGCCTGGAGGGACCGAGTGTGGGCCTCTTCCTGGAGGACCTCATACTAAATCACCTCAAACCTAAAAAACTCTCCTCGCTCTTCACGGTGGAGCGGGCGCACAGGGCGCTGCTCCCGAAACCGAAACCAGGGGCGGCACCTAGAACAATCATAGCCAAAATCCTGAACTACAGGGACCGAGACGCCATCCTACAGGCCGCAAGGACTAAAGGAGATGTGCAATACGGAAATGCCACTATCCGGTTTTTTCCAGACTTCACTCTTAAGGTCCAACAAGAGCGGCGATCCTTCGAAGGGGTGAAAGCCGCCTTGCGGCAACGCGGGATCAGATACATGATGTTCTTCCCAGCGAAGCTCAAGATTCTGGTCGACGATGCCTCGTTCTTCTTCACCAGCCCTCAGGAGGTGCAGGATTGGCTGGATGGAAAGGTCGACCGCGGGAGCAGTCCCAGGCGTCAAGCGAGAACGAAGGAACCCGCCACCCGCATGGACTTACCCAGGGGAGACGGAGCGGCCCGTGAATCACGCGCTGACCGCGATTGGCGATCGCGGTCTACCAGCCCGGCCCGGGCTCCATCAACCCAAGACTCAGGACTATAGTGCTGCTGCTCCCCACTCCGGAGAGGACTTCAAAACCGTAACGTACAATGGGGGGGGGGGGGGGCCATGCCCCAAGTAGTCAACAGGGGGTGGGGGGGGAAGTTCGGACACTCACAGCACACCATTTGCTTGTTTTTGACTCACTGGGATCTTCGGGTGCAGGGCGCGAGCCAGTGACAAATAGCACGGACGGGGCTGTCCAGCTTACTGGGGCACCGGGCACTATGAGGGTGCATGACAGTATCTCTTGATCCCGTATATGGCAACTATTCAGTTCAACACGGGGGAGGGGCCCAAGCGGCTGGAGTCGGTTACTGTTCACTACCCCAAGACACAGTTGTTAATTTAGGGGCGATAGGCACTCTGCTGGTTGGGAATGTGGGTAGTTTGGAACCTACGTGGCAGGGTAGCAGGGAGGGGGGCAGGGTCACAGAAGTTTGTAAATGGTGGGGTTTTTTTGTTTCTTGGATTGTTGTGGATGTTGGGGGAGGTGGGTACTGGGGGTTCTTATTGGTCAAGAAAACGCACAGCTTCAGTCACACGTTCGGGCTACATTCCCCGTGAATGGCCCACTACTGTCTGTTTCCAAACTCAATATGCATTGGGATAAAAGTCTGAAAATACTAAGCTGGAATGTCAACGGGCTGGGAGATAAAATAAAAAGAAGTATCGTCCTGCAATATCTCAAACGCCACTCCCCTGACGTCGCATTGCTACAAGAAACACACTTAATGGGGAACACGTGTAGAGCACTCAACCGATGGGGCTACAACATGGTAACGCATGCGGGGTTCACGACAGGGTCCAGAGGGGCGGGGATCCTGATGCGCCGCACCTTCCCCTTTGCGGTCCAGCACGCATGGACGGATCCATTGGGGCGCTTTGCCGCGGTCGCGGGACAATGGGAGGGCCGAACGCTCATTCTGGTGGTAGCGTACATTCCGCCCGGGTTACAAGCGCAAGCCTTTAAGGACCTGGGCGCCTTTTTGCTAAAACTGCCTACAGGACATCTCGTGATTGGAGGTGACTTTAACTCCGTTGTGTCGGGGGAATGGGACAGGCACCCTCCCCGGGATATAGGGATGGGACAGCGGTGGCTCCCGCAGTTTCTTGACGCCTTTGGCCTAGTCGACCTTTGGCGGAAACACCATCCCACTGGTAGAGGGTATACATTCTTGTCGGGAGCACACGGAACGCTGTCTAGGCTCGACTACATTCTCGCTCCGGTACAGACAGACATGAGCACAACGGAAATTCGTCACCTGCCTAGAGGTATCTCGGACCACTCGCCCCTATGGGTCCATCTAACGAGAGGGGACAGGACGGTCGGTGGCTTGCCGCCAATAAATCCCTGGCACCTTAAGAACCCAGAGACTAGAGTCATACTGGGGAAAGTCATCGATCAATACTTTGTGGACAACGAGGGCACAGTGGACTCACCATCCACGCTGTGGGAGGCATTCAAAACAGTACTCAGGGGACAGGCTATCTCAGTCGCAGCAGGTAGACGTAGGGAAAAGGAAAAGCAGTTGTCAGATATTGAGCACGAGAGCGCGAGATTAGAGGAGAAAATCGGGCACAGCCCGGATGACGAGATCTCCCATCAATTGCAACTCAGAGCTGCAGAATATAAGGCCATTGCCACAGATGCTGCGAAAACCCTTGCAGAGATGGGCGTATCTACGACCAAGGTGATAAGGCGGGCAAACTTATAGCGTGGCTAGACAAGAAAGAAAGGGAGCAAAGAGTGGTACCGGAACTTAGGAGTACGGCGGGCGTACTCCTCACGGAGCCAAATGACATAGTGCGGGAATTCGCATCATACTTTGAGAGGGTATATCAGAGTCAGTCTGATCTCACAGAGGACGACTCGACCGACTTCTTGGCAGACATTGGGCTCCCCACCCTTACAGACCTGGAACACGACCAGATGGAGGAAGATCTCACGTCAGAGGAACTGACCAAAGCAATAGGGGATCTCAGGGTGGGTAAGGCGTTGGGATCCAATGGCCTCCCGATCGAACTATACAAGATTAAGTCAGATAGGATAGCCCAGTATTTAAAAGCCATGTATTACGATAGTAAGGCTAGGGGCACATTGCCGAGAGATCAACGTATAGCCACACTAGTGGCTATCCCAAAGCCAGGTAAACCTAGGGATGAATGCACGTCGTATCGACCGATCTCACTCCTTAATGCGGAGCCCAAAATTCTGGCTAAAGTGTTTGCCAACAGACTCCGGAATGTCCTAACCAAACTAGTTCACCCAGACCAATCGGGCTTCATGCCGCATTGCAATACAGCCCTCAATTTGCGACGCCTTCACGGAGTTCTGGGACGATGCCCCGGAATACAGGAAGACGCCATGGTGGTCTCATTGGACGCAACCATGGCGTTCGACATCCTGGAATGGGCATACCTCTTTGCAGTACTCAAAAAGCTCGGTTTCGGACCCAAGTTTATAGGATGGGTGCGCCTACTCTACGCCGAGCCGCTAGCACAAGTGTTGGTAAACAACAAGATGTCCGAGGTATTCACACTAGGCAGGGGGACCAGACAGGGCTGCCCTTTATCGCCATTGCTCTTCGCTCTCTCCATTGAACCACTAGCGGCCTGGATATGCAGGGATGTCGCCATCCGCGGGCTCCGCTGGACGGAGGGCTGGGAGGACAGGATTTCTTTATACGCAGACGACATCTTACTTTATCTTTCCTCCCCTGCGCGTTCCTTACGAGTGGTACTAGATATTTTTGCCAGCTTCGGAAGGAACTCAGGCTTCCGTATTAATTGGAGCAAGTCCATGATTTACATGCTCCATGGAGCGGCCCCCCGCCTCCCACGGGACTGCGAGATTCAGGTGGCGGAGGACGGCTTTCGATATCTGGGTATATTCGTAACTACTGATGTTAAAACGCGCTATGAGCGAAACCTGGTACCGCCTTTGCAGTGGCTCAGACGAGATGTGGATATTTGGAAGACTTTGCCCCTGTCCCTTCTGGGGAGAGCGGCATTATTTAAAAGGATGGCGCTGCCTAGATTCTTATATGCCCTCCAAAACTACCCAGACATTGTGCCGCAGGCCTTCTTTAAGGAGGTCGAGTCCCTGCAGCGGGAATTACTATGGGCTGGTAGACCCCGGATAGCATTAGGCAAGCTCACGCTGGGGTGGTATGACGGGGGTATAGCCCTACCAGACATTCGTAAATACTACTGGGCAGCGCAACTGGCAGCGATCAATCAATGCCAGTACGGCAGCGGCGATAACCCTGCCTATGGAATGGACAGATGGTTGTTGCCGGGTGGTGACTTCACAAGAGCCCTTTACTCCAGACCTACTAGATACACGCTCACAGGACCCACTAAACACGCAGTCCAGATCTGGCATGTGGCAAATAAAGCTCTGGGATGGGCCAGTAAACTCACATTGGCCACCCCCCTTTGGGATGCGGAACAATTGGGGACTCTGGGGCGTACTAAAGGGTTTGATAAATGGGACCTCATCGGTATTTCGCACATTAGGGACCTGTGGGGACGGGATGGAGTGGTGACGTTCGCTGCTCTGCAGCAGACATACGAATTGGCCATGTCAGAACACTTCCGTTACACACAGATTCGCCACGCTCTTCAGGCCAACATCCAGCCAGGCACAAAGCTACCTGAGGCGTCCCCGCTCGAGGACAGACTACTTGATGGACATCTCCCAGATAGATGTATCTCCCTCACGTATAAAAAACTCATTCACCACACCCCTGATCCCCTCATGACACTCAGGGAAAAATGGACCCGGGATGGTCTGGAAATAGACGATGAGGAATGGCAAGAGGCACTGTCCTCACCCAAAGAAGTGGCTATAACAGCGAAATTAAGACTAGTACAGCTAAAAATTTTACACAGAGTATACCTCACAGGGACCCAGCTGATTCACATGGGAAATAGTGTGGACGGGCTATGCAGGAGAAAATGTGGAATGCAGGGCGAATTCCTACACATACTCTGGGAGTGCCCACCGATTCAAATCTATTGGCGAAATCTCCTGAAAATCATGAGTACGGTGTGGGGAGTGCCTCTGCTGCCGGAAGCCAAAAGATGCATTCTGAACATCTGGGAACCCACAGACTTAAATGTGACAGGGAGGCTATGGGTCACACTTGGGCAGATGGTTGCCAAGCGCAACATAGCGCAGCTCTGGGGGGGCGGCTGTATCGCCTACGCTTAAAAAATGGCAGGAAGATATGGACTGGTGCATGATTCGTGAGAAAACTGTTTATGTTGCACGGGGATGTCCCAAAAAATGGTTGGCTATTTGGTCTAAATGGAATGTGTACCGGGGGGGGTTGTGTGAGCCGCCACTTGTCTCTGCCCCAGAAGACCACTGTACGATCTAAAGTCACAATGCATGTACTATGACTTCACCCGCCAAGATTAGCAATATGTACAGATACGTGTTAAACTGGATGCTACTGGAATATATGTAATGCATAAATTTATACTCTGACCGCAGTTTTTTCAAGTTCAATAAACAGAATTTAAAATAAATAAATGTGCTGAGTTTGGTTTTTGTCTGATGCGGGTCTGAGAGTGCCCACAGAATAGTCTGTAGTTATGCGACTTGTGTTCACTGCTCACTCACTGACAATTCCTAAATTGAAAATATAATAGCCATTGAAAAAAAGCACATTGGATGTCTGACTCCCCTTAAGGACACAGAAATTACCCATACCAACATGCTTTGTTATGCTCAATCACTATATACTAGTAGCTGTGTATATTATAGTAGTATTATTAAGTGGCATTCACGATGTTTGTGATGATTTAATATTGTGCCTCCTTGCAATCCCCAGTAAGTAGTTAAGTAAAAAAAATCCTTATTTATTTATTTTGATGAACTGTGACTAGAACTCTGTTACAAAGGCACAACAATCAGGGTCTTCAGATCACCATACAACATTTATCAGCCAGCCCATAACTCTGCTCATATATATTGTGATGAAAGCAGTTTAATAGATGGTGTGGTTGTGCGACCTTCCCTTGTACTAAGCTTTCAAACCCGTCTTGGGTCCAGTCAAGCTCGTTTGCGAACCTTAGCTCAACCCTTGGTAGCTGTGGCTTCGAGCAGTCAGGATTTGTGAAAGGAATAAGTGCAAAGCATTTAGAATTACCAAAACAGATGACTAAGATAGTAACACAACGCATGGGAAATCCAGTTCCAATTTATAAAAGCAGGTCTCATTTTTATGAATTTTTAGTTACCAAAACAAACAAAATACACCAGAGGGTTCCAGAGATATACGCTATTAAGCAAATAATAAATCACTGATTTGCATTCAAATTGCAAACAAGCATTGGCAACTACCTCCGTTGGCAGTTACTTGGCAAATTTTTGTAAAGTTGTGTTTGATCGGTTGCTCCAGCCCACTTTGGGCAACCAACTCCAGCAGGGGGCAAGTCACAGGGGCCAATGAGGCTTGGCAGGGCAGTTACCTTGCAGTCAAAGCAGTCTCTAATCAAGTTCCAGGCTGCATGGGCGGACCGCCATGGACATCAATGGAGTGGTCCTGATGCATGGGATAAAGGATACTGAAGGATGCAGTGGATGCTGATCCGGTGATGGGGATTTTCCTGTGTCCACCCCTCAGTCCACAAACACGGTGGGGTAAATTTCGCCACAGAGGTTGATGTTCCTCGAAGTCCAGTTGAGGTCCTGGTGAAAACCAGTTGCCACTGGTTTCTGGTTACAGCTAAACCAGTGGTTCCCTTTAACTTAGGCTAGTGTCTGCCTTGGGTGACCAAACTGCACTTTAACTACTCTCCCAGGTCCAGCATACTTGGAATGGAATCGAATGGAATGGAAAGACATTTGTAAAGCGCATGGCTACCCGGGAGCGTCCCAGCGCTGAGAACCGACACGGAGGAAGCAGAAGAGCTAGGGAAACAGAAAGGTCTTCAGTTGTTTAAGGAAAGCCAGTTGATTGGGGACCATGCGAAGATGTAGTGGCAGAGAGTTCCAGAGTTTGGAGGCATTATAAGAAAAGAGCGGTCCACCACTTCTGGCCTTCTTAATCCTGGGGACCTCGGCTAGATGCAGTTCGTCTGACGGAAGTTTCCTATTCGTTTTATAAGGGCGGATCATGGCTGAGTTGATAGGAGGCCCGAACCCCTGCATCGATTTCTGTGCCAGGCACAAGGCCTTGAATCTAATATGTTCCTGCACCGGGAACCAGTGGAGGGAGTGAGCGAAGTGCAGGTTTTGCCGATTGTCTGTTGGCAGCTCTAGTCAGAAGTCTGGCGGCGCTGTTTTGAACACACTGTAGTTTGGAGACTACTGTAGTGGGGGCGCCCAAATATAGTGCATTCCCGTAGTCCAGTCTGGAAAGTATAAGTGATTGGACCAGTACTTTTTTTGCTTGGGGGGGAAGGAGAGGCAGGACTTTACGGGCCATTCTAAGCAAGCCATAGCAGAGGGCTGCTGTCTTCCTAGCCTGTGTCCTAAAGTTCAGGTCCTGGTCCAACCAGATGCCCAGGTTCTTAATTTCTGACTTTGGGCCAGCTGGCCACATGGAACTGGACTTAAAACTAAGGGGGTTGCCCAATATCATGATCTCGGTTTTACCGCCATTAAGCTTGAGCTGAGATACATCCATCCAGTTCGAGATGTCCTCTAAACAAGTATAGAGGCCATTGTTTTTTTGATCTGCTTGGTTTAACGCAACCAGCAGTTGGGTGTCGTCGGCAAAGGCAACCATCCGGATTACTGAGGGGGCTACAATAGCTGCCAGAGGGGCCATATATGCAGTGAAAAGGGTTGGGCTAAGCGATGAGCCCTGCGGGACTCCGCTCAGCAGAGAGGACGGTTTGGATGCAATGTTCTCCTCAAATACCTGAAAGGTTCTACCCTCCAGAAAAGAGCACAGCCATTGAAGCACTGTGCCTGTTACTCCTATACTCCTGAGACGATGGACCAGAATCCTATGCTTCATCGTGTCAAACGCTACACTCAGGTCGGGGAGTATGATGGCTGACGAACCTCCTGAGTCTCGAATTTTCCTACTTTCCTCCACCACTGCGAGCAAAGCCATTTCGGTACTCTGGCGCAGTCAGAACCCTATTTGAGAGGAGTGGAGCAGGTTATGGGTTTCGAGGAATCTGGAGAGGGTTTGATTAACATATTTCTCTGCCATCTTACCTATTCCAGGCAGAAGGGAGATAGGGCGGTAGTTGCCCAGATCTGCCAGGTCCAGATTGGGTTTCTTAAGTAGGGCTTTCACCATGGCCCCTTTCCAATTGGTGGGAACTATTCCTGTAGACAATGAGGCATTATTCAGGTCCGTCATGTTGGGGGCTATTATCGAGGCAACCTGTTTCAGAATATTAAGTGGGGCAGGATCATTAGGTGATCCGCTCTTTACCTAGGACAACAAGGAGAGAAGAGTTTCCTGAGGCGGGGGGGGAGAAGAGAGGGAGACCTCAAGTGTGTGTTCAGATGGACCGGAGTCGAAGTCCGTCTGTTTGTATGGGGACTCGCCATCTTCATCCTTATGCGGCAGGGATTCCAGAATATGCCGAACCTTGGTTGTGAAATATTCTGCCAGTTTGTTGGCTGCAACTTTGGAGAATTGAGACTCAGTCTACCAGGCTGCATTCCAGCGGTCAGTGGCAATCAAGTGATTGTGGCTAACAACTTGCCAAGGCAGGCTTTTTTTAGCATTTGTAGCCCTGTAGCTGTAGCAGGAAGTCAGTCAACTGACTCTTGGAGTCACTTATGTCTGGGGGGCGGGGATGACGTTTCCTCGAGTAGGGCACCACAGACACAGTACTCTTTTTGCTAGACAAAGGATCAGCAGGTGCAGTCCTGTCTTTGGTGCAGCCTCTCATTGCAGGGCCCAGGAAACAGTAGGGCAGTCAATATTCGGTCCTCTCTCCAGTGCATATGTGATCTCAGGTCTAAGTGCCAGAAGTGCCACTTTTGCACCCACAACTTGCCCTTGTGGATGCATTGACTACTAGCTAAAGGGCTACCAGGGCTATTGTCACCTGATGATAACTTCCTACAAAATGTGACATCTAGCTCTCAGAGAATGCGATATTCTGCACACTCCTAAGATAACAGAAGCCGTCTCTTAGTGTGTGAAGCTTGGTTGCCCATCCTAAATGTACAGCTATCTGAGGGCTACACACCCACAGGAAAACAGGTTTGGCAACTGTTTCCGCCTTATTGTCCCCGACCCCAACCTGTCTACGAGAACAAAAGAGCAGCCCCTCTCACGTGTATCCACCATTTGCCCTTCAAAGGCAGCTTCCACTTTGAAGCTTAACCTTTGGGTTCACATCTTCTTTTGCCTTCCTGCCAGGGAGTTGTAACACCTCATTCAACAGCAGACTTTTGTGTTCCTCCCTGAAAGTCATTCACGCCTCCACCACAGGAGAGCAGAAGACTATCTCAAAACCGGTGTAGGAAGCTGGCTCTCTAGATAGTGTACCAAAACAAGGTGCACTATGCAGACAGTCCAGGTGTGAGAAGTTGGCCTAGTATATGATGCCCACTAATTAAAGTGGGCACCTTGCACCAGTCCAAACAACCATTATGGTGATTTAAGAGGTCAAAGATAACCTTAGAAAGCTATCCAAGTGGTATCTGTGCAGAGCAGCCTTCAGGCTTAGTCTTGAAGTAATGTTGAGCAGCTTGTTTTACCAGAATGCAACCTTGTTGTATTGGTTAAGTAAAAGGGGAACCACACAGTAGTTATAAAAATATGTATTTATTATTATAACACACCTTATATAACTCACAGTATCTGCTACATGCAGATAAGGACAAAGCACACAATACTGTAGCACAGGAACAAACGACGTAAGTAGCACTAATACACAGTGGGCTCCAGGGGGAGACCAAACCATATACTAAAACACTGGTATAAGAACCACGACTCATGTCAAGACAGTGTCTAGAGGTTGTAGAAACGCTGGGACCCCAAGGTACCACCCAAGGTGAGTAAGTAGGGACCCCACGGAGGACAGGTGAAGTGAGAACATAACCGCGTGCTACATACAATTCAATTGGAGAGTCGCGGTTGCAGTTTTAGTGTTTAAGGACCCTTCCCAGTGCATTACGAAGAAACCCTTTCGAACATAGAAGGTTGGAGCATCATTCCACCCATGGAAACAGAAGTACAAGAGTTACCTATCCCAGGGAAGCCGGGTGCATAGGGTCGGAGTGGCGTTGGAAACCGCTGTCGCTCTCAGTAGGAGTCTTCAAAGAAATCCCACTGCTGGAAAGAAGAAAAGTATCCGGTGGAACCCACAGGTGGATTCTTGAAAGAAGAAACCTGAAATCAGAGGGGACAGAGTCTGTGTCACTCAGGAGTGACCAGGGGCTCGGTAGACGAATGCCCACAGATGCCGGGTGCTTCAGGTGTGAAGATTCTACAACCTCTAGACACTGTCTTGACTTGAGTCGTAGAGACCTTGACACTGCAGCCACGGGGACCATGAGGTGTCAAGGACAACCAGGAGCTGCATGCGATCTGTCCCAAGAAGGATGTTGAGTGCTGAGGGATCGGTGTCCGGCAGGAGCACCAACAAGCCTGGGCAGCGGCAACCCACGAAGAAGGTCGAGGAAGGTCCCAATCTGGCCCAGCAAGGACCAGGGGACTCACCACAGCAAGGGGATACAGGGCAGGCCTGAAGCAACAATGGGAGTCCAAGAAAATCAGGATTGTCCCTCATATGGACCCAAAGGCCGAATTGAGTTCCTTGATATTTGGATAGAGGCTATTGAAGATCAGATTCAGGTATCTTTATACACTAAACCTACGGCCCGTAACACCCTCCTTCAATACCATAGCTCCCACCCTCGTAGCCAGAAGGATAGTATCCCTTTCAGCCAGTTCCTGCGCCTTCGCAGTAACTGTACGTGTATACAATCCTTTGAAGAACATGCAGAGACCCTTAAAAACAAGCTAAGGAATAGGGGATACCCCAATAGAATAATTAAGGATGCGTACAAAAGGGCCAAATATTACAATCGAGACACTTTACTGATCCCCAGAAGTAGAAATACCCAGGAGAAACTGGTCTGTGTTACCAAGCACTCCAACCTTTACAATAAACTGTGCCAAGCGATCAATTCTTCATGGCATATCTTGAATTCTGGCAACCAACAGAAAGATCTACCTAAGCCCATCTTTGCATTTCGCAGGAACAAAAATTTGCGAAACGTATTGGTGAAATCAATTCTGCCTACTGAAAATTCTTTGATCCAACGCTCTATTACGGGTGCTTCACCTATTTTTGGTTCGCATAAGTGTGGCGGATGCCAGGCTTGTGCTTTTGTTAAAACTACTCCGACCCTTGAATGGCGTAAAAAGACTTTCTCTTTTACAGAAATGTCGAACTGCAGGACTATGAATGTGATCTATTTAATCTTGTGCCCTTGCGGCAAAGGCTATGTGGGTGAGACGAGCAGAGAGATGCGTGTCCGCTTTTGCGAACATAAATCATCCATCAACAACAAACGTGCAGGAGCTCCTTTAGTCAAACATTGGATTGAGAAACAGCACTTGACTAAAGACCTTAAATGGTTAATCCTGGAACGTATAAAAACACCTAAAGATCGCAATACTGAAGCACTCAGGAAGAAGAGAGAAGTTTTTTGGATATTTACTCTTCAGACCTTTGACAATGGACTCAATGAATCCCTCCCCTGGGAAAATGCCATCTACTGATATCCTGATGTGCATTATAGCTTCGTGAATTTCAGGTGGACATACTGTTTTCTGTTACCTTGATTTCCTCTATACCTCCACAATTTCTTATCAGGGGTATCCATATAATTAGACTGTATGATTCCTAGTATCTATTCTAAATATATCTCTGTAAAATGATACCTGCGTTTTATTCTTGAACCTTGTTTTCAGTGTGGGTTCCTAATTATTTGCATCGATTGCTTTCTTTGTTGCATCATTTCAAGATGGCGGCCGAGTAAATATATTGTACCGGCCAGGAACTCGATTCACTCTGACTGGTTTTAATATCCATTTAATTATACAGCTATACATCTATGATCCACTATTAATAATTTGTGCAAAAGGATATTTTTTGTTCCATGTCGGAGCACGAACACTTTTTTTGTGTGGCTCATTAATCTAATTGTTCTTTTCTCTATCCTCGCCCTTCCCAAGATGGCGCCCGCTACCACACGTTGCATTAGGCTGTATATCGGATATTTTCGGACGCGTTCTAGCATCCGTCTAACGATACCGTTATATCTTCAGTATCCACCTCAAACAATCTCTATCAAAGGGATATTTTTGTTCAGAGCCGGGGAACAGACCTTTTATTGTAGCTTTACATGAATTTCAACAATCTCCTCTCCTTTCATGCCCCCTTTCAAGATGTCGGCCGCTATTACATGCTGCATTAGGCTCTTAACTCGAGATCTTTGGATTTGCTTAACCGTTCTCAGGTGGGATCGGTTTGGTTTTTTTCCCGCCTCCACTCCTGACCTCTACCGGCATTATTTAAACGGCGTCTCTATCTGTGACTCTTATTCAGCGGTGGGGTGACGAGGAATCTAATTTTGGCGATTTATTTCTATTTCGAGTGAAGTAAGTTCTTGCTGTATGAATAACCCAGCTATTGATTTTGTGAGCCTGTCCTGCTGTGGATTTAGAGTGAATCGTTTTTTGTGCTCTTCTAAATCATTGTCAGATACTAGTGTATTTTACTTTCTAAGTATTGCTTTCCTTTTTTTCTTGACAGACTATACTGAATAGAGACCGATTTTTGGTCTTAGTAACAACTAGACTGTTGTGACATGTGAAACATGAATTCGGACGCACACAGCTTATTTCCGTACTGCCATTAGGATTATACCTGCATATACTCTGTAAGTTTTATGCAAGTGTCTTTTAAATCCATCGATTATTACTTTAAGGGGCTAGCTAGATATTAAGAATTTCGTCTTCTTACAGATAAGATTGCATGCAGACTTAAGTTACAGTGCGAGTGTTGTGGCATTCTCCGCATGAATCCTGACCCTGGAAGTTTATGCCCCCATCGTCATTAGGACCTATCCAACGTACATTGTAAGTTGTGTATAATCCTTGTATTCACCTCAGCACCTAGAGGCCATTGTTATTGAAGTGTATTTCCAGTCGTGACAATCTGCCTAAGACTTTTTGAGGCATATCTTGCTTCTTTTTCTTAGTTTTACCAGACTCACTACTGATTAAGGAACTAGATCTGGTACTCCCATCCCTGGCTGCATTCTAAATTCTGGGAAGATTCCTTCATTTTATCCACTTCTGGCTTTATTGGAATGCAAGTTTCCCTATCAAGATTACAAGTGTGTAGTATGTTCTCCTTATTTGTGTCATTTTAGGGGTCGCACTTTTAGGTGACTAGTTATGATTCACCACTGAATTATTATTTCTTTTAAAAAAAAAAAAAAATTTCAACATTCGCTTCTTTTTCTTCATGGACTATGGGTTCTCAATCACTTTTTCACCAATGGACTTTTATTATTTTTTGTTCCATTCAAAATCTATATCTCTTTATTTCTATTCTCTAGCTCTCCATGTATTCTAGCAATTTGGAAGCACTACGTGCTCGCTTAATTTATATATTTTTTCGCATATGTGATAATTGATAACCCCGTTATCTCTTCCTCCACAGAACTTTTCTTGACGAGGCATAAAGCCAATTTATGTTAGTTGTTTTCCTCATTTTGTTGGTTTATTGTAGTACATTATATTAAGTTTCTCCGCCCTTGTAATACCAATACCGCCCTGAGGAAGGAAGACTCCGAAACGCGTGTCGGCGCAATTGTGTATTTATTGGCGCAAATGTATGTTTATATGGTTCTTGTATTGTATTATTGATATTTGTATGTAATCATTCTTTATATTGTACCATTGTCACCTTTTGTATGTTTTTCGTGGATTGTATTGCTTCGTCTACCCTAGTTTGAATTATAGCTAGTGATGTATGAATATTTATTTACAAAAAAATGATTTATTCAAAAAAAAGAAATTGATCTACAAATATATATATTTTTATAAATAAAACAAAAGCAGATAATAATTGACTGTTCTTTTTCTGTGGTTTTTGAGGGGTTATCTTGTCACAGGGGTTGTTTTCTCTCTGTATTTTGAATCCCAAAGGCCGAAGGGACAGGAGTCGCGAGGGGACCTCTAGCAGTTTCACAAAGTCACAGCTTGCAGGGCACAGAGTGCAAGGAGGCCAGAGTCCTTTGTACAAAATGAGCGCAGAGGTTGGGGCTATTGATAGCCTAATGCACTTAGTTGGGGAATGCCAACAAGCATATGCAATTGCAATTGTACGCAGTGAACAGGGGTTCGGGTTATGCGGTCCCCTCGAAAGATACTTGCCTCAAACATAGTGAGAGGGCAGCTTGACCTCAACGAACATAGGAACACATCTCCTGTGTTGCTGGAGCCTTCGGAGTCTGCAGGAGCTCAGGATCAGCAGACCAGTCAGTTGTGTTACAGTGCCTGCGAATGCAGGGGAGTGACTTCTTCACCCCAAGGGAGATACTTCAGATGTCCTTGATGCTCTACAGGTCCTGCACGTAGCCTGTACAGTGCACGGGCACAGACAATGCTTTGGACGGAGAGGGAGACGAAGTTGGGCCTAGTCGAAGTCCAGCGAAGTCCAAAGTGTCCACACGGTCGAAGTTCAATGGTTTCTTGATCAGAATCTTGTCCACATCGAATCTAAGGTCCTACAGCCAGGTAAGCCCTTTTGTACCCACGGGAGAGGGTTGGACAGATTCAGGGGACCCTCCCAGGGGAGGGTCAGGACAGTGGGGAGTATACTCCCATGTCCTTTGTCCAGTTTCACACCAGAGCAGGAGCCAACGCCTCCCAGGGCTGATTTGAACTGGACTATGCACAGGGACACCAAGTGTGCCCCAGATGCAGACTTCCAGGTACTTTGGAAGTGCACCCACCCAGCCCTAATACACTAAATCCTGTCTGGGAGGTGGTCACACCTCCCTGTGATAGGAGGCTTGTTGTCCTGCTGTCAAAGCCCACACGAAGGGAGCCCGAGGAACCCTGCCAAATCGCGCTAGAATGCGCGGTGCGGGGAAGAACTACTAATCCCATGAGCCTTGGCGAAACCCTGACGGCGGTGACGTCAGGACGTTCGCGCACGGCGAACACAAAGAGGTTCCGGGGCACCGAGCGAGTGCCGCTTACTCTTTGCTGAGAGCTGCGCTGGACGTCGCGGAGGCTGGTAAGGGTGCATTGAGCACCACGCTACTTACGCTGTTGTTTGGCTCAGCTTGGTTCTTGGTGGCAATTCTGGAATGAGACTGGGAACGAGGGTCTCTCTGTGACGTTTCCGGTAGGAGTCTTATCTTGTTCCTACTGCAGTGAAAACCCGAAGGACCAGTCAAGGCTGGTATCGGGAGTGCTATAGAAACGATATTCTTTGGGTGCTTTCTTCCCGCGTTGGTGAACTCGGTGAACGTTGTTCATGCGGGGATGAAGGGCACTATTGGTAACCCTGTATTGCAGTGCTCCGTTTGCAACCACGCTGGGTGCTGCTTGACTAAAAGCACTACGCTGCTAAGATTTCTGGTGTGTGCTTTACCCAATCCCTTGTGGTGGTTGTGACTTAGAATGCTCCCCGAGTGAACTCACGAACTACCTGAAGTCGTGGGTTTATTGAAGCTGCCATTTCTGAAAAGGCATAAGGCACTGTGATGGAACTTAGCCACTGTCTCATGAAGTAATGCAGATGTGTGTCCGAATAACAAGTGCCTGATACCTACTTGTGGAATGATCAAAACCTACGGAATTATATTGTGTGTTTTCTTTTCTCACGTTATGCAGCAGGGGTTCCGAGAGTGAGCAGGAGGTCGGCTCTTCCGCTCCCCTGTCTTCTTCAAAGTCTTGATCTCCAGGGTAATGGTCTTACGAGGGAAAGGGTGCGGTGAGGTTAGCGACACATACAGGGGTGCGAGCTAATCCTACGTCCTCTTTTACTATAGATCGTGGAGAGTACGTCTTTAAGGGTCGTGGGTTCCCTATGCAACGCTGAGAGTTTTCTTCCTTTACAGGTACCTTTCTCATCCTTAGCGTGGGGGTGGAGCAGGGTTGAGTGGGAAGGAAGATAGGCAGGGAGTTACTGATTGCTGTTTCCTTTCTGTCTTCACAGATCTCCCTCCCTGCTGTCCCCATCCTTTCCTTCCCCCGCTGGACCACTCCATGGAGTCTGTAATACTATCTCAGACCGTGGGGGTGTCAAGAGAGGGACCCCTCTAGAGCAACGTACGATCCTGAGGATTCCGGCCACAACAGAGTAAGCGGCCCACGGTTTATATCCTCCCGGTCGTACGTTGTCCCTCGGGCAGCCATGGCTTCCTTAGAAGACGTCCTGGCTGCATTACAGATGGTACAAACCGAACTAGTCGCTTCACGGGCAGAAACTGCAGCCTTACAGGCTACGGTTGAAAGGATGCAGGGAAATCCTTTCAACGTAGGGATCCCCGCCGCTTCGCATTTGGCCCCATTGGTAGTGGAGATCCCCACCCCCGTTCCCTTGGCCACCCCAGAAAGATTTCACGGGGAAAGTAGTAAGGTTCAGGTTTTCCTCACGCAGATAATGCTACACTTTTCCTGCAAACCAAAGGCGTTTGCCACTAACCATGCCAGAGTAGCCTTTTTAATCTCCTATCTGGCAGGGGATGCAGCCCAGTGGGCAGTGCCGTTGGTGAAGCGAGATGATCCCTTGCTTTATGATTGGGACTATTTTATAAAAGACTTTGAGAAGACCTTCAATCGTAGAGCAGCAGCGCTTACCGCCGACAAGGATCTTTTGGAGCTGAGACAGGGGAATCGAGATCTGACAGCATATCTCAACGATTTTCGGCGCCTTGTTACAGAAACTGAATGGCCAGAAGCTAAACAGTTGGCCATCTTCCATAGGGGCTTAAGGGAAGACATGAAGGATGTTTTGGCCCAGATAGAACCACAGCCGGTGACCTGTGAGGATTTAATAACACTCGTTCTGCGTTTAGATCACCGACTTAGCGAGCGAAAAGGGGAAAACCGAAGAAGGGACAGGGGCTCCTGGCGTATGGAACCAGCCCGGAATCCGGAAAGTACACAGGTAGCACGAGCAGAGCTCATGGAAGTAGGAACAGTACGTTCAGCTCTCACGAGCGAAGAGAGAGAGTACCGGCGGAAGAAAGGCCTCTATATTTACTGCGGAAAAAAGGGGCATTTCATAAGGGAATGTGTATTGAGGTCCAAAAATCCAAGGATAGAACCGCGTAGACAACTCGCGGCCACAGCAGAGGGCCCTTCGGGAAACGAGCAAGCTTGAAGGAAAGAGAAGGGGTCTCTTCAAGCCAGATCCACATCCCTTCCTTGAGCGGTGCCCCGCCGATTACCAAGCAACATTTTCTTCTCGAACTCTCCCTGTTAGTGGATGGAGAACGTTGTTCTATAACAGCCATGTTGGACTCCGGAGCAACGGGGTGTTTCGTAGACAACAGCCTGGCCGCTCGGATAGGTTTGTCTCTTTGTGAAAAGGAAATCCCTGAAGTCGTGTATGCTGTGGATGGGAAACAACTTGAGGCCGGACCTATTCGTTTCCAAACCAAGGCAGTAGAAGTGAGCCATGGGTTGGACCATGTGGAAAAACTTGTGTTCAACGTCATTCACGCCCCCAATATGGGATAATACTGGGACTGCCCTGGTTACGGTTACACAACCCACAAGTGAACTGGAGGGAAGAAAAGGTACCATACACTTCTGAGTATTGCCTGATGGATTGTATCCCTCACCCCCAGAGCCCGGCGCGTCTGTTGGCAGTGGTGCATCACGTGGCCACCGCTGCTGAACATCCTGTTATCTTGCCGGAGGCGTATCAGGACTACGCAGCGGTGTTCAACGAAGAAGAAGCCGAGAAACTACCCCCTCATAGGCAATATGACTGCCAGATTGATCTGATTCCAGGGGCGGTAGTGCCCACAGGCAGAGTATATGCACTTATGGAACCAGAAAACGCATACCTACGGGAGTATTTGGACAAATATTTGGCGTTGGGATTCATTCGGAACTCCAAGTCTCGAGCGGCATCGCCACTGTTTTTTATCCCCAAGGCCAACGGAGAGTTGAGAGCTTGTATTGACTTTAGGGCTTTGAACGCCATCACGGTTAAAAACCGATATCCCCTACCGTTAATCCCCGTAATGCTGGAACAGGTACAGAAGGCCGTCATCTACACGCGATTGGACCTGAGAGGGGCATACCATCTGGTACGCATAAGAAAGGGGGACGAATGGAAGACGGCCTTTAAGACGCGTTATGGCTTGTATGAATATTTAGTTATGCCCTTTGGATTGTGTAACGCGCCCGCTGCCTTCCAGTTTTTCCTGAATGATGTCCTCCGCGAATACCTGGATCGCATAGTCATGGTATATATATCGATGACCTTCTCATCTATTCATCCACGGTCGAGAGCCATGTAACTCACGTACGTGCCATTCTACAGACCTTACAAAACCATCACCTATATTGTAAGATTAGTAAATGTGAGTTCGGGGTCTCCACCGTGGAGTTCCTGGGAGTGATATTAACACCACACGGCCAAGAGATGTCAGAACGGAAAATCACCGCAGTAAAAAACTGGCCCGTCCCTACGAACATCAGAGACATCCAGTGTTTTCTCGGTTTCGCCAACTTCTACCGGCGGTTTATAGGCCACTTTTCTGGATTGGCAGCCCATTTGACACGATTACTGCGCAAGAAAGTCCCCTTTCAGTGGACCGAAGAGACTCAAAAAGGGTTTGAGGCTTTGAAAGAGGCGTTCGTTACGGCCCCGATCTTGGTTCACGCTGACCCTGAAAGACCTTACGTGGTGGAGGCAGATGCGTCGGATTATGCCGTTGGAGCAGTACTGTCACAACGACATCGTGAGACGGGTCAGTTACATCCTGTGGCCTTTCGTTCCCGCAAATTAAACCCGGCGGAACAGAATTATAATATCGCCGAGAAAGAGCTACTCGCGATTAAAGACGCCTTAGAGGAGTGGCGCCATTATCTCAAAGTGGCCCGCCACGTTGTCACTGTATACACTGACCACCGCAACCTTCAGTTCATGAAGGCAGCCAGACACCTATCTCCACGACAATTGCGTTGGACCTTGTTCTTTGCGGAGTATAATTTTATCGTCACCTATCGCCCAGGAAAGGACAATAAAGAGGCCGACGCATTGACTCGCCAGTCCACCTCACAGATCTCCACCGCACCGATCAAACAGACCATTATAGACCCGGGCAAAATCCTTGGTACTACGGTCACTGAACCGTTTTTGAGGAGTGTGGCCCGTCACATCAATACCGACAAATGGAAAACATGGCTATCCCAGCACCAGGAGTGGAAGGTGAAAGATGGATTGCCTCTGCGCAAGAAACAGTTATTGCTCCCAGTGCCTGTGCTACGACGACGTGTGTTTCATTGGTGTCATACGCTGCCCAGCGCCGGTCATAACGGCGTAGAGAAAACTACCGAGAGGGTTCTCAGACAATTCTGGTGGCCTTCAGTACGAACGGATCTCCGTCAATGGGTCAAGGAGTGCACGGTGTGCGAACAAATGAAGACATCGCACGCCCGACCCGCAGGGTTGCTACAAGTCCTGCCAACCCCTGACTACCCCTGGCAAAACATCTCGTTGGATTTCATTGTTGGAATGCCCATAGATCAAGGGCATTCAGTGATATTAGTAGTGGTGGACTATCTAACTAAAATGGCTCATTTCATTGCATGCAAGAAATTACCAACAGCAGGCCAACTAGCCCAGCTAGTACTACTGAATGTAGTCAGGTTGCATGGGTTACCCCAGAGGGTGGTTTCGGACAGAGGGCCCCAATTCACCGCCAAATTTTGGAGGGAGTGGTGTACTTCCCTGAAGATCTCCCCCGATCTATCCACCAGCTTTCATCCCCAAACCGATGGGCAGACGGAGAGGATGAATCAGAGTCTAAAACAGCACCTGAGGTGTTACGTTGATAGCACTACGGAAAACTGGGTTGACACCTTGTGGTTGGCGGAAATCGCCTATAATAGCGCAACACATAGCTCCACCAAACACTCGCCTTTTTACTGTTCCTACGGTTTTCATCCCAGGTTTATTCCTTTCTTGCATCCCCAGGGGACCGAACACATACCAGAGGTCAAGGAGAGGATTAGGCAGATCCAAAACCTCCTGTCCCAGGCTCAAAAGACGTTAAAGAAAACCAAAGAGAGGTATAAGAACTACGCTGATAAAACCAGACGACAGGGACCCGTATACAAGATTGGAGACTATGTATGGCTATCAACCAGAAACATCAGGTTTAAGAAATATAGCATGTTCAATCCCAAATACATAGGCCCGTACCGGGTAGTGAAGCTCATCAACCCGGTTGCGGTCAAACTAGACCTCTCCTCTTCTCTCCGCATCCATCCTACCTTTCATGTCTCTTTGTTAAAACCTGCAAGGAAAGGCAAAACTGCTCCCCAGGTACAGGTACAGGAAGATGCAGAATATGAGATTAGGGGGGTCCTGGATTCAAAGATCCACCGCGCAAAGCTATGGTATCTGATCGCCTGGAAGGGGTACGGGGAGGAGGAGAACTCATGGGAACCCGCTGAAGGGGTCCACGCACCTAGATATGTCAGGCTATTTCACCAACGCTTCCCAAACAAGCCATGTCCTTGTCAGGGTTCTTCGGGGAGGGGATGTACTGTCAAAGCCCACACGAAGGGAGCCCGAGGAACCCTGCCAAATCGCGCTAGAATGCGCGGTGCGGGGAAGAACTACTAATCCCATGAGCCTTGGCGAAACCCTGACGGCGGTGACGTCAGGACGTTCGCGCACGGCGAACACAAAGAGGTTCCGGGGCACCGAGCGAGTGCCGCTTACTCTTTGCTGAGAGCTGCGCTGGACGTCGCTGAGGCTGGTAAGGGTGCATTGAGCACCACGCTACTTACGCTGTTGTTTGGCTCAGCTTGGTTCTTGGTGGCAATTCTGGAATGAGACTCGGAACGAGGGTCTCTCTGTGACGTTTCCGGTAGGAGTCTTATCTTGTTCCTACTGCAGTGAAAACCCGAAGGACCACTCAAGGCTGGTATCGGGAGTGCTATAGAAACGATATTCTTTGGGTGCTTTCTTCCCGCGTTGGTGAACTCGGTGAACGATGTTCATGCGGGGAAGAAGGGCACTATTGGTAACCCTGTATTGCAGTGCTCCGTTTGCAACCACGCTGGGTGCTGCTTGACTAAAAGCACTACGCTGCTAAGATTTCTGGTGTGTGCTTTACCCAATCCCTTGTGGTGGTTGTGACTTAGAATGCTCCCCGAGTGAACTCACGAACTACCTGAAGTCGTGGGTTTATTGAAGCTGCCATTTCTGAAAAGGCATAAGGCACTGTGATGGAACTTAGCCACTGTCTCATGAAGTAATGCAGATGTGTGTCCGAATAACAAGTGCCTGATACCTACTTGTGAAATGATCAAAGCCTACGAAATTATATTGTGTGTTTTCTTTTCTCACGTTATGCAGCAGGGGTTCCGAGAGTGAGCAGGAGGTCGGCTCTTCCGCTCCCCTGTCTTCTTCAAAGTCTTGATCTCCAGGGTAAGGGTCTTACGAGGGAAAGGGTGCGGTGAGGTTAGCGACACATACAGGGGTGCGAGCTAATCCTACGTCCTCTTTTACTATAGATCGTGGAGAGTACGTCTTTAAGGGTCGTGGGTTCCCTATGCAACGCTGAGAGTTTTCTTTCTTTACAGGTACCTTTCTCATCCTTAGCGTGGGGGTGGAGCAGGGTTGAGTGGGAAGGAAGATAGGCAGGGAGTTACTGATTGCTGTTTCCTTTCTGTCTTCACAGATCTCCCTCCCTGCTGTCCCCATCCTTTCCATCCCCCGCTGGACCACTCCATGGAGTCTGTAATACTATCTCAGACCATGGGGGTGTCGAGAGAGGGACCCCTCTAGAGCAACGTACGATCCTGAAGATTCCGGCCACAACACCTGCCTTGCCCTGCTCGAGCTTGGCTCGGCAGCAGGAGGGCAGAAATGTGTCTCTGGCCGGCAGCAACCATTTCGTGCTGTCCGGGTCGATAAGGCTGGTACCGGGAAGACCGGGGACCCCATGATACGAATCTGACTTTTTTTTAAATAGTGCCTTATTGTACACTTAATTACTACATGCAAAGCTAATCGCCACTAAGCATATATGCCCTCTAAATACAGCCATGCCAATTGCCTTTGCCAATGGTACTTACAGATGATGTTCAGCAACAGCAACAACCTTTTTTTTATTTTTGCCAGTGCTGATCAGCAACTTATACTGGCAAAGCTGAAAGGTCTGATAACATAATTCAAGGGCAAGACCGATTGGCTTTGCCAATGCTTGTTTTATGATTGGTTATTACGGATTTTAATATGAATAATTGTATCCTAATAAACATAGGGTAGCATAAGGGGGCTTGGTTATTTTTGTATCTAATAAATTAGAAGGCCGCTACCAACCATATACATTAGTACACAAAGAAATATCATGCAGATGAACCGACAGGCTGGTTGTACGAACAATACCAAATTCACAAATTATTGTGAATAGTTTTATGCATTCTAAACTCATTGGTCTAAAATCTGCGGCAAGAGAGCTTATCACAGCAATGAAAGATCTAGTTACTTCTTAACGAAAAGCATTATATATGGTTCTAGAAGATTTTAGTCTGAATTTTAAGATGATCAGAACTACCTGCTTGGCTGGGAGAATGCAGCTTGGAGCATCCCTCATCGTGATTTCCCCTGCAAAGGAGAGGCCCCCTGGACAAGCACCTGCTGTCAGGGCGGCAAATGCTTAACCTCAGGGCTTTAAGTGGCCTCCTTAAATGTGGAATACTGAATAGCTGTTCACATTCTCCACAGTGCAGTTTCATATTATATTTTGGATCACCATTACCATAAATATTTAGCTGTAAAGATCTAATTTTCTCTCCAAGGGTGGATTGTGATCATTGTGTAGTAGTTTTTAGAACTGACCTTTCACCCGACTGAGTAGACCCTCTACTTGTTTGTGCCAATCTAGCTACTGAGCCTCAACACAAAAGGACAATATTAGATCCTCCACATACATAACCCCTAAATGAGCAGAAATCTCTATTCTTCAAGAATATTTCCATTGATGCATGTTGAGTAGACTTCCACACTACCAACATACACATGTCCTGGAATATGATAGTTGGTGAGCTTGTACATGTGGTTTTGCCCCATAGGCCCTCAGTACGAGTGGCCCGGTGTTTAGCCTGATATTTATTGACATGACAAAATCCCACTCTGGTGAGTTGGAATTTATCGGTCTGGTAAATAACTCACAATTAGGGCTAATATTTGGATTTTGAAGCTTAACGTTTAGAAATCCGAATGTCACAATAATTATTAAGCATTTTTCACCTGATATATTTTGGTGGGTCTGACCTGCCGAAATATATTGGAGGAAAGTGTGTGAGTGCAGTGTTAGCCGCCAAACTCGTAAATGCGATGCATGTGGTAACAGGAATTACTGCATATATCACAATTAGGCAGCCGGCAATTCATGATGAAAGCCATAGTGATCTAGGGCAAGACATTTGACCGATTTTAGCGGTCGCAAACGGACAATCAAAAATAGGTTTTACAAGTCACTATTAGGAAGGGGCACGCCAAAGGTGTCCCTTCCTAATAGCGAGTCGTAGGGGGATGTAAGATTGTTTTGCGAATGCAAATGCGGTTGCAAAACAATGACATTTACCACCAATTTCAAATTGGTGGTAAGCCAATCGCAAACTGGAAGGAGTCACGAGGAGACCCCTTCCCTCTTGTGATTGGCAGCAAAAATGTTTTTAAGAGCATGCAGTGGTCCCACAGACCATTGCCGGCTCTTAAAAAATGAAAATGAAACATTTCATTTTTATTTTTTAAATGCATCCCGTTTCCCTTTAAGCGCCAGTTGGAGATAGCAGTGGCACAGCAGGAAGCAGGGCTGGGTCGTCTTCAAAAGTCCTAAGACAGATACAGGGAACTGGAGGTGCTCCTGGGGGCACATGAGTAAAGCTTTGTCTTGCCGGCTTCATGTGGAAGGTGACCGATTGGTTAGACTGTTGGCTTGGCTGGTCCTCGAGAACCTTACCCGGCCACTGTTGGGAGTGATCAGACTGGGGAATTTAGCGGTCGCAAACGGACAATCAAAAATAGGTTTTACAAGTCACTATTAGGAAGGGGCACGCCAAGGGTGTCCCTTCCTAATAGCGAGTCGTAGGGGGATGTAAGATTGTTTTGCGAATGCAAATGTGGTTGCAAAACAATGACATTTACCACCAATTTCAAATTGGTGGTAAGCCAATCGCAAACTGGAAGGAGTCACGAGGAGACCCCTTCCCTCTTGTGATTGGCAGCAAAAATGTTTTTAAGAGCATGCAGTGGTCCCACAGACCATTGCCGGCTCTTAAAAAATGAAACTGAAACATTTCATTTTTATTTTTTAAATGCATCCCGTTTCCCTTTAAGCGCCAGTTGGAGATAGCAGTGGCACAGCAGGAAGCAGGGCTGGGTCGTCTTCAAAAGTCCTAAGACAGATACAGGGAACTGGAGGTGCTCCTGGGGGCACATGAGTAAAGCTTTGTCTTGCCAGCTTCATGTGGAAGGTGACCGATTGGTTAGACTGTTGGCTTGGCTGGTCCTCGAGAACCTTACCCGGCCACTGTTGGGAGTGATCAGACTGGGGAATGGTCAATAAGCAGGTGGCAATTAATGTGCAATTGCAGATTATTACTGCACTGTGTACAGGGCTGCAAATTGCCTCCTGCCCGACCAAATCAGGGAATTCCTCTGGAACTTACCATTGCCCCAGCTGAGCCTATTTAAGTGAACTGAGCTGGAGGAGCCCCCCCCCAGTTGGGGTAGATACGGATGGCCATAGCCCATATGGCGTGCAATAAGACCCCTTGTACCGATGTCCTTCTGATTTAATATTATGCTGCCTTCAGCATGCACCTCTCACTGAGACTGTTGGCGGTATTCAATTAAGAAAAGGTAAAGGGGCAGCTTCTGGACTTACTATACAAGGCACTGATTGTAATATTACCCAAACAGGGCCACAAGCCCCTTGATGTGCGCTCCTATAGACCACTCTCCCTTCTTAACCAGGATTGCAAGATCTTGGGGAAGGTCCTTGTTAGTAGATGGATTGTCGTTGTTTCCACCCTAGTGCATATGGATCAGTAAGGGTTCATTCCGGAGCACAATGACGTACTGATCATACATTCTCAGTAAAACTATGTGTCTGTTGGACAATGTAAATGTCAAAACTATGCAAGACTGATTCTGCGCACACCATCAGGATATGTTGGCCTGAGTCCTGCTAGCTTACAGTGCACTATCTGCACCCCCTAACTTGGTATGGTAACAGGTAGAATATGCAAACTTAGAACATGACAACCTTGACTCCCCAAGGAAATTGTGGAAACAGATCTAAAACCCTTTTGTTTGTAAACTCATGCATTCCCAAAGAGATACACAAGAAATACACAACGTGGTGTATATATTATCTACTGGCGGTCGCCAGTAGATAGTTATAATTAGGACCGTGTTTCCATAGGAAATCCGCAACATTCTATTTGGAATAACTTTGGCGCCGGTTGACGAATCCTTGCGAAATTTTCAAAATAGGTGGGGCGCTCCGCTCCGCTCCTACCCTGAAAGTCTCGGGGGGGATTCGTCAAGCGGGGGCTGAGAAAAAAGGGGGGTCCCAAAACGCGTTTTCCCCATGCAATTTTCCATAGGGACCTTTAGTCCAAGGTACAGCCCGAACGGCTGAACAGAATTACTTGAAATTTGGCAGAGAGGTAGTCCTCAGCTTAGGGATGTGCCTTTTGCATATATGGAGTCAATCTGTTCAGTAGTTCCTGAGAAAATTGCAGTTAAAAGCACATACATATCTATAGCCGCGCACCGCGCGCGCACCGTGCGAGCACCCTAACGTGCGCGAGCGTAATTCTGATTGGTGGTTACATGTTAGTCAACGTTCGAAATCAGGAAGTGTCGGCCGCCATTTTGTTTGTTTTCAGTGCGAGAGTGAAAAAGGAAGGTGGTGAACATGAAAAGGGGGCAGGGTAGAGAGTTCCTGACCCCCTAGCCTTTGTCAGGGGGTCCCTGAAGGACCCCGAAGGCAGAAAAAAACATTTAAAAATTTTTTTTTAATAGGTAGTTTATTGTAAAATAAATATATAAAAAAAATAATGATACATACATACATAACTTAGCATTTAAAAAAACCGTACAAATTCACTGAAAAAACCACAGGTTTCACACACGTTATAGTTAGGAATTAGCATTTAAAAAACCTTGCAAATTCACTTAAAAAACCATAGGTTTCACACATGTTATAGTTAGGTGGATATTTCACTCGTAAAAAACCAATGAAATTCCCCCGTTATAGTTAGTTGAGATAACTATAACTCGCGCAACCGCCACTCTATCACAAGGATGATGTCATCAGTGATGTCATGAGTGATGCCACTGACCATGTCATGGGTAATGTAATATGTGACGTCATGAGCAGAGGATTGCGGGCGCGCGAGTTATAAAACATGCACATTTAAGTTGCAAAAAGAAAGAAGAAAAAGACTCAAAGATATTTAGAACGCTGCAAGGAGCAATCTGTATTTAGAACAAGTATAAGCAGGAGAACAGTATCAGCACTGTTTGCAATAATTGTGAGCGTAACCCAAAAAAACTTGTACACATGAGTGCTCGTGGAACATACGGTGAGCTACGCAAGTGACAGTGAGGAACGTTAACTATTGTGCTGTTACATGTGATTCATGCTCGCATACGAGTACTTTTATATTTTGTGCTCCTACCTAGTGCTACCTATCCTAGTGTACCTAGGGTGGGTGAATCTGTCAGAATCCCCATACGGTGATCTAACTCCCCCGTTACCTGTGGGTAAGTGTCATCAGTGAGTCCGTCTTGGTGGAGAGCTGAGCATCATCCCTCGCAAGAGGTAAAAAGGAATAAGCTGGTCTGGAATTCCGGCATGGGCTGACCTCAGCAGTGTTAGCGAAATGCTCCACTATCTTAACAAAGGAGCGATGTTGTTTATATGATAAACTGCACTCATGCAGGATACCCAGTCATGCTGCTATTATTGATTCTTTCATGATAAATGTAAGCAAAGCCATTTCAGAGAATATTATTCTGCAAAGGCACACAAGTAAATGTGTGTCAAATGTCAGCGATTAAGAAAAGATGGCAACTTTAAAGCGTGAGAATGTAAAATGGTGGTGCATCTTCTCTGGCCTAAATGTGACAGGACACTCATTCCTTGAACAATAGGTGACTACAAGCTTCCTACAATACATACTAAAAAAGATACAATCATGAAAACCTAAAATCCTATAAAGCATTGTACGCTTTAATAATAAAAGCATACAGAAAGCCAAGTTGCAATAAAATCAATTTAAAAAAGCGAAGAAAAAGGTACACTTGAAAAGCAATTAGGAACAGTAAAAAACAAGGTTGAATTAAAAATTCTGCACTGCTCGAAACTGTCCGATTGTTTAAAAGTTCTGAGGAGTAGACAAAATATTGCTGTCCCCAGTAACCCCAGACAATGTTCTCAGTGGCACCCATCTCACCAGCTGCAAAGAGCAAACATGTTAAAATCCAAACCCATCAGCATTCGTCGAAGGAGGAACGGCCAGCAAGATATCCACAGAGGACAATCCGGGAACCAAATTACCAGGAGCTGAAGCATCACAATGTGCATTTTGAAGCAACAGCAATCACTGAGGGCATCGGTACAAGTGGGCCTTTAAGGGACTCACTAGCAGTTCTATGTCTGTAGATTGAACTGGTTGCATTCCCAAGAATATGTCCGGGCACACTCGTAAGTGCACAGTAGACAGCAGAATACCGGCTGCACGCAATGTAGCCAAACAGGCCGAAAGGACAAGAACCAGTCGTTATTTAGTTCTTGGAGCAAGGGTGCGCCAAAGGACTGTATCCAGGTCCCTCCCTGACGGTAGACAAAGGACTTCGCCACCAGAATGTCAGTATGAACCAACACCCAATGGCCCCACAGAGAGACCTGAAAGTGAACCAGGGCCAGCCAAACTGCCCCCACCTCCCGCTAGTTCGAAGACCACCGGGAGTCCAGCAGGGACCATCCCCCCGAACCAGCTCTGACCCCAGCTATGCACCTCACCCGGACCGGCCGGCAGCAAAAGACACAACAAGCAGAGACGGGGGAGCCAAGGAAATCACGGCCAGAAGAAAACGCCGGCAGAGCCACCAGGAGAGACCCACAAGGAACAGGATAGGCACAGGCAGTGGAGACAAAAGACTCCGAGACCCCGTAGACCAACACCACAGGATCCAGCTGGCAGAAAAAAAGGTGAAAATGAGCCCAGGGAACCAGAAACATCACAGAAGCCAAAAAACCCTGCACCCACAGCCTCTCCTCCGTGGGGGGAGCCCCCAGGGACATCAAGACCAGAACCAGTGACCCAAGGGAGAACAGGCACTGGACGGACAAGTAACCAGGCCGACCAGAGACCGGAAACGAGCCCCGATGAACACCACGTCTCGAGAGGGGGACAAAGAAGAAACTCCCAGTACACCAAAAAGCCGTGCCCCGGCAGAACCACCAAGGTGGCCCCGAAAAAGAGACCCGTCAGCTGCATGTAGCAAGAGGTCGACCAAGAAAGATGAAGGAATACCCCCTCCGTAGAAGTAGATCCAGGAGAGCAGTCATGACCTCCATGAAGACCATGTGAGAGGACTAGAGGCCAAAGGAAGGAATGCAGAATTGAAAATGGACACCTCCCACTGCGAGCCTCAGAAACACTGAGAAGAGGCGGCGACAGGGACACAGAGAGAGGCATCCCTGAAAACCAAGGAGGCAAAAAACTCGCCCAGCCGAACCCAATGAAGAACCGCCAGAAGAGTCAACACATGGAAGGGAACAGCCCGAACCCAGGAGTCGACCCAATGGAAACCCAGAACAGGCCGAATACCGCCGGTCACCATCAGCACCGGGAACAGAAAGGAATAGGCCCCGGCGCCAACATACGCGACCGGAATCGGACAGAAGGCCCAATCGGCAAGAAAACAGGACACCCCATCCAGCAGAGCCACTCTGTGCGGACCGGAGAGAGGCACCCGAGCTAACTGAACCCCAGTATCAGGGGGAACCTGCCAAATGATGATCATGGAATCACAAGCAAGCTAGCGCAGGAACCAGCAATCCAAAACGTCCCAGCACCCTCCCGGAAGAAAAAAACTGAGCCGGCCACACACTGGCAGGGATCAACCAGACAGCAGTAGCAAGTACCCTACAGGGCAGAGCCCATAGGCATGGAGGCAGCATGCATGGGAGAAAAACTGGGTCAAAACTGCTCCCACCGGAAAGACGGACAAAACACCCACTTCGGTGGATGACCGAAAGGCCTCAGTCCAAGGCACACAAAACGAAGCCGAACGCCTATCACAAGGCAAGGCACGCATAGGCTCCAAGGTGGCCAGAAGGACAGAGGATTCCGAGCCACCCTGAACAGCCGCTGCCAATTCCACGAAATCCCGCACCAAGGAGGGCACATAAGAAGCAGAGAACAGGCCAGTCCCCAGCGCCAAGGCAGCAGCTGCAAATGCCTTCCCAATGACAGAGACCACTTACCCATCCGTTGCATCAGACGGGGTACAAACCTCAGGCAGAACAGCTGACTCACCAAGCAGCGTGGCCAGGATAGAGTGCAACTGTACAATGTTAGGAAAGGGGTCGACCCCCTCCAACAAGCAAATCGTCCGGAGGAAGCGAGGGACCCGCAGTACGTCCATTACACGCCACTCTCACAGCACCATCTCCCACACTGGGCCCGAAGGGCAGGCCCAACCGGGAGGGCTTAGTGCACCAAGGAAAAAGATTCCCACAGACCTCGTCCAGCTGGAAATGAGGAAAACCCAATTGACCCGCACAGGAGCCAGAATGACGCACAACACCTCACCGGAGACATACACACAGGCAGAGGCAGGAGAAGGACCCTCCGCAACAGAAGGGGACCAGTCGCCCACAGGATCAAATGGACCAGGACGGGATGGACCAGAATGGCACCGGCGACCCCACAGAGCACTGGACACAGCAGCCTCAATCAAGCCCTGCACCACCCGTAGACATGAGAGGCACTTAACCCCCCACTGAGCCCAGGCATCCAGGGCCGGAGACCCATCAGCAGATGATGAAGAAGTAGAGAACACCAGAACGTCCCCACTGAAACAACCTCATGCGACCCAGGACTACAAGAAACCGGAGGAATCACTCCCCAGCAGCCCCATGACAAATACAACCACGCCGGTCAAGAAAAATTGCCACCAAAAACAGCAGAAAGGGTCCAAAAGAAATGAATAACGGGTTAAAAACCCGGCCTACCAGGTCTCCATCGATGTGAACCGTAAAGCCCGCCTTGCCGCCTCAACTCGGAAACACAGCCCCAGCCGCAGGAAGACCGCTCGACTCTGTCGCGACTTCCTGTGCAAGTGTTCCGCCCCTCGCCCACGAGGAGACCGTTGAGACACAGCATGTTGGGAGAACGCTGCCGAGGGCACCGTCGACAGAGAGAGCCAAACCGAAGACTCCCCCGGCACCGCCACAGGGAGAAAGCCAAAGGTAAGTCTCACCTAGGGAGGCAAAAAGAACAGGTGGAGGAGGGGGCGGGCAGCATTTTTATGGGATGGGGTGGGTCTAGAGGGATGCGGGCCTCATTTGTGATGAAGGAAGGCAAGGGAGGGACGGGAGGTAATGCCCTTAAGCACATCTCTGTTGCGTTGATTGATCTTTGGCACCGCATATTGAAACTGAGGCTCCCCAAATATTATTTGATATCAGAGACCGCGTTTATGTTACTGACCTGGCACTGGAACAAGTGTTTGGTAATATTTCCACTATACTCTCTTATAGAGGGAGATTATATGAAAAGAGTCCTACTCAAATAACTCGGTTACCTAAGCGTGAAGTCCACCTAATTTATCATCCAGAAATACCTGCACTGACGGATCAACACTGAATGATCACTAGGCCAGCCGTGGCTGCCCGCTTCCAGGAGCAATGGGTTTATACTCAATGGAAAAGGAGTGAGGTTTTAGCCCTTAAGGCTTCTTTGCCACCTCCACCTTTACAGAAGATTTCATCTTCTAGAGGACGAGGTTCTGGTGGTAGGGGTCGTGGGACTGACCAGCACCAGAATACTATGGCTCCTGTGGGCCGTTCCAATAACAATTATTTAGATAACCCAAGAGGTGGACAGTATTACAATGATGATTATGATTTAGATGATGTGACATATATGTCTTACATGAAAGACAGCCAGAGACAGAGTGAGGGACCAGTTCAGATACATGTCGATCAGCGTGGTCCTTATGTAAAAGCGATTTGCAGGGCTCGACTAAGGAATTTCTGGTGGACACAGGTGCGACAAAGAGTTTGGTTTCCTGACATATGTTCCCCGGGGCAGTCCTGTCTGGCCATAGTAATGTTTCGGTGGGTTTTCAGGAGTACCGGTTGTAAGCCCCATTTCACAACCCCTTGCACTTACTATTGGTCCTTTTCCTGTGGAGTCTCCATTTCTATTAACTTCAAATTGTGGTGAGAATCTGATGGGTTTGGATTTATTGAAAAAATTCCATGCTACTATTTATTGTTCTCTAGCTGTTGTTTATATTACAATGAGTCCAGATGTGAGTGCTAGACAGTGTCTGTCTCAGGATGCGCCCCTTCCAGCTGAGTTTGATCAGTTACCACCCACGTTATGGGCCACTGGTGATGCTGATGTGGGTCTATTGCGTATACCGCCAGTTTCTATACAAGTCAAAGATAATGCCCTTTTGCCTCGCATTCCTCAGTATAAAATACCACAGGCAGGAGAACGGGCCCTTCTCCAGATTGTTCAGGATTTAATACGTAAGGGAGTGGTTGAGGAAACGTCTGGTAACATCTGTAATAGTCCTATTCTTCCGGTCCTTAAAGGGCACCCTCTGGTTCTTCCGATGCTGCTGATGGCATTTATCGTATTGTGATTGATTTGGGAGAGGTCAATAAAATATTGGTTCCGCAATTTTCGGTGGTTACTGATCTCACCACAATTTTAACTATGATTCCATCTACTGCTAAGTTCTTCTCTGCTATTGACTTAAAAAATTAATTTTTTAGTCTTCCTATACATTCGGATAGTAGGCATTTATTTGGATTTACACTGGCCGGCAGGAGTTTTCGATTCTGTGGTGCTCCTCAACGCTATACTGAGATCCTAGAATCAATAGTCAGGCATTAAAAAGTCAGTTGGATTCACTCTCACTTTCCCCAGATAATGTATTGGTGCAGTATGTTGATGATCTGTTGATTGCTTCCGATACGTAACAAGTTGTAAGGATAGTACAGTCAAACTACTGTTGCATTTGGCACATCATGGACATATGGTCTCTCTTTCGAAGTTTCAGTATTGTTACCTATTTAGGTCACCTACTGTCGAAGGAGGGTAGGAAGTTGACTCCTGAGTGCATTAGTACCATTGTTAAAATGCCCATTCCACAAACTCAAAAAGTTGTACATGCTTTCATAGGTATTACTTCCTACTGTCATCAGTGGATCCCAAACTATTCCTTACTAATCAAACCTTTGCTTGCATTAACAACGAAAACAGGGCATGAACCTGTGCCTTGGACGCCTGAATGTCAGCAATCTTTTGAGCAATTAAAAACTGAATTTTGCTCAGCTCCAGTGCTTGGCACGCCTAACTATAGGAAACAGTTTGTGCTCTATGTCCACGAGATGGCTGGCTGTGCACTTTCTGTCTTGACCCAGAAATATGGAGCTAGACCGAGACCTTGGGCTTATTTTTCTGCTGTGCTTGACCCTGTTGCTATGGCCCTTCCGAGCTGTCTGAGAGCGGTTGTGGCCACTTCAAGCAGGCAACTGGCTGGATTCGTACTTGATACAGACCTCACATGCTGTGGATACACTTTTGAATAAGACAAAGACAAAGCATCTCACCAGTGCACATCTTACTGGTTATGAATTGACATTGTTTGCTAGGCATATTACAATCAAAAAGTGTGCCACTCTGAACCCAGCCACGTTACTGCCCTTCCCTTCTGAGAATAATGCAGTTGACAAACATGACTGTATTTTACTAACAGAAGAAGAAACGAAAAGGACAAGGTAGACTTGACTGATGTTCCCTTATCTGATCCCCAATGAGAACTATATGTCGATGGCTCTTGTTTCAAGTTACCAGATGGCACCACCACTGCAGCTTATGCTATCACTACATTGCGTATGGTGGTAGAGACATCACGAGTCCCCTATTAGTCGGCTCAAGCTGCTGAACTCATTGCCCTTATCCGAGCTTGTGAATTGAGTGAAGGGTTGGTTGTTAATGTCTATACAGATAGCCAATATGCATTTGGGGTTGCCCATTATGTAGGTCGATTGTGGGCAGAAAGAGGGTTCCTTACTTCTCATAGAACTTAAATACAGCATGGACACCTCATATTGTGATTGTTATCTGTACTAACGCTTCCTAAGAAATTGGCAATAATCATGTGTAGCGCCCACAAAAAGGACACTGATGATGTAGGAAGAGGGAATGCATTTGCAGATTAGGTAGCTAAAGACACCGCCCGAAGTAAAATGAAGAGAATGTTTGTTGCAGGACTGGCTAGATGTGTTCCCGAGATTGCTATGTTTGAGGATACAGTAGAGAGTGTAAAGGAGATACAGAGTGAAGCCACGATAGAGGAATTGGAGAAGTGGCAGGAAAGTACAGCACAGTAAATGAGGAGGGATGTTGAATTGATAAATCTGGGTAACAGAAACGGATGTTACCTGATGCATACGTACTTCCTGTGGTTACTATGGCGCATGGTCCAGCTCAAATTAGTGCAAAAGCCATTTGTAAATTGTTAGCTCCAGTTTGGCACAATGAAAACATTACCAAAACAGCTGCACGTTTGGTGAAACATTGTATGATTTGCATGAAGCATAATGCAGGGAAGGATACCCCTACACTACCCGGTAATTTTGAACGACCTACTTTTCCGTTTGAGGTCCTCCAAATGGATTTTATTGAATTGGAATGATGCAATAATCTTGTCAGGTCCCCACAATTCTTACCTCCTGCTTGTGGAGAGATCCCACGGGGATGACGTGGATAACCCGCTCCTGCGCCCTTCTCCTTCTGGAAGAACCAAATACACTAACCAGGTCAAAGAGGGAACCGGGGGAGGCTGCCAAGAAGTGGGTGAAAGCAATATGGTGGATGTCGTGCTGGGGCACACTCCGTGATTTTCTGGTTCTTGTGTTGACACCACCTAATGGTAAGAGAGGATGCAGGTGTAACAATCGCGCCAGTTAAAGGGGGGCAGACACATGCACCAAGTACAGTGGGCAGATACAGGTAACAGAAACCATGAATCCCTCAATGGTTACCTGAAATAAAGTGCTCCTGTGCTGAGTTGAAGGATCAAAGCAAGTGCGACTTCGGGCAGTTGCATGAGCCGCAGAGGAAGGGATCAAGTGCTCCTGCGCGGGGTTTGTGAGGCAAAGTAAGCGCGACTTCGTGCCGTCGCACGAGTCGCGAAAGAAAAGGGTTAAGCGCTCCTGCGCTGGGTTTGTGAGGCACAGTAAGCACGACTTCGTGCCGTCGCACGAGTCAGCGAAAGAAAGGGTTAAGCGCTCCTGCGCTGTGTTTGCGGGTCAACAGTGAACGCGACTTCGTGCCGTCGCACGAGTCGCTGGAGAAAAAGTTAAGCGCTCCTGCGCTGAAGGAGAAGACAAGGCAAGCGTGACTCCGTGCCTCCACACGAGTCACCAAGGAAGAATCTGGGGGCACCCTTGCGCGGTCCGGACGGAGTGTCCGGTTGCAGAGAGAGCCTTCGCGTACGCTCCTGCGTTCCTGCGAAGCTCAGGGGAAGTATCCAAAGCGCTGATGTGGGCGTCTTCTGCGTTGAAAAGCAGAATCAACCGGAAGTGCCGGCCGGCCGGTAGCGTCAGCTGCGTTGACCTTCAACAACTAGACTGCTACCCTGCCAGACGGATTTAGGTGGGAGGAGTCTCGTTACCAGAGGAGACTGCCTCGCTCCCATTCATCAGGAAGCGAGGAGGCGAGCGAGAACATGACAGTACCCACCCCTAAAATAGACCAACCCGCAGGTCAAAGAGGGGTAACAGGACGGGGCTTCTGGGGTTGCCGGGTATGAAAGGCACGAACCAAGGTAGGCTCCTTACGGACATGTGAAAGGGGCTCCCAGGAGCGTTCTTCTGGGCCATACCCCTTCCAATCTACCAGGTAAAAGAGTTTCCCCCTTGTTCTACGGGAATCAAGGATGGCCCGAACCTCGTATTCCATGTGGTCATTCACAGGAACAGGAGGAGGGGGCTCCGCTATCAAGCAGTCAGGATGGGCAGGACGTAAGAGAGAGACGTGAAAGACAGGGTGGATTTACATGTGGGGAGGCAGTGATAGCCTCATGGACACCTGATTAATAACCCGAGCTATGGGATAGGGACCTATGTATCGGGGCAACAGTTTCTTGGGCCCATGTGTGTTGAGGTTCTTGATGGACACCCACACCCTATCCCCTGCTACGTAGGTAGGTTCGGTTTGCCTGTGTTTATCTGTGTTTTGTTTGTAGTATTCTTTGGCTTTGGCTAGCTCGAAGCGGGCTTGCTGCCATACGGTGCGGAGGAAGGCATGATGCTCCTGTATGGTAGGTATTCCACAAGTCTGGGCCTCTTCCCAGGGAGTCGTTCTGCGATGGTTTCCTTGGAGACAATAGAACAGGGAAACCCCAGTGGCAGCATATTTATTGTTATTGTAGGCGTACTCCACCATCCATAACACATTGGACCATTCTGTTTCAAATGAAAGCAGCAAGCAACGGAGGTATTGTTCCATGGTATGATTCGTTCGCTCTGCCTGTCCATCGGTTTGGGGATGGTAGGATGATGACAAACATGCTTCCATGTGCAAAAGAGAGCAAACCTCAGTCCAGAACCTGGACACGAATTGAGTTCCTCTGTCTGTTATTAGCACTGAAGGGATTCCATGTAGTCGTACCACATTCTGCATGAAGATGGCTGCCAATTCTGCAGCTGAGGGTAGTCGTTTCAGTGGTACGAAATGTACCATTTTCATTAGGTGGCCCACGATAGTAAGGATGGTAGTGTATCCCGTGGTGGTCTTAGGGAGTTCCACTACGAAGTCCATCGAGACGGTGTGCCATGGGCAAGGGGGAACAGGAATGGGACGCAACAGCCCTACTACGGGTTGTGAGGGTGTCTTTCCTTGAGTGCAGACAGGGCAACGAGCTATGTAGGCCTGTGTGTCAAGGTTTAGGGTAGGCCACCAGAATTGTCTTTGCAGTAGGTCCTTGGTTTTCTGGTACCCCGGGTGACCAGATAGGGGGTGGTCATGGCACATGACCAGTGCTTGTTGCTGGTGAGTAGGTAGTGGTAAGTAATACCGCCCCACCTTGAACAGGAATCCGTCTTGTTCTGTAAGTCCTTGGATGTCTCCTGTCCAGTCCTTCGGATTCTTTTGTTTTAGATTGTGGTGCAGTTGTGTTAAGAAGGAGGAGGAGGACACTGCTCCCTGGAAGCATCGGATGGGAATAACGGGTACTGGTTCTGTGGAGGGTGCCTGGTCTTCAGTTTCCTCTAGCCTGGACAAGGCGTCGGCCTTGGCGTTCTCCCTTCCGGGTTGGTAGGTGATCTGGAAATCGTATTCGTTGAAGAAGAGAGTCCAGCGTAGTTGTCTCGCCGTCAAGGCTCTGGCTGAACGGAGGAACCGTAGATTTCTGTGATCGGTAAAGATTGTCACCGTGTGTTTAGCGTCCTTTAGGTAATGCCGCCATTCCTCAAACGCCATTTTGATGGCCAAAAGCTCCCTATCTCCAATGGAGTAATTGCGTTCTGCTGGTTGTAGCTTCCTGGAGTAGTAGGCTACCGGTTGGAGCAGATTGGTTTTGCTGTCTCTTTGCGATAATACTCCCCCTAGGGCATTCTGTGAGGCATCGGCCTCTACTATAAAGGGGCGATTAGGGTCGGGGTGCTTCAGTATCGGAACTGAGGTGAACCTGGTCTTTAGTTCTTGAAACGCCTGTTCTGCTTTGGCGTCCCATAGGAAACATGCCCCTTTACGTAATAAGCATGTAATAGGGGTAACAATCCGGGAAAAGCCCGCAATAAAGTGTCGGTAGTAGTTTGCGAACCCAAGGAACCTCTGGACTTGTTTCACGGAGCCTGGGGACGGCCACTGCAATATAGCGTCAACTTTTCTGGAATCCATTTGAACGCCACCCGGTGTTAGAATGTGTCCCAGGAATTCCACCGTTGTGGTGTGGAACACGCTCTTCTCTAGCTTTACGTACAGCCCGTGTTGCTGCAATTGCTGGAGTATGGCTCGCACATGTTGGAGGTGCTCCTTCATGTCTGCGGAGTAAATCAGTATATCATCGATCTACACGATGCAGAAGCGGTCGATGAATTCCCTTAACATCTCATCAATAAAATACTGAAAGGCGGCTGGGGCATTGCAGAGTCCGAAGGGCATGACACGATACTCGAACAACCCGTACCGTGTTCGGAAGGCGGTTTTCCACTCATCCTCCTCACGGACTCTGACAAGATGATAGGCCCCTCGTAAATCCAGCTTTGTATATATGGCAGCACCTTTCACTTGATCCAGTAGGTCGGGTATCAATGGTAGAGGATACCTGTTCTTAATTGTTATGGCGTTCATCGCCCTAAAGATTATACAAGTGCGTAGATCGCCTTCTTTCTTCGCCACGAAGAAGAGGGGGGAAGAGACAGGAGATTTGGAATGGCGAATAAATCCGTTCTGTAGGTACTGGGTGAGGTAGGCGCGAAGAAGTTCGTTTTCCTTCTCTGTGAGGGAATAAACACGGCTGCAGGGGAGCGTGGATCCTGGAAGTAGATCAATTCTGCAGTCGAAGTGGCGATGTGGGGTTAGGGTGTTGGCACCTTGTTCGTCAAAGACGTGAGCCAGGTCTCTGTATTCCCTGGGTACTGTCTCGTGTGTGACCATACCCATCCCGTCCCGCGGCAGTGTACAGGCCTGGACCTCCTTTGTAATGTTTTTCATCTCCGAGGAGTAGCAAGAGTGAACACAATGGACAGAGTCCAATACGGTTTTACCGGTTGCCCAATTAATCAGGGGGTTGTTCTGTACCAGCCAGAGAAGGCCTAATATAAGCCTAAACTGAGGGGCATCGATGATATCAAAGGCGATGGTCTCTGTGTGCTGGTTTTCCAGCACCATTTGCAGGTCTTCTGTTTGATATCGGATTAGTCCGGAAGTCAAGTCCGTGCCGTCCACTGCTTTCACGGTTTCGGGTTTTCTTTTTGTTCGTTTCTGCATGCCCAGACCCGTCATGTACTGGGCATCGATGAAATTCCCGGTTGCTCCTGGGTCGATCAAGGCTACGACGTGCCATGGTGATCCTGTTGATGACTGCAAGAACACCGGCACGCCCATGTGGTGGTGGTCGGCACAGATGGTAGGGGTCTGTTTTTTCTCGGCTAGCAGTCCCAGTAGACAGACCCCGTTTGCTACTGGGAGGTCCCGTTTCCCAACCCTTCTCCTCGGATGATCGGGAGAACAGAAGGAGTCCTCTCTCTGGGCTGACGGGGCTTTGCAGGGCAGTCCCGCACGAAATTGCCGTTCTTGCCATAATACAGGCATAGGTTCTGTTTCCGTCTTTTTTCCTTTTCTTCTTTTTTTAAGGGGGCACGGACACCTCCGATCTGCATGGGCTCAGGAGCATCGCGGGGTTTTGGCGTGTCTCTGTACACAGGGAGTCTGGCCTCACCTCCCTTGGTCTTTTCGGTTCTCCGCTCTTGTAGGCGATAGTTCTGTCTGACTACCATATCAATAAACGGGCCGATCTCCTCTGGTGGGTCTGTCATTTGGGAGATGAGGTCTTTCAACTCATCGAGTAGGCCTCTATAGAACACCAACACTTGTTTTGATTCTGGCCAGCGGGCTTCCACCACCAGACGAGTGAAGGTGGTAATGTAATGCAGCAGTTCTGTGTTGCCCGGTTTCAAATTGAGTAATTTGTTGTCCGCGGCTTGCACGAATGTATGGCGGGCGAACATACGTCGCATGGTCTCTTTAAAAACTGGAAAGTTGTATAGCAAGGGCTCGTCGTTCTCCACCAAAGGAATGGACCACTGGGCAGCATCGCCTCCTAAATAGGAGAGAACAAAAGCGACCTTGGAGGCGTCATCGGGGAAAGCAGTCGCTCTGGCCATGAAGCCAGCTGTGCCGTAGGTTGGGCTATGACCTGAACGGGTGGGGAAGCAGTCGAGGGAAAAGGTGAGGGACCCCCCGGGTTGAACAAGGGAGGCCTTAATATTCCTTCTTGCCGGGGTCGATGTATAGGGGAAGTACCCCAAGGTCCTGTGTTTCCCACACCCACCTGCCCTTGTAAGGTAGTTATATCGTGTCGTAGACTACGGTTTTCAGCTTGGATACTAACCAGCATGGCTGCTATGTCCTGTAAGGTAACGTCGGGGTTATCCATGTTGTCTGGGTAGGATATGTAACGTGGGCTTCGGATTCTGTCAGGTCCCCACAATTCTTACCTCCTGCTTGTGGAGATATCCCACGGGGACGACGTGGACAACCCCCTCCTGCGCCCTTCTCCTTCTGGAAACACCAAATACACTAACCAGGTCAAAGGGGGAACCGGGGGAGGCTGCCAAGAAGTGGGTGAAAGCAATATGGTGGATGTCGTGGTGGGGCACCCTACGTGATTTTCTGGTTCTTGTGTTGACACCACCTAATGGCAAGAGAGGATGCAGGTGTAACAATTGCGCCAGTTAAAGGGGGGGGGGGCAGACACATGCACCAAGTACAGTGGGCAGATACAGGTAACAGAAACCATGAATCCCTCAAGGGTTACCTGAAATAAAGTGCTCCTGTGCTGAGTTGAAGGATCAAAGCAAGTGCGACTTCGGGCAGTTGCATGAGCCGCTGAGGAAGGGATCAAGCGCTCCTGCGTGGGGTTTGTGAGGCAAAGTAAGCGCGACTTTGTGCCGTCGCACGAGCCGCGAAAGAAAAGGGTTAAGCGCTCCTGCGCTGGGTTTGTGAGGCACAGTAAGCGCGACTTTGTGCCGTCGCACGAGTCGCGGGAGAAAGGGTTAAGCGCTCCTGCGCTGTGTTTGCGGGGCAACAGTGAACGCGACTTCATGCCGTCGCACGAGTCGCGGGAGAAAGGGTTAAGCGCTCCTGCGCTGTGTTTGCGGGGCAACAGTGAACGCGACTTCGTGCCGTTGCACGAGTCGCGGGAGAATGGGTTAAGCGCTCCTGCGCTGAAGGGGAAGACAAGGCAAGCGTGACTCCGTGCCTCCGCACGAGTCACCAAGGAAGAATCTGTGGGCGCCCTTGCGCGGTCCGGACGGAGTGTCCGGTGGCAGAGAGGGCCTTCGCGTACGCTCCTGCGTTCCTGCGAAGCTCAGGGGGAAGTATCCGAAGCGCTGATGTGGGCGTCTTCTGCGTTGAAAAGCAGAATCAACCGGAAGTGCCGGCCGGCCGGTAGCGTCAGCTGCGTTGACCTTCAACAACTAGACTGCTACCCTGCCAGGCGGATTTAGGTGGGAGGAGTCTCGTTACCAGAGGAGACTGCCTCGCTCCCGTTCATCAGGAAGCGAGGAGGCGAGCGAGAACATGACAAATCTCAAGTATGTTTTAGTGGTTATATGTACGTTCAGTAAATGGGTTGAGACTTACCCTACTAAAGACAATATGGCCATTACAACTGTGAAGGTACTCCTTAAAGAGTACTTTACTCATTTCGGAATGCCCCGGGTTATCTGGAGTGATAACGGATCCCATTTTAATGGGAAAGTGATTGAATACATTTTTGAAGGTTTGCACATTAAACAAAAATTTCATGCTGCCAACAACCCGCAGTCTACGGGCCTTTTTGAGAAGTACAATGGTAAGCTCAAATTGAAATTGGCAAAACTCCAAGAGACGACAGGGTTGCAATGACCGGATGCTCTTCCATTAGCTCTTTTGTCAACTAGAACTACAGCACATTCTCAAACTGGTTTGTCTCCGTTTGAGGTAGTTTTTGGGTACCCAGCGAATGTCTGGGGTGTCCCCCGCCCAAAGAAGTTCTCAGAGATTGAATATCCTGTGTTGCTTGATTATCTTGGACAAATAACAGAAAGTCTGAGTTCTATCCACCAACAGGTGCAAGAATCCCTTCCTCTGAAACCTGAGGGACCTGGCCACAACATCCAGCCTGGGGATTATATTTTAATAAAGAACTTCCAGAGGAAGAAAAGTCTGGAACCCAGATGGAAAGGTCCTGAGGAGGTTCTACTGGTCACCCAAACGGCTGTGAAGGTTGCATGTCGAAAGAATTGGGTGCACACCACCCATTGTAAGAAGGTACCTCTGCCGTTGCCTTATGACCAGTGGGTCTAGGAAGGAGTGGGTCATGTCGAATGTGAGCAAGTGTATAGGTTTGTGCCTTTTAGTGATGCCAAATTGATATGGACCAGAACAAATAAGGAGAATGATGATGTGTTGAACAAGGCTGTTCCGCCTGAAATACGAGCTATCAAGAGCCTGTGTTCTCAGATCATACGGTGCCTGGGGCTGCCAGGTATAATCTACGTCCTCAGACGAGGACCTCCGAGCCGAAAGAAAAAAAAAGATTAGGGATGGACTGTATAAATTAGGTCAGTACTGTAGCAGTACCGACGAGAGGTTCTAACATTCTGCATTTGTTTCGCTTTTGTTGTCTGAACATTAGTTAGGGAAAAATGGTATAACCTGAGAGTATACCGCCTTTGTCAGCGTGGGATAGAGCAGGACGAGCTTAGGTCAGAGCAAGCCCCACCGCCGGTGCTCAAGAGCACCAGCTGATTGATAGACGATAGGAGCCTGTACCAGTGAGGCTCTGACGGACACTTTGCGTTTCGTTGTTTTATCTCATTATGCATCCTTTTGGTAGACCAATCGATGAGAAGGAGCAGCCAATAATTCCAAGTCAACGTCGTGTAATTTGGTCTATTCGAAGTAAAATCGTATGAATTGTTGCTCTGATAAAGGTGGTGATAATAGTATAGGGGGTGTTATGGTTTTTGGAGGACGTATATGATGCACCCACATTGGACCTGAGTGGACCCATTTCCTTGGGAAGAGACAAGAGGGCTGCAACGAATATTGTGTTTGTGGCAGCACATAATAGATTTTTCGGGAATGGGACTGCCTGCCACTTCGTTGTTGCTAGCTTCGGGACAGCATATCCTCTGTCACTTGTTAATTATACGTATATTCGGCCACCAGTTTTCGTAGATGTGAAAGGTATGTTTGGACTTGGTTATCCCGGGCCATGTTCATATTACGGAAAGCCACAGGGTGAGGTTTACACCGGGTGTGACAACAGCACATATTGTGACAATTTTGAAATGGAAGAGCAGAATATAACACTTGTGGGTTGGCATTATAAAGAGATAACAGTACCCCGAAAAGCTGGTTACTATGCTGCTTGTTGCTCCTTAGTGAACTTCATGGATACTTCTTTGTATATAAATTGTTCAGGAACAATATTGTACAAACATTTTCCCTAGAGCAGAAATCAGATCCAGATCCAGATTCACCTGGAGTGAATTCCAGGTATTCAGCAGTGAATTCTGAGGGGCCGATATAGGCACATCCTGGGTTTTATTTTTTGTCCAGTGGGACTTATTCCAACGTTTATAATGCGACTGACAATGCGGCTCTTGGAATGGTGTTGCCTTTGGATGTCCCATGTAAAAATATCGAACCGAAAAAGAGATGGGTGAAAAGAACATTGGAGTTTTGCAAAGGAGTCACAGATTTAGACGTGAATAGCTATAGCAATGTGTTGTAACCTGTGTTGTATTTATCTGGTTACTTACTCCCTAGCTGCTCAGCCAGTGTGAATGTGATGCATGGAATGTTGGTGTGAGAGTCTTGAATGGAATGGTTGGGTGCTTGAGTGTGTCAGTTGAAGTATGGCCTGAGCAGCAGGCAGACTGCTCCTGGTGGGGCTGTATCTCTACACCTCAACTACCTGTAACTAATCTTAATAAATCTACATTAATCTACATCTTGCCTACGGACTGCATCACTACACAATGGTATCACATTTGGGTACATTTTGTCCTCCATATTTACTTGGGGTGGTATGGCTATGGCCAGGGAAGAAAAATCCAGAGAATACTTTGGATGTAAATTGCATCAAGGCCTAGATTCCTCGAACTGAGTGAGCACATCTACCTTTGAAACTAGTGTAAACATGCTGGGGAAGACCGTCCTAACTTCACTAAACAGCACCTTCAAAACTACAATGGACATTTTGGCACACAGTGTACTCAAGGACAACGTGGCATATGTTCCGTCCATCATTATGTGCCGTGCTGTAACTGTAATACACTTGTCATATGGCGTACTGAACATCTAAAACATTCTGATGGGAGGATGAACATGGCAATCAGGCCACATATAAGACCCATAAGTGTAGTCTTGGGTGCAGAGTCCTGTGTAATATTATGTCTTTGTAAAGTGCACTTTAACCCGGGTAGGTATCCTGCCGCTGGCGCAGGAGCAGTCTGGGCGGACCAATGGACTCCCCTCATTGAAGAGCCAATTCTTCAGCCTCTTCAGAACTCAACAATTTTAGAGGCAGTGCAAATGTGCAGGGGCAGGTCATTCTTGGGTTTCGGAGCAAGGTAGATGGCACTACTGCCTGTTTAGTTGCTGCATATGCATTGGATGTGTGCACGTATGAGTCTGGCTGAGCGGAGGAGTTTGAAAGATTTCTGAAATCTGACGCAGTTGCTGAGGTATGCCCGGCCAGTGCTATGTAAGGCTTTGAATGTGTTTGTCAGGAGTTGGAAGAAAGCTTACTTGTGGGTGGGAAGCCAGGAAAGCTCTCTAAGGTGCAAGGTGTGTGGTGGAAGGTGCATGGTGAACCTGATGGCTGTGTTTTGTATTATTTGGAGTCTTAGTTAGTTGAGTGAAGGAGTAATTGAGTATCTGGGTGACTGCTGTGCTAATGGTGTTGAGTCATTTGGTGAAGATGAATTGATTGCATGTGTATCTCTACTACCTTGACTATCTGCATTCTACCTATGCAATATTCATTTGAAAGCACACTTACCCCAAGCGTTTATTTTTTGTTTATATCTCCGTTTCCTTCCAAGACATGCCTAATTGCTAAGTGAACCTTTACCAGCGCCTTACGTAGCAGCTACCTAAACCTCAAGAAGACACTTGCTGTGCTAAATCTAACTCCGACAAAGTTGTGTTGCAAGTGGGGGGGTGGGTGCCTTGACGCCTGAATTTCCTGAACTGAGTGAACACATCTACCTTTAAAACTAAAGTAAACATGCCAAGGACTGTCGAAATTTCCTTACACGCACTTCAAAAACTACTAAAGGCTTTACGTTTTGATGCATGGGATACCCTGTGGCAATGTGGGCTATGTCCCACTCACAGATATGTGCAGTGCGGTGACTGTAATACAATTGTCATATGGCAAAAAGAACATCTACCTCATTCTGACAGCAGACACAGGTGTCAACCAGACCACAAGCACATCAAAGATTTTCACATCTAAAGGAAACAATTTGAAAGGCTGCTAGTGAAGACTAGACCCAATGAAGGTATGCATTCATGAATAGCAATTTAAAGATATGTACTAGGACAGCTCTACCTCAGTCAATTTCCCAATCCTTCACTTTTACATGGTACAACTTAAAGCAGTTGGAAAACATAAGCCTGACTGATATGGGCACTGGGGACAGTAACAACATGTCTCCTGCCTCTTTCCTTGCATAGAGCAGACTCTGCACCAATGACATGGTTGGGACTTTCCCACTGTTGCGGGAATGAGGTCGGCAAAGTGCCAATTCTGCAGCCTTCTACAGGAGATGAAGTGGAGGCTACTGCTTCTTCACCAGTAAGACTTTTAATGACGTCAACTGAAAGTCAAAGAAATAAATCGATTTTCCTGTGGTGGTCTGACAGTAAACAACTAGATCAGATGGCTCAACAGCTTCTGTGACCATGTGCAAGTTTTAGGACTTGTGTTGAGTAGCTGAAGTACCCACTCCGCCCGTGTACTTGTTTTAATCAAGTATACCAATGGGCTTGTGAACTTCGTACAACTGACCCCCAGCTGTGACCAGGGAAGTGCTCTTATCATGGATTGTAGTGAGCACATATACATCCCATTTATCAGAGAATTTACCTGCAAGCAGTTTGTTGGAAAGCAACGCAGTACTCTGGTAATTTTGGGAGCTTCATACAAACATTCTCCTGTGGGAATACTTTGCGGCAAAACAAACTGTACAACATGCCAAAGTGCCAGCTTGGTACAGCCCGCTGAACAATTGAAATATGAAAGAGTGGTTAAACCAGCTCCCATGCAATCTTTTCTGAGACTCATGGGGTAGTAGTGCAACTTACTTGATTACACACCCTCAGGCTGTACACATAACCACTAGAGCTCTAACACAGCATGTACATTTTGATGCCATAACAATGCTTGTTTCTGGTCCAGGGAAGACATGGCTTGGCAGTTCGGGCTGGACTGTTCCCATGAGGCACAGGGTCGAGACTCATTTGCATATCGCTGTGTCTGAACTGGGGTGGCGAAGTGAGCTAAGGAACGATGATGGATTCAACCCAGATTTGTGACCGAGGGTGAGTGTCTGAAAAGTTTCCGCGCTCCATACATCATTTCCTTGTGTTTGCTAAGATAGTTTTATGCAAGAAGTGGCATCTTCCTGCATAAAAACTATGCTTACAAGTGTTCTCCTCAAGAACAAGATATTTCTCATTGGTTCACCAGCCTCACGTAGGTGCGGGATTTTGGCGCAAGCCCATGTCTACAAGCCTTTGTAAACATGGATTGGCCTTTAAAATCGAAGGGTGGACGCACGGGAATGCCCATGCACCACCCATGGAACGACTCTCTGGTTTAAAGTAACGCAAGGAAGCACAATGTGCTGTTACTTTTTTTTCTTTTACAAAGAAATGCAATTAGCCATATGCACTACTTTGTAAAATCCAAACAAGGATTTCTCATGGGGTATGCATGAAATTAGTCACGCCAACATGACGCAAAATCTTTGTCAGTCTGATCCTTATTTATTATAATAAAATTAAAAGCACAGGATAAATCCAAGGTGGTTTTCTTTTCTGCATCGCCCGCACTAACCTGGAGGCCCATGCTGGGGTGGAACTTCTTCCCCCTGTCTCTAGGAGGGGTCTGAATGTTTTGGCGCGCTAGATAAGCACCGGCGACCCCCCATGTGCAAAGACCGGGACAACATGGGCAACATCCGGAAGAGGCTGGGCATGAGGCCCTCTTTAATTCTGCCATATTGCAGGTAAGGTGTGTTTTTCTTCCCTTGGTTCATCCTTTTGCAAATATATTTAACTGTTATTTGAATCAATATGGGGAAACGGAAAGCCCAGGAGATTGGCCCTAAGGCCCCTTCCAGCTCCACTATTGATGGGTTTTTACAGAGAGCTGTGGGGTTAATTAGTAAAGAAATTAAACTGACTGAATGCTGATTATCCCTCTCATCTCCTCCTCCTTTCCCTCACTGCATGCCCAGGAAGGTAACAGTATTAGCAAACACGACATCCTCTGCTGCAAATGGCACTGTGGAGTCATTCTATCAATTGAAAAAGAAGACCCTACACTGGTTGTGCACCCACACTGGTTTGCCCTATTTTGATGCCTGCCATATATTGAAGGTTAGGAGGGTGGGCTGGGAGGGGGCCTAAGTCTAAACTTTTAATGGGTGAGTGTATTGTGAACTTCAGGCTCCCAACCATCGTCCGCACCCTCCTCAACAACTGCACACATTAAAAACTGTTAGATTCAACCACTGCCATGTTACCTTTGATTTTTTTCTATCACCATATGAGGGATAGACATGGGCTTGCTTTCCACTCTCCAATAGTAGGCCAGCAAGTCTGTAGAATGGGAGCCAGTACCAGCAGCAGGGACCTATTTGCCCCAACAGAAACCTCCCCCTCACTTAATTCGTTGACTGACTTTCTATCAATCAATTGGTCCACAATAAAAACGGGGCACCACTCCATGATGGTACAGCGCATAATGGTGCCGCTTGCATAAACAGTCCAGTGTCTTTAACTCGCGAAACTATATCTCCTCCCGGCGACCCAGGCACACTGGCCAGTTTACGCATGTGTAACACAACTCCACCATCTAATACACCTGAGTGTCCCCAGAAATCTGTTGGCAGAACGGGGTTGGATGTGTGGGTCACTAAAGAATCTGCAGCTAGATATTGTCTCTACCAGATAAGGCGTTACCGAAGGCAAGTAACTTGTTCATCTGATACAGACTTCTAGCCACAGATTCCTTACCTTTGATTAGATACCCAAGCAATACCATTCCGGGTGGTGGGTTTGCAGACAAATTTAAACTAAGAAGTCCTGCCTGTCCCTGTGGACCCGACTGTCCAGGCAGTAATACTTGGTCAATGTATGTAGGGAAGCCCACGTTGCTGCCTGGCAGATGTCCAGGACTCAGACTCCACATGCTAAACCATTAGTCGCAGCTTTAGCTCCAGTGGAATGAGCCCTTAGGCCCACAGAAGGCTGCTTCTATCAGTACGTATCTGATCTTGATGCAGAGAACGACCCATCAAGGGATGATCCATTTCTTCACCGCCTGACCTTTCTGTGCACCAACATACCCCATGAAGAGTTGGTCGTCCTCCAGGTACTCTCTTGTGCGGTCATGGTAGAACAGCTCCTTCTTGTGATTAACCTGTGCTTGTTTGGTGACGCATGTGGAATCTCTTTGTCTCGGAGTTCCACATGACGGCTGTTGTTCAAAGTAGGGTTCCATGTGGTCTGGTGACTCTGGCCTGGAAGAGATCTGAAGGGACCAGGTCACATCGGATGGTATATAAATACACTCCTTACCTTATCTTACCTTACCTGGGACGCCTCTTTGCTGAGGCAGCTGTGCGCTTTACAAAACATGCTAACTTAACATAACATAACCTTGAAATGCCAAGTTGTCCGCGGAGTTATTAACACCATTTTATGGTGACAACTTGGCCAGTAGTCGCCATCCAAAGAGCCGAACCGGAGAGGATCCACGCATAGAGTTGTGGATTGTTCAGGTTGCATTTTAATGTGCTGCTTAGCTGTCGGAGCTGCCCATGCTGTATCTTAAGAAGTTAAAGAAGACTTTACGTTGATTACAAGCTGTTCTTCACCATCAGTGGCAGTTTGCAGTGTCTGGCTCCATCCAGCGCATCTCTGTGTTCCACAGACGTCACACGTCAACGTACTGCCATATTGGTCTCACCGGAACAAGATTTTGCCTTCCATGCGGTAGGCATTCCAGCCCTCCACTGACGTAATACGTCAATGTGCCACCATCTAGAGAGGGTCGGACCGAACACTGCCTGCTGCGGTACATATGACTAAGGGTCTTGTCGCAGTCTGGTCGGAGCGGTTCTTACATGTAGAGTGTACTGAGGCAGGTGAGCTAACCTTGAACAATCTGGAAGGACTGATCACTAGATTAGGGTATTGTGGCTGCAGCACTCAGTCCAAAAGCTATTGATTGCGACAAGATCAAGAAGTGGCGCATCACAAGTGTTTTACTCTCTTGGTGACAAGCACACCTTAAGCGTGTCATCGTTTCTTCAGTGATATGCTCACCTCTTCACATTTTTTCTTCCTGGTGCATGTGACATTGCCTCGCGGTGATAAGCAAACCCACATTTAGATGAAACAAAGAGTTTTTCAGGACACTCAGCATGCTTTTTTTCGATCACATTATTTTGTAGTTCACACACATTTTCAGTGGCTCGCACACTGTTTGCGTGTCATCCCTTCACGGTGATATGTAGATCAGTCTGGTTTTTGAGTAAACGGTGTCGTTTTTTTTTATGCCTAAGTGACCGATGACCTATATCTAATTCCCTCTTCTAGAGTACCGTTACATTTATTATTTTTATTTTGTATTTTTTTTGTAGATTTTTATTGTAAGTTAAATCAGAATCATACATTGAAACGAGAAAAAGAAAACAAACCAAAGAAAATACAGGCTAATATGCACACTTGCCCCAACTTGCGAGTTGTAGTTGTGTCACAGTGGTTTAGTACAATACTCCATACAGTACTGATATATCCACAATCAGAGTACAACATAATATATACTGGGAGGTAGTTAATCAATTGGATGGGACTGTAGGTAAAGCGTTAAAGGTTGCCAATAGTCTCTGGGTTTGGATCTTGATGGAAGCTCTTCTTTGTAGGTTTTCAATGTGTCTTTACAATACACCATGTCATGCAGCCATTCGTGGGGTGTTTCTTGCCATTCCAATACATAGACAGCCTTCTTTTAGCCAATAATAATGTAACTGCACAGAATTTACGGTTAGTTGATCTCAGATTTGTCACAAGCCCAAGCAGACATATACGGATTGTACAATCGATTTTTGTTCCTAACACATCGCTTAACATTGCTGTTACAGTTTTCCAATATTCACTAACATGTGGGCAATGCCACGCTAGATGTATAAAATCTGTTTCATCAATACCACACCGTTTGCAACACGCATCTGTGCAAAGGCCGCATTTTTTTAAATTTAGCCGGTGTATGATATGCTTGATGTAAGTATTTATAATGTATAAGACGCAGGTTACCATTTGGTGTAAGTAGGTCAGTCAGAAACTGAAGATAAACCTTGGCACTCAATATAGTTCAATTTTAAATTATACAAAACAATTTTTTTATTATGTTCAACAAGTATACACCACAAATTATTTTTCGTTCAGTGAACTTAGCACATCATTCAAGTACATTAAAATGATATATTTGAAAACCAACAATATATGTTTCAAAGATGGTAAGCTTGGTATAATAATCCTTTCACTTCAGCGATGAACTGGCAGCCGACACGTGTTTCGTTTCCATGAAACTTTTTCAAGGCTGCAATAAATGCCATAAGTAAGAACCAATGTTTACAACCATTCTTTGTGTACAATAGAGCAACAAAAAGAAACAGGAGCCTAAGGTTTTATCAAGGCCAAAGGAATCAACCATATTGTCATATTGCAAAGTAGTCTAGAGCACGAAGAAGATATAGAGTCACACATAGTGTGCAGTGCTCATACCACCTTGATTTGAGTAGCAATAGAGACCCAAAGAAAGACCAATAGTAGATTAACACCATCAGTGTCATTTTAGTGCACTGAGATAACAATAAATGTGAGCCCAGTGACTGTTAAAATTATTCTGCCCTATAGTGAGCAAGTCGGTATAGGGTACCTTGGCAAAGTAATCAGCGAGCTCTTAAGATGTATTGTTCTTTATACAATTTCAGTCTTCTGGCAACAGTGTTGCTCCCTAAAATAATTTTTTGGTCAAAAAGGAAAAAGAAAGTAAGAAATAAGAAAGACATATTTGAAGAAGGGGAGTTTCATGCTTTATGCTTAGATGGCGTATTATAGGCAACTTGTGGTGGTATCATTTATACCTTTCAAAGAAGAATGGTATCTCCATATTAAGAGTAATTTCCCATATTCTCAAGTAGTCGTTAAAAATCTGCAGAGGAACATGAGCAAAGAGGTAAGTAGAAGAAATAATTTTCTACATGAGCCCCCTGTCTATTTTGTATCGATTCACAATTTAAATATAACATCTATTCTATAAAGATAGAAGAAAGTTTCCATCAATTATAAATGCAATATATTGTTAAAATAGTCGATAAGTAACCATTCAAATGAATAAATCTCATTTGGGTGGGGCTACAAAAGCTCAGCATTGTAGGCGCACTATAGTAACTGGAAGCGTCTTTATAGTTAGCTCAAAGCCACCCAAAAGAGACGTAATTCAAAAATTGGAACGTCCAATTTGTTCAAAGAATAGACATTCGAGTAAGAAATTCTCATTTAAGTGGAGCTAGAAGAGCTCAGCATTGCGGGCACACTATAGTAACAGAGAACGTCTTTATAATTAGCTCGAAGCCACATATAAAAAGGATGTAATTTTAGAATTGGATCATCAAATCTATTAAGTTTAAGTGAAGCGAGGCACCCTTAAGTGTTTTTAAAAGATTCATATACGGACAAACTTACTGATAAATTCTAACAGCAGCACTTGGGCATTGATATGCCCCTAAAAAAATGCAGAAAAAAACATTTGTTTAACTTTACAATGTACAAACGTTAAAGTGTAGTACATGTTTATTCATATATGGACTATACTTTAAACACGAACAACGAGGGGGACAATTCCTGATATCAGTAATCGGTATTGCGCTATTAAGAAATAGTTAAAAATATATAAAATGTCAAGTTATATCTAAATATACGGCAGTCTGAAGTTAGTAAAAAAACATAATGGGAAACGCCAGCACCGGGTCACATATAATAGGCTATTCCTATGTGTGGCGCACCAGATTATGCCCCAAACAGTAACGTATTTATACCCAGTTTCAGTTAAAGTTAAAAAACGTCAAACGTATTAACTCCCATCTATGCACAAACCTGTTGTTTCCAAGTTGTATCGTATTACTGAGCCGTCCCGTAAAGTCACTGATTCTAAGTTGCTGCACGCGGCGCCTTATTTATACAAAAAAGGTTCCTTGCCCTAACGCCGACATCGTCATGGACGAGTTGCCACTTCCGCTTTTTCTTAACTAACATAGAAAGTGAAATGCTATATTCAGCTATAGACTTTTCTATGCGACCAACGGCGACCATTTCTAGATGGTGTTTCTTACTACATATTTTTGTAAAAATAAACTGCTATATTTAACACTTTAATGATTTATTCAGAAAACTAAACGTGAAGATATAGAGATTAGTAAATTAAATTTTAAAGAGTGAATGAGCATAAGCGGTTATGTGCATCAGACTGGTTAGTCAAAGAAGGAGAATTTGTGAATTCAAAGAGTTGAATTATCTTTTTGCATTACTTCTGTTACTTAGTACCTCACTTTTTGTCTCAAGTATTTATTTAAAAAAAAAATTATAAATACATTTTAATCCCATCCGTTTATAATACACAGAGTAATGAAATAGTCTTATAATAAATGCTATGTTTTCCAAAGATCACAACAGCAACAGCTAATACAGTATTTTTACAGTACCTCTCCAATATATAGTTGCCACTGTATATACTATTGTATGAGTAACAAATTATGGGTCAATGGACATACATTATATGATATCTAAACTCCTTGAACATGATATGTCTAATAGTGCAGTTAACAATGGACAATTTATCATATATTACAGAAGATAGGTAATGTTGAATTGTTATACAATAATAGTATCAATCAACAATTACCTGTACCCATAGTGTACATATTGTTTTATATCATATCATATTACAATTGCAGGAAGAATGTTACACAGTGTTGGCTGTACACCATCAGTGCAGGGGGTAGATTATCACCAAAATCCTGTGTGGGTGGTTCTGCGGTAAAGGCCGGATATAAATCTTTAATTGCACCTCTTAATCTGTGAAATGTAAATTTTAAGAGGAGCGTTTGGTTGCTAATATATTGAAGGTCATCAGTTTCTATAAATACTCCGTTGTTATACAGATCTCCCATCTTATCTATTCCAACCTGCTGCAGCACTGAGATAGCCGGGTGCTGTGGTAAAGGCAATGCTGGCGCGTATTGATGGAGTAATTGTGTGCCAATTTCCCCATTCTCTGCCATGCCAGATTGGTAGTGCGAATGGTATTTATTTCTTGTTTCAGAACATGTGCTCGGGGTGTGGCTGAATATATTGAAGCGGAATTGGATGGGCGTCACCGTCCTCAACCGCCATATGTGGGAGGTATCGGATCGGGTGGTACCAATAATGCGCATATTGCGCCTGGGCACAGAGATAATAGAGCAGAAAATCAGGGACCTTGAAACCCCCCTTTGAGTATGGGAGTGTCAGCGCGTGTAGTTCAATGCGGGCTTGCTTACCAGCCCAAATAAGGCGGGTTACACTGGTTGTCAGTCTTTGAAATACTGATTTTGGTGGAGTGATTGGAATGTTATTAAATAGATATAGAAATTGGGGTAGTATGACTATCTTTACTATAGCCATTCTATCTGCCAGGGATAGAGGTAGATGTATCCATCTTTCTACCTTTTCTTCCAGTTTACTTATTGCAGTGCCATAGTTTGCTCGTATAACCACCACTGGATCTCTGTGATACCAGATGCAGAGATATCGGACAAGGTCTGACTGCCACTCCAGTGGAAAGTCCGCTGGGTGCGGTGCTGTAATTTCTGTCAGTGGGATGATAGTTGATTTACTCCAGTTTATTTGGACCCCTGATTGTCTACTAAATTTAATGTATTCCCGGAGGAAAGGAGACAGATTATCTTGTGGTTCACGGACATAAAGCATCATGTCGTCAGCATATAGGGAGATCTTTATATGGCGTTGTAAAAATTGCAATGCTGTATTTTTGTGATGCTGTCTAATTTTGCATGCCAACGGTTCAAGAGCAATGGCGAATAGTCGGGGTGATAGGGGGCACCCGTCTAGTTCCTTGTGTAATTTGTATCGTGTCCGAAACATACAGGTTTATTTTTATATGTGCAACGGGTTTCGTGTATAAAATGTTAAGCCATTGTAACAGGATTGGGGGTAGACCCATTTTTTTGTAGTACTGTAAATAGATAGGTCCATTCGACCAAATGAAATGCCTTGGCAGCATCCAACAGTACCGCCGCCGCCTTGAGTTCTGGGTTTCTGGTATTAACCCTGATTGATCCGGGAGTACAAACATGTGGCTATAAGTTTGGCTAGTATTTTTGTGTCCCTATTTATTAAAGAGATTGGGCAGTAAGACTCACAGTTTTCATGGTCCTTATCTGGTTTCAGGAGGGCTATAATCATAGCTTCCCTAAGCGTGGGTGGGAGGATTTGTGTGTCGTGAGCATCGCCATACATTGCAACAAGGGGAGGTGCCAGAAGGTCGACATATGCGTTATAGAATTCACTTGTGAACCTGTCCGGGCCAGGTGCCTTTCCATTGCGCAGAGCTTTTATTATTTCCGTAACTTCTTCAACTGTAATTGGTTGTGATAGGTATTCACGCTGATTATCTGACAACCAGGCTATGGATATATCCTCAAGATATGTTAATATTTCGGGCTGGTCTGCTGTCTTACGTGTGGCATATAGTTCCCCATACGTGGACATGAAGGCTTGTAATATACCTTGAGTATCATATTTTAGGGTACCCTGTGAATCTTTAACTTTCCTTACAGTTTGTGGTGTGCGTTCATAACAGATTTTGTGTGCTAGCACGCGTCCTGACCTGCCGCCCTCCCAGTATGCTCTTGCTATTGGTCTCCTCGACACATATTTAGGTTCGCTATCTGCAAAGTCTTGGTATTCGGATAGAGTTTCACGTATAGTGCCTAGTAGAGCAGTGTTGTGGGTATGTTCGTATTCTCGGTCTATATGTAGGAGTTTGTCTTCACATTTTGTGCGTTGGTTACGAATATCTTTTAGGATGCCCGCAGTGGTATTAATAGATGCTCCACGTATAATGGCCTTGAATGATTCCCACACCAAGCTGTCATCGTCTACGGAGTGCTGATTGAATTGGAAGTATTCATCTATGGCATGCTGGATGGCAACGGTAAAGGATTAATCTAGTAAAGCTTTGGTATTAAAACGCCAAATATATGGTGGCAGAATATAGTTGGGCAGGTCTATAGAAAGCAGGATTGGGTTATGATCCGATAGTGTCTTTGGCAAATGATGTATCTCGCGTGTCCAAGTACTTGCTACTGTGGTCGTGAGCCAATAGTCTATACGCGACCAGCTATTATGTATGGTGAAACTATGTGTAGCTGTCATAGCAGATGGATTTCGCAGTCCCCACACATCCACCAAATTTAATTCTGCCATACTCTCCTGTAGTATTCGTACTGCACGAGTATGAGGTTCTTTAGTAGCACCTGATCTATCAAGGTCATCATTTAATGCCAGATTAAAGTCCCCTCCCCATAAGGTTTCCATCTCTAGCAAATCTCTTAGCTGCTCCCGTATATGAGTGAAAAATTGAGGGTCATCTATGTTTGGACCATAGACATTCACTAATCGTAGGTGAATACCTCTAAGTTGACCAGTTAAAATGATATATCGCCCATCTTCATCTGTCTGTGTGTGATTCACAATAAAGTTTACCCCCTTTTTCACTAGGATCATGATGTTATAGTAGCTTCAGCCCATCTGCGTCCTAAGTTATGTTTGGTGGCTTTCGTTAGGTGAGTTTCTTGCAGTAGGGCTATATCTATGTGGTGTCTATCAAGATATTCAAATATTTGACATATTTTTTTGGGGGTACTCAACCCCCGTACATTCCAGGTAAGAAACTTGAGTTGTGACAGTTTTACCTTACTGCTCATTGTGAAGTATGAAACATATTTTCAATGTATTGGAGTACCCCCTGATTGTGTGCGCGTGTCATGACATATAGTATTTTCCGTTGCGCTCGCATAGATCTATTACCAGCACGGCTGGCTGCATTGTAACGATTTGTGCAATTGCCTGATAAATAAACATTTCCCAAATCCCCCCACCCACTTTAGCATCCCAATCATGCCAAAGACATGCCCAATAGAATATGGTTAACATCATACCAATAGCTACGGGGAGCACCCTAGGGAGGGCCGCTAAGTGCTCACAGTGGCATCCGCATAGGCGGATGTGGTCGGGTGTTACACATTCAACATGGCCTCTATAGTGCCAGAGAATATACGCAATCATTGAAACAGATATAGACTTATTTAGAGATTGGCTACAGCAATTGTTAAGGCATCACGCTACCGAATAGGAAAACATATTTCCTTTTGCTCCACAGAATGGCGCACCGGGCAACCTGTAAATGTCAATAAAAGAAGTAACACAAGTACAATTGGTATATAGTATTACACTAGGTGACATTTGTTTTGGTCATTACCAACTGATTACAGCAGGAGCATACACATGTCTTTATATACCATTAGAGCATTTGTGTGCCTGATAACCCCCATTTGTATAGTTTTTCGTCGTAGTTTTTCTATGGGTATTAAAGATTGAAGACCTACCCAGGCAGAAGCTAGGCTGCTAACACTGTAATTGAGAATTTAACACACGTTAATTACGTTACCATGAGTACATGCCTCATCAGGCCGAGTCCGATGCTGCAGTGGATCTATCCAGTGTTTTACGTTTAGTGGCAATCGTTTTAATGAAGTCTTGTGTGGCCTTGGGCGTGGTCAGTATTTTAGTGCGACCTCCATGAGACACATGCAGTCTCGCTGGATAGAGCATGGCGTATTCCACTCCCATATCACACAGCTTAATTTTCATGGGCACACATTCTTTGCGAGTGCCTGTACGGTCATTGTAAAATCAGGATAGAATGACACGTTATTACCCTTATAGTTGATTTGCTGTTTTTCTCTTGCCAGACGCAAGATCGTATCATAATTAGGGATCCGGGAAATAGTGGGTCTTGGTGGGGCTCCTGGAATAGGCTTGGAAGCCAGTGTTCTGTGTGCACGTTCAACAATGATCACAGGGGAGAAGGACTCCGCGCCAAAGACCAGGTCTTCAACAAAGGTTTCCATTCGGTCGGTGTTTGTGCTTTCTGAAATTCCCATAACGCGAACGTTGTTGAGTCGCGACCTTGCTTCCAAATCTTCATTCTTGTTCCTAATAACTTCTAGTATTTACAAGTTGTGGAGTTGGATTCGTCCTCTACTGCTGAGATTCGCAACTCAGCATTGTCTAGGCATTCGCCGTGCTTATCGATTTTGGTTGCCATATTGTCCGCTCGCAGCGTCAGAGTATCAATCTGGTTAGCTATGACCTGCAGGCTTTGTGGATAGCTTGTAAAGTATCTTCCAGTTTGGCCTTTTTTGCACGGTCTGCATCAAGTTCCATGTCAAAGTGGGTCGATGTCTCTCTACGTGTGCGGCGGGTGTCAAAAGACAACTTTGGTTGTTGTTTATCTGGTTTGCCCATAGCTAGTAGAGAAGGGAGTAGTCGTTATGACAAGAAATATTGACCAATTGATTATCTCGCAGCGCCTGATAAGGGTCTTTGGCGACCTTAGTGTTTGATACTGAGCCAGTTGTTGGAGTAGTTGATGGTGTTAACGGTGTACACTTCCCAGCCTGTAGCTGTGTTTACAGTAGGTCTTGTTACGCAACACTGGAGCAGGCTGCAACAGAGACCAGCGTTCTACTTGCAATTGCGCTGTTGGTAGTTAATGGTTGACAGCTGCTGCTGCGCGGATTATCGGCTAAGGACGGAATTTCTGTAAACGTGCGCTGCAGTGTGCACCGCCCAGATAGTAGCTGAAGGGGTCCGTCTAGGGCGCACTCCCTTGATTTGTCACCAACGAGCCAGTGACAGCCCAGTCATAGCACCGGAGCATGAGTGGTTATATTTATATAGTAGTTGAGGTGCAAAGTGGTGCAGCAATCGCCTACAACAAGCATGAAGATGGCGGCCTGCAGATCAGCAGTTCAGCCGTCTGCTGATATCAACAGGCCGTACATGGGGCAGCTATACCAAAGCTGCACCTGTAAAACGTCTGAATATCGCTCCCAGTCGGCACGGTCGTCCCTGCAGCGTTTGTAAGTGACAGTTAGGTTCTCACAGTAGGTCATTGAGGGACAGGTCTCAGGATTTAGCTCACAGCTGTCTATGCCACACGCAGCGCCCTGCAGCACCCTCAATTACACAAGCGTGGTCGGCCTGGATCATCCAGCTCCCAGCAAGGCGCAATCCACACCACCATGAGGCGCCCGCAACTTTCATGCGCACGTAGCTTGCCTATGGCCGTGAATAAGATGAGTGAGCAGTCGTGCAACAAGTGCCCAGGTCACCGCATGCAGCGCGATGGTTCAGTAGGAGTATTCTCCACGCCACATGGGCCCTGTTGTTACCCCCTTCAAAGTCTCATGCAAGTTTTACAGGGGTGTTGGTGGGCTGGAGGTAATGACTGGCAGCAGCTCTCACAGTGTACGAGTGAGCTGGGTATGATATATCAGTGCCGCTGCGTGGCATATGGGTATGTACTCACGCGTCGGTCTACAGTCACAATGCGCTCCAGACAGTCAGATCCACAACACAGCACGCCGCCATTTTCTCCAGGAGCTCCGGCAGTTCTCTTCTTCCGTCGCAGTTTTCCGCAGCGATTATGGGAGTATATGCCTCTGGGAGAGCACCGCTGTGTAGCACCGATGTTCGGCTGCAATACTTTATAATTTTTGCTCGTCAGGAGTCAGCCAAACCGCAAGTTTTACCAAGGGTACTGTTCCCGACCAGCGGAGCTGCACTAACGTACAACCATTCCATTGTGCGCCTTCTAGCGCCCCCCACTGTTACATTTATTATTGATCCTTTTCTGTTTTTTTTTTTTATTGTGTTTCCCTCACGGTTTTGCCTAGTCTCTCAAAGTTAACATTCCTAAGCTGGTTTTTGGTTGGAGTGACAATGGGTGAAGCTTAGTGCCAGTACGCTAGCAGTTAATGTGGCACAGGTGTCTGTAGCACCACCTCTTTTTTTTCTTTTTTTACCTCACCCAGGCTCCCCACTACTTCCATGGGAGGATTGGGTCATAATGTTTGATAATTATTTGGAGGCTTTAGATGGTCCGGATTTTTGTCTTTACAGAAAAAAAGCGTTTTTGTTAAGTCTTTTAGCAGTGAAGGACAACAAGATTTTTGCCTCAAGCTTCAGACACAAGTGGTCAACCAATGATAGATATTTTTGATGAAGCTAAACATGGATTGGAGGTCAGATTTGTGAGGGAAGAAAACTTAGTCATGACAGGCTACAAATTTTATACTCAACCACAGAGAGCAGATGAGTCAATTGATAAGTTTGTTTCAAGATTGCCTGAGTTGTCCATGAAGAGCAAATTTAGGGTTATGACTGAGGAGCTAATAAGGGATCAAGGGATCAATTGATAGTTCAGTGTAGAAAGATGAAAATCTAGGAACGGATATGGGCAGCCAAAAATCCTATATTGAGGGAAGCCATTGACATGGCTAAGGTTTTAGAACAGTCTGCTTCTTGTATGCGTGAACTTGAGAGGAAAAAAAATAGAGGGAGGTGTCTCGGAAGTGCACTAGCAAATCCATCAAGTATGGTTGGACTGTTAGACAAGGCAACAGAATTTACAATAGTTGTGGCACCTCTAATCATTCATCAGGCTCTAAATTATGCTTTGCCAATAATAAGGAGTGTAGGAAGTGTGGCAATTAGACTATTTTGCAAAGATATGCAGAAAGAGTAATTGCAATAGAGTTTTGTTAGTATCAGAAAGTGGGGTGTGCCATGTTGAGTTTAGCTTCAGGATTCTTATGGTAAGCGATGTTGATGGAGTAGCACAACATGGACAGAGAAAGAAGAGCCCAAGCCTTGTTTGTCATAAACAATTGTGAGATTGAACGTATGGTCGACACGGGATCAATGTATACCATAATTCCCAAACCTGTGTTTGATCTGTGGTGGCCAGACTGTACTTTGAAACTGAAAGAAATATCTCTGGGGGGCTACCAAGGAGAATCTATAGACATTTTGGGTTTTATGGATGCAAAAATTCAATTTGGTGGAAGGTCCATTGAGGGTAAGGTATATGTAGCAGAGAGTGGGCCACCAATTCTGGGTTGGCTCCATCGATATGATTTACATATTATTGTCAACCCTAGGGCACCTTCACACATTATGGTGGTTGAGCAAAAATCCATTGAAGACATTCTTTATGCAAACAGTTCAGTGTTCAAGGAAGGCTTGGTATTCTTAAAGGGGTATGCCCATAAGATTATTTTGAAGGAGGATGCCGTCCCTGTACAGCATAAACTCAGGAGAGTCCCTCTGGTGGTGCATGAAGAAGTGAGGAGTTTAATTCAAGAAATGTTACAGCAAGGAGTAATAGAGCCAGCAGAGGTTTCAAGTCGGGTCTCTACCATGGTAATCACACTTAAGTTGGATGGGCGCCTCAGATTTTGTGTAGACTTGAGGGCTCTCAATCAGAATGTTGTAGCTGATACGTACCCTTTGCCGAACATCAATGAGATGGTTTTGTTGCTTAAGGGAGGAAGGTTTTTCTCTAAACTGGATCTCAAAAGCACGTACTGTCAGATCAAACTTCACAGAGACTCTAAACCTCTCACTGCTTTCATCACCATGGAGGGAACATACCAATTTACAAGAATGCCTATCAGCCTTTCATCAAGTGAGTTTCAAAGAATGATCACGGACATCTTCAAAGGCCTAGAAAATGTCATGTACTTTCAAGATGGCATACCCATTTTTGGCAAATAAGTTAATGAACATAATATGGCCAATGGAATTTGGAAGTGAGCAGGACAATGGATCTGACAGTAGCAGTAACATGTGAAAATTGGTACTTGGGCAACACCCTAGCTATGTATAACGCTAAGTATATTGCTATGCCATAAATGTATAAATAATTGTGAAATATGTACAGGACTCAGATGCATAATGGAAATAAGTTGAATGGTATTACCTTGGGTAACTGAGTATTAACCGCTCAGATTTGGTGTGAAAAAATGAATAAAGTTATTTTAAAAAAATGAATATAATACTGTGTTGAAACTTGCATTGGAAAGGATTGCTGCTGTGAGCTTCACCTTGTGGAAAGAAAAATTTTCCTTTTTGAAAGAAGAAATTGAGAATTTAGGTTATACGTTGTCAGCTGGTAGAGTAAGGCCAGAAAAAGATCTTTCGGAAGCCATACGTTTAGCTCCTGCTGTGGCGTGACCAGAAGGGACAATGTCTTCTTCATTAAGTTTGTATGCGCACGTTGCAGCCAGCCTACTGCTATGCGCACGTTACTATACGTCTTTATTTTTGCAATAATTTCTATCGCTGTTTTCACATGAGAACTCATCGCTATGTTTACTCTCCATTTTCCTGGGATTTTGACTGAACATTAGGTGCAAGGGCGAACAATGCCCCTTGTTATTTTTTTCTGGCCAGGCCTGAGCCCTTAAACAAAACATACTGATGCAGCTGTTGTTTGGACAAACGTACTTTGGTTTTATTAGAATACACGAATAGGTAGCACACACTTGGAGAGGGACCTTTCCAGGAAGAAGAGCGAGACAGGACCTATGATGTCGATCTACCATCTATAGGCTAAGGTATGGGGTCTGCTGACAAAGCCCAGAGATCTTCTAATATATAAGAATACTGCTTCTGAGCAAGGGGCGGCAGGTTAGGCACTATTGTCTTTTTCATTATAACATCCCCTTTCATGATATATGGAATAGCTACTATGCTGACTATATTTGTACTATGCATTTTCCTGCTTGTTGTGGCACATATGCTGCATGTTAGAGCACGTTAGTTAAAATAAATATTTTAAACTATTTCGTGTCGCTGTCAGATCTTATGTGAACAAGTACAAGAGTACGAGTGAAAGGGTGTGTCTTGTTACCACGATTCCGGAGACATCTGGGAGTGTTGTGTTCTGGGGCGTCTAATCATTTGTTTCTCTGAGAGTGAGTAGGAGAGCAAGTGAGACACTACAGCTAGTTGGTACTGGGCTTATGGGTACTAAGATGGTAGGATGACTCAGACCCTATATACCAAGGTCCTATAATCCTGCACATAGTTCTATTTTTGGGCAGAATCCCTGCAACATGACACCACCAACAATTGGTCTGGTACTTATTCACAAGACACCAGAGTAGCGCTTGTGCTTGTCCACAATAGCCTCTCACCGGTTTCCGGAGACGTACTATTTGTATGTTTATAGGTTTCAAGCTTGAAATTTAAAAGGTTTATCTATACCCTATTTTTTGCTACCGTTGTCTTTCCTTCTTTATTCCATTTCTAATATGGCACAACCGGTCGCTATTGCGGCACATAACCGCGCAGCGGTTACAGCTTTCTTGACTCAACACAGAGTCACCAATTCGGGGGCAAACATTATTTTTGTTGTCGAAGCGGACCCTGCTTTTCACTCCAAAGTCTTTAATTTTTGGGTTACATTCCCCACCGTGGATGGGACAGTTAATTTGTTTCATGAATGTTAGAATCCGGGTTCTCTGGTTCGCACAGGTAGGTACTTGTGACAAGCAGGGAACCTTTCCTCTAGTCAGGGTAAGGGGTTGCACTCCTAAAATAACCCCTGATCACCCTCTAGGTAGCTTGGCGCGAGCAGACAAGGCTTATCTCAGAGCGTTATAGGTTAAGCATTTGTGAACACATACAGTAACCAAGTGACAACACTACAAATGGACACCACACAGGTTTTTATATTAAAAATAAGGATTCTTTATATAGAGTTACCACAAGACCATTAAACGACAAAAATACACAATACTGTTACTTTAGATGGTAGAAGTTTGCTTAGTTCTCTTAAGTTCTTAGATGCAACACTTTAAGTCAATGTACCTTTTAGATGCGACACGCAGGGCAACGAAAGTGTCGCAACGATGTTGATGCGATTAAGTTTTTGGTGCAAAGAAATAAAGACGTGAAGATCTTCCAGATGCGTTACGCTTCTCCGACGTTTGCGAGACGCTTCCGCTCGATGCGATGCTGCAGTGGCGTCACCCCTTTACGCGATGCGACGACAGCGGCACGCTTCTCCGTGGATGCGATGCGCTTTTCTTGATGCGGTGCAATGCAACAACTACGATGGCTGCGATGGCGACACGCTTCTTCCTCGATGCGAGACACTTCCGGAATGAGGCGAGACGCTTCAGCTCGATGCGATGCTGCAGCGGCGACACCCTTTGCGAGATGCGACGACAACAGCTCCGACGGCAGCACGCTTCTCCTTCTTGAGTCGCGCTTCCAGCTCCTTGCGACACGCAGTCCCTCAGAAGGCCCAACAACAGCAGCAGGCACTTCCAAAGAACTCTGGGGAGCTGGGGGGTGAAGTCCACGGGTCCTGGGACTTCGTTCAGGGGGCAAGCTCAGCACAAGCCCTTGGAGATCTTTTTGAAGCACAAGTTGAAATATAGTCTTTGTAGTCTTTCTCCTCTCCTTTCAGCAGCAAGGCAACCACTGCAGGCCAATCCCCCAGGTCAGGGACAGTACTCCTCCTTGCAGCTTTCCCGGTTCCTTCTCCTCAGGCAGAGGGTCTTCTTGTCAAGCAGGATCTAATTTCTTGGGGGCAGGGTCCCAATACTTATACCCCTAATTCCTTTGTTCCTCTGGGGTAGAGGGGCCTTTTCCCAGTCCAAACCAGTTCCTGAGCACTTTGTTGACATGACTCTGCCTTTCTATTCAGGGTGCAGGGCAGAGACATCAGCCGCTCCACAGGAGGTGGAGCCAGCGTGGTGGCAGAGCACAGCCCTATTCAGAGTCCAGGTGCACTCCTCCCACCCATCTGGATGTCAATCTCTCTATTCACCACCAGGCTACCTAGCCCTGCCCCTCTGGGTTTTCCCAGCCCTGTCACTCACACAAACCAGACAGGCAGTTACACATCATAGCAGAGGCGGGCTGAAATGGTTAGGCAAGCAAATGCCAACTTTCTAAAAGTGGTATTTGCAAACACAGAATATTAAAATAAACTTTACTAAAAGATGTATTTTATTATTCTGAGTTCAGGCATACTAAACTCTAATTTCTACCATGTTCCGTGGGTCTGTTAGGATCATAGGATGTAACAATTCTAACAGCCCATTCTGGCCTATGGGAACAGGTAGCCTTGCAATAATGAAAAACGAAAATGGCTGTAATTCACTATTAGGACATACCACACACATCAGGGCTTGTCCTACCTTATGCTTACAATGCACCCTGCCCTTGGGCCTACCATAGGGGTGACTAATATGAAGTTAAGGGAAGGTTTAGGGACTGGGAAGTGGGTGCACTTGCCAAGTCAGCATGACAGTACCAGACTGCACGCAGGCTCTGCAATGGCAGACCTTCGATACATCTTACCAGGCCGCTTCTGTGGGGGGCACAACCAGTGCTGCAAGCCCACCAGCAGCATTTGTATTTACAAGCCCTGGGCACTCCTGGTGCACTTTACTGGGGTCTGACAGTAAACCAAATAAGCCAATCATGGAATCCAACCAACATATACATTGTAAATAGGGAGCACTTGCACTGTGGCACTGGTTGGCAGTAGCCCAGTGCTCTGAGCAGCTAACACCAGCAAAACATATGAGGCACAGCGACAAAAAGAGGAAGGGAGACTCACGCCAAGGTGCCAGGTCTAACAATGAATATACGAGGGCTGCTGTTACAGCAGCTTATCGTCCATATGCATTGCTTAAAGTTCAGCAGACCGCCTGGGAGCATACCATTTAGTTTAATGGTGCCCTTCCTCACCCTGTTACTGCTGTTCATAGAGGCCCCTTGTCGATCGATGGGGCCACTTGGCCTGTTTTAGCAGGTTATACACCACATCCAAATTATCTTAATCTTACACTCGCAGAGCTACGTCAGCTACATACATCATTAATTCACATACACGGAAGTGTCATACAATTTATGTCATGTACCATTCATGTGGCTCCGGCTGGAGCTGCACCTCCAACGCATGGACACGGTGGTCTTGGTATTAGTACCATCATGATTAACTCCGTGATGGGCAAACGTCCTCAGAATCGTGATGACTCAAAGCTGTTTTTCCACATACAACTCCTGTAGAAAAACACAGGTTCCTTACTATGAGCTTGCCGAGTGGTCTGATTCCCGCTTTAGCCGACTGCACCACCTGGGGGACAGTGTATGTTTCAGTGTATATACTGTGCTTTGGCACCCCCGCCATGAGCGTTCTACAGAGCGTTCCGGAGACTGTTACAAGATGAACACAGGGCTGGTCCAACCCTGGATTTGGGGATGAAATTAGTAGGAATGTTCCCTTTTGTCTCTGAATTAATATAACATCATTAAAGGTGAAGCAGTATGTTTGCAAGTACGTCAACGCCTTGCGGCAGTGATGGAGCTAGACCGGCAGCCACAGTTGCCAATTATGTCCCCACGGTTATCGTGTGAGATTCTTTTTACTGTATACAATCCTTCAATGACAACTTGTTCTTCTGGACACAAAATGATTTTCGTGATTCTAAGGGTAGCGCAATTAAGCATAAAATGCTTTGGGTCTGAGTGGCCGCTTTTAGGGAACGTTTGCCACTCACGCATTATCCATACTTTGGGCCATCAGCATGTGGGAGCACACGCTCTTGGTAATTCTATCGCTGATGAGACAGCCAAATCTGCAGTAGCCACATGTTCAGTAGCAGCAGTCAATAGGTCTGTGTCTAAAATTGATGATGACATTTTTGCGGCTATAAATGCGACAAAGGAGGGGACGGAGTTCCCCCACGGCTTCCGTTCATGTTACACATTTCACTTGTCTTCCAATCAAGTCCTATTTGCAACTATTCTGTCAGTTGGGGATCGGCTGATTCCCAATGAGGACTGCAGACTTTCTTTGATCATTGCCGCACATGAGGGCGTGGCATTTTCCCAACCTGGAGTGACTACGACAATTTCATTTTTACAACAACGTTTCTGGTGGCGTAGTTTATATCAGCAAGCCTGTAAATATGTTCTTTCTTGTGACATTTGTCAACAAATTCAGTCTTCTACTGCTGCATGTCCACCACATACTCAACTTTTCAAATCAGCCACTGCGGTCCTTTGATGTCTGACACTGCTTTTAAACACATTTGGGTTGCTGAGGAATCATGCACAAGATTGCTTTGGGCTTGGCCCCAACACAGTGCTGATGCTCGAACTGTTGTAAAAGATTTGCGTGTCCTTGTCGGGACATTTGCCTGTGGCACCTTCCATTCTGACCAAGCTCCTGCTTTTGCATCTAAAGCTTACCGGGGGCTTTGGGGGTGCAGGTGCAATTCTTGCCTCCATATCCGCCTGAAAGAAATTCTGTTGTGGAGCAGATGAACCATGACTTAAAGCAATCTTTAACATCAAGGGTATTAGGTACTGGCAGGGGCTGGCTGACTTATCTTTATGGAGTCCAAAGTGCACTTAATATTCTCCCAAGAAGATCTCTGGGTGGGCTGACCCCATACAAAATGCTCTTTGGCATTAAAATGTTTGTTCCAGGCCTTGATGGTCTAGACGTTGTGGCAGCTGCCGCAACCTTTCACGTAGATAATCATTGTGCTATGTTACAGGATCTACAAAAAGCTTGTTATTCGCAAGCAAAAGCCCAGTTGCCCTCTACCACGGATGCAGTGGTGCTGATTCGGGTTTCTGGCTGGCTTCCTAAAGTTGGGGATCTGGCCCGAGAGAAAGAGGAGAACCAAAAAGAATTTGGTGCATCATACTGTGCACCGGTCAGAGTCCTTGGTTTGAAAGGCACACGTACTGTGATTCTGCCTCCACTACCAGGTCATAAGGAGAATCATTACATTTCCATTGAATATGTCAAGTTTCACCATATGGCCGATACTGAACAGTATGCCTCCAAGCATTCCATGCCGAGATCTTTCTCTGAATCCGATGGCTTCTGTTTCTACGACTAGTTCCCAACAAATGGAGGGGGAGATCGAGTCTTATTGATTTGTTACCTGTTTTACCGACTACATTGATGACAGCAGATAATGAGTATTCTTCTCCTTCAGTTGATGTTATAATGGACATTCATGAACCTACAGTTCATTCGCCTTCAAATGAACAACCCCCATTGCTTCAGCTGGGATCCAGTGGTTACTATATGGACCGTACTAGCTCTTCTTCCGATACCTCTCATTGTCATCATCTGTGGCACAGCCCCCTACACGTACCAGTCTTTTCATCTCCTGGTTTAAAAAGACTTGCCTAGTCCCGCCCTGGACATACATCTGGATGGTGCTTACAATGGTGTTCCTATTCATGTGGATTGGGTTTGTGACTGTGATTTTCCTGATGATTAATGGCTATTATTCACCTAAACACTCTGCTGTGAACTTGGTTGACGGTGTCCTGGCTCCTCACACGTCATCTCATAAAATGAAACATGATCAAGCCCTAATTAATATGTCAGCATTCCCATTTGTTGTTTGGGATAAAGTACCATACAATATCCATGACCCGACCGACATTTTTTACATTCCATACATTTTTCGTGTTTCCTCAGGAGATGTGGTTTTGCCTGGTATACACTCTGATGACTGCGATGTTCACACTGTCCATTCACTGTTCTCGGATTTGAAATATTATACTGCATTTGACACTGAAGATTTGTATTTGAATTCTGCAAATTACACAGATTTATTCTGTTACCAACATTATGGCCATCATATTTTGCACTAGATCAATACACAGAGATCATCTTTCAATTTTACCCAATGGAAGCATTGCCCAACACCATTGCAAGGGATTTCAAACACCCAGCAGATTAAATATATGCATTTTACTTGTTACAATCTTTCTGAGAAAAGGGAAAAGATCCTTTGGCCAAAACTGTATTACCTGAGCGTACTTCAATTTCTATACTTCAATGCAGCTTACACCATTACCATTCTATCTCACTCATTCATACTAGAGAAGATTAAACCATATATAATCAACAAATGAACAAAGTAAAATAAAATTCTCTATATAAAAAATATATGTAATTTATTGACAAAATCACAAATAAAATAAGACCATAAATTCATGGACAATATACCTTACAATAATCATAAAAAAAGTCATTTGTACAATCCAATTGCAAAAGACAAAAACAGTACTAGGTAAAAACAGAGAATGTAAAACAGACAAAATATGCCATTTTTAGATGTACATATCCGTGATATAACAGTGCATAGAGCGTGCAACTTGGTATTTTATGATTTTTACTCGTTCACCACTGCCCGTGTTCACGAATTATGTAGATTTATTCTGTTACCAACATTATGGCCATCATTTTTTGCACTAGATCAATACACAGCAATCATCTTTCAATTTTACCCAATGGAAGCATTGCCCAACACCATTGCAGGGGAGTTCAAACACCCAGCAGATTAAATATATGCATTTTACTGGTTACAATCTTTCTGACATTCAGTCCTATTTTTATGTTATGTTATTTTATTTTGTAGAGCACACAGATAATCCAAAGAGTGTCCCGGCCCGAACCAAGATGGGTGAAAGAGCTAACACTACACAAAAAGATACGTTTTCAGATTTTTCCTAACAGCCAAGGGGTCTTGAATGTTTCGAAGAGCGAATGGAAGGGCGTTCCATGCCAAGGAGGCTTTCAGGGCGAGAGAGCAGCCACCTGGGCTAAAAGTTGAGACATAGAGCGCAGTTGTCTCACCGGGGCATAGAAGGAGAGCCGTTTCTGCAGGTAGGTAGGGCCCTGTCCGTGGAGAGCGCAGTGGACGATAACTAGTGATTTATATTTGACCCATTCAGCCATGGGAAGCCAGTGAAGTGAGCGCAGATGTTGTCTCACACTACTTCTAATAGGGATATCAAGGAGAAGTCTGGCTGCCGCATTTTGGACCACGTGAAGCCTCTTCAACAAGAAGCGAATGATGCCAGCATACAACGTATTGGCATAGTCCAACCTAGATAAAATAAGAGCATGGATGACTGTTTCTTTCGCAGCCCTAGAAAGTAGAGATAGAAATTTCCTTAGCATTTTAAGGAGACCGAAGCAGTGGCCGACCAGCTTCTTAACCTGAGTGAGGAAGGAAAGGTTCTCTTCAAACCACGCCCCTAGGTTCTTGACGGGTTTCCCTTTCGATCTCGGCAGAGAAAACTCAGGGGGCCAGAGCGATTCTCTGAAATTGGGCGGAAATTTTCCAAATAGGAGAATCTCCGACTTCTCTTCATTGAACTTGAGTTGAGCGGCAGCAAGCCACTTAAAAACCGAGGACAGACAGTGTTTAGCCGAGGAGACAGAGTCCTAATTTTTGCCCCAAGTAAAAAGAAGCTGGGTATCATCAGCGTAGGCCATAACCTTACCCCCAAGTCCTCTGCCAAATAGACCAGAGGAGTAACACAGATGTTAAAGAGGAGGGGGCTAAGGGAAGACCCCTGGGAGACACCTGTGTCCACTACCTGAGGGGAAGAAGAGGATGGTGGAAGCCAGACCTGTTGCACCCGTCCTTCCAGGAAGGATCTGAGCCAGCCCAAAGCAGTGCCAGAAACACCAATATCGGCAAGTGGGGCGATGAGCAGTGAGTGTGGAACCGTGTCGAACGATGCCGAAAGGTCAAGCAAAATCAATGCTGCCCTTTCGCCGGCATCCAGACACTCCCAAATGTCTTCCGAGACCTCAACCAGGGCTGACTCGGAGCTGTGAGAGGCCCTAAACCCTGACTGGGCCGGGTGCAAAAGGCCCGAGCTTTCAACAAACTCAGTAAGTTGTTTATTCACCACCTTTTCGCAAACCTTGGCCAAACTAGGCAGAAGGGAGACTGAACGATAATTCCCTGGACTGAGGGGATCGAGGGAGGGCTTCTTTAAAAGAGGAAGAATGTTGGCCCACTTCCAGACTTCCGGGACATGGGCCTCCTGAAGGGATGTATTAATGATGCTATTAACTTCCACATTAATAGTCTCTGCAGCCGCTGCCAGCAATCTGGCTGCACAGGGGTCAGATGGCGAGCCTGATTTCAAGTCCTTCAGAATTTTCAGGGAACCAGGCAGATCAACGGAAGAAAAGGCATGTAGGGAATGAATACAATCGACAGGTGGCGACACCAAAGGCAGAGGGACAACTGTAGCACTATGGCAGGAAGTAAAGGCCGTCTGAATAGTGCAAATTTTGTCCATGAAGAAACTGGAGAAATTATCGCACCAGGCATCTGTAGATGGAGACGTAGTTGATTGGGCAGTAGGGGACGTAAAACTCTGGACAATGGAAAAAATTTCCTTAGAATTGTTTTTGGCAGAGTCAATGCGGGCTGAATAAAATCGCCTTTTCGCCTGGGCTATTGCAGAATAGTACATTTTTTGTTCACGCCTAAGCTTATGCTTAGCTGCAGGGCAAAAATCTCCATGACGCCAATCCCACTTAAGTATCTTGCATTCATGTTTAAGCATTTTAAGGTCAGGCGTAAACCAGGGTTTGGAGAGTGACTCCCTAGAAAACCTAGGGGAAAGGGTTGGGGATAACGTATCCATGGTGTTAGACACCCAGATTGTAAACCCGGCAAGTCCACCCTCAAGATCTGGCAGAAGGGCGGGCCTGGAAGAATCCAGGCCCACCTAACTAAAGATACCCAACCGCACTAAGTTAATGCTGACCCACAATAAATTAGTTTACTCTTTGCACTTCATAAATACTTTGTCCGTGAAGGGTTATGAGTATTGGAAGGACACAATTGATTTAAAATCCATCTGGGGTACCAAGGATTGGTAAGTGCAGGGCACTGAGTCATTACATTGTGCATGTTTGATACCGTCTCAGCTCATAACTTTAAACGAGACGGTACAACAGACTACTTGTTTTGGTTTAGCAAAGGCCAAAAATCGAAATATTATCTCCATTCCATTATTGGCTCCTTATGAAACATGGCAAACACATATCAACTACACAATTGAAAACCTAGCGGTCTTGTTTCAGAATGGCGCACTTAACTCTTCCCCTATTGACCCCTTGGGATGGGTATTGTGGCAAACAACCTCCAATGCATGTCAATTGCGTTTTCTGAATACCACAAAAGGGTTTGCACAGAGTAGACATGATCCACGTTTCCCACATTCCCATACAGTTACCACATATTCAATGGGTAAATTGTCTCAGCAATGGTTGGAACATTCCACACTGTCCTCTGTAAAACAACACCTTTCTCTCTTGTCAGGTGAAATTGATCTTGCTGATTTTCTTTTGGGTCCAAAGTCCCCTTGAACTAAACGTTTTGTTTATGAAGCATATAATGAATTTTGGAAGCTATCGCAAATGGAAGCTGCAGTGGGCCTGTGCCAAATTGGCCAAGCTAATTTAGAAAAAGTTCTTTCAGTGGTCGATAACAGCATTAATACACTGTCTTCCCGTATATATACTTTGGATGATATTGTATCATCAGTCATTGACATTGTTCAACATGAAGTGTCTGTTTTGTATTATAGTCAAAATCAGTTAGGTTCTGTGATGCAGTTTGCTTGAACCTTGCAAACACTCAAAAGTGGAAAAGTGCTACGGGATTACCTGAATGCTTCTGCAATGTTTTTGCCATTTAATTTGACTGATAAACAGAAATTAATGTTGATGAAAGACGCAACATATACATTGTTACATACTGAACAATTAGAACAGTTACCATTTTCTGTAGCAGAGTGATTCAGCTGTATGGTTACTACATGGGGTTATTTCACTGCCTAGATCACTCTTTCAGTTTACAGCCTGCATGAAACATTATCCTGTTGGTAGATTAGAGCCCCTTGGAAGTAGCTATATTCATGAATTATGGTTGTTGCCTTTCAACTTTAGATGTCAATGAGCGGATAGGGAAGTTTTTCTTACAGGGGAGGACTGTGATTCAACAGTAGGACATTCCCTAGTCTGTAAACATGTTAAACTGCAGAGCCTGCAACGTCTTGGCTTCTAATCTGTTTTTTTTTAAAGGTACCCCTGTCCCAGCTATTATTCCTTGCTTTCTAATGGCAGTTATCTTATTCTAAATAACCACAAGTGCTGCAGCTTACGGGCAGGCATCCCGTATATAGTAACTGCTTCCCAACGTGTTACATGATGTAGCAATGTCCTGTTTCCACCACGCTTGGGATTGTAGATAGTTCGCTCTGGCATTCCATTCCAACTTTGAAAACAGATTTCAATAAGCTAAGCAGACTCAAAGCGCTATTGTTTTAACAAGAAGTGGCTCTCACATCAGCTCATGAGACCTTCGAATTGAAGGTGGCTAGAAACGCAAGTGTGATTCACTCACTGCTAAACACGAATCTCCCACTCCATTTTGGAGAATTAATTGACCAAATATTTAATGCGTCTGATACTGCGGGCCTAGCCACTTTTTTTAAACTTGTGGGCTCCGGCCTTGTCACCTGCTTTCAAACTATTTTTGGAGTTATCCCAGCATTTATCCATTCTATTTTTTCCAGCACATTCGGAGGGTTTCCCATGGTGCTCATGCTTATTTGCCAAAACCAGTCCAGTTGCAGCTGTATCGTGAGCGGATGCACCAATCTTTTGGTGCAATGCCATTGAAAGCTCTTGATATCGACTACTGGCTGACTTTCCGTTATGCCTACCTCACCTGGGTGCAACCTGTGTCCCACTGGCATATGATGAATTCAACCTTTTTTAAGCTATATTTTTACAGGCTTATAAACGTTGAAATCTTTTTCAAGCTGAAAGGTATTGCTCTTCAAACAATTCGTGCTCGTGAATTACCAGACTTATGTTTTTCATAACAAAATTCCTTTTTCAATGAGCCCTGGATGTCTGCCTCTCAAATACAACCCACGTAGCCCTGGATTACGTACTGTTAATGGGTCCGGTTAAAGGTCCATGACCAGGAATGTTACATGGATAGGCGCTTAGTGTGCGATTCTCTACTTGGACCGATGGCAAACTTGAGTACTTGTTCTCATGCACAGCGCCTCTTGGATCAAAATTTAATTGAAGTTAAGGCAGGTTGCCCTGATATGCTCCTAACGGCCTGTAGATAGGAGTTTGCATTTCTGCTCATTCGACCTGCTTCGTTAGATGGCATACCTTTTTACTATGGAAGGTTCAGACAGCAGACTGGAGTTTATGGCATTCTGCTTTTCCAGCAATATTTCTGAATCTGAAGATTCCCTATGAATGGATGAGTTTTTGGGTACCCATTTGGCTATTTATTTATTTAATTTGCAAGACTTTTTTGTATCCCTCTCTTTCACAAGTATACTAATTGGGATTCCACTGAGATGCTTTGCCTCTGCTTACCTCGGATTTCTGTCTTAGCATATTGCTAATGAACTGGTCAAGGGGAGGGTGTCACGTGGCCCATAGGGACATTGTCGTCTTCACTAAGTTAGCATGAGCACGTTGCAGCCTGCCTGCTGCTTTGCGCACGTTACTATTACAATAATTTCTATGGCTGGTTTCACATGAGAACTCATCGCTGTGTTCTCTCTCTGCAGGTTTCTGGGATTTTGATTGAACATTATGTGCAAGGTTGAACAACAATACCCCTTGTTATTTTGTTCTGGCCAGACCTTAGCCCTTAGACAAAACATACCGATGCAGCTGTTTGGACAAACGTACTTTGGTTTTATTAGAATACACGAATAGGTAGCACACACTTGGAGAGGGACCTTTCCAGGGATAAGAGCGAGACAGCACCTATGATGTAGATCTACCATCTATAGGCTAAGGTATGGGGTCTGCTGACAAAGCTGAGATCTTCTAATAAATAATACTGCTTCTTAGCAAGGGGAGCGAGGTTAGGCTCTACTATCTTTTTCATTATGACATCCCCTTTCATGATATATGGATTAGCTGCTATGCGGACTATATTTTTACTAACCATTTTCCTGCTTGTTGTGGCATTATACTGCATGTTAGGGCACGTTAGTTAAAATAAATATTTTAAACTATTTTGTGGCTCTGATCTTATTGTGGACAAGTACAAGAGTACGAGCGAAAGGGTGTGTCTTGTTACCACGATTCCAGAGCGATCTGGTAGTGTTGTGTTCTGGGGTATCTGATCATTTGTTTCTCTGTGAGTGAGTAGGAGAGCAAGTGAGAAACTATTGCTAGTCGGTCCTCAGCTTATGGGTACTAAGGTGCTAGGATGACTCAGTCCCATTACACCAAGGTCCTATAATCCTGCGCATAGTTCAGTTTTTGGGCAGAATCCCTGCAGCAGCTCCACATCACAAAGATCATCTCAGGTAGTTTATGGGCCTACTTGAATAATATTCAAAATTTTTACATAACTTTTCAGATAAGACTGTGTCCTTGAGAGTACTAATGAAGAAAGGAATGATGTTTGTATGGTCAGCGGCACAAGAAATGTGCTTTGCAAATATAAAGAAAGAAATTTGTGAGGCGGATATATTGGTCCCCTTTAACATCAAACTCAAATCCACTGTGACTGTAGATGCTAGTGCTACAGAGGTGGGTGCCATACTTTCACAAAAACATTGGGATGGTGAAAGAACAGTAGCCTTTGCGTCACGCACTTTGAGTGCAACTGAAAGAAACTATTCTGGGATGATTGGTTTCAAGTTATGGACAAAGATTTTGAGCTTAAGGAGGACATGCGTATGGTGATTTTAGGTAAACTGAGGGATAGTTGTGTAACCAGTTCTGTACAACCTTTTGTCAAACTGGTAGATGAGTTGTCTACATGTGGCAGCCATATTCTTATGAGGGGTGAGAAGATTGTGCCTCCTGGTAGTCTGAGACAGAAGTTGGTAGCTATGGCTCATTCACGACATTTGGGACAAAGTTTGACCCAGAGGCATCTCAAAGCACAATTTTTGTGGCCTGGTATGGATGCTCGGGTGGTCGATTGGGTTGTCAAGTGTGATGAGTGTAAGAAAAGTGAGAAACGTCTTCAAGATGGAGACCTATCTATCATGGGTCGCATTAACAACCCAGGTTTACCTTGGCACATGGTTTGCTTAGACTTCATTGGTCTTATGTCTGAGGTACGCAGTGGTCTTAAGTTCGCTATGGTTTGTGTAGATTTATATTCCAAGTGGTTGTAAAATTCATGACTGACATCACCACAAGCACCACCATTCGCGCATTGAGAAAAGTGTTTTGTGAAGGGGGTGTTTCTTGTGTTCTGGTGACGGACAATGATACACAACTCGCATCCAAGGCCATGGAAGAAATTTTGGTTGGTAGCTGTATCAGACATCAGAGTACTTCAAGGTACAATCCCCAAGGCAATGGCATAGTGGAAAGGGCCAACAGGTTGGTCAAAGGAGTCATTCAAATGACTTGTGTTGGCAATCAGAATGTTGAAGAAGCTGTTGAGGAGAGCATGTGGGCATATTGTACTATACATATTCGTTGGGTAAGTCCCCTTTTGAAGTGATAAAAGGACGCGTTCCTGGTGACGTTTTGGTGCCAGGCTGATTGAAGGAGTGTGTTGTGCACAATGGTGCAACTGTCCATGATATTAGCAAGAAAACAAGGATTATAGCGGGGGAATTTAGTGAAAGTCAAAGCAAGAAGGGTATCAGGAAGACTTACCAAATTCAGAGTTCCTTTCAAGGTCAATCATTCTTGTGATTTTTACGTGGTCCTGGGACATGGAGAACAATGGAACAAACAGAGTTGCCTTGTATCAGAAAGGCGGTGTTTGTTCGAAAGGGTATGAAGAAGCTATCCATGGTTCCATGTTTATGAAAGATGCTGACTTTGGCAGTGGCGTTGGTCCTTCCTCCAGTCACCACCGGGTGGAAGGGGCGAGTGTTCAGACATTGTGGTTCTCCCAAGAGAAGGATCAAATAGTTGCGTGGGAGCTGGAGGCAAACCAGAGAATGTAAAACTCCAGTGCATCTTGATGACTATGAATGGTGAACTCTTGTCTTTTTCATGTATACTTATTCATTATCCTTTCTTTCTTATTCCTTATAATCCTCTTTTCATTGCCTCGTTTTTCATACCCCTTTACTCTTCAGTTATTATCGTTTTTTTTAATTGTGAAGAAAAGGAGATTTGTTGTGATTAACCTGTGCTTGTTTAGTGCATGTGGAATCTCTTTGTCTCAGAGTTCCACATGACAGCTGTTGTTCAAAGTAGGGTTCCATTCTGGTCATAGTTTACGTAGTGGGTCGCGACACTGCTCGTCATACTGCAAATAACCCCAAAGGATTCTGGACAGTGTAGTGGCTACGGTGAGTACGCCTACGCCACGAGTATACAATAGTAATGCCATCCCTGGACACGTGTTTCGAGGTAATTGCCTCTCGTCAGCAGGGAGCAGGTAGGTATGCGGGGTGCCGATGACTGCCAAAATAACAGGTAAAATACCTTTCAAGGCGCGCAGGTGCAGACACCAGGCTCTTCCATTCTGGTCAGTTGACTTCAGGCCAGGAAGGGACTGGGTAGCATCGGATGGTATAATAATAAACTCCTTACTTGAAATGCCACGCTTTCCGCGGAGTTATTTACAATACTTGTAGAAGGTGGACAAGTTGACAGCAACGCCCACATGAAATGGTGAGACCACTTTCAGCAGAAAAGAGGCCCTCATGCGAAACACCAGTTAGTCCGGATAAACTGAGAAGAATTGAGGCTAGGAAGATAAAGCGTGCAGCTCGCTCACCATCAATGCCTATGTAATTGCCACAAGAAAGGCTGTTTTGATGCTGAGCAGAGTGTAGGGACAACTGTGAAGAAGTTCAAAAAGAGCACACATCAATAATGTGAGGACAAAATTAAGGTCCCACTGAGGCATTCTAAAAGGAGACAGGGGGATATATGTACAAGGCCCTTCAAACATCTATTTACAATATGGGACTTAAATTAAGAGGGTTGATCAGGCAGCCGCAAGAAGGTGGACTGAGCAGGAAGATTTAGTGAGTGCCCAAAGCACAACACAATATTTTCCAACCTAAGGGACTTTTTCTGTAAGGAAGCTCTGGGGCGCCCAAGACCAACGGCTCCAAGGAAGTGGTTTAACAGCCCCTGTAAAAATGCAAAGGCAAACTTGTTAAAAGCAACAAAAAAGGGGGCTACCTATGATATCAAGGAAAGAAGGGCTATTTATCGGGCCACTCTATGGGAAGCTAAAATAATTTGGGAAAATTGCATTTGGCCGGATCTCCTGGATGTCGCAGCAACCAATGACCAGAAGAAATTCTGGTCCCTGGTTAGTGCTGGCGAAGGGAGATCGGGTAAACCGTCTGAAACATCAATTCAACCATGCGAGTTGGTTGTCTACTTTGGAAGGTTGTATTCCACATCCAATGACACTGAGAAAAGCATCTGTGGCCAGGGACTCGACCTGCCTGTTGGACCCCTAACCTCCCCCGGTAGTCTTGTCCTTGGAGGAAACTGAACTTGCTGTGGCTTCATTTAAGTATTGTAAGGTCCTGGGCCTCAACAAGATTCATGCAGATGTCTTTAAATCAGACATCACTGTCAGGGACCCCTATATTAATGTTTCAAATGCTATCTCGATGGAAGGGGCAATTTCAACATTTTGGAGGGGTGCAGAGATCATACTAATTTTCAAACAAGCATTAGAAATGCAATAGGTCACGCATTTGCTTAAGTTAGAGTTATTGGCGTTGTAAGTGGAGTTGTAAATGTCAATGGTGTACAAGTTACTTACCTTCGGTAACTATGTATCTGGTAGAGACGATTCTAGCCGCAGATTCCTTAATGTAGAATTATCCCCAGGCGTGAAACTGGACCCGGAAAACTTTCTTTGCCCCAGCATCTCTGCGCGCCGGAGGGCGGTACCACGCAACTCAGCCCTGACGTCGTCTGCGGGCGTGACGTCAGCGAGGTCACATAAGCCCCACCCCGGCACACTGACATCAGTTTTCTTCGGAGAACTTTTCTGCGCCACAACGCGGAGCTATCACAAACAAAACTGCGGAGAGTATGGGAACAGTGTGCGAAAAAGCAGTGAAACAGAAAAGAGAGAAACGAAAGGTGAGGAACAGCACCAGTTGGAAAAGCGCCAAGCACCAAGGCACAAAAGACCATAGCGGTGAAAGCCATAGCAGCGAAAGAGCAGAGCACCGCTCTGAGGAACACCGTTGCAAGCTAAGGCGACATCCTCCCAGGAGGCAGAAGCTTGTGAAAAAGGGCACAGCAGAAGAGAGAGAGAAAGACTGCAACCCCCATCCACAACAGCGAAGGGCAACAATCCCGGAACAAAGGAGGAACAGCAATCCACCCCCAGACGACACCACCAAGGAGGGCCGTATCCCCTGAAAGGAGCGAAAAGGCCAAAGTACATGCAAAAAAAAAAAACCCAACTCAAAAGGACTGCAAAAGAAGCAGAACCCCAAGCAAGTTAAACGTAGAGGAGTAAAAGCAGACCCCTACACCAGAGAAAAGGCAGGGTGGAGGGATGCAGAAGCACACATGAACTAACCGACCATGTATCATAAGGGAAGGGGTGGAACAATCAACCAGAACCAAATATCCTGTCCGAGCAGAGCGAAGCGGACACCCACAGGAGACCAGCCACCCGGAGGGAGGAGAGTCCAGAAAACCACAGGAAAGGTCCTCTCAGAACGGGGAGGAATCCGGATCGTGTCCCTGTCCTGTTTTCAGGCCTTCTTTTCACGCTTTTGCGTGGGGGGACAGTGTGCGAATTCCTTCGGGCTTTAAAGCGTGCTTGTCTTACGCTCGCCAGATGTCGGTGACTGACCCTCATCCTATTTGTATGTGGTGTTTGGGCGAGCACCATGATTCCCAGTACGTTTCCTGAAGTTTGTAAAGGGAGCTGCATAACAGGACAATAGCAGGGCTCAGTAAGACAATTTGACAGTCCCATTTCTCATACAAGAACACACTAGCCAGCAAAATAACAACTTAGACATAACATTGCAAAGCATCAAAATAACTATAACAAATAAGAACACAAAATAATAGCACACTGCTACTGAATACTGTTTGCGGTGTTGTGCTAGTGTATCATTGTGTTCTGCTGCTGATTTGTGTTGTATTTTGTTGTTTTGCTATGTTGTTATAGTAGTGTTTTGTTGTGTTAGTGTGATGTGGTGATCTGTTTTGTTGTTGCTGTAATTCAACTGAGGCAAGTCTGCTTAGACATACAAAACACCCTTGTCACACTATTCCACTGCCACAAACCTACTTTCATGATAAAGTGGTAAAATGTCTGCATACCAAAAGCTCGACTATTTAAAAGCTCTGATGCAAAAGTGTTCCTTGAACCCACAGGTTATCATTAAAAGAAGCTTAAAAACTCACTGTAAAACCTTGGGTTTTATACTGTTGCATCAAAAATCAGCATATACAACCAGATGCTAAAAGCGTCCGCAGTGTCTACCTATGATATAAGCCTCAGTGCGATGTATATGTTGTAGTCATTGTGGATACTTCTTGTCCATCATTGGTTTACAGGCATAGAGATAATTTACCCGTAATTCTCTCTGCACCGATGCCCGCACGGCGCTGATGTGATTTTCAGTAATTAACAACGCACTCTTGTGCACTGTATCGGACAGTTCTACTTCTATAGTACCAGATACCCTGCACGGGGCTCCGAAGCACTATTCTGTGGACGGCTAGCACGCATGTCGGAGCACAGAAGTAATCTCAGCCCACACCTAATGTTAGACACCGGCACTTGGTCCTGTGAGGGCCAGAAAAGGGATCTATTCCAAACTGAAGCACTGCAGGCGCTCAGCACCTAACACAACGTTTAAGCATTGTGTTCTGGAGGGAGAGCTCTCATGAGGAAGCAAACCGCACCCTGAAGGTATCACAGCAGCAGAACCTTTGAACTACAGATTCGGAAACCGAAACCAGAAAGGCAGATGCTCTATTGAACGAGAGGATGTTTTCTCTCATGTGCAGTTACTGGAAGATTAGCCATTATATTGTATGGTATTCAAATGAATCTGAGTATATAGAGTTGTGCTGTTACAGAACGCCACACATTAATAGCATCCAGAAAAATGCTGTTGTTCATAAAAGGTCAGCTTGATTTTTTTTTGCTCATTTGCTGCCTTTTGTAGCTAAAAATACGCTGCTCTACAGCAGTGTAATCTCAGCCTGCTTCAGGCCGCAAATCAATTGTGTTAAACACCAGGTTTGATTCTCCCTTGCAAGAGCATGGGGTGTTGTGGCTGTGCTTGGTTACCTATTGGAGCAGACAGATTTAATGTAACCTAGGGAGGCTTGCCTCCAGACATTTAGCGAGGACGTGCGCGTTCCCTACTCGGATTTCACCATGCTAGACCTGTGTGTTGTTTTAAGGCCCTGTTTTTGGTTACAATTGCCATCGGGGAGCTCTAAGTTGATCTGAATAGCATTGATCTGATGGGACTGCCTCACGGTGCGGTTACAAGGCGGACAATCGAATCCGTGAGCGTGCGTGACCTGTCGGCAGTGCGTTTTCGTGGAAGGCGGTGTTTGAGTTGCCACAGAAGTGAAGAATGGAGTTAGGTCACTTTAGATTAGGTAAACCTGACAGAGGTGATTATTGCGCATTAGTGACGTGATATGGACAGCGCGGGCTAAGCCGAGACATCTCAGTGCTGTCGGTTCAGCAATGGCGCTGAGGAGTAATTGTAGAGAAAACCAGCCTTAGGAAAAGTATAGCGCGCCATGCTCCCGCTGTGGTCACACAGGGACAGGAGATGTGCACGCGTACGGAGTGCACATCTCCTGTCCGCCTTCAAAGGAGACGCCATGCGCGTGCACATCGACTGTCCGTGCGTGCACATGGTTTGTCTCCCTTCGCGAAGGAACGCGACGACAATAGTCTCACAAGGCGAAGCAGTGCATGCGCTGCGTTTGCTAGCGAGACCTAAAAGGACAAGCTGTATTCTGCCGTCAGCTCCACTTAGACGAAATAAAGATAGTACTAGCACAAATAAAAACCTAAACCATTAATGACTACCGTGATGTTTAGATGCTTTTCCTCAACTACCAAACCAAAATAATGATTTAGTATACTGACACCGCTTAGGCCAACAAACCAAACAGGCAACTGCTCTCACTCTATGGTAAAATGTATGAAGTGCCTTTCCCCGCATGCAGAAGTTCAAACTGCCTCACTGCTAGCTGAATGGTGGACAGGCAGTTGGGTGTTTAACTTTCCTGGCACACCCGGTGCGAAGGACGGCGATTTGTAAGAAGCGTAACTCTCACCTTACGCCCAGCTGCGCACTGTGCTCATCACTCAAGCTGTGCCTTCTCCGCCCCCACTGACAAGACCAAAGGCTGTAAATTAAAACGCACGTTCACAATACTCCCTGTTTCACGGCCTGGTGGTACGTGCCTTCAGTCCCTCCTCACAACCCTCCCGAAAATATGCATTAACTGTGGCATCCAGCTGCACACCAGAAGGGCACGCCCACTTTTCCTCCAGGTGCACGCCGGGAGGGAGCCCCATCCCAGAAACCAAGTTAATTATCTGCACAGTACCAACCGTGCGGACAAGAACACCCCTTCTTATTGGCTTGTATCTACTTGCACGCATCACCACCAGCCCTTATGTGCCCATACATTTAACCAGTTCCCACAGATACACACTCGGCCGACCCCACTTCGTGTGCCCTTTATTCTCCGCTATCTCCCCCCCCCCCTTCAGATGCAAACATCGACCCCCGGAGGGAGGACTGCATTCACACTATCAATGCGTTTGTACCCCACCCCAGATGATGCATTCTCAGCTGCACCCACTGCTGGCGCCCCTAAGGGGTCATGGACTCTATACTCGCCCCACAGCTGCACTCTGCTGGCACCTCTCCACGGGGCCTGCATTCACTATTCCCACAGCTGCAATCTGCTGGCATCTCTCCACAGGCTCTGCATTCACTCGTACCCTCGCACTACTCAGACTGCATTCACGCAATCCCCACAGCTGCACTCTGCCACCCCTCCACGGACCCTGCATTCACTCTTACCACAGCTGCACACAGCTGGCACCACTTTTTTCTCCAACAGATGCAAGCAGCGACAGCTCCCCTACCCAGATCATGTATTCGCATTATCCTCGAGAGTGCACTCTGCTGATATCCCTACATAAGCTTCACATTTACCACACTATCACTGCAGTCGCACACGGTAGTGGTACACCTTTTAGTGTCCCTAAAAGCTCCTGCTCAATACACTGGAGGCCCTCGGAGAACTTTCCGCGGCCTTGGTCCTCATTCATCAGGGGCTGCAGGCAGACACTACGCCCCGTGCCTCATACTCCCCGGAAGGAACATTTTGTCCTCAATGTATCCAGATAAAAAACACACCATTCGAGCGCAAAACCAGAGAACTTCGTACAGCTCCATCTTGCGTCGACACGCCACATCAACGACACATGAACACTCGACCTGCTACACACTTAGTTGTACACTCATTGTACGTAATAATGCAAACCGCCATTAGCTGTGCACGGTGATAACCTTTAACAAAAGCTGAAACCAATCGATCAACTCCATACTCAAAACACTAGGCAACAACTCGAAAATTATCACACTGACCGAAGCACGCCAGGCTGTGGCTGGCCAGTCATTGTCAAGTGTAATGAAGAAATGCTGGAAACACGCGACAGAGAATATATCGGCAAGCCTTGTGTAAAACACCTCAGGAACGGTGCATGGAGTGCGCTGAGATCGGTTCCATCGGCGCGTGTTGAGACCTCGTCTCGCGCTGCACTGAAAAAAATATAGTGCGTCTTGACTAATGAAGAAGACTGTCACGCTACACGTAAAAGATCCAGTCCGGGTGGGCGGGGGCAAAAGTGGACAGGGCGGAAACAAGGAGGGACTAAAAAGCCTCCTTAACAATAGAAAGCCAGCGTTTAGCCTCAACTATGATGCAAGCCAATGGGAAGAAGGGGCCTGGCTTCAAGTCCCCTTCTCAAACTGTTTCAATAACAATAATGAGCCTCGCAGAGCAAGGAGCACATGCGCGCTCCAGCGCTAGGTCTGCGAGACCTAAAAAGGGGATCTAAGCATCCTCTCCAATTATCGGTCAATCAGCCTAATTGATAATCCTCAAAAGGTCTTCTGCAAGCAGGTCCTTTAGTGACTTCTAGATTGGTGCGAGGAAAACCACATCCTCTCAAACCTGCAAGTAGGATTTAGGTATAAGACCAGCGCCGTCTACCAGGCATTCCGTTTTCACCTTGTCAAATGAAGGACAGTGGACCTCGCCAAGGGCAAACTTTTTGTGACAATCATTGACCTTTGTACGTTTTACCTGGTGCCCAGAAGGAAAAAGTGGCAGGTACTCTATGGGATTGGGATGCCTCCTTATATTCTGCACGTAGTCCAACTACTCCATGATGGGAATTGCGCTAAAGTTAGGTGTGGCACGAATGGAGAACTATCGAAGACCTTCCTGGTAGGTCAAGGCGTGCGCCAAGGCTGCGCTCTTGCGCAGCCCTCTTTTGGCTATTTATAAACAATTGCGTCACCTACCTACAGAACTGTGTTAAAAATCTTGGCGCTCCTTTTCGTGGACATGCTTTTGTTGTCCAAGACTAGGAGAGGCCTGCAAAATCTGATCAATAAGTTCAATCAGTTTTGTTGGGAGTATGGCCTTGAAATCAACACTTCCAAAACCAAATACATGACCTACCCAAAAAGAGGCGATAAGGGTCATCAAGATGGGAAACGAAATACTGGGTCCCTGGGCAAGTTAGAGGCTTGAGGAGGTGGGCAACATGCCCCAATCAAAAATAAAAACATGCCCCGGGGGGCATGGCCAGCCGGGCAACATGGCGGACGCGAGCGACTGAGGCTCCGACCGTTACCTCCCGGACATCCTGCTAATTATCCTGAGGAGGGAGCGGATCGTGGTCGCTGGAAGCAGACCCGACGTGGGGCAGTGCGGAGCAGCTGATGCGGCCCCGCGAGCAGCGACTGAGGGGCGCTGTGGCCCAGAGGAGCTCGAGTGGCGAGGAGGCGCGCGGCGGCCTGTGAGGCGGGGCCTGCTGCGAGGCCCGGTGGGGACGCCGTGAGACGGAGCGGGAGACGGCGCTGGCAGCGAGGTTGATCCCCTGGTGGCTGTGGACCCTCGGCGGCTGGGAGCTGCTGTCTCCGGTGACCACGGACTGGTGGGGGCCCTGGCGGGTGCTGCGGAGCTGCGGAAACGTGGGGCGGAGCGTGGTGTCCGGACCCTGCAGGCCGTGAGATCGCCACACATCACGGAGAGCGGTGGAGGACTGCGGAGAGGCGACCGCCCGGCGGGGCCAGCAACCGGGGGAGCCACGGGACCCGAGTGGCGAGACGTGAAGGGCTGTGCTGGGCGCCTGCAGCGGTGAGTCCAGAGACCGGAGTGCATGGGAGTAAGCTGCGTGAGGCGGAGGACCCCGAGCTGGAGTGGCCTGTGCGGCGGAGCCTGTGGTGGGGCGGCTGGGAGAGGACAGTTGCTGCGCGGGAGGACCCGGAGGCGGTGGAGCGGACACCGAGGCCTGGGGCTGACGCCCTCCCGCGAGAGGCGCCGCACTGCGAGTGGCCGGAGCGGAGGACGGCGCGCTGGCCATTGAGGGGGCAGCCTGGAGCAACACTTTGAAGAGGCGAGACGCTGGTGCGGGGGTGTGGTGGTGCGGAGCCCTGAAGGGAACTGGAGGACTGCTGCCGGTTGGGCCCGTCCCGCCGGGGCCAGTTGCCGTTTAGGACTGTGGAGGGGCCCCCGATCCTCCCCCCTACTGACTTCGGCCTGGCGGCTGGGCCTCGGGGTCCGACTAGGGGCCGGGCGCCAGAGTGGAGCGGGGAGCCGGCGTGGCTTGGAGGGCCCGCGGTGGGTCGCGTACACGGCGCCTGGCAACGACCTGTGAATGCCGACCGCTCAACAATACGCGATGGGCCGACTACGAGACAGACGCAGCAGGGTCAGCTGTGGGCTGGGACTGCGGACCCCGCGCAGAGCCGGCCAGGGGGGGACGCGGAGTCGCAAGTGGCGGCCCTCTCGACCAAGATGGATACCATGCTAGCGGCAGTGGAGAGGCTCGGCGCCACCCTGGACCAGACGCGGGCGTCCCTGGAAACGAGGATGGACAAGGTCACGTCTGATTTCACCCTCCTCCATGCTGACCACCGCAGGCTGGCCGAGAGAGTGGAGTCGCACGGTCAGGCGCTCAAAGAACTACAACCTACTACGCGGAGCCATGGCGCGGCGTTGCAGGATGTACTGGACCGGGTCCACGCGCTCGAAGACAGGGTTGATGATGCGGAAGGACGCTCGAGGCGCAACAACATCCGCGCAGTGGGTCTCCCAGAGGGAGTGGAGGGCAGGCACCCAGAGCAGTACGTTGAGACCTGGCTGAGGGGCCTCCTGCCCCAGGGGGTGCTGTCTCAACACTTCGTGGTGGAAAGGGCGCACAGGGTGCCGGCGCAGAGACCCCAGCCGGGGCCCCGGCCCCGACCGTTCATCTTCAAGCTCCTCAACTACCGGGACAGGGACGCGATCCTCAGCGAAACTCGAAGAACTGGTGACCTGACCGTGGGCAGTAGCCGAGTTATGCTCTTTCCTGACTATACCGCAGCCGTCCAACGACGACGCAGCAACTACATGGCGGTGAAGCGCCAGCTGCGAGAGTTGGCTCTACCTTACTCCCTGCTGTTCCCGGCTCGCCTGCGAGTGGTGGCAAAAGAAGGGGCCCGCTTCTTCGACTCCCCGGAGGACGTGTGGGACTGGCTGGAGGAGTCGGGACAATGGACAGGGGCGAGGCCTGCTGGTTCGGAGGTTGACGGCCGCCCGGGGAGGCGATCTGGGAGACGAGGGTGCCGAGGGGCGCGGTGGCCGGCGCAGCTGGGACCGGTGGCACCTAGCCCGGAGAGGATCCGGATGGAGCGGCAGGGGGCGTTGGAGGCGGTGGCGACGCTTGGGACGCCGCCCGCCAGTGACCGCCTGGACGCCTGCACGCCCAGTGGGGCGGGAGCGAGTGGGGCGTCGTCCCCGTCCACAGTGGTCTCGGAGGACTTGCTCCTGCCAGTGGTGACCCCGCAGACGGCGGACCTGATTGCGTGACCAGATGGCGGGATGCCGAAGGTTAGATAACAGCTGCGGGCACTAAACTGGGGTCACGAGACTGCCTTGGAGCTGTACTGGTCGGATCCGGGACCCTGGACCCACTCGGGGGGCAGAGGGCCCAGAACTGGAAGAGCCTGGCCCTGCGGGGGTGGGCTGGGTGATGTGTGCGTCCCCTAATATTGCATCTGTGGCAGCCTCCCGCGGGGGGCTCGCATTGGACCTGCACGACGGTTCAGCTCCGGACTCTTTCAGTTGGGATGGGGGAGGGGTATTGGTCCCAAAGGTTGCTATGATTGCACGAACCCCATTTGTTATCACACTACAATAGCCTAATATTACTTGGCGTTACTGAGGTTTGGACGGATTCCCCGTTGGGAATACGCCCTGTTTGTTATACTGTTCATATTGGTTCTACTGTTTACCTGGCAGCGCGTTAACATGCTCCCCCCTGACTGCGGTCCCCCCCTTTCCCTGGTGGGGGCGCCCTGGCCCCAGTCCGGCTTGCTCATCTCGACTTGTAATGGCGCACACTAATATTGTGACCTGGAACATACGGGGCATGCACACGCCGTCCAAGCGCTACGCCATCTTCTCCTATCTGCAGCGACACTCAGTCGGGATTGCCCTCCTACAGGAGACGCACATGTCCTCGACGGAACTGGGCAGGCTTTCTAGGCGCTGGAGGGGACATACGTACGGCACTGTTTATTCGGGGCACACTCATCTGGGTACGAGCAGGTGTTCCTTTCGTCTGCACGGAGGTGGTAGTGGACCGGGAGGGGAGGTACACCTTAGTGCAGGGGAAGTTGAACGGCCAAGAGCTGTTGCTGGGCTCGCTGTATGCGCCCAACGTGGACCAGGCCTCTTTTTTGGCGCGATTGACGCAGCTCCTACACCCTTATGCTGGGCTCCCCTGGCTGCTGGGAGGGGATTTTAACATGGTACTGGACGTCCAGTTGGACCGATCCTTCCCACCCCTCCGCGCCACGGCGGTGGAATCTAACGCCCGGGCGTTGGGAGATTGGCTCACGCACTGGTCGCTGCAGGACTTGTGGCGTACACTTCACCCGACGGACCGGCTATACTCCTACTACTCGGCGATCCATGATCTCCATGTGCGGCTGGACAGGATAGTGGGGACCCAATCGTTGCTCCCGCTTATCGAACAGTCGGAATATCTGGGGCGGACGCATTCCGACCACAACCCCCTATGGCTCCGGATTTAATGGGTGGCGGACCGCCCGCCGGTGCCCACCTGGCGACTTCAGCCGAGCGCTCTGGAGGACCCGGAGTTCCGTTCCTCCCTTGGTACGGCCGTCCTGGCCTACTTTGACGCCAGCGAGGGGACGGCGAGCAGTGCCTTGGTGGAGTGGGACGCCCACAAGGTGGCCATCCGGGGGCACTGCCTGGGGGCCCAGTGGAACATACGAAAGGCCCTATCGGACTCCCTGGTGCGCCTCGAAAACGACCTCCTGCAATATGAGAGGGAAGGAGAAGGAGGGGGCAGGCACTCGCGCAGCCAGGAGGATCTCCGCGGGCAACATGCGGAGCTCCTGGAGCGGCTCCGCTGTCACAATTATGCGGCGCACACCGCCAGAACACACGCCAGGGCGGATAGGGCGGGACGCCTGCTGGCCTGGATCATCCGGCAGGAGGATCGCAGGACCCCGATCGGAGCAATCTGTGGGGAGGACGGAGTGATGGTACACACACAGCGGGAAATACATCGGGCCTTAGTAGGCCACTACAAACGCTTGTACGCGGCTCAGGGGACGGGCCCCCGGCAACTTCTTGGGGAGTTCCTCGCTTCCATTCGCCTACCCGTGGCTACCAGGGAGCACAACGCGGCACTCAGTGGCCCCCTTTCCCTAGAGGAAATCGGGGAGGCGATCCAATTGTTAGCGACGGGCAAAACTCCGGGACCGGACGGATTGCCCGCGGAGTACTATAAGGCATACCGCGAGACCCTGGTGCCGCTGCTGCGCGAGCTGTACAGCAAATCGCTGGAAGAGGGGTCGCTCCCACCCTCCATGCGGGAGGCGTTCCTGGTCTCCCTACCTAAGCCGGACCGCGATCCCACGGCCCTGGGCTCCTACCGCCCTTTGGCGATGCTCAACGTCGACTACAAAATACTGGCGAAGGCACTAGTGGAGCGGTTAGCGCCGGTGGTCCCGCACCTGGTGCACTCTGACCAGAATGGGTTTGTCCCAGCGAGGTCCACGTCGCTCAATCTCAGACGATACTTTAGGGTGGCCGGTGAGGCGGTGCACAGATGGCCCAGAGCGGGGTGCCTCCTCCTTGACTTGGAGAAGGCGTTTGATTGCTTGGAGTGGGGATATCTGTCCACGGTGCTGTTGCAGTACGGACTGGATGGAGACTTCCTCCGGATGGTTGATCTACTCTACAGGAACCCCACGGTCCGTGTTCGGTTGGGCCCCCATGTCTCGGAGGCGGTGCCGGTGGGCCGGGGCACCAGACAGGGATGTCCCTTGTCCCCGCTGCTGTTCGCCCTGGTGATGGAGCCCCTGGCGGAGGCTCTGCGGACGACCCTGGGCGATGGTATACCACTGGGAGACGCGGTTCACCAGGTGTCGCTTTACGCGGACGATCTGCTGGTGTACGTCAGAGACGTAGGTAGTATGCCGGAGCGACTGGCCCCATTGCTGCGGTCCTTTGCCACTGTTTCGGGGCTTCGCGTGAACGCGGGTAAATCTTGTCTATACGCTTTCAGCGAGGAGACTGCGGACCCGGGTTACAGCCTGAATGGCACGCCGGTACAGTGGAGGGGCGGTACCTTCCGATACCTGGGGATACACATTTACCGATGCCCAACTGACTTGTTTGATGGCAACTTGGGGAGGGCGGTCACGGCGCTTGGGTCGCAGGTTGCCTTCTGGAATACGCTCCCGCTAACCACCACGGGCAGGGTGGCGCTCGCCAAAATGGTCATGCTCCCCCGTCTACTGTACTACTTTGTCAACCTGCCACTGTACGTCCCGCCCGCCTTCTTTGGCAGGCTCAACCGGATGCTGCGGGATTTTGTCTGGGGCAACGCCAGGCACAGGTTGGCACTAGCAAAGCTTTTCCTTCCGACGGATAAGGGTGGGCTGGCGGCGCCCTGCTTTGAGCATTACTACCTGGCGGCACAGCTGCAATGGATTGCCCGCTGGTTGGCCAACAGGGGCAGGGATGACACAGCCACGGAGGCTGCCCCCTACTCGCTAGAGCGTGTGACCGGGCTTTTCCACCCCTTGGCCGCGGTGGTGGGACCGATGCCGCTCCTCCTGGCAGTGGCGCACAGGTGCTTTAAGAGGGCCTTGTACCTCACGCGTGCGGCGGTACCATACGCGCCGGCGATACCCCTAGAGGGTTCTCCTGGAGGTGGGGGGGTGCTCGCGGCCCCCGTGCTGACGGGCTGGTGGGCGGCGGACGTGCACACGCTGGGGGACCTGTACAGGGATGGTGAGCTGATACCGTACGAGACCTTGGTGTCGGAGGACGGGCTCCCACCCGGCGGATTCCTCCTGCACCGCTCACTACTGGTGAGCCTGACCGCCAAATGGGGGAGCATGGCCACAGAACCTGCCCAACATCTGACCATGCAATATCTGCGTATCCCCCGCAATCTGCGGTTTCGCCAAATCCAGCTGTTCATAGTCCACAGGGCCTACCTCACACCTGAGCTGATTAACAGGTACTTTCACCGCGCGGATGCGCTCTGCCCTCGGTGCCGCGAGCTGGGGGCGGGGCTGCTACACATGCTGTGGGGCTGCCCTGTGCTGCACGCCTATTGGAGGGCGGTTAGTGGGCAGCTGCAGGGGAGTGTGGGGCGCAACGTTCCCTTTGACTGGCCCGAACACATCTTACACCAATTTACCAGATCGCCCAAAGACAAGGTAGTGTCCAGATTCCTGGACCTGGGGCTCGTGGTGGCGAAGCGCCTCATTACCAGGAGATGGAAGGCGCCCGACCAGCCGCACGCGAGGGCCTGGAGTTCCTCGTTTCAGGCATGGGCCAGAGCGGAGGGGACGGCCATCCGCAGGGAGGACACACTGGGGCTGCGGAGGGAGCCCATGGCGGACCGCTGGGAACAGTTGCTTGCTGAGTTTCGGCGCTCGGTGGGGGAGGGTACCACAGGCGACAGAGGTGAGGCCAGGCAAGATGGTAATGGCGCAGGCGGCGACGCAGTGTAGGCAGTCTCGCTGGCGAAACAGTATAGCCCCCATTGTCATTGGTCCACAGGTGAGGCGTTCGGGAACACTTGGGGATAGCTGCGCCAATTGGGGCTTGGAGGGGTGCCCCTGGAGTTGGAGGGGGGGGGGGGGTCGGGGGGGGTAGGAGCACACCATACACGTCAATGTACACGCTGCCTTTGTTATGGGTTTCTTCCTTTGTATTGCATGTAACCTTTTCGATTTTACCGACGCCTCAGTTGCATAGGCTAGTTTAGTTTTCCTGTACGGCTCCATGGCTGGTGGGTGGTGGGGTTGGCCCCTTCCCACGAGATGACATCTGAACTCCTAAGGGTGAAGTGACTGGATCTCAGGAGGGCGGTGGCGGGCGCGCTAGCAGACACTAGGTTGTCCCCCCCCCCCTCTTGACAGTTGGCATGATTTACCAGCCTGTATAAGTTTCTGACCCGATATATGTGAAATGTGATGCCGTACGATATGCTCATGTATTATGATCTAAACTTAATAAAAATAGATTTGCAAAAAAAAAATAAAAACATGCCCCCTCCACCCCCCCAAACAAGCTTGGAACCCGCACTTTTTTTCTTTACAGCAGATCCTCCACAAATTTTCAGCAAAATGAAAAAAACATGTTTTTCTGGCATTTCACCACCAGGCCTAGTAGTTTGGGGTAACCTACCCCTCCCTGTGTCTTTTTTTTTTTTTTTTTTTTTTTTTTTTAAATTAAACGTCTAGGGTCCTAAGATAGCTGCTTCCACTGGTTGATGGGGTGACAGCCAATCAGATCGCAGCTTGAGATCTGTTGGGTCCGTGGAGCTACATGGCATGACATATACATTTTTTTTACCTTCCTTTCTCCCAAAGCACTCTTTCCGAACTAAGATCTATCTTTCTGCCAAATCTGGTATTCATTCGTTCAGTGGTTTGGGCTGTAGCGGAGTCTAAAATTCCTATGGACAAATGAATGGGAAAAATGCGTTTTGGGACCCTCTCCCCTTTTCTTGGCCCCCGCTTGATGGATCACCCCAAAACTTTCCATGCCCAAACTAGTAAAGAAAAAAGTAGCACTTATTTGGAAAGTTTTGTGGAGACTAGTCAAGCGGAGCCAAAGTAGCAACACATAAAGGTATTTCCTATGGAAACACAATCCTAAATATAACTAGCCAGTGTTGACCGCTGTGGTTCGACATTCCAGTGGTGAAGTAAGCACCCACACTTTTCCCAAGATGCCTGGGTGATTCCTTATGTCAGAAATCCACTGGGCAAGGCCTTGCTTGGGAAAGAGGGAGCCTTTGTAAGCGTTGCTATAGGATACCAAGAATTGATTTGAATTTCAAGATGTTGTCCTTGTCAGTGATTCCTCCCTCGACTATCTCATCAACGGTGATTCCTTCATCGTCCATCAGTGGTGCCCCAGAGCCTTCTAGCCATCAGCATGTCCTTAACACATACCATTTCACCAATTACTGCCTCCACGTGCATTAGAAAGCAATCAAGGGCCAAACGTTGCAGATGTCAGTGGACTGGACAGTGACCGTTAGGAATCCATCAATGGCTCAGAAGCCCCTTTCGCTGCCCTCAGGTGTCTGTGTGTGTGCCCCTACCCTCTCACTTCCAGATGTAAATGAAGCCTGTTCTTATCAAGGGTGTGAAAATAAATTCTAGGATGTGTCATTTCAGATAATATTGAACACCCAGAAGTCTGATGTTCTAACTTATGCTATACTTTTCCCATCAACATGCTTGGAAGATGGAGGGATGTGAAGCCTCAGAAGTCAGGCTCATCCAACTTGCTTCTTCGACTTGCGCAAGATGAAGCCCCTTAACCTCTTTAGGCATAACAATCAGACACATGCTATGTGGGCTGAACATAGGAAGTGTGTGAGACAAAGGCTGTGGAAGAGGGCATACAGCTTTTCTCCCCCCTCTGTCCTCCTGTAGCTGACAGTGTCACTGCAGATTCGGAATGAGGGAGGCTGATTCCCCATAGCTCTCAAGTTTCCCTCAGCTTTGCTGAACTAAGATAAGCAGTTTGGCAGGGCAGAGGAAAAATCAGGGGCTGACTTCAGTCTCCTGTAAGAACTCTGGTTGTGTGAACATGCTAGCAATTGTCGGGCACAGATGGCAATAGCTACGAAAGGGACAGAAGCTTCGGAGGTACGAGGGAATACTAGATCCCCCTGTGTCTTCAGAGAGGCTTTTTTTTAGTTTTTCTGTTATGATATTCCATTCTGATGGGGTGGGCTATATCGGCCATTAAAGTTCTGCTCATATGTGGTAGGTGAAGTTGTACAACCGGAATGCAAAACTGGGGTGGACCTTTAATGGTGGGTAGAGCCTGCTGTGGTAGGCTATAAGGCTTTGCTAAATATCCATATCATGCAAGATTAAAACCTGAGGATAAGGGGTTTCTAAGTGACCTGCCTTGCATCTAAATAGGGGTCAACATGTTTCCACTCCTCAGTATTATACACGCACGGAATGACCCCCAATGATGAATGATGTTACGAAGTATGGTCTGCGTCCATTTGTCATCCTAACCTAGACTAAAGTATCATTAAATAAACCATCCTTTGAACTCTTGAAAATCTCTAGAATCCCTCATTCTTTGTATACATTGCCAGCTAGGGTGAATGTACTGTGGCCCCTCTAAAACGACCGTCCATCAACTGGCTGCAATTTAAGTCCTCTGATGTGCATCAAATACAGTAAACCAAATGAGGCAAGAACTTTCCATCCAATCCCTTAGTTTATTTAGTTGATTCGCATGTCAGAACACAAAAATGCCAAAATATACAAAATCAAACATTTCTTTGCTTGTAAACAGAAATACATTACGAGCAAGCTAAAATCAAGGTGCGTGGCCCTCCCCCATTTACAGTACAATACTATTAGGCAATCGACCGCTTCATTGTATCCCACAGGTTTAAGAGAAACAAAAACAAGGTGAATGGTACAAAACCTGCACAGTCTCAATTAGAGAAACATTAATAAACACAAAAACCTAAAAAGAATAAAGTGTCTTTACAACTCTTGAAAGATCCCTGGAGGGACTGTGCACAAGGGTTACAGAGGGCGAGAATTCGGATTTTAATTAATAACATTTCACAATATGAATGGCAAGATGGGCACGGCAAGATGGGCACGTCAATATAGGGAGACTGTGGAATTCAGGCCGTATCTAAGCAGGAGAGACTGTATGGTATTGCAAAGGGAAAGTCATTTATATAGGTAGAATTGAAGCAATTTCCAAGCTGCACAGAATTTCGAATACAACACCGTTTCATATGGCGACCACTTCGCTCAGGGGAAAATCACTGATCTGATATTCCAGAGTAAAAAGAATTTAAGTGCCATAGTCAGGTCCTCATTGCTGCTGAAGCAAGGCAAACATATAAGACAATTCAGTCAACCTTTGCTGCGACGAACCACAGTGTTGTCTCTTAGGTAAGCTTGATCACTTTCCTTAATTAAGCCAGAAATGGTATAGCAGATTATAGTAAAGCACTGGTGAAACACGGAGTGGAACACAATATGTTCTCTTAATGACAAATCTGCTACTATGGCACAGCAAAGGTTAACAATTGTTCCTCAAAATCAGTTCTCAACAAAGCCCTCAACAGTATCACTCTACCAATATATATTACAGACCTCCAAGTTGTTCTAATATGGCAAGGGACAGAATAGGTGGTGACATCACTCTAAGGGACAGGCTATTGGAAAGAAAAAATGGAGTGCTACGCAACTTTATCCCAGGACAAGGAGAAATTTGTGTCACTGAGCAGATTAGCATGATTTGCAACAACTACGGATTTCCAGCTTTTTATAATATAAATACTTCTACTAAGGCGAGGCTTTTAATGCAATTCCAATCAACACACATGGAGATACAGTGATTTTCGGCAAATAACACAATTTGGCCAAGTCAACACACCACCCTCAGAACCCAAGCTACTGGTTTCACAATCAACAGCTTGGCCGGTAGTTCATATCTCCTTCTCTTCATGTTGAATTTCCTACACATGGAGGCATCATTGCACAAGACCTCCCCCACAGTTGCTCTAGAGACAGAGGTGTGATAACATGAGAAACAATAAGTGTAAAGTTGTAAATGTATGACATGCTCGTTGCCTCCTTCTCTGAATATCTTTTAATCCACAATCTTGCCCAATTAAAAAATATAAACCTGTAAAATGATGATCAGGTTGCATAAAAACCAGCATGCATCACAATGAGGAAAACTAAAACAATGTCTTTGTTGTCCAGCGGTTGGTATGAGGCAGGTTTTAATTATTAAAAACCAAAAGTCAATAATGTAAAATCAAAATAACCAAATGAAAATAGTTTTAGGCAAAAAACAAAATCTTAAAACGAGCAATTGCAAGCATCCACACTTCACCTAAGGCAATTGTTGCAAAGCAGGTGAAGACACTGCAAACCTTGGTGCATTTTCACCGTAATACTTAAAAAAAAATAAGAGAATTTTAAACACTGCAGACATAAAGTGATCTTGCCTTGAAGCAGAAAACTATATATTAACTTAGCATTTCTTATATAAGGCGGAATATATTAAAAATCTCTATTCCCAGACACCATGCCCTTCCCTTCAACATTAAAAATGTATAATATAAAAGATAGCCACAGCATGTACTGTTCTCTTGCATCTAAAGAAGGTCCTGTGATGTAAGCCATCATTGAAAAGCAAAAACATATGGGCTACGGCACCTTTCACATTTAGAAGTTTCACACGGACAAAAGGGAGTACAAAGTACAAGACCTGACGACACAACCTACCCTCTCAAGAAACGCAGTAAACTCCAGTAAAGTGGTAAAACCAACCTTCAGCATGAAGCCAATGCTCTGTAAACACAGCTAGGAGCAAATCTCTCGCCACTTCTCAGGGCGGCTTCCATGAATTTTTCACCTATATAGCCAACCAAAGGGGGCGTAACAGTCGCCAACAACTAACATATCAGTGTTTTGCAACTGGTCTGAGGTGCCTAGCATTAAAAAAAAAAAAAAGCAGGAGACAGGCATAGAAAAGTAATTTGATATAGGTGACAACCAAAATATCTCAAGACAACCATGTCACACATCTTGTATAAAAGTCTCCCGTCTCCTCTCCCACCATCATAGTGAGATCTCCCACACTGTACCAGGTAGGCCTGGATTGGCCAGATTGTTCTCACACCGGAATCAGAACTATGAACTGCAATGTGTGAAAGCGGCAAAGGATTCATTTCCCTAAGGCGATGATTGTGAACAAACAACCCAAAAACATACATAGACTGTAGGATGATTGTGGTCAAGCAATGCAAAAGCATACATAGACTGCATCTGGCATGTCAGATAAAGTGGCAGGCAATACACAAATCTGCAAAAAGCTTATTTACACAGTAAGAACGTGAGCGGAGTTGACAAATGGCCTTCTTTGGCTCTTCCTCGATTGAACCAAATGTCTTAATACTTCAACCCTTACTGCCGGAAGTGAAAGATTCCCTACCCGAGGAATGACTAAAAAAGGAACCCATCCTGAAATAGGCCTTACAGTCTATTTTTCAGGCTTTACTAACAAAACCACTAACAAAGTTTCCCTATACAATCATCAGTGAGAGAGGGCAAGATGAGCTCAAAGATCATTTGAAAATAAAAGGAGACCTCTGTTACCAAAGTGGACTACACCTAAGAGGCACAGAGGAGAGAAGCTGGCAGATTCCACAGCCTTAAAGACAGAGGTGCGTTGGCACTTGTATGCACTCCAGAACACTGAGCCAAACAGAGCATGCACTGTAAGTAATGTGAACACAGATCTACAAATGCACCACTAGGTAAGTCAAATATTCAGGACCTTGACTTTCTGCTAAATATCCGACGCAGCTAAGCAATTTTCTTGGCCAGTCTCAATTACCTTTTATCGAAGACAATTTCACCATAATCGGTTGGTAAGAGTAATGCAGGTGCAGCTTCCTTAAAAGTTGAGGTTGTTAGTGTTTAATTTTTCACCCATCCCGGCATCTCTATTCACTATTGCACTCCCCACAAACCTGAGTTTCTTCTACCTAATCCGTCTTTCACATTCACCATAAAAAAACACATAAACCACTTTCCCACAAACGCTCAATCTCACTCATTTCTCTTCCCTTACTTCATCTCACTCAGCCTCTGCCTGTCTCTATCTCCCACCATACAGTGTCAAATCTTAATCAGACAGCAGCTACTTGGGGGCGTGGGTTGATGCTGCATGGTCCTATTTTACTGCAGTCAATCATGAGTAGTGCAAGGTGTAACAGCTTTGCCAGGGGCAGGGTCTCCTCAGCCAGGAACCAAGTGGGTGAAAATCAATCATCCTCAGCGACTGCTCAGACTACAAGAATGGGCAGGTCCAAATACATTGCCTACATTTATGATATAGGAGCTAAACATTGTTATATCTCCGCACCGCTTTGTGACCTCAGACCTTTATAGACAAGCTGTATAGTGGTGAAGCTCTTGAGGTACAAATAAGCAGATTATGTGCTCATGTTTTGCAATACTTTATTCCTCCTCTGTCCCAAAGCCACAGCCATTAGATTGATGGCTAACGGTAAAGGCAGACTATAAAGCGTAGCAAGTTAAGCCACTACGGATCTCAGCCGAAAAGAATACAGATATACTTTCTGAATGATTCAGGAGCTTGCTTTCTCTTCAGCCCAGCTTTAGTTCTTTGAAAATCCCATTCTCATATTCCGCATTGCAAACTTATTTCTTAGACCACTCAACTTCATATTAGACACAACAGTCTTTTGTTCTTCTAACACTGAATAATTTGAGCCATATCCAATATATCAGGGGGAGTAGTTCCTCGTAAATGGGAAAAACTACAGACAGGTGGAATTGAACAGTCAACCACCAGGGTCTCAGGGTATCCACCAGGTCAGACCTTGTTTCCCTCACACGCCTGGTAGGTTGTCATGCTTCATAAATGGGCACTACTCGTCAAGCCAGCGATGTAATGCCTGGTGGCTCTTTGTCGGAAAGCATTAGATCTGTTATAGCCATTAGATGAGTGCATATGAGTAACTTGTGTAAGAAATAGGGTGGTGATGAGGGTGTGGATTAAATAGCCTAAGTTAACCAAGGGGAATTTTTATGGGGTGCTGGTACCTTGGGGAAATAAAAACAGCGGAGCTATCTTCTAGTAATAATGTACCAATACAGCTATCAATAAAGGTGATAATGTGATAAGGACATGTTGCATGCCTCAATCTGCCAGGAGAGTCAAATCGCATTTCATCAGGATCGAAGATGATTCACTCATACCCTATATTATTGAGACATCCTTTAAATTGAAGGGTTGTCACTGGTGAAGTACAATACTGCACATAATTTGATACAGGGAGCCAATTCCACAGGGATGTTTAGAAATACTAGCCCCTTAGGTTAGATAGAGGGCCCCGGCGTAGCTCAGGGACAGTTGGTCATCGCGGGTCATTCTCACTCTACCTACCCTCCTCTGTCTACCTGAAAAAGGATGGAATTGGCCCCCTGCATCAAACCAGGTGCAGTATCGTACTTCACCAAAGTCAACCTTTCTATTTAAAAGGTGTCTCACTGAATAATATAGGGTATGAGTGAATCATCTTCGGTCCTGATGAAATGCCATTTGATCCTCCTGGCAGATTGAGGCATGAAACATGTTGAGCCTACCATATCACCTTGATTGATAGCTGTCTTGGTACACTTGTTACTAGAAGATAGCTCCGCTGTTTTTATTTAGCCAAGGTACCAGCACCCCATAAAAATTCCCCTTGGTTACCTTAGGCTATTTTATTCACACCCTTGTCACTACCCTATTTCTTACACTAGTCCCTCACATGAACTCATCTAACGTCTATAACAGATCTAAAGGTCTCCGACAAAGAGCACCCAGGCCCGTCGGGCATTGCAGCGCTGGCTTGACGAGGAGCACCCAATGATTAAGCATGACACCCTTGCAGGTGTGTGAGGGCAACAAGATCTGACCTGACTGATCCCCTGGGATCCCTGTGGTCAACGGTCTGCGGTTTTCCCCATTTACGGGGCATTACTCCCCTTGATATATTTGATCAGGTATTTGAGGAGGAGCATGGGTGTAGGACCTCTTCAAATAATTAGCTCTTCGTCCCTCCTGTCTTGATATATAATTTGTGCCATACTCATGAATTAATCAGCAAGCGCCTTCCAGATATATATATTCAGGACAAGTAGGTGAAGTTTAAAAAGCAGGTCTGAAAATTAGCACAGAAACAAATAAAAATATCTATAAGGGTTTCTAATCTGCTGTAAAACAATGCCCTCTGTGATTTCATGAATACTTTGGTCCTTTGGTGTATATCTGCCATACAACCCCAAAATATCCAAAATCTCTCCGACCCAGACAAATTTATAAAAAGAAACTAAACTTTCATATTCTTATGTCTATACCATAAACAAACTAGACTCTGTGCAATAAAAAATAGAACATAAAATTTAAGGTTCACTTCAAAGTCAAAATCGTGGGGCAAGCTTCACAAAAATGTCTATAAAGCAAAAGCATCTAACATGCATTCCAGTCACATGTCACTCTCCTTTGGCTATAACAGGCAAGGTATCGACTCCAACATGCCCAATAATACTTTCAGATGGCAGCCTGTAAAAATAATTTGAAATATTTAGCAAACAACACAATTGCAACTGGCGTGACCTTAAATTGGCCTATGCCACTTTTGGCAATGGTGATACTCATTCACAGGACTGTACTTTCCACTCCATGACAAGTTAAGACGTTTTGATGACCGCAGCCAGAGTCAAGCAGCGAGGTTTGTTCACACCGTTACTCCAAAAAAGGGAGCGGCCTTTGGAACTATTTCACAAATCCTTGCTTCATAAAAGAATAACCCACCAAATTCAAATGTAAAATGTGCAAACAAAACTCACTACTAGGTTAACAACATTATTACCAATCAGGCACCTATCCGTTCAGGCAGCTGAGAATAAAGGAGGCAAAATAAACAGAGGATCTGCCTAGATTTGTCTCGGAGTGAAAAGTCAAACACAGAGTAGCACGTGTGCATCAGTTCCAGCATGAGTCACAAGTTTCCACTTTAGCTTCAGCTGCAGCATGTGCCACGGGAGACCCTTTTGTTTTAGCTGCCGCCATGTTACAGGAGTGAGAGTGGACAGAGACTGTGAAGCCACCAAGTGGAATTCTCCAATAAAGCGCCTCCGGTATAGTTGTGCCTGTGCAGCAACACAGGCATCATAGTGCAAAGCCTACAAGATTCCCCTCTGACCCATTCCACTCAAAAGAATTTAAACTATATTGTCTGTATTGGCTCAGTTCAATGTTCCTGCGTTGTACCCTCTCCACATCACAATTTTCGCCGATGAAACACCATTCTCCAATAGCTCCTGGTGGTAGTGACTCAAATCTGGAATAAAAAGGGAAAATAAAGGTATTGTTGGTAAAGTTATATTAAAACAAGTTCACTCATATGCTTTGACAGTAAAGTGCCTGTTGCTACACACTGTGTATTCCCAATCAATTTCTACATAAACACAAGTGTTAAAGAAGCCTCTACAGATAAAAAAAAAAAAAATCTCCAGGGCTATGGGTAGCGACTAGCAGAAATGAAGCTCAACTACAATTTAAATAGGAGGTACCTGCCAGCAAGCTCTGACCTCTTGCTAAAACAAGAGTGTACAGAAAGGTGAGCAAGTATTTGTGAAGGATCAGTAAAAGCGTGAAGACAAAAATATCGTTATAAAAAAAAATATTTTATGTGAAATAACAAACCACTAATATTCTTTTTTTAGACTTTTTCCAGCCTGTCTTTCTTATATGTAAATCCTGCGTTTTACAACAAACTAGGCATTGGTTATTAACCCACAATATAGTATGTCTTTTGAAGGAGCTCACAATTAGGGTTGCTAGACTTACGACAATGCTGCCGAATGTTATCCGTCCTGCTCATTACTTGGCAACACTCTTTCCCCGAAAGCAGTGTATCGCAAGAGTACAGCCGTTAGGCGGCTATTGTTCAATAATCCCAATTTCCACTTTTGACAAGATAAATGGCCAGGGCCGTAGTGGGAACCCAGAGCAGCCCTGGCAATTTTGACGGACCAGCCCCCCCGCTGCTTTCGTTACTGGGGGCCGATATAGCAGCACAGGTGTAAAAACCGGCCCCCCATTAACAACAAGCATTGGCATAGCCAATACTTCTCGCCTTTGGGACCTTATATGTATTTAGCCACGCAGCACATTATCCTGGGAGGTACAACATCTACTGTTACTTCACGTGCCAAAAACGTCCTGCTGGACACACGCATGAGAGTCCAGCAACTGAAACAAGTGGAAACGATGAGACCGAAACAATGAGCTTAATTATGCTAGTGAAAACCCATTGAATCAGTGGATGAGCATTACAACCAAGCTGGTCTCCTTTTGATTAAGTAAGAAGTGTGGTCTACTTACTGAAGAAATGGAGACATCTGCAGAGACCCTTGCATTGCACATTTAAATCACTCAACAAGCCAATTCACCACAACACCTAGTGTTCGCCAACGAGCACCCTGAATGCCCAAATCCCTTCCTCTAATGGTTTTAGGGGGCATAAGACACAACATACACATGGTATGTGAGCTTGAACGATGTATTGGTGTGCAAGAATTGTTATTGAGAAAATCTGTTGCAAGCGTCATCTTCCAAACCCTGCCTTAGAAAAGTAGCTTTGGTATTTGTATAATTCTTCAAGCTGAAGGCATGATTGGTACCTGTGGCCTACAGAGCAAGTTTTCCCAATACGACTACACCAGTGCTGGCCTCACTTATTGATGGGAACCAGCAGTGCGCATGTGAAGACATTTACTGATGAAATGACAGTTCTGGTTATTGCACATGAATGACGCTTTAATGACAGAAAAGCAGATTGTAATTTGAATTGCGTTCCTGGGCACGCCGCACATTATCTGCTGAATCTCTGTAATCATTGTATTGCGTTGTGTTAGTATTTATATATGCTTTGAACAGCCCATGTAAGTCCTGAAGTGTATTTAGTGTTGTCAATTGCATTATTTATATAGTGCTCCAAATTAGTGTCTTTTCACATTTTTTTCAATTACTTGATTTTTGTTGCCTGTTTTAATCTCTGCGTAAAATTCTATTTTAATGTGGACTGAAAACTTCAGCAAAGCAGAGCAGAGCAGAACACCTGTGACTGGGATTTGATTGGACACACCTATGGGGTTTGGATGGATGAGAGAATGTCTTTGGGTTGGGAGGTCTGGCTGGTGGGCAGAAACAGATCTATGCATAAAAGAAGAAAAGAAATAGAATAAAAGTGGATGTATATCAAAGCACATATTGGGACAGAGTTCTGGCTCTAGAATCTTACTTACTACCAAGTGGTCAATTAATACACCAGCCTTTTGCAATCACACTTCATCGAAGGATTGTTCAAGGTCCAGCACGGGTCTCTCAAGCTTCATTTTTGAAGGGAAACAAACTGTGTCAAGCCTGGGAGGGAGCCGCTTGTTTCAGTTATATTTGCAGGGCTTGGGTTACTGTTGACTCGTGATGCAGGTGGCATGTCTACTGCAATGGTGAGGAAGCTGCCTGCATGTCAGGTGAGACTGTATTGTTACTTTTAGTCCTCGCACTCAATTAAAAATGTTTCTTTTGTTAGATGCTGTATACGGCTTCTCTGACAGTGCTCTGTGGAGGACTCGTGCTTCCTGCACTAAGCAGATAATTACTTACCAAGTTCCGCGCTCTGTCGGAGGTACAGTGATTAGAGCTGCCTCACAAACGTTTGCATATTTTCAAGTTAATTTCCACTGCTATTGGTAAAAGCAGCTCTTTTCTGCTCATCCCTTCCCTAGCTTTCCTTAGGCGTCAGAGGCTGGCCGGCTCACTGAGCCACTCTTGGTTACTCAGCGAGTCTGATTCATTTTGCAACATTTCTTCTGTCAGCCTGTTAATTCTCAAATGCATGATGACAAGGGGGCAGATAAGATTCTTCCTGTTTCTTTAGCTGTCAGTGCAGTATTTCGCGAGCATCTTGAGTTGCAACCGGTGAGCATTTGAAGAGCAGCCATTAAAAAATAAGCCCACAGAGCGGCCCCGGCTTTACCCCTCCCACCATGTCCAGGCCATGGCTTAACAAGAGAAACAGAAAGAATCCTATCAGTCCCCTTGTCATCATGCATTTGAGAATGAACAGACTGACATTTGCATTTGTAATCAAGAGTGGCTCAGTGAGCCAGCCTGCCTCGGAGGCCTCTGGAAAAATAGGGAAAAGATTAGCAGAACAGAGCTGCTTGTACCCGCATGGGATCTCTGAGAACAAAGGAGATATAGTGGCCTCAGCTCTACCCCGCCCCCTCCTCCATAGGCCGCGCAGGCAGAGAGGCAACAATGAAGGAGCAGAGCAGCCTCTAGGAACTGCAGACTACATCTGGCCCTGAATTTCCCTGCTCCCATTAAAGGGCTCAGTGAAGCTAGTGCCTGTTTTCTTTAACAAAAAAATATAAGGACCATTTAGTGCTTCGAACCGTAGAAGGCGAGCTTCTTGAGCTGCTGCAGGGTGTGAGCCTCTTCAAGGGCAGCCATTAAAACAAGCAGCACAGCCGTGTGCCAGCCAGCAGCGAGGAGAGGGCAGAAAGAAAAAGTGGTGCAGTTTAAGAAAACAGAAGGCTCATACCGAAAGGATCGGTGTAGCAGGGGCAGCCGTCAGGGCGGGAACAAAACACCCACAGTGCGGGACAAATGTGCACTATACACCAACGAAAACTATTGAATTATTAAAGGCAAACCAAGCAACCTATGAAAAAGCGGTAGGTATGTGGTGGGTGTGTTCAAAAGCCACAGACAGAATACAGTATGCCTTGCAGAGCAGCGCATGCGTGCTCCTCTAGGCTTGACCTAAAAACGGCTCCCTCCACTGCAAATTCGGCTCGCATCCTTCCGGCATCCCAGGGAAGTGCCCGATGTGGCTAGTCCGGCAATGGACTCCTCCCTGACATTCACTAGGAACGGTGCATTTTCAGGAAGGGCACCCGAGAGCAGACATGACTTCCGCAAGTCCTGCCAAGTCTCCGCACACTGGACTGTGGACAAACATCACAAGCAAGCCTGGTCTTCAAAGCAGCGACGAACTAGCCTACACAATTATACATTTCCTCCATGCATTCTATAAGTTAATAAATCCTTGTATTTCATTTTTTTTGCACAGGAGCAAGCATTTTTATTGCTTTTGTCTTTGTTTGTGTGTAAAATGTCAGACCTATTGGGTGTGCTAGTGTTTTTTTTTTAATGCACAAGAATAAATGAGTTTCTGGCTTTTAGTCTTCTACAGGCCTATTTTTTAATCAAGCAAAAGTACTATGCATAAGCAGTCTACTTGTGCATGACCACTTTATAAGAGAGAGTAGTAGATTTAATGAGGATGTGCTACAACTCATAATAAATATTTTGTTCTTGGGCTGAGGCTTAAGTGATCTGATGATCATGAAACAGAGGCGCTAAGGGTGGCAATACCCACTAACAAACCTCTGCTTCTGGGTGGCTTCACAGGAAACACAGATTTCTTTCAGGGCATTACAGCTAATAGTCATCTCTTCATAGTGCCTTTGTAAAATGGCCTTTTGGTAGGACATCACCAGGAAGAGAGCCTGTCTGGGCCATGGCACATTTTCAATGGAAATACTGTCAATTTCTGACTAATATTACCCAGGACCACTGTTAGAACAACTTTCCAAGCGGATTCTTGTGTGTCTTAGTATAACCTCCAGCAGTGTGCTAAACTGCATAAGCCACAGTTTAAGTGCACAGTAATAAGTCACGTTCATGTTCTACGCGGATGTTCATGTATATTTTGTTTCCACAGAAAGGACTGCTTGTCATGTGTGAGCTATATTTTATGGAGCAACAGATAATCTACAAAGGGACTGTGAGCTGCCCTTAAATTTACCCAACTTTTTCGGATTTCAAGAAATGCGTGCAGCCAAGCGTGTGAAGACATGCTCCATAAGAATTATTCAAACAGCCCACCAGTAAACATAATACAAGTCACACACTAGCAGTGTGGCGCTCGGGTAATGATAATGAATATGCTACTTACCAGTATGCATCTGTTCTTGGCATGTAGGGCTGCTGACATTCATATCTGTGCATAGATCGCCGCCTAGTGTTGGGTCCGGATGTTTGCACGTTGTTGTCCTGGAAGAGTCTTCGAAGTATCCTGGGATAGGTGACTCCTCCCCTGGACTACAGTGCGCATGGGCATCCTCTCCATCCTCAGATTGTTTTTCGCCATTGTGGCAGTGATGGAGTAGATACAGAAAATGATGACCATGCTTACAGTAATTCTGAGAGCTGCAGCTGCTACAGGCGCCGGGGAGGAGGGAGGGCGATATGAATGTCAGCAGCCCTACATGCCAAGAACAGATGCATACTGGTAAGTAGCATATTCAGTTCGAGGCATGTGGGCTGCTGAATTCATATCTGTGCATAGAATACATAGCAGTGCCCTCTATTAGCGGCGGCTACCAGTGCCAGCTGCAGCGGTCTGAAAAAGAGTTTTGAGAACAGCCTGTCCTACAGCTGCCTGCTGTTTTGATTGCACATCTACACAATAGTGTTTGGTAAATGTATGTGTAGTGGACCAGGTGGCTGCTCTACATATATCATGCAAAGGAATGTTTCCTAGGAAAGCCATGGAGGCCCCTAACTTACGTGTTGAGTGGGCTCGTGGGGGAATCGTTAATGTGCGTTTAGCCTTTTGATAGCAAATTTGAATACATTTAACGATCCATCTGGCTATACCTGCTTTGGAGATAGCGTTACCTTTGTGGTGTGGGGCAAAGGCAACGAAAAGTTGTTTTGTTTTCCTAAAGACTTTAGTCCTGTCGATATAGTACATGAGGGCCCTCTTTACATCTAGTGTATGGAGTGCTCTTTCTGCGACAGTTTGTGGGTTCTGAAAGAAAACAGGCAGTTCAATAGTTTGGTTCATGTGGAACTGCGATATCACCTTGGGCATGAATTTGGGGTTGGTACGTAGTACGACCCTGTTTGTGTGAACCTGTATGAATGGCTCTTGAACGGTTAGTGCCTGGAGTTCACTAACTCTTCTTAAAGAAGTGATTGCTACTAGGAAAGCTACTTTCCAGGTGAGGAATTGAATCTCGCATGAGTGCAGAGGTTCGAAGGGTGGACCCATCAGGCGTGTGAGGACCAAGTTGAGGTTCCACATTGGAGCCGGTGGGTGGTTAGGAGGAATTACTCGTTTGAGTCCTTCCAAGAATGCTTTTATGGCCGGCACTCTGAATAAAGAGAGGTGCTGCCTGTTCTGGAGATAGGCTGATATTGCGGTCAAATGGACACGTATAGAGGTGTATGCCAGATTGCATCGGTATAGGTGTAAGAGGCAACAGATTATGTTTTGGATGGATGCGTCTAGCGGGTTTATGTCATTAGTATTGCAATAAATGACGAATCTTTTCCATTTGGCTGCATAGCAAGCTCTGGTAGTGGGTCTCCTGGCCTCCTTAATGATGTCCATACAGTCAGGTGGCAGGTTAAGGTAGCCAAATTCTAGGACTTCAGGAGCCAGATTGCCAGGTTCAGCTGTTGCGGATCTGGGTGCTGAATCTCTCCACGGTTCTGCGTCAAATGCGCGGGTTTGATCCGCAGCCTTTGATGCGGCACCACGGAAAGTTCGAGAAAGGTGGTGTACCATGGTTGGCGTGCCCACGTTGGAGCAACCAGGACGAGCGTCCGTGAGTGTTGTCTGAGTTTGCGTGCCACCAGCGGTATCAATGGTGCTGGGGGAAAAGCGTACGCAAATCTGCCGGACCAGTTCATCCATATCGCATTGCCCTGCGACTGCGGATGTGGGAACCTGGCGGCAAAGCTTTGGCATTTTGCGTTTTCGCTTGTGGCGAAGAGGTCTATCTCTGGATGACCCCACCGCTGGAAGTACGGTTGGAGTACTGAAGGGTGCAGCTCCCACTCGTGCATCTGGTGGCTGTGTCTGCTGAGCAGATCCGCCATCTGGTTGTCCTTGCCGGGGAGGTGTTCCGCCATGAGGAACATGTTCCTCTGAATGGCCCACTTCCACATGCTCTGAGCCAGATGAGACAACTGTGGAGAGTGTGTTCCTCCCTGTTTCTGTATGTAGTACATGGCGGTCATGTTGTCCGTCCGGATCAACACGACTTTGTTGCACAAGTGTACTTTGAACGCTTTCATAGCCAGGAAGATTGCCATCAGTTCTAGAAGGTTGATGTGCATCTTCTTTTGTTGTTTTGTCCATAGTCCCTGCACTGTGTAGTTGAGTACATGAGCTCCCCATCCCTGGAGAGACGCGTCCGCTGTCAGTATTATTTGTGGAACTGGCTCTTGGAACGGTCGGCCCTTGCAAAGGTTGTGTGGATTCCACCAATGCAGAGAGTTGTATGCCCGACCGCTCACCAACACTAGGTCTTTTAGTTGCCCTTGAGCCTGATTCCATTGACGTGCTAAGCACTCCTGAAGCGGGCGCATATGTAGTCTCGCGTGTGGGACTATGAAAATGCAGGAGGCCATCATGCCTATCAACTGCATAAACACTCGCGCGGGAAGGGAGTGTTGGGGTTTGAACTTTGAAATCAGCATTTGCATGCTGTTGATTCTCACTAAATTTGGCTGAGCTGTGGCCGCCAGAGTGTCTATGGTCGCACCTAGGTACTGTTGTACGTGTGCGGGTTGGAGGTGTGATTTTGGGTAATTTAGTGAGAACCCCAGACTGTGAAGAAGGTGAATGGTGCGGGACATGTGGTTGGCACATTGCTGGGCTGACTTTGCCTGAACAAGCCAGTCGTCCAGGTAGGGGTAGACATGAATGTGTTGCCTCCGTAGATGTGCAGCCACCGTAGCTAGGCACTTTGTGAAAACCCTGGGCGCCGTTGTCACGCCGAAGGGAAGAACCTTGAATTGGTAGTGCTGCCCTTGAATAGTGAACCTGAGATATTTCCTGTGTGATGGGTGAATGGGTATGTGGAATTACGCATCTTTGAGGTCTAGTGTGGCCAGGAAGTCTCCCTGTTTGAGCAGTGGGAGGACTTGTTGCAGGGTGAGCATGTGGAAATGCTCCGAAAGAATATAGCGGTTGAGGGGTCTCAGGTCTAGTATAGGTCTGAGTGACCCGTCCTTTTTTGGTATTAGAAAGTACAGGGAGTACACCCCTGTACCTTGCTCGTGGATGGGTACGACCTCTATTGCGCCTTTTTGCATCGTGCTTAGCACTTCCTGCTGTAATAGCGCTAAGTGCTCTGAGGACATAGGACGGTGTTTTGGGGGTATTGTGGGTGGAGTAGAGGTTAATTCTAGGCAGTAACCGTGTTTGATAATATCTTTGACCCACCTGTCCGTGGTGATGGAGTTCCACGTGGCCAGGAACTTTTGCAACCTTCCCCCGACAGGTGTTGTGTGGTCGGGAGGAAGGGAGAGGGCGTCACTGTTTGTTTTTGGGAGAGGATCTGGTATTGCCGTATCCGCGTCCTCTGCCCTTTGTGCTTGAACCACGATATCCACCCCTGGTGTTTTTATCGTAGGTACTTTGGGTGTTGCCCTTGTTGTAGGTTTGCTGTGACCCCTGTCCTCTACCTGCTCCTCTATTGCCGGGGCGACGAAAGGAGCCACTCCGAAAGGTCTGCGTTTGGAGAGCCCCCATGGACTTTGCAGTGTCTGTGTCCTTTTTTATTTTTTCTAGTGTGGTGTCAACCTCTGGCCCGAATAAGTAGTCTGGGTTGACCGGCTGGTTGAGGATGTTATTTTGCACCTCAGGTTTGAATCCGGAGATTCGTAACCAGGCGTGTCGTCGTAACATGACGCTAGTGTTTATGGCTCTGGCAGCTGTATCAGCGGCATCCAGTGCACACTTGATGGATGCGTTTGTGAGGAGTTGTCCCTCTCTGATGAGGATCTCTGCTCCCTCTTTGTATTGGTCAGGGAGATGTTGTAGTAATGTTTCTAGTGTGTCATAATGCGCTCGGTCGTAGCGAGCCAGGAGCGCCTGAGTATTGGCAATACGCCATATGTTAGCTGCTTGGGCTGCAACCCGTTTGCCGGAGGTCTCTAACACCTTGGACTCTTTGTCCGGGGGAGGGGCATCCCCAGTCGTCTGCGAGTGCGCCCGTTTACGAGCATTCGCGACTACTATGGAATCCAGAGGCAACTGTCCTCTAATATAGGTAGGATCCCCAGGCGCTGACCTATATTTTTTGTCGATTCTGGGGTTTATTACTCTGGCCCTGGTGGGTTCTTTGAAAATGTCCTTTGCTGGTTTGAGGACACCTTTCAACATGGGTAGAGTTTTAACATGTCTTTCTGAGGATGCGAAAGTGTCCATGAGAAATCGTCCGCGATGGTGTCAGAGTGGAGTTGAACACCATGATTGGCCGCAGAACGTTCAATGAGGGCGTTGAATGCGGCAGTGTCCTCTGTGGGAGACGTTTTTGCACCATATAGCTGCGTGTCCTGCGTATCCATAGGTGCGTTTGAGTCCACAGGGTCATCCCAAGCTTGGTCAGGGTCCTGTTGGCCTTCAGGGTCCATTTCTCCGGGGTAGGGGACGTGGTCACCTATGTAGTCCTCCAAAACGTCTGTTTCGGAGTGTGTCGGAGAGAAGGACTGTGGATCTTGGTAAGAGGTATGGAGAGGCTCGTAAAGAAGTGGTTCCGAATCCACTGGCAGCTTTTTCTTTAGTGGGATCCGGTAGGAGTCCAAAGCTGGCGCGGAAGTTATCTTCCTCTTGTGAAGCATCATTCTGCCTGTTGCGGCATCGATGATGTGTGATGGCGACGTCTCCGTAGGAGAGTGTTCTGCAGGTGTGATCCTGGTGTGGGTGACATGTGTTCTGATTTCGAACAGTTTTGGCGCCGTGGATGGTGGCAGGCCAAAAGTGATGTTGGCCGGTGCCGGAGAAGCTTTTTGAGCCTTTTTCGGCTCGGAGCTTGATGTGTCCTGGAGGGCCGCCTTATCTTTGATGCGTTGCAAGGATGCTGAAACTTGCCACACCTGGAACGCCGACGGTTCTTTGGCGTCGATCGGTTCCGTTGAGGCAGGCGTGGACTTCTTCGGTGCCACGGGGTCATCGAGTCGAGGAGAGGTAGTAGCTGTCGACGGCGTCGATGATTGTGCCTTTGGTGCTGTTTTCGAAGTGGTGTGAGATCCAGCAGCCATTTTGACCTTTGTGGTCGGAGCCGATTGTTTCGGTGCCGGGAGCCGAGGCGGCTTGGCGGTACCGATGGTCTTTTTCCGTGCGTCGGCGCCGACGTCGGCTGCTGCAAGCTCGGCACCGAAGTCCCGTTTGGTGCGGTCGGTGCCGACGGGTTTGGCTGGCGTCGAAGGTGTGGTGGGCTTCGATCCGACCAGTGTGACTTTCAGTTTCGGTTTCTGCTGAACCGATACGGCTTTCGGTTTCGGTTTCGATGAAGGGAAACCAGCCGTTTTGGGTAGTAAAGGCTGCCGCTGAATGTCCGAGGCCGGGCCAGAGGGCGGGGCCGAATGGATGCGGGATAGATCTTGGGTAAGGCCCGAAGGCGATCCCTCGACCGGAGCCACAGACTGACGCACTGGGTTATCCACAGTCTGTTCGGGTAGGCCTTGCTCGTCACCGGAGCTACTCTCTTCGGCCCCTAAGGCCTCATTGTAGTCTCCTACCTCGGTGTCGGCTTCGTCTCTGTGAAAGAGTTGTTCTTCGACGTCTTCCGATCCGGAGTCGTGTTCGGAAGCGGGGCTGGAGGGTAGGTTCTCCACGTCTTGCACATCTTCGTCCTCGGCGTTGAAGATGTCAGTCGGGGCCGGTGCCGCTTGCTGCGAAAAAGTTGGTCTGGAAGTTAGTATAACTAACAAATAACTATCGATACCGATCGCGAACTAAAGGCCTTTTGGCCTGTAAAAAGTTTTTCCTAACTTGAGTCAAGATAAGCACATCCGAACCCAATGGCGGAAAAAAACAATCTGAGGATGGAGAGGATGCCCATGCGCACTGTAGTCCAGGGGAGGAGTCACCTATCCCAGGATACTTCGAAGACTCTTCCAGGACAACAACGTGCAAACATCCGGACCCAACACTAGGCGGCGATCTATGCACAGATATGAATTCAGCAGCCCACATGCCTCGAACTTTGTGATTAACAAACCGCACATATACACCAAGTGGCTTATCAGTGACGCGGTTCTGATTAGCTTAAACATTTGCTCTGCTCTTTTAGTTTCTAATACGTCCAAGGTTTATAGTAGTACTAAGATAGAGCTAGCAAAATACATCAAACTTCCGTGGCTAGCTTCTTTTGACAAATGACGTACAGCAAGTTCAGAACTGACTGCTTAGAATTACAAATGCAAGAAGAAACTAGCCAGCAAACGGAACTCTCTTAGTGGGAGATTTACTACGGCTTCCTCAACACCACCTCCAGATGGAGAGCCAACTCTGAGCCTGTCCTGAGTCAACGAGAACAGACAGAAGCAGCAGAGCACAAAACAGAGAAGGATGCCAACAGACCAAAGCAACTGAGTAACTTTCTGACGATGCAGCTGAAAGCCGAACGGAAATTGGGAGAAAGCAGACCCAAGAAGGGGCGTAATTAGCTTGACGTTTGCCTGATGTTAAAATAGCCCACCATTGGCGGAAGCCTTGCTGATGCGCCGTTGTGTTTTTCTCTTCTGTGATGGGTACTAAACACTCCCCCCAAACCAAAAATGAAACACGGTGGCCGTGAATCGTGCGTAGAGAAAAGTTAACCACGTGGCCGCCATGCTGAAATATAAAAAGCTGGCTGCCGGCGGAGGTTAGAGCAACTGGAAAGATTGAACTCATGTCTGTCATCATACTCTTTTGGTGTCCCAGTGGTTAGATTTAGTACATTATGCAATAATCAGTGATTCTTCTTCAAATAACGGACGTATTAAACATATAGCAAGTCCATGAGTTGCAAAGAATAAAAAAATACCTAGCTTCATATAAACAGCCTTTCTTCTTAGGATGCTGGGACTAAAGTATCAATTTACTATCACTGACCATTTTCTGTGACAGATATGTTGAGGTTCACAGTAAATCCGTTTTGCATATTGGGCTACAATTTTTTTTATATTTGTCAAACATTTTGGTAAGTAAATGTCGAAGTGTATAATGTTTGGAGAGATGCAAAAAAACAAGGCATCTGCTGAAGGTATCAGAAAGAACTCTGAATTAAAGCTTATCTAACTGATGAGAGAGATATGACGAAGGTGTAAGTTACTGTGTTAATGTAACAAAGTGCAGCAAACTGCCTCTTGAGGCTGGGCATGCACTGCAGACATCTAGGCACAAGGAAGCAGAGTTATGAAAGAGGATGACCATAAATTATTATTATGATTATTGAGTTCTTATGTAGCGAATAGCTACCCCAAGGGTTTCCCAGCACTTAGAGAACAGGTAGAACAGCTTAGAAAAGAACTAAAACGATTCCCTACAGAAGGTGGATAGGGAGGCACAGCATCGCTAAGCCTGGGTTCTATAAACTGGGGCCCACAAAGGAAAAGGAACGGCCACCTATCTGTGTGCGTTTGAGTCTAGTGACTGTAAAAATAAGTTGATTGTTAGCACGTAGAATGAGAAAGGGGCGGTAGGAAACCATCAGTTTTTGCAGGTACCAAGGCCACGAGCATGAGCTAATTTCACGCATGAAGCAAAGTGCTTCAAAATCTATTTGCTTGTCCACTGTAGGCCAGTGAAGATTGTGAAGAAGGCCAGATGCAGAGGAGTATTTGGAAAGGCAGAACAGGAACCTGGCAGAGGTGTTCTGCACCACCTGAAGGAGTCTTATCACAGCCTTATCTGCCCCCAAATACAGGATACCGTCATAATCTAACCTTGATAGTATCAAGGCTTGGATAACTGTTCTTTGAGCAGAGAAAGGAAGTATCCACAGGATCTTTTTAAGCAATTTAATGGTGGCGAACCATGTGGTGGCTACTTTAGCTGCCTGCAGCTTCATGGAAAGGGAGGAGTCAATCCAGAAGCCAAGGTTCTTCACTTTATTGGTGGGTTCAGGAGGCACTCCCAGCAGAGCAGACCAGTGTTTGGATCCCAGAGCCGGGGGTTCGTACCCAATATCATAACCTTGATCTTGTCACCATTTAAATTTAGGGAGTTAATGTTCATACAAGTGAAGACAAAGCCAAGGCAGGAGTTAAGATCTTCAGAGTTAACTTCCTGGCTGGACGCGAAAGAAAATATAATCTGGGTTTCGGCCGCGTATGAAAACAGGGTGAGTACACAGCCAAAGGGCGGACATACATGATAAAGAGCATGGGGCTGGGTGGACACTATAGTTGTAGAAGAGACCTGAAAAGTGCACTCCGTCAAGAAGGAGGATGGCCATGCAAACGCCGTATCTTGAAGACCCAATTGAGTCAGTCTTTCAGCAGGGATATCATAGGACACTATAGAAAGCCGCGCTGAGATCTAATAGAATAAGCGCGTCTGTGGTCATATCCGGGAGCCGCCTAAGATTTTCCGTGACTCCTAGAAGGATGGATTCAGTGCTGTGCCCTGCTCTGAAGCCTGACTGGGATGGATGGAGATAATCCTGGGCCTCCCCAAGTGAGGTGAGCTGGGCGTTTACATGTTGCTTCCAGTATCTTGGACAAGGTAGGTAGCAAAGAAATGGGTCTAAAAATTGGATCAGTTGTCCGATTCCACATGGGGTTTTTTTGACAAGGGGAGAACCATAGCATGCTTCCATCCTTTAGGCAAGTGCCCCTCAGGTAAAAAGGAGTTTAAAAGTTCCACCACCAATTGCATAAGGTGTGGGCTCAAATACTTAGTTTGGTTGGCGGGAGAGGCTCTAATGGTGAACCCGATTGAATTGACTGCAATAAGTTCAGAAGACGAAGATAGTCCAAGGGGAGCAGAGACTGCAGTCTTACAGGCGAGCAGCCTGTCAACAAGGGATTTTCTTCCCTGGTGGAAAGTAAAATGGAGTTGGAGTTTGAACTATTACTCCCTGGATGGACATGGTCATTCCTAGTAGTAGCCAGGGTCAGTTGAATATCTGCCACCTTCTTAGCAAAGAAGTCAGCAAGTTCACCACATTGAGCTTGTGACAATGGGGGGGGGGGCAGTATTCCTGGGGTCTGACAGGTCTTGGACCACTTTAAAAAGTGTTTTGGGGCTGTTTTGTGCTTGAGAGATTTTTCCTGAATAGGAAAAAAAGGCTTGAGCATTGTTGCAGTGCACATAATAGGGATTTAGAGCTATTTTAGATTTCATTTTTGAATTCACATCAAATAGCTTCTTCCAGGCCCATGCTAATCACTTACAGATTTTCTTCGCTGCCTGTAAGGACTCATTAAACCTTGGGGCGGGAGGTGTTGCCTATATGAGCATTTAGATTTGGCTGATAGAGTTGTATCTTAAGAATCTCAAAGCCAGTTATCGATCGCAGGTTTATCTAGGTACACCTTCTTAGCTAGCTGAGATAGAGTACTTAACAGGCGCGTATTAAAACTGCCGCCGGGGAGGATGAAGAATGAAAAGGTATAAAAAAAGTAAAATCTTCAAAGGAAAGGTGCACCAGGAAAAGAAGAGTCTTTCAAAACTCGCATTATTTTAGTCCATCATCTTCCTTTATTTATCTAAAGACTTTTATGCAGACAAAATGAGCTTTCTGTTCTAAAAATCAGCCAACGCATTTCGTTCCTGGATGCCTAGGAACTTTATCAGGGCTCAGCATGTAGTTTAGCTTATTCACCTTATTAATATATGGTAGTCATCATATCATGGGGTATTATTCGTCTCGTCCATAGACAGTATACGGAGCCCAAGTCATGCTTCAGCTCAGGACCAGAGTCCTGTCAAAAAACTGAAGTATCTTGCGGTCTCTGTTTGCACAGTGCCATCTGCACAGAGATAGAAAGGGATAAAGTATTTTGCCATTTTTACAGCAAAGTCTTTGAACAAAGCATTTGCACAGTGCTATCCATGCCGAGCTGTAAAATGGCCAAAGCCCTTTACCGTTCCAGGCAAAGTGTTACAGCTTTGGATTGGTAAAATACCATCCAAGCCATGGCAAAACACTGTCCCTTTCTATCTTGGCGTGGATGGCACTGTGCTAATCCTACGCTCAAAGACTTTGATAGAAAAGCAGACATTTGAGGTGGGCAAATTTAGAGTGTCACTGGTGTTGAGAGTGCTCTATACTGGAGCTGCTTTCCACCGAAACTTGAGAACTATATATATACAGGTGGAGTGGCGACAACTCTCCCAAAAAGAAATAGTGCTCACCGACATATAAAGCAGACTGTGTAACGACACATAAAAAGTCCAGTCTTTATGGGAGGTTACAAATGCAGACAAGGCGGTACCAAGGGGGGGACTATTAAGCCTATTTACAAATAAAAAGCAACAATTTTGTGTAACGTAATAGACAAATCTGTAGTAAGGCCTGTAATGTTAGAAAAAATAGGGTATAGCAAATGACCTGCTTTATGAGTGGAGGAAGAATTTATTAGATTAAGGTTCAGAGTGCCAAGGTCGTCTAAAACAACCTGGCTATACAGGGTACAGCCTGGCTATACAGGGTAACATCTTCTAAGTGCAGATTTAGACCTCTATGGAGGTTATGCAGCTTTGGAAAGAAACCAGTTACTTACCTGTAAAAATTATATTGACACTTCATAGTCTTCTAGATTCATAGCTTATGAAATATTATGTGGCCTAGTGGTTTAGTCCAGAAAGGTATGCAGGAATACAGTTTTAGGCAACAACTATAAGTGGAGTCAAAATTACCTATTATGATGTTGAGTTCACACCAACCATGCTTCATTGTACAGTCAGCATTTTCTGTTTTTTTATTGCCCATAAATTGTTTTGTGTATAAACCAGATTTATTTCTGTAAATGTTTTCCTACTGTGAAGGACCAGCTCTCGCTCACTGGGGAGGTGGGAGGTCCAACAATGAAAACAGATTACTTCAAGCAGCAAAATGATTGTTACAGGAAGTAACTCGTTTATTTTGCTGTGTAAACCTATTCTATATCACATGCTCAGCAAAGATTATGGAGCTGCATCACTCCCGAGGCAGTGGAAGGAGAATAGGAGCAAACACATTTCTGAAACTGTGTGACTCACTTGAGCTGCTTATTGAGACTACACACACACACAGCAGTGTTTACCAAGTATATATGCTGATTTCCAAGTTGCTGCTCAGCAAATAATATACTTAAGCATGGTAGTGACGGCCCTCTCTTTTTTCAGTGTGCCTGTAGCTTCATCTCTAGAGAGCACAAAGAGAGAGAGAGAGACACGAAGAACACATCTGAATTGTTTGCAAAATCTCACCGTGATTTCCTTGGTAAATGACATTTTCACGTAAGGTTTGTGTCTCCTGCATGTAGTTCATCACAGCTCTCTTAGGGCCTCATGTAGGTACCTCAATACCGGTCGGTAACGGCCGAAAATCAGTAAATATCCCGTTACCGACCGGTATTGAGGCAATTGAGATGTAGGTGGCTGATTTCTGGATTCGGTATTTACCGAATCGGAATTTTAAGAAATCGGTAAAATACCAATTCGGTAAATACCGAATCCAGAAATGCAATGTAGGGGGCACTCAAGTGAGTGCATTATTGGTGTCTGGATTCATTATTTACCACCAACTACAAGTTGATGGTAAATGACGAATACCTTACAAAAAGCATTTTTGTGCTATTTGTAAAGTGCCATGTGGCAGACAGACATGCCCTTAGGGCATGTATGTGCGCCACATGTGCACACATGCACGAATCAGGGGTGCAACAGGGTGTCAATGTGACACCCTGCCACCCATGATAATGCCTCCCCTATTACCGATTCGGTATTTACCGAATCGGTAATAGTAACTGGCTTCCCATTCATTCCTATGGGCCTCCAGGCCCATAGGAATGAATGGGAAGGGATGCATTATTACCGATTCAGTAAATACCGATTCATAATTACCGATATTTACCGAATCGGTAATAATTACCGATTATTTACCTACATACTATTTACCGATTCATAAATACCGAATCGGTAAATAGTATGTAGGTTACCTACATGAGGCCCTTAATCTCCAATGTGCAAGTGAATTTGGCAGCTGGAAGAAGGATGGCAACTGTAGTGAATGAGTAAAATGAAAATCAGAGTTTTTCTAATGGTAGAGCTTGGATTTTAGTAACATTATATAAAGAAATAATAGCTTTTAAATGTAGGGGCATATTTTTTTAATGCTTCAAGCTCCAGTTCAAATGGCAGGTTCTTAAGATGTGCTAAGACAATATTAGTTATAGGCTGGAACTATGTCTGGGATGCATTCTCCTTATTTCTTTAATGTCTGGGATGGTAAAATGTTGTTTAACTCGGACACCCCTTGTGCATGCAGCAACAAAAAATAAGCGTACTTACTTACAATGGTGCACTGGTCAGTAAGTACACCGAGTATGAATTGATGTTTGTTTCTTGCATCATTCAGTTTTTGCATTGGCTTTATACCCATCAAGAAAACAAATCTTTTGCGGCTTAACACGTTTGTGTTACTGACATCCTTTCTTCCCTTAATGCCCCCTAACTTTTATGGTAGCTTTTGGTGGTGAAAGTCTCAGCTGACAAGATTAAAGTTATTAGCTCTGGTTGATACATTTTCCCCTTTCGCATCAGTAGTAATTGTGGTAAGACAGGAAACCGCTTGATTTGTTGCTGCAATGGTTTCATGAGGTGACCCTTCTGGCTCAGTATGATGCTATCTTTATCACAATCACGTGAAAGGACTTGCACCCGTTGATGACTAGAGGATCAATGGTACTAATGGAAAAGCTTAAGAAAATCTCACATACCAATTGAGTGATAGTTAATTTCCCTTAGATGTGTGGATACATGGATGCAAAGCTGTGGCATTCTGTGTGATTGCAACCAGATTAATGCATGGTGTTCCCTTTGCTTTGAAAATGCTTAGGACAACTCCATGAACCAATCTCCAATCCTGAGACATGCCAATTGCTTCCTTAATTTGCCTTTTATAGCTACTGATCCCATGTAAATTGACGTGTCACCGAAGAAATTTTATTTCGAATGGTCAATTGTCAAAGCCGCAGAGCTCATTTTGATGGTCTGTATGTTCCCGCTTCCTTGTTTATGTAAAACAAACCTGTAGTGTATTCAGTTAGTATCTGCATTACCTTTCCCCTTTTTTGCTTTGTAATTTTTAAGTGTGAGAAACACATTCTTTGTTCCCTTAGATTTAGTGACCACTGAGCTGTAATTTTAGATCTGCACACTATCCAGTGTGCGATTCATCTGTTTTTATAATCGTTGGGTAGGCTATCCTATGACATTTTTGCCTTTCATCATGCTATCTTATTTTCATCGTCTTAACTAGTTTTATATCCTGCTTGCGATAATCACTAGATCCACCACCCAAGTACCCGAGCGCCAGGCACGGTCAGACTTTTAATCATATCAGGATTGATTCCACATGAAAGTGTGTGCATCATTATCTGAATGCAAAATGTAATCATTCTCTGCATTTTCAGAAGTGTTCTTATTGCCAGAGACAGTATGGAAAAGGTGAACTTGTTTCTAAAATGCAAGTACTCGTGTTTGGGCAGCCATCACTGTCATCGTAGCCAATTCTATTCCAAAAAAAACTTCCTGCTTTGATGGAATGGGTGACTATTTTTTCCTATTGACTGTAAAACCGAAATAGTACAGGAGTTAAATGACTTGGCTTATAATGAACTGATTCTTGAAAGAGTTCCCCGAGACCAGCAACTAGCATAGATATGTGCAAACACAAATGGAATGTTGTAAGTGGTGTGCAACCACCACTGCTCAAAATTCTGTACATATATGTGGTGCAGACGTCGTTACGAAAGGTAAACCCTAGAAATGAGAGTGAAAGCTCTCATGGAAAATTAGATACTTTCAAAGCTTCCGATTCATCAGAATGCGAAAACAGTAATTTGTTTAGGTGTTTATTGTTGCCTAAATCCCCTTCTTCAAGTAGAGCTATCACATCCTGCTAAGATGCCATTCCGAATCTTAGTGTTATCATTTTTTAACAAGTGCAGTTATAAGGCTGGATCTTAATGTTGGGTCTTCCTTTAGCCTGGGCCGAGTTAGCAGAGTTCAGCTACACGGAACTCCGCGAAGTGCAAAAAAAACCTCTGCAGCGCTAGGCGGAGCTCCGCGAGCAGCGGAGTGCATTAGATAAATGCTGTTCGTGGTGATTTTCAGTGCCAGGTGCTTGTCCGCACCGTGATTTTCAGTGCCAGGTGCTTGTCCACACTGTGCAATCATCACGAAAGGCACCATGCACAGATCAAGTGGGCGCAGCCTCCTCTTTGCAGCTCGAGTAAATTTTCACTTGAGCGACAGCTTTCTCAACGCGAACAGACTGTTTCTCAATGCGAGCGGTCGCATGCATACGTGACCACTCGCAATGAGAAACCTGACCGCCCGTGTTGAGAAATCTCGCAGGGAGGTTGATTTTCCACTCTCGCTAACTTGATGTTGATGATCGCCGACGAGGAAAAAGGACGCTGGGATGTGGATTTTCCTCGCTCGCCAACTTGACACAGACAACCGCGAGCGAGGAAAAAAACTCCGCTCCGCGTAATGCGGAGTGTAGAAAACTCTGCAAACTCTGAGAGCGGAGCAAGTTCACCGCCCAGACTGTCTTCCGATCCTATTAAAACGTGCACTGAAGACACTCCCTACCTAGATCCACTCCAAGCAACACATTTTTTATCACTTCCTCGAGCTGTAGCTCTTGGTCTTCTAGTAGCAGTAAAAACAGATGGTTCTTTTTGCCAAATTGAAAGTTTTAAATGCTTTAATAATGTAGTATTTTCCAATTCTAATCAATATTCATGGCTTTTAGTGCTCGTCTGTTCGTGGCAAGTAACCCGCCCACTTTTCCACTAGTGGTAGGCAAAAAGCTGTCACTTGCTGGTTGTGACATTTCTTCATCTACAACACTCTTTGCTCTCTTCTTATACTCCTTTGGATCATGTTCCATGATCGTCTTAATTTCAAGATATTTTAGTTAGCTATTCTCCATTGTGTAGCTGCAGCCATTTTAATGTTGTTGCTCATTTTGTCTGGCCATTTGTTGTTCTCATCTGGGGATTGGCTGATGCTTCGATCCCTTCTTACAGTTGCCACAGTCTAGGATTCTGCCTCTACATGGTGTGGAGTACACACTTGATCTTGTGTTGGGAGCTTGTATTTCTTCTCCAGTACTGCCTTGGAAATGTATTACAAAGAAACTCACCAGCCGTGAAAATATTATTGCACATCCAAATAGTAAATCCAAATGTTTAGGCTGCTATACGCATTGTAGCCTCCTGCTGCAAAGGTTACCAGTCTAGACTATGACCACCTCAAGATAGTCAGGAATATAGAAGAGAAAAAAAAACTAAGAGCAAAACATATTTGGATAGCACAATACAAATTATAACTGTTGAAGCAAGTGAATTGCCACACCAGAAGATGCAGAATAGTGTCAAAAGTAAAACTAATCTGACTGAAAATGAGGCACATATAGGCAAAACAAATGGCAGAAGCAAAACAAATGGTTAAACCTGCTATCTCCATGGTGTCTGTGTTCTGGCTTTAAAACAAAAAGGGTCCAGATTTAGATCTGCACATGAGTAAAAGTATTAACGGTCTTGATTTACCAGTTGTGGTGGTGGTGATCCGGTCGGTAGTGGCTTTTCATTTTGAGTTTGCCAACTGCTAGCAGACGTGGTAAAGGCAAAATTGGCAGAATTCCCTGTTGTTGTATGTCAATGTAATAATATGCAGCAACTTCAGGGATCGTCAGATTGTTCATAACAAAATCTTACCCTACGTCTTGTAAGCGGTTTGATGAGCCCACAGAATTCTTGAATATCTATAAGGGGCCCAGGATGAGAAGTCAGGTTTCTGGGATGCAGAGAAAGTCATAGAACGGTTCCAGTTGTTAGCGGAATGCCCAATGCATAATTTGCATCATGAGTCTTTGCTCTGAGAGATCCTGCACGCAAGCTTCTTTCCAGTTTTGCATTTTTCTTTTGGTCTTGGCATGCATGACAATCATGCTTACGCACTAACAGCCACTATAGCTAGGTATTGTAAAATTCTGTCTGGTCAAGTGGGATATACCAAGTAAGCTTTTCATAGAGTAATACTACTATCTCATCATATAATTATATAGCATCTCTCGGCATAGTTCAGGAGCCTCCAACTGTGCAAAAGATAATTATATCAGCTTCAGACATGCTCTTCGCTGTTACTGTCCAACCATGGAAGTGTCTTAATTCACTCATGCTACACACCATGTTGATACTTTATGGGCTACTAGCTCATCATCGGATTGCAAGATATGGACAGTGGTGGCAGCGTGAACTGTTAGCAGGATAGAACTTTTCATTGATACCTACAGAGGTGAGTGGCTTACCAGCCTTGCCATGTACAGTACAGTACCACGGGCCCCACACTATATCCTGTGCACAAGCGTAGTGTGTGTCTGCATGCATGCATACCATCAGTGCGTGAAAGAAGTGTGGAAGGAGTGTGTGTCATGTTAGCCTATGGACACTTCAGATACAACGTTTTCTATTACATGGAACTCTTTAGAAATCTTTTGCAGTCAGAGACCCAGAATTAAACAAGCATTGGCATAGCCAATAGGTCTCCCTTTTGGGACCTTATAAGTATTTAGTTATGCAGCACAATATCCATGGTGCAACATCAACTGTTGCATGGCTAAACACTTATAAGGTCCCAAAGGCGAGACCTATTGGCTATGCCAATGTTTGTTCATTTTGCTGGAGATAAAGTAAAGGCCATTTGGGCACAAGACATGCACTTGGAGATCAGGTGTGAGGATGGCATGTGGTCACACGAAGAGGGTTCATCTACACAGAACCTTTATTACACTGGGAATTATTTTGAAAATTAAGGCAATCATTATAGTCTCCTACATGTCAACAGTTCAGTAAGGGTTTTACCACATGGTTTGGCACGGAACCCACACCTGGGCATCCCCTTCCTATTTAGACGGACAGATGCAAAAAGAACAGATGATGGACGTAATTGAGAACAAATGAAACACACACTAAGGGCATCACAATATAAACTTCAAAAAAGTGACGCATTGAGTGCGTGAATCAATCTCAGCCACTAGCAATTTACTAGAGCCACATTCCAATACACGGTTTGTGGCGCACCACGACACATCAAATTAGACCCAGCTATATTCAAATAAGACTTGGTCCTGCTGCAATAGAAAGGTCCAGAGGTATTATACAACTAACACTATTTAGAGGCAAAAGGGGTATCCAGATTTTGGCTTTAATAACCCTGTGCAAAACACTATTATTCAGCTAAGATAACAACCCGTGGAAATGTAATACTGTATAGGGTGTATATGGTGAAGAGCTACTATATTGTTATTACATGCAGTATTTCAATACATCAGTATTTCAATTGTGAAATCCTATGCCATAAATAACTTTAAAAAATAGAGCTAACTTATTTTGCATGTTTCCTTTTTATATAATTTTTAAAAAATTGCTGCAAAAGCCAAAGTTTTGCATTTCAAACGTGGAGAATGTACATTGCTTCAACTTATAAATATGTAAACAGCAAAAATGGTATGATGTAAATTTTCTCCACAAGGAACAAAATCTTACCAATGACTTATCCTGTTTTTGTCTCCGCACACAACTAGTGTACTGCACAGTAGGGGCATCAAGTTGGCTAAGCTTCAGCACTCAAGAGTATATAACGGGTGAGGTTTGGCTGCAGCACATAGGGGTATCAAGTAGTTTATGCCACGTGTGCATGAGCAACACAAGGGGCAGCAGAACCTCTGTACCAAGGGAGGAGTGGCAAACACCAGAGTAAGGGAGTAAATCTCCAATACATGGGTGGATGTACTGCAAACTGCCGAGCGAGTGACTGCAACATGGACAGAGGGGCAAAGCAGGCAGCACTACGGGGCTAGCAATGGGTGAGGGGGGGATTTAAACACAATTGGGGTACATTAACTGGGGGAGACTTGCTGCACATGATGGATGTTTGGGGAAAAATTCAGGTCATGTCTGCTGGTGAGATGCATCGGATTCGACCCAGCGAGGTCAGTGCTCTTGTAAACAGAGAAACACTGTGATACACAGCGACCCACTGCAAAACCTCCATCTGAAATGACCCAAGAGCCAGATTGATAGGGACCAGGACACCACTATAATCCTATGAGAAAGTGTATATCTTCAAACCGGAAGGATTAAGCAAGGCAACTCACCTCGGGGGGGGGGGGGGGGGGGGGGGGGGGGGAGTGCGGCAAGTACTGAGCGATGCTAATGCTACACAACCAAGAGTGGGCGCGTATCCACAAGATATATGAGGCGGGTGCATATTGCCTGGCGGGCTCCCCACGGACGTCCGAAAGTTACAGAATGAAAACAGGCTTTCGCATGTGAAGGAAGGGAGAAAGAAAGAAAGTGAAACTGTATAAGGGCACAGACATTTTACTTTCAGCTGAAGGATAAGCTCATGAAATGGAACGGGGGAGGTACCTACTTTTTTCCTGCAGAACAGTAAAGCTTTCTTCCCTCGCTCGCCAAAAGAGGTTATCTATTGAAATACTTTATATCCCAATGAAACATAAAAAGCCGCACCACATTTATAACACGTTGCGATTGCTGTCCAGGAGAAACCTGCGGCATTGGTGCGACCCGGTCTGGGGAGGAGGGGGAAAGGGAGTCGGAGCGGAAATAAGATCGCACGCGCACCTCAAGTTTAAAAAAAAAAAAAGCACGCGAGTGATGCGTGCGCAGCAGAAGTGAAAGTAATCGCGCTCCAGAAGGCGCCTCGGCGCTAAAAGCTGGTTGCGCACGTGCAGACGCACGTGAACGCAAGCGCTAGGCCAGCCAAAGCAGCGTGTGGTAGCACTTTTTAAAGCCCCTACTAAATGTCTTGCCGTGCAGCGCATGAGATGGCTCAGGCGAGACCTAAAAAGGATGTCTGGAAGGACTGTATAAAGAATGCCAGAGCTTCAACTCAGTAGTTCAAGATATTTAATGACCAAGAGAGCTGTCACCCACTAGGGCGCAGGAGGATTTCGGGAATTTAAGTCATGTGTCTCTTGCTGCCAGTTTTCCGAGAGGGAGAGGGGCAACATCATCTAGAAAACTGTAACCTGCTGCTGAAGATCTGCATTGGAAATGGGAGCGCTAAGTTAAGAGTGGGCCACTAGAGGTGTTTCTGTAAAGCATCAGCCCCTAGGAAAACCCCATTGAACGTTCCCTGCTTTGTGTCTGCCTCTGAGCTGTGTTTTAGAGTGAGGAAGGCACCACTACAGAAGGAGACACCTGGGATGAGCTCAGGTGGGCAGTACCCATGCTATTGTGGTGATCAACCGAGGAAGAACAATGTGAATTAGTTTGTGCCTGTTGTGATGGTATAATGCAGAAGGCTCAATGCCTAGAACGATGGAACCACTTTTATTGTGACTGCTCATACTGCCATTATTGTAGCACCTCAGTGCAGCTGTGCTATCTCATCATATGAAATCCCCTCTTAAGAAAGAGGTATGACCTCACAGTGACCCAGCAAAGCGAACCAAGAAGAACTTGCTCAACCCATTCTCAGAAACGTGTCCATCAGGCCCAGCATGCATGCTAACCCGACCGCAACTGCTTGCCTAGATGGACTGCACTAGAAACTGCTCGAGATGCGTCAGTGGGGACTGTACTGCATCTGCCGTCCAAATAAAGGACAAACTGCTCTGCTGGTAGAGCCATCATAACAACGGACAGGGATAAAAGAACTTTCTGAACATTGATGCCTGATACTGACACGATGGTCACTTACTTGAAGTGAGGTTGGGGGCCATGGAGTTGGGTGTCTAGTTGGCAGGGAGATAGAGACAGCCAAAGCACCTGCTACATTCATGTAAAGCTTGTTCAATTAGTACCATTGATGCGCTACCGACTCCTGACTGAGTATAGTACTTGCCCATAGTGGCAGTACTGTAGAGTAGTCTTGTAATTTATTGTTTCTATAATTCTGTAGGAACCTCCGTAGTTTTGAGTTATTGTATGAATAAAATGACTTGCCTTTTATTAAGGTCAAGTATTTCCTATAAGTTTGATTATAGGTAAGTTGCTGTGGGTGCTGTCGAAATCAGAGTCTCACATTCCACACCACCTCTCTGAGTGAGCTTTGGACACTTTATCTGTAACAACCATTGAGATGTAAGTGCTAAATGGGTATACTTGGTGCTTGATTTGCATGGCCATAGTAAGCAGGACTCCAGGATAATAGTGACAAAAAGCCCATAAACCCCATTGTTGTGGCCTTTAGCCCCCCTACGCCTGGGACCCACAAATTAGGTCTGAAAGTTGTCCATCAGGACCGAGAGTAAGGGTTTTCGCTGGCCACTGATATTGTATGACTTATGAACAACATAAGCAATCTTATTTGGACCTGGGGAAATAGGGAGTATTCACAGTGAGATCTGGGGCTAACATTTCTAGTTCACAAAGGCCCTTGATAGCGAAGTTGGACAAAATGATTCTATCTGATTAAAGCTTCTAGGGGGATGTAAAGTTTAAGGGGCCATCAAATGCAAAAACAACAGTTGATGGACAGAATGCAGAACAATGTAATACATTCACCCCAGTACAGAGATCTTGGCCTAAATCCATCGTTTTTTGCTCACCATGCCATTCCAGTTCAGACTCAGCCATATGCAAATCAGTCTTGACCCTGTGCCTCATGGGAACAGTCTAGCCCGAAAAGCCAAGCCAGGTCCTCCCTGGACTGGAAACAAGCATCCTAGGACCGGTTTCGGGGTTTCACCCCTCTTCAGCCAGGATGGCTTGATTCCAGTGGCATGGAAAGCACAGGACCCACGTCTGGGCATACCCGTCCCACTCGGGGGTGACAAATGCAAAAACAACAGTTGATGGACAGAATGCAGAACAATGTCATACATTCACCCCAGTACAGAGACCGGGGCCTAAAGCCATCGTTTTTTTGCTCACCATGCCATTCCATTTCAGACTCAGCCATATGCAAATCAGTCTTAACCCTGTGCCTCATGGGAACAGTCTAGCCCGAACTGCCAAGCTAAGCTGGCATGGTGAGCAAAAGAATGATGGATTTAACCCAGATCTCTTGACTGGGGGAGAATGTTTTGATTTGTTCTGCATTCCGTCCATCAATCGTGTGTCTTTTGATCACATGCTCCCAAGCTCTTCAAAGTCTAAGGATTATATCTCAAAGAAGGATGGGGAGGGATGTTGAATTGAAGCACTTTTGCTTAGAATCAAACAACAAAAGGAAAGAGATCCTGAATGCAAGACACTGTTGGCAGCCTCCTTACAAATGTATGTGATGCGCCAATTTGTAAACCCATATGCAAATATAGCTCGTATGTCTCACCTCCTATTCCAGCTTCATTGTTAACCAGGCTCACCGCTGGTAGATTTGATTTTGATTGATTTGATTTGATTTATCTATTTGTATAGCGCGCGATTGCCCGAGGGCGTCTTGGCGCTGAGATATACCACTGGGTCTGATGATATTGACTAGAGCTGTGTGGAGAAAAGCCATGTTTTAACTTCCTTTCTGAAGGATTTCAGGGATGGACTGGTTTTTATGTCTAGTGGTAGTTGGTTCCATATTCTTGCTGCGTGTACCAGGAAGCTTCTTCCGCCCCAGTTAGTTTTCCTAAATCTAGGGACCCTGAAGAGTTTCATTTGGCTGGATCTGAGCAGTCTGTTTGGCTCATATAGTTGCAGATGTGATTTTAGAAATTGTGATCCAGTTCCGTTTAGTGCTTTGTATGCCAAGCATAGTGATTTAAAATGTATCCTACTCACAATTGGTAGCCAGTGCAGGCTTTTTAGTTTATGGCTTACTTTTTCGAACTTTGGTATTCCTAGTATCAACCTGGCTGCCGCATTCTGCAGGCGTTGTAGCTTAAGTAGGATTTTCTTCATTGCTCCGGCATATAAGCCGTTCCCGTAGTCCAGTCTGGACAAGGCCAGTGCTGTCACCACTGTCTTGCATGAATCATACGGTAAGTACGGTAGAATCTTTTTGATCATTAGGTCTCGCTGAGCCCCAGCGCTTGCGCTGGCTCGGAGAGACATTTTATAGTTGGTATTTTCAAAGTGCTGCCGTGGCCTAAAGCCTCAGTGCACGTGAACGTGCACGCGCGCAGCGCCATGTGTCTTTCCTCGGCAGCACGCGATCGCAATCGCGATCACTTTCACTTTCGTGGCCGAGGAAAGTGGCGAAAGCTTGTTCTATTTCTTTGTCTTCTTGTTCTTGTTCTTTTTCTTCTTCTTTTTAGTCTTCGTCTTCTAGTCCTCTCTTAAAACGTATTACTAACCATGTTAATGATACTCATTTTATCAGCCTCGAAAGATGAAAGGCTGAACATACATTTACAAGTATATGTGAGTGCATAATTTGTGCACGTTTCATGTTTAAACCATGTAGCTGCTTTTGATATTTGTTTGTGTATAAATATATATTTTAGTTTTATAACGTATATGTTCTTGTACAGTGTGTGCGCTATCGATTAACGTATTTACAACCTTCTGGATTTTATCCAACAGGCACCTTGCAAGCCGGAAATATTATCTCAATGCTGCTGGAAACATTACAAGTCTTAGAAGGCAAGGTGCTGCGGGACAAAAAGTTGTGTTATTGTGTGACACCTGGCATGAAGGGTTCTAGCATTTAAGTCTTAGGGTGGCTGTTTTTTTGTTTTGTTTTTACTTGCATAAGGTGTGCTCCTGGGAGTACTGACACTGCAGTTCATCGGTCTTTAGGGAGATCCTTAGACCTGGCACTTAGTTTTGGCACTTCTTCTTTTCTGTACAATATACAGAATTAGATTGAATTTTATTTTGACAATACCCCAGCCTGCCACAACAAAGGAGTGGACTGTGTTTGCCCTGGACTGTTTGACATGAACCGCATCCACTTACATACCCCTTTTCAGTTAAATAAAACATATTATTACCAAATCCTGAGTTTTTAAAAAACCAATCATATAGATTAATCCCAATATCAACATGTGACGTACAGACAATGCTCACTCACACCAACGTAGCAGGTGCAGTGGCCAATGAGCTGCCTTGCGGGTTATATCGCGAGTATACGACGATATAACTAGTGCTGAGCGATTCGAGACAAGGGCACAGGAAGTACTTTGGAACTGCCCACATGGACGGAAGCAAGGGCCAAAGAAGGGTTGAACCATTTCGGAGCATTGTAAGTTTTAAACACTTACATCTGCTGTTAATACCAGCAGGAAGTGTTGTCAGAAGTTCTATGAAACTGTTTCCTCAGCTCCTGTAAGTGCCGCTGCTTATGAAGGCTTGGCAGAGCTTGACCCTTGTGTGCCTCTCCTGTTGGCGCCTGAAATATTCCTTCCCGTGCTTCGACTTGAGGTGTCTTCTCAAAGTCAAAGTGCTGATGGGGTAAAGTGCTCTCCCTCCCTGCTCAGCTGCCGCATTAGGATTAGGGCACGCCTCCTGGCATTCAGCTTTTTCCCACTCCTGCGATGGCTGAAGGTCTTCTAGGGATCCAGCCTCTCCCAGCAGCAGATTCAGAGGAAGGCCCCGCAGTGCCTTGATGCGCGCTGTCTGCCACTGCAGAGCTGGGAAACGGAAACAGCAGCCATGCGAACTCCTAACTGCTCAGGTCTTCTGCTCCAGGTAGACGTGCCGCTTGCCGCTATGACACAGCCACTATGTGAGGTGGTGGGGGGCTACCTGAACTCTTAGCTAATCTGAAGCTCTGAATGCTTTAATGTGGAGAGCAATGGGACCCTCACTACGAATGCCACACCAAAAATCAGGTTCAGGCCAGGCTTTTTATTTAAGAGTGCGATTTTATTTTGTTTTTGGGCCATATAGACTGTGGCTATGTCCTCTAATGGTGGCTATGTCCTCTAATGGTGTCCTCAAGAGACATTTGAGATGCCATCAGTAATGTCATCAATGATGTCATTTAACATGTCATGCATGATGTAACGTGTGAAGTCATAAGCAGTGCACCAATGGCAGTGGCACACGTTATAGTTAGCTCAATAAACTGTAACTGATGAATTTCATTGTTTTTTTTTAGTTTTTAAATGTTAGTTTTTGTATTATTTTAACCCCTACTATGACACAACTTTAACCTTTGGTTTTTCATTGATTTTCAACTTTTGTTTAACATAAGCTAAAATCTTATTACCTTACCAAACTATAGCGTCACCTTAACCATAATTAAATATGTTATACAATTAAGACATAAATAATTAATAATTTAGAGAAAAACATAATTGTAGGCAAAATAGTGTGCAGGCACATACCAGTTGAAACAGTGCCAATCCAAAATAATTGATCCTAAAATTGGCATCCTGCATTATGGAAGTTGAAATTGTAACACACACCTTGGTAAGTCACATCAAAGTACAATGGAATACTTGCGAAGCGTTTAACACTAGACCCCGGGTCATATTTACAAGGGCATTGCGCCATTGGAGCATGAATTTTTAGGATGCTCTGGTGGTACTACGCCCTGCTCCATAGTTACAAAGCTGCGTCAAGCCACTTGCCATGGCTTAACGCTGCTTTGTAAATATCATGCCCTTTCACACAGATATCTATGTTCCACCACAACACCATTGCTTTTTGGCACTGCCGCAGATTTACAAGGATGTGTAAATCTGAGAAAGCGTGAAAAAAGAATGCCACTGAATAGCAGGCATTAGATGCACACAGTGAGGAGAAATATTTTTATTTCTCCTCATTTTTAGGTCTCGCCTAGCTATTGCGTTTGCGCAATTGCTATGCGAGACTCTAGTAAGGGGCATTTAAAAGTGCTCACAAAAGTGGATTGCATGGCGAGCACGCGCACAATCACGTGCATCGTGCCGCCATGCAATCTGTTTGGCATCGTACTTCAAAGGGATGGCTCCCCCGCCTGGAATGCGCTCCCCCGCCCCCGCCAAGCACGCACACAAATTTGCTTTCACTTTGCAGCAGTCTATTGCCTCCTGTCACACACGTCCTCCTTTCTCAGTTACAATCATCTGGAGCATCAGCAGCCTTCGTCTAACTAAACTCACTTAGGGCCACGCATTTGGTGCTCCGAGTTTCTCGGTGTGCACTTAAACTGCAACTAAAACCCACGCAAGTCTCATGATATAATTAACAAAAACTAATTTATTCATACATAAAAGGCCATTGCCGTAAAATTGACTACTTAAAAATACATCTGGTTATCCCAAAGGCGATTTACTAAAGATTTTTTGTCAAATGAGCTCTTTTAAACAAACTCACTTCCTTCCCAAAGTGAGAGGCATATCCCCGTGAAGTTTCAATTGCAATTTTTTAATGTACTGGAATTTATTTGCTCGGTTCTTTCCACCTAAGCAATTCGTTTTAAAGCCTCAAGGTGTTGTTATAAAATATGAACAAGGCAGAATGTATTTTAAATGTTTATTCCCTTCATGTCTTCTGTTGCGGTTGCAAAGCATCATCTGTTGTTGGACTTTGCTGTTTGAAATACGCAGACTGATTGCAGATCTGTCCAGGAGGGACCCCTTAACCAGTCTTTGGATTTCTGATATTTGGCTTCACTTTATTGGGGTGAATGCTTCCTGCAGCTCACTCCACAGCCCCGCCAGCAATTAACCCCAGCAAATAACGTGTGTTTCTACAGCATTCTCACAGAAATGAGGGCGAGAGAAACTTGCCCAGCTACGTTCTCCCAGAATCACTACTTGCACAAAAGAGCAACTGGACGTAAACAGGAACAAGCATTTGCAATGCAATAGGTCTCGCATTATAAAAGTGTGAGCAGTTGGCATTGCTAAAAATAATGCAACACTAGCTATTGGCTTTGTAAATGATAATGGCATTTATTTATGTGTTTATTTTATAAAATAGATTAAAAACGGCATTGTCATGAACAATGCCAATAGCTTAAACTTTTGCAAATGCGAGACCTATTGCATTGCAAATGCTTGTTTTTAGGATGTACCAGAGTGATGAAGCTAGTTTGCTGGCTTGAGCGTCGAAAGAAAGGTTGGTGTCTAACATGATCCCTAGGTTTTTTACCTTTTCTGAAGACTCTGGGCATCTTCCCATATCTTTAGGCCACCATAAGGGGGACCATATGTTTGTGTCTCCTCCTAATATCATGACCTCACTCTTGTCCCCGTTTAACTTTAAGCAATTCATTCTCATCCATTGACTGATTTTTGCCATGCAGATTTGGAATTTTTCTGCTGTGTCCTGTACCTCCTTACTTATTGACACCACAATTTGGGTGTCGTCGGCGTAGGATATAGGAGTGAAGCCGTTGTTCCTTATTATCTGTGCGAGTGGAGCTACATATAAATTAAAAAGAGTGGGGCTCATCGATGAGCCCTGCGGGACTCCGCATGGTAGATTGAACAGCTTGGATTTCGCTTCTCCTAATTCTACTGCGAAGGTTCTGTTCTCTAAGTAGGAGGCTGTGAGAGCGCATGCTGAGTCATGTATGTATGCTGTTTTTAACCGTGTTATAAGGATTTCGTGGCTGACCGTGTCGAAGGCCGCCGATAAGTCGAGTAGTATCAAGGCGGCCTTCGATCCATTGTCCATTATTTGCCTAAGTTCCTCCACTGCTGTAATCAGGGCCGTCTCCGTCCCATGTTCTACCCGGAAACCGAACTGGGAGTGATCCAGCCAATCTCCGTCCATCAGATGTTGAGATAGCTGTTTATTTAACAGTTTCTCCAAGATTTTTGCGGCAAAAGGGATCCTGGCTATGGGTCTATAATTGCTGGGATTTTCGCAATCTAGGTTAGGTTTTTTCAGCAGTGGCCTGATAGATATCATCTTCCAGTCGTCTGGGAAGATATTGGTGTTGATAATTTTGGAGAATAATTTTTCCAGTACTAGGCTTAGTTGTATGGAACAAACCTGCATTATTTTGGGTGGACAAGGGTCCATTGGGCTGCCTGAGTTGGTAGTGTGGATCTCTTTCTCAATCTGCTCAGCTGTAGGGGGTGTAAATCTAAAAGCTGATTGATCTTGTTGAATTAGTGGCTGTGATGTGTCCCTTTCTATTGTCTCAGTGCTCTGATTTTTGAAGGATTCGTATACTGATGAGACTTTATTCACGAAGAAGTCTCCTAGTATATTGCAGAAGTCTGATGACAGTGCTTCTGGGTTGTTGTTTTCGAACTTTGATAGTTTTTTGACAGTATCAAAAAGGGTTTTGCTAGAGTTTTTTGACTCGTTGATCTGCTTAACGAAGTATTTACTTTTTTCTACTATTATTAGTTTTTTGTAGCTGTTTAGGGTATCTTTGTATTCTTGTCTGAGTTGGGTATCGTAGTTAGTTCTCCATTTTTTCTCTGCTCTTCTACACGTTTGTTTTTGTGTTTTTAGAGCTTCTGAGAACCATGGTTGTGAGGGGGTTTTTCTTTTTAGAGTAGCCTTTTTTTGTGGGACTGTCAGATTGACTGCCTTATCTATCCATTCATTGAATTGTTTGCAGGCTATATTGCTATTGTCGTCAAATGTGGGGTGGGATGTTTGGAGTTTTTCTATAAATGCCTGGTTGTCAATTTTAGACCAGTCACGATAGGTTACTTGCTTAATATGTTCCACCGGTCTTCCGGTGTCCTCTTTAACTTCCAGGGTGAATCTTACTAGTTTGTGGTCTGACCATGGGATTGGGAGAGTGTCAATTTTATTTAGGCTCTGACATGATGTGAAAATACCGTCTAGCGTATGTCCGGCATTGTGGGTATCTAAGTGTACTTTCTGTTTCAAGTCGAAGTTTGCCATTGCATCAATGAATGCTGCTATCTTAGGGTCTGAATTTTTCTCTAGATGCAGATTGAAATCACCTAGGATGGTATAGTCTGGACATGACACACTAGATTCAAGAAATGGACTTAGCAAGTCTATTAAGGGAGTTTTTGCACTAGGTGGTCTGTATATTAGTATTCCATTAAACGTGTAATTGTTTGTAATTTTTATTTGGAAGGTTAATGTTTCGCAGTCTGGGGTACTACCTTTATATGATGTTTTAATTCTAAGACCTTCCTTTGCTATGATTGCTAATCCTCCTCCCCGTTTTATTTTTCTTTCAACTCTGGAGAAAGAGTATCCCTCCGGAATCGCTAAGGCCAGATCAGCATCTGATGCCTCGTCTGCCCATGTTTCGGTAATGAATAATATATCAATATTTTATTCATCTATTAGTTCGGATGTCTGAATATTATGTTTGACCAATGACCTGGCATTAATCAAACCTGTTTTCAAAATATGGTTCTATATCTTGGAATCTAGGATTTATCCATGTTTTTAACGGGAAGAAAGTCGAATGTAAGTGGGCATGACAGACATTTCTTACCTTCTTTGTGTGGCTCTATTTGAGCACATGTGATGTTTGGTCTCAGCCCTCGAAGTTCCTGGCTGGAGTATTTCCACAGTATTTTATCGGGGTTATTTTGGACAGGGGATATGGCCCTGGGCCCAGTCTTGGCGCGGACGGGCGCAGACGGGCTTGCCTTAGGCGCGCCATCGTCGCGTCCGCTGCGCGTTTGTGGAGGGCACATTTTCTAGTGGGATGGGAGGGGGTGTGGCCTGCGTCGGTGGGCGTGGCTTGTGCTCGCTCCGATTTTGGCGCCAAGAACTCCGACCCGCCGCAGCCCTGAAATCGGCAGCGCGGGGAGTTCTCAACAGGTGAGGTGGGGGAGTGCTCTGGGGTATCGTGCAACAGTTTTAAAGTGCAATTTTCAGTTAAAAGCAATTTTTTAAAAACAGTGCAACAATTTATCTAAACACGAAAGTTTTAAAAGTAATCTTTAAAATCAGTTTCGTCTCCCGGCTATCTCGCCTCAGGAGTGGTTAGTTCTGACAGCGGCCTGTGTTCCGCTCGCTCTTAAGGTCTAGCGAAGGGGGCGTGGCCTGCGTCGGTGGGCGTGGCTTGTGCTCGCTCCGATTTTGCCGCCAAGAACTTCGACCCGCCGCAGCCCTGAAATCGGCAGCGCGGGGAGTTCTCAACAGGTGAGGTGGGGGAGTGCTCTGGGGTATCGTGCAACAGTTTTAAAGTTCAATTTTCAGTTGAAAGCAATTTTTTAAAAACAGTGCAACAATTTATCTAAACACGAAAGTTTTAAAAGTAATCTTTAAAATCAGTTTCGTCTCCCGGCTATCTCGCCTCAGGAGTGGTTAATCTAGTTAGTAGTAGTAGGTGGAGCTTTTAAACAGGTAACCTTTTTCTCACATGTCCAACACTCTTTAAAGGAAGGTTAAGGGCTAGGGAATCCTGGAAGCAGACAATGAGTTAAGCTAGCATTGAATCATATGATCTCATTCCAGATTATCATTAATGTAAGTGTGGATCTTCCAGAGGTGTGCTTAAACAAAGATTGTCATGGGAGTTCTTGTAGATAAAAGATATCTTTCTTTATTCTTTATTTCGACTTCAAAGAGTCACAAAAGACAGCCATATGAAAATAAAACAAAACATTGACAATTTCCAATATACAGAAACAATACGTCATCGATGCGATATTAACCATGAAATTAAAAATTGTCAGTATTGCCTGAAAAGATGTCCTCTAGAAGAATCATCTGACATTAAGCAGATCGTATACAGCGGAAATAATCTCATTATACCAAAGATCTTCTTCTGATGCTCCACATTGCAGCTAAAAATTTGCTGACAGCAAAAACAGTTAGTGGAGATAAATCATATTTTAGTATTCGATAAGCATCCAAATGATTCCTAAAACCCCATTTTTTACATAGGGGAAGAATCCACTTCTTCCTAGACTTCTTGTACGAGGGACAAAAAAACATTACATGGACATCATTTTCTGGCTTCTCAGTACAGATGGGACAATTTACAATAGATGGAGGGTGCCATCTGCTCGTAAGAGCTCTGATTGGAAGGGAGTTGTATCTTCATTGGAGGAATAATTTCCTGAGACCAGTGGGATTGATATCATTTAACACTGTCTCAAGTTTATAATAATCTTTCATTAATAAAAAATAACTTGTCATTGATCCCAGGTTAGCAGTCGCTAACCACACAGACTGATTAGTTTCATAATACCTACTGACCAGGTCTTTGCGGGATATAGTTCTGGAAGCCTCTTCTGGTTTTGTCCACAAGGGGGAGTAGCCCAGCCTGTCAAACTCTTCCTTTATATATTTTAGCCAAGGGAGTTTTTGAATGATGGGATATTTTAATAGTTCCAAAAGTTCTTGTCTGTAAACAATAAGTTCAGGTGTTACCCATAAACGCCTCCAAAATGTTAGGGGCTTTAAACCTAATTCCTCCTTTATGGATCTTATTCCTAGATCTAACCTAAGAGGGAGAAGGGGAGTACTACTAGGAAGGGATAGTAAATGCCGAAAGAATTTATTTTCGATGGCCACGATATCTTGGGCGCAATTATGTCCTCACAACTCAGCGCCATAAGTTACTGCCCCTCTGGCCTGCATTTTATAAATCTCAAGTGGCGGACCAATAGGTTTTATGTGAGATTTATTCCATAGTTTAATGATCCCCCCGGTTTTTTGCATTAACTTTAGTTGGGATTTAGTCTGATGTTGAGTCCAAGTGAAATTCTCATTCACGGTGAGTCCCAAATACTCAAACATCTGAACTCTCTCCAAACTAACGCCGTCAATAGTCGGATTAGGACGCGATGATTTCGGGGGGGGTTAAAAATCATAAACTTTGTTTTAGCCGTGTTTATTATATAAAGATATAACAAATGGGGGCCATACCTCTGGAAATCAACTGATGTGAGTTTAGGTGTCACAAAGGGCATACATTTCAGAGAGAGGAACTTTTGAATGATGCGGCCATAGAAGCATGTAAAACATCTACTGCAAAACCAGACTTCAAAAACAACACCAAAAAAAATGTATTGTCATGTTATTGACAAAAATGAAAAATAGTAACTCCTAAAGCAGGCGTCAGGCTGGCAGGGAGTACAGGATAAAGAGGCACCCAGTATTAGAAGAGCTGACATAAGTGGGTTGTCAAGAGCCAGCATCAGCTCGACTACCCAAGCTTAAGTGCCTGACTTTCTTTAGATGTCTTGAATCCCCTCTTGAAAAGTAGTGGTTTTTCTTTTAAAGCCTTTATCACCATTGGGATTATTTTACAAGCAACAAAGCTAAGAACTGAAGCTATGATTTAGAACTGGAGATTAATGAAAAAGAGAATACCGCACATATAGATCTAGTGCCACATTTATTTGATTTTTATAGGTGCAAGGGAGAAAATGGATTAACCAACACACTCTCCACTTGAGGGCAAACTAAAAATGAATGCTCTTATCAAGTCAATTATATAAAATACTATATAAGTTTGCTATGCAGATCTGTATAAGCAATCTATCCAATCAGGCAATGCACACAAATCCAAGTTTTATCATTTTTTTTTTTGAGTCCGCATATGATTATTTGTAGGCATAAAATATAGCGCTCCATTTAGAGAAGTAGTTTTAAGAAAATAAATTGAGGACTAGTTACACACTCGGATCTCCCTAAAGTTGTGCAAGTGGTGGTGTGGAGTTGGGCACCAGAGAGTGAAATATAAACGCCATATGTACTGAGTAAACTAAATTTGACATCAATTTAGATTAACTAAATTAAATGATTTGCTTGTAAATGTAGGGTTATCCTCAAATCTACGCTTGTGTCACATTTTTGTAGTTGCTTACAGCTATAAAACAAGAGTTGCTCTACAACGGTCTCCGTAAACATTGATTCTAATGAGCACGGACTCAGTTTGGGAGAATTTGGGATTGAGTCACACACATTCGGTAATCCTTTCCTGGGGGTTAATTTACATAGCTGTAAACACTTAATTGTTGGAAAGAAATCTAAATTTTCACAGCATGTTCATCTTTTGAGCAGGAAATTCTAAGTTAAGCAAACGCGGTTTCTTTTGCTAATCTGTGGCTCAATAGAGTGTTTTACTTGACACTTTAAATGGATCATGAATAATTTGGAAAAGAGCTTTAGCTGTCTCAAACATTATAACAACTTGTCTGGAAACGAAGTGAAATTTATGACATTCTCAGAGGATTTTAAAATGGTTCTGCAGGTAAAGTGATTCTTTAGGTAATATATACATATTACGACAAGAGTACTGCCAGGTCACAGATATGATCAATATATGTACAATAAAAGTGGATGAATGATGAGAGTTACAGCATATAGCCCATGCATCATGAAACAGAGAGACATAGCTACACAGGCTAGCTGTATTGGAGTGATTTCTAGTATTTTGTAAAGTGCATTGTATATCTTTGATGCACTGGTGTTTTATATTGGTTCACAGAGAAATAATACCCCCCCCGACTAAGGGCTTTTTTATTAGGTCCGAAATGTATTGTGGATTTGGAGCATGAAATGATACTGTTTTGGAATTCAATCAACTCTTATTGAAACATTTCAAAAGATTGTTTCTTATAAATAATGAATAAAGAATACTAAAAAGCCCCAGGAAAGTTCTGACACAACAGTGAATTAGAGATATTATTTAGGAGTGCTCAAGGGACCAAAAGGGTTTCAGAAAAAGCAAATAAGGCAAGTCGAGGGCCCTGTGGTATGGGGTGCAACAGTCTCAGATTCTAGAAAGAAGCTTTGAGTAGGAGATTAGACCAGTGGTCTTTAAACTCCTTAATGCTGCGCCAATGCTGCGCCCCCTAAATTTTTTACAACTATTTTGCTAAATTGTCAATGTTTAAATATCTCTAAACATATTTAGACATTGCAGTTAAGCTCTGTTACCCATTTTTACACATACTCCCAGCCAGGCTATAAATGACAAAAGTGGTTAGTGATGGCCCATTACAAGGTGGCTAACTGCTGCACATGTTTTTAACGCTTAAAACAAAGCATAATTCTTCTCTTGGCTAGAGACTGGTTAGTTCACCTCAAAACCACAGTGTGTTCAAGGCCCACAGAAGGGGTCTATCTTACGACAAACAGCCACCTCAAAGAGGCTAATAGTCTTTTTGCAACAGAGGTTTACAGGATACGGTTCTTCATTTGCATAAAACTGATGAGACCTACTGGAGCAGAGTGACTACAAAGATCCTAAAGAACTCTTAGAGAGTCAAGTACAAGAGTAATCACCGCATTAACTTAAATGTCTTAGGGTGATGTCAATGCCGCTGAAAATTGGAATATTATTATTATTATTATCTTTATTTCGGCCGCTAGGGCCATAAAAGAGTAACAATTTTACATTCAATAAAATACAAAATTCAAATCAGTACAATATATCAAAATATCAAAAAATGTGCCATAATTATCATAAACAGCATACATGATATCCAGTTTGCACAGAAACTATAATTGATTCACATAACTATTAAAATTGCACAGATACCATATGAAATTTCACATGACAAAATACAAATATCAATGACTACATACGTGTGCATTATTCAGTTTGATGTAGTAATTGCGAGTGAACCACATGGCTGTTAAAAATTTCGCGACTGCGAATACTATAGAAGCTGTTAAGTCAATTTTTAAAACTCTGTATGCTGAAAGATGGTGAATGAAACCTAGATTTTTTAATAAAGGAACCAGCCAGTACTTTCTGGGTTTCTGATAAGCTTGGCAAAAGAATAAAATGTGCAATTCTGATTCGGTTAAATAGCCGCATGCAGGACATTGAGATGTAAATTGCGGATGGGACCAACTAGCCATATGTGCCCTGAGAGGAAGGGTGCCATGGCGCCATTGGAGATAAAGTTTCCTTGTTAGAGGAGGGCTTATGTTATCTAGGACAGATTCCCGGTGATAAGTATCTTTAAAAGTCAGGAATTTATCAGACAGAGATCCGACCCGTACATTCATAATAGCCACACGCAAATTGTGCTCATGAAATATTAATGTAAGACTTTTGCGTGAGATCTTACAGCATGTGTTGGCTGGGTCTGACCACAAATCTGGCCTTCCTATCTTCTCACATGTCTGCTTAACAAACTTTAACCATGGCACTTGGGGAATTTTTACAAGGCGCAAAATCTCCTGAAGTTCCGCTCTATAAAACAGGAGTTCTGGTGAGCTCCATAATTTGCGCCAGTAAATAATTGGTTTGAGGCCAAGCTCCTCGGAAAAAGATTTTAGACCTAGATCTAATCTCAATGGCAATAAGGGAGTGCTGGGCGGTAGGGCTGTCAGATGCCTTAGGAGGTTATTCTCTATTACCTGGAGTTCCTGATTTAAAGTATAGCCCCAGATTTCACCTCCATAAAGCCCGGCCGCCCTCGCCTGAGTTTTGTAAATGTGAAGACTGGGGCCTAAAGACTTGTAATTCAAGCCCTTTGTCATTCTGCAAATGGCTCCAGTCGTCTGGGTCAACTTAAGTTTTACCTTTGTTAGGTGTGAGTCCCATGTCATATGTTGGTTGAATGTAACCCCCAAATATTCAAAGGTGTTGACCCTCTCCAGGTTGGCGTGCCCAATACGTGGGCTCGAACGTGTTGAGGGGGGGGGGGGTTGAAGATCATATATTTCGTTTTTCCAGCATTGATCTCCAACCCGTGTTTGCTGCAGAAGTCGACGAAGCCATCAAGGACCCTTTGGATGCCCATCGGGGATTTGGAGAGCAGCAGGGTGTCGTCCGCGAACATAATCGCGGGCACCCTGATGCCAACCAACTTGGGAGAGTCGATGTTATTTAGCTCATTTAGATGGGCAAAGACCCCGTTCACAAAGAGGCAGAAAAGGGTCGGTGGAAGCACACAGCCCTGTCTAACCCCCCTGTCAACGGGAAAAGGGTCAGAGAGGGCTCCTCCTCTGCCACACCTTACCCTCGCATAATTCCCCCGGTGTAGTATCTTCAGGAGTGCCAGGAGCTCCGCTGGAACCCCAAGATCTGAAAGAACAGCCCATAACCTGTCCCGAGGGACTAAGTCAAAGGCTGCTCGCAGATCAACGAACACTGAGTATAGACTACCCCCCTCAATTTAAACGGTCTTCCAGTAAAGGATGTTCAAACGGAAAATCTGGTCTACCGTTGATACGCCTCTCCTAAACCCCGCTTGGAATGGGCTCAGGATATCACTCTCCTCAATCCAGAACTGGAGGCGGTTTAGTATCAGTCTCCCAAAAATTTTTTGGGAGACATCAATGAGACTTATTGGTCTATAATTGGCTGGGAGCAGAGGTGAACCCTTCTTAAAGATAGGGACGATCTCCGCGCCCAGCCACGTCTCCGGAACCTCCATGCCCCCCAGAATGGAGTTAAACAGTAGAGCAAGATAGGGTGCCCAAATGTCCTGCTCCTGTTTAAAAAGGTCTCCTGGTAGGCCGTCCAAACCTGGGGCCTTACCTGATGCCAGCCCAGCAATAGCTAGTCTGACCTCACTGATTGTTAAGTACTCTGCATCGGTGGTGTTTTCGGCCGCCTTTGGTGGAGAGGCTACCAAATTCCCTTCGGGCAGTTGGTATAAAGATGCAAAGTGGTCAGACCATGCCCTAGCTGAGATATTTGGCTCCACTGCAGACGGCAAGTTCCCTGAGCCATTATTAGCAATGCGCCAGAATTTACGGGAATCTCCTGAAGCTAGTGCAATTGTCAGGGATTCCCATTTGTCTGTTTCCCATTCCTTTTTTGCATTGTGCAATAGGGTTTTGTACAGTGATCTGTTAGTCCTGATGACCTCAGTTCCCAAACCTGCCTTGATGGAATTTAGTAGGCTAGTTTTAGCCTTGCGGCAGGTCTTATTATACCAAGATGGACCTACCACACTTCCATAAATCCGTTTCACTGGACGGGTGAGAATTTCGGATAGTGATTTCGAAAGATCATTATGTAACTGCCCCATCTGTGTGTGTAAGCTCCCGGCCGGGAGTGTCTGTATGTTTTCAAATATGGGAATTACCCTGGTGTAAAGTTTGGGTAGATTATCTGGGTCCGAGGTTAGACTTTCCCATTTCACTCTACGTCTATTATGGGTTAGGACAAGCCCCACTTCAGGTGTTATCCTATGCTTTTTCCTGGGGTCAAGGCCAGGATGGTCGTATTCGAGTTCCAAAGCATTGTGGTCGCTGTCTTCCCTAGGTGTCACACAGAAGCCAATGATATGCGGCCACAGAGCTAGTGGAACAAGAATATAATCTAGTCTCGACTTCCTACCAGGCCTGTTATAGGTAAAGTTAGCTGGGCTGTCCAGGTTTGTCCTTCCATTACAGGCCCGGAAGCCATATCTTAGTGTTAGGGAAATTATTTGCATGGCCAGTGGTGTCCATGCTCTTGGCGCCGGTGCATTCAATGGAGGTATGGACCACTCTGAGTCCTCGTCCTGGGCCAAGTCCACCAAAATGCCCGGGAGGGGCTCATATTGGCAGTTAAAATCTCCTCCAATTAAAATGTGAGTGCCCGAGGGAATTTCATCTAAGACTTGCACCAATTCCTCAATTGTGCGTGATACCTGGGAGATGCTAACTGGTCTAGAATATATGTTGATCAGAAGGAGTCTGTTTGCATTTGTCCATTCAAGGCAAACAACCAGGATATCCTCTGATTTTTGCGGACAAACAGTAGCCCTACATCCCAAGTCGCTCGCTACCCATATTGCCAAGCCCCCGGACAGGCGGCCTGTTTCGTTCCATTTTGCTTGTGAGGTGAAAGATGCAAAGCCTGGTTGGGTAATATGATCTCTCGCCCATGTTTCTTGGAATAAACATATGTCTTGGGCTTGTATATAAGCACACCAGTCCGGGGAGTTGATTTTATTTGCCAGGCCTGCCACATTCCAAGACAAAATCTTAAGGGCGGGAGAATTAATATCCTCTAGCTGTGGGTTTGAAACCATATCCTCCCCATCCCCCTGCTCTGTTTCGGTAATAGCAACTAGATTGGATAGTTGGGTTACAATTTCCTCACTTAAGCTGGGCATGACCAAAGGGGACATAACCCTTTTATCTATAGCTAAAGGGTCCCATTTAACTCTGGTCATCTCCGGAAGAGTGGGTCTATAATTATGAGTTTTGGCCAGGCTTATGCCCTCGATGACCTCTTGCCCCCGCCTCTTTTGTGGTCAATCCACCATGTCTAGACTGGAGTATCTGTTATGTGTTGGGAAGTAGTCTAGTCGCGATATTCTGGGAAGGGGTTTTATCCAGGGAGCCCTTGGGACACGGTTGCCTTGCCTGCTAGATACTAGTTCCCAACGCTCGTCTATCTGTATAGAATTATCGAGTGGATAAAAGAAGGATAAGGGACGAGGAATAATTGAAGTCCCTTGAAGCGAGTGAGTCCAATTACATATATGGGAGACAGTACATGGGTCTCTGAAATTAATCAACACACAGTCCCCTTGGGTCGACTTTCTAGTGCTTCCTATCCAAGGGACGCGCCTTACCATCAATACCTCACTGTTGATTCCCTCTGGAAGGGGCCTATTGGCTGAGAGCCAGTGTATAACCGTGTTTTTCAAGGCCCCCTGCGGTTCACGAGTGGATGGATTACGTTCTGGTATCCCCATGAGGATTACAGTGTAGGGGATGGCCTCAGGTGGTAGGTCAATAGATCTATAATTTGCATCTTTGCGAAGAGCATCATTTTGAAGTTCTGCCGACTTCGCTTGCTGGTCTAGGCCTTGGGTGTTTAGTGGGTGGTTAAGACTGACAATTTCTGGAGTTGCCGAATTTAACTGCAGCATTGATGCCGCCTTTAAATTCAGTGGGCCATCATTGATTAATTTTGCAGGTGGGGGGAGCATGACAGTGGAAGGCAATGTATCGCTGGAGCTGTTATTAGTTGTCATTGGTCTCTCTACCGGTTTAATGGTCCCCATTAGAAGATTGGCTAAGAAGGTCTTTCAGGAGGGCACCAATGTTCAACAAAGTTAAGCCCTCCTCCCCCGCTGTACCATTTAGGATGTGATCTTTTTGGGGCAAAGTGTTTGAGGGCATTGACCTTTGTCCATGTGTTTGACTCGAGTTTTTTTTAGCTGTACCTAATCGGTTGTTCACATGACTAGGATTTCGCTTGGAGCTTTTCGGTTTACAGCCTCCTCCTAGTAATGTTCCTCTTTTTCTTTTCGGAATAGCCCCTTCCCGAGTATATTGTGGTGTAGGGACCAACTGAGTAGACCCTATGGGGAGATGTTCGCTATTAAATGGTGTAAATTTATTTTGGTTAGCGTTTCTGGATGGAATGGGCAACGGGAGGGGTGTTAAGCTAAGCTCAGTATGAACAGATATATCGCACTCAGTTAATGAATCGCTAATGTTACATATTACAGCATGATCGATACTAGCATTAGGTAACACAGTTTGGTCTCCCCCTGTTACCGTGGTGTGCCTCAGAGATTGATCGGGGGTTGTAGCATGTTGTATAGGGCCCAATGAGGACCTTCTAACCCAGTCGATCTCTTGGGAAATACGCCTCAAACGGCCCGCTCTTTGCCCGGTCTTCGCCCCGGGCTGCGTCCCGCGCGCGTCCCGCTGGCGCGTATAGGACGTGCCACGTGATATAGAAATGATCAGGAGAGGAAAGCACCGGGAAGAGGTTTCAGGTGTGGCTTGTTAGTTTCCGCCGGGCAACCTGGTCCTCGCAGTCCCGGGAAAGACCGCAGCTCAAATTAAAAGCAGTTCCCCTCCGTAGCAGCAAAGCGTCCTTAATATCCGTGGTGCGATGGCAGAGCAAAGTCCCGAAATGGTCACAGCACAATCAGCGCCTGCGAGCGGCACCTTTGGAATACAACAGCTGAATATAAGCTTCCTCTTCAATCAGGAAGCCAGACAAAAATGAGCAACTACCTAATTAACCCTTCATTCGGAGTAAATGCATCTACCATCTGAGGTCATAGGAGTTGGCGATGGATCGCTTAGAGATGTCAAAGTCATTATACACCCTGAGCTAAATAACCCACTCTTTCACAAACTATCCAATTCACAACACTCCTCAGATGCAACTGGTACAACAATTCCCCTGCTGCCACCAACTCATCTTCAAGTGCACTCCTTTGCCAACCGGTTTTCTCTGGGGTGAAGTTTTCAAACCGAGGTCTGTCAGAATGCAAGTAACGTAGAAATTTCTAAATTAGGGCAACATCTTCCAAGGATGAGGGCCTTTACTAAACTGGAAAGTGTATGGCTCAAATCGGTGATATGCTGCATCAAAAGGAAAAGGCAATCATCACAGTTACAGATGTTTGCACATTATATGCTCTAAAATTAAAATAATGCAATAAACAAACTCCCCATGTCAAAGCCCAGAAAGCTGATCTTGAAACCAGATTAAGAATGTTGAATTAAAAATTATATCTATGACAGATGGTAAGAAGCTAAATGATTATGAATATTATCAAACAAATGTCCTTGGTAGAATACGATTAACTGTTCAAAGAGATGCTATGTAATCTTTTAATATAAAACAAAAGTACCGTTTGCCAGCTTACAAACACAGCTTGCATTAGTAAATCTGCAAACTAGATGCGGTATAAACTAAAGCAAAGCGTGTCATGATCTAACATGAGTTGTAGGGGTGGGCGCAACTCGCATAATTCTGTGACGCGTAATTACCTAAGAATTCAGCATGATTATTCTTGAATTACGCAAGAAGAGTAATTCTGCATTTTGCGCCATTTCTTCACGCCAAAAATGCACACAAGGATGATTTTGCGCAAAGAAATAGTGCTAAATGCGAAAGAACATGAATAGCGAGCAGCCACTCGCTAAATGTGCTCTAGTGGCAAGATTTTTCCTTGATTTACTACCAGCACTTGGCGCTATTTTCCTAGCTCAAAATGCATCCTTGCATCCAAAATGGACACGAGGATGCATTTTGCGTTAAGGAACAGCGCTAACTGCAGAACACGAATAGTGAGTATGAGTAGCCACTCATGTTCGCAAAATGTGCTCTTGAGGTAGGATTGCCACCCCCACATTACTCTTAATTATGCGAGGAGGAATTGCGTAATTATCAGTAAATCTGTGTCAAAGTGAAACGCAGAATTACCATATTTACTGTGATTACTCTGGTGTAATTGAAATTATATCCAGGCCTAATGAGTTGGAATGCTAATCATTCTCCAAGGCTAGGACATGTCTGATAAAGGATTGACGAGTAATAAAACTACTTGTGCAGTTACTCCTATAAAGCACAGGATTAGATTTGAAAACTAATGATGAAGAGGAAGGAGATAATTAAAAAGTTGTACTGTACAGGTCTTTAGAGGGTGAAAACAACTGAAGAGTCAACACTGTCTACGGCTGGTAATCATGGAAAGTTGAAATGCTTACCCGTGAAAGTAGCAATACATATTGTTAGGGAGATGCTTTGAAATGGAGGGGGGGAAGCGAATAAAAATAAACGGAAACAAAAAATTAGCAATGTGGAACACCAGTTTGGTAAGAAGCAGCAGAGACGTTGCATAGCAAAATAAATGTACAAAATAAATATCTTTGCTCGAATGTAAACAGCAGAAATCAGAGTACCTAACACGGAGATTTGTTTTCTAGATGTAAAGTCATTGGATCTCATTTTACTGATTTAAAAATAAAGGATTTTAAATAGAGGGTATTTATAAAGGGAAATCAGTTATTCGTATGCTGTGAATCATCAGTGGGCGGCAGATAAGCACAAAATAAATATCATGCAGGCAATAGTTAAAGATAACAAGACAGGCATGATCTTGCTTCAGGAAACCAACCTTCAATACGTGGAGGCTCTACGCACATTAAATATTTTTCTCACCGTCATCGTGCATTAGCAGATAGACATGTTCGTGTGAAAGACCATGGAACGAGAGCAAGAAGAAAGCCATCAGATGCAACAGGGAATAACTTGCAAAAGACAATATAATTGGACAAAAACTGATTGTAGGATCAGTCTGCAGCATGAAAGCAGATGGCTCCTTGAACTTTCAGGAGCCACTAAATAAATGGGTTCAGACCTCATATTTCATGTCATGCGGATTTTAAAAGAGCTCCATCCCCTTGAAAGGGTATCCTAGCACTATAAGAAAGGCACGGACTAATCAGAGCAGGTGAACAGGAGGAGAGCTAGTAGTAGAGAATTAGAACAGCCAAGTATTTAGCCTCTTTCTTTAAGATCAGAAAATTAATGAACATCCCTTAAGAGATAAGGCTATGGTTCAACTTTTGTTAGTCAAATACAAGCAGAAAGGACCACTAGACATAGTGTGGAAAGCGCGTGGAATGACAGCCAAGAGTTGGATGGAGGTGACAGCAGCCAGAAGTCAGAAAAAAGCAATTATCATGTTTAAATAATGTGGGCCGGTGTTTTGAAGGGCTTTATGCGCATGGCAAAGGTGCTTGAATAAGGCAGTTTCTGCATGGGTAGAAAGCAGAGGTCTTAAGATGAGCAGTCACGGATGTGAGAACAGGAAGGTTCAGTTCAAGCCTGTAGTCACATTTAGCGCACAAGTTGAAATCTTTTTGCATTCAGGAATGTCCACATAGAGGGTATTACCCCCGTAGCCCAACTGGCCAGTAACCACAGCTTGTATAACAGTCGTACATGTCTCAATAGGAAGTCAGGTGAACATCTTATGTAACATATTTAGGACACCAAAGCAAGATGCTGACACACAAGTGACTTGGTCTGCCATTGTACGGTCTTCATAAGGGACTATACCAACATTTACACCGGAATTGAGTGTCTCCCAACTCTTTATGTCACCAAACCTCTGACCAATAGGCTGTAGCTTTTTCACACAGAACCCCTTTCGTTTTGTCGCCATTCAGCTTAAGGAAACTGGTTTTGATCCAATTAGCGACTTGAAGCATACAAGAGATTAAATTAGGCTGGATTTAGGAATGTTGATGGGATGGCAATAATCCACTGGGTGCCATCCAAATAGAATACAACTTCAAATATGTGGGCTTTGAGGATTCCAGCAAGTGGAGCCATACAAATGTTGACAAGGGTTGAACTCAGTGACGAAACCTGCATACTTTGAGTGGTTTCTGAATGAAAAGGAGAGCGCACAACTGTCTGGGAACTCTGAGAGAAAAGATCTGATCTACTGTGGATTACCCATACAGATGGCAATATCATGTAGGCCTTTTCAGCACGACGGATGAGAAATTGTGCCAAATGCTGCAGATAGGTCGAGAAGGATCAAGGAGGCAGAAGTGTCCTGATGCAAAATGCGGCAAATGCCATTAGTAGTTGCCAACAGGGCCGTTTCTGTGCAGTGGAAAGTTATGTTATCCGACTTAGAGGAATTGGATCCAAACGGTAGTTTGTTTCCAAAAAGGTGAAGGGTTGCATATTAGCTAGTTAACAGTGATATTGGTCTATGGTTAGAAACAATATTGGGGTTCACAGAAGGTTTCATAAGCAAAAGCAGTACCTTGGTATGCTTCCACTGTCTCCCGACTTCTGTGGAGGCAAGGGAGGTATTATAAAGGGTACTAAGTGCAAAAACAATTGAGTTGGAGCTCATAAAAGACAAAGTGGACATAGATCATCCGGAGAGCCGTATTTGGTTGATCGCATAATTCTGCTAATAATGTCCCTGTCACCCAGCAAAAACTTCTTAAGAGGCCCAACTGGCTCTAATAGAAATGTGACTGATGAAACAAAGTAACTCAGTGGTGGTCTGGAGATCAAAATTGGAATATATTTTGTTCTTATGTCATGGAAAAAGTCTCATAGGAAGGAACATAGGGTCTCAGAGGGGGTAATGGCCGTGTGCTCGCAGAGGCTTGGTAGAAATAATTATAAAAAAAATATTTCCTGCAAAGGATTTAAAACTATTTTGTGAATGCAATTGACAAGAAGTTGCAGAACACCAGGTGAATGTGCCCCTGTTAAGTTCTCAATGTTGCTTTCCAAGTATGCCAGTCTTATGAGAATGAACACCTTCAAGTGCCCTCAAGACACTTACAATGTTGTTTTGACTCTCTGAGGTCATCTGTTTACCTTTCAGCAGAAAGAGCATTGCATACAGAGGTATGCACTTTCATAAGGATGATGATTATGGTCACTTTCGTGATCCAGAAATTGAACTGGTCAGCTGCTTAGGAGACATCAGTCTCATCGTCCAGAGGAGAGTAGGACAGCACCTCTTCCAGGTTATCCTTAGTGACCCATTCCCAGGACCTTATTTTAGCAGAAAAGTGGATTATGATAGATTTGTTTGAGCACCTGAGTATGGGGACGATTAAACAGTATAAGATAGTGATGTGACCATATCACTGGTTGGGGGTGGGGGGGTCATACTAACAATATAGATGTTCGAAAAAACAGAATAGAGTATTTTAGGAGTTACCTGCCAAATTTCCCTTCACCCGAAGGAGACTAAAGTCCTCATTTCAATTTTTGGTGGACTACGGTGTGAGGATACTTGATAGCCAGAATTTCAGATTCGAGGTGGTATTCCCACAGCAAAATATACCAATAACACATTTTCTCCTCTAAATGCGAAACAACAAAGACCTTGGGATACTGTGTCTTTTAAACACTCCAACCCATCATTTTAGTGCCCACTAGGCCACGTCAGATTAGACCCAGTCATATGAAAATTAGTGTTTGACTTGCTCCAATAGGAACAGGCTAGCCAGAACTACAAAGCCAGGTCCTTTGAACAGGAACGCAAGCAGCCCTTGACTAGTTTCGGCATATTTTGGCCTTTACAGTCAGGTGCAGTTTGGTTCCATATCCAACATATGTCATCCTGCATTTCAATACAGTATCCCAGCTCATATTGGGTAGATGACTAGTAACTGCCACTGGTTTGCCAATATTTAAAGTTCTGAAGAACTTAACTGTGCTCCGCACTGCTCTCCCACTTTCTGGGGTTTGGTTTGGAGTTTCCATGCTCTGTGCACATTAATTCCACAGAGCATTAATAAAACATTTCAAACCAGATGACAGAGATACAATCGGAGGGCAAGTCTGTGTCCCTGCGCATTGCGGGGTTCATGGAACGTGATCACTTCTGAAACAGAAACAAACACTGTGAGGGGGAAAAATTCCAAACCCAGCGCTAGACAGCAGGAGAGTGGTGCACATGGATATTTTGGAACACATATGCTGAAAACAGTATGGACCAAAGAAAGGATACATTGCCTGCTACTGTTCAAGAAGTAAGAAATATAATCTAGGGTTGAGGAAAATACTTGCTGTTGTAGCAAGCAAATAGGAGACAGGACATGGATGAAGAGGTCGAGCCTCAATTCAGCCAAGGGCCCCAGGCGAAGCGGTTTATATGCTGCAAAGATCGGTGCTCTGAGATTGCTGCCTAGGTTGACCCAAGACTATGTATGAGTTAAGTGACAAGAAGTGGTGAGACACAAGAAGTTATTGGGGTAACACCACTAATCAAGCGTGGTTTACATGAGGCTCTCCCCAGCACAGACACAGAAGGCTGTGCAATCTCCATAGCATGTGCACCAGTAGAAATACCTCTGAAAGTTAACAATCTGACCTCTTACCACCCTCTACATTGCCACATAAAGGCTGCAGTCACCCGATAGGAGTTGATCTCTGCTAGGCCTGTAAGCCTTACTGCCATCACATGCTCAGTCGTGAACCAAACGATATCCACATGCCGGCATCCATTCCAGGCCCAATCATCCAGAGTCCTAGGTTTATAGCCCTCTGCCCCGGAGCCAATAACCTAAAGCAACAAAAGCAGAATAGCTCTCTACCCCAACCACAAAAGTGCCCCTGTACTCTGCAAATTAGAGACCACAGTACATGCATGCGCCATGGGGACAAAGCTCCCTTGACACTACTAAAACCCATTGCGCTGAGAGTATGCTTACCACAGAACTGAGTAATAACTTTAACAAGACTCTTTTTCCAAGATATTATGTTTGGTCTACTTCCTTTTATGAAGTGGTGCACAGTGAAATCCCTGTGTGTACATGTTCCTAACAGTAAAGAAGATGGCACAAAGTATCTGCTGGACCTTAAACACAATCTAACAGTATGAGTGCTATTTTACTACACGAATAAGCATTTACATAAATAAAGTTTATTCATTATAAAGACATAATACTCAGACACTGATTTATTGTGAGTGATACATGTACAAGCTGAAGGCAATGTTCTACTCAAGAACCAACCTTAAGAAGGCTTGACTGTTGGATCGCACTACCCTCTGAAAGTCAAAGGCCTACATAGGAGTCGCATGTCAATTCAGTTAGCCCATAGTGGTACTGGAGTCTGTTGTTCAAGTGAGGACAGCAATATTTGTCAAAAAGATTGCTTGGTTGCCCTAGATTTAATAGACCTTGGTGAACTGGCATGACACTTCCCTGTTGCTCCATCCTGCATCAGTGAAATCCCCAACTGGCTGACAAACCAATACCCTCTGCCTGCAGTGCTTCTGTAGAAGGGAGGGAGAGGAAAAGAAACATCTACCACTTTGCAAAATGTGGGCATGTTACGTTAATTCCGCTCTATAGAAACCTGCACCTATTATACTACTGAACGTTTTGACCACGGATGCCCCAACCTTAATTTGACAACTAGACTATTATTTCCACTTTAACTAGAAATAGCAGAAAGGTTTCAAAAAGGTGCCCAGGCCCCTTGAAGTGGTATGAGGCCATATAATTGGTAGGCAGGTGCTATACAAAAGCAAATACTGAATATGCTGTAAAACACTCAGCTAGTTTATTGGTTGACCAAGAGTAGGGAATTTACCTTGTGATCCAGGCGCTGATAGTCTCCAGAATTGGGGCGTCTGCCTCCTTTGCCTCGGCGGCCCTCCAGGACAAAAGCGATGATCTAGTAAGAAGAGGAAACTAATATGAAGCAAGAGAGTTTGTAAAGCTATGCCAGCTCTTAGTACTCAATTTATACAACTCTTCTGTTTCATTTGAATGTACCATAGATGTACATATTTGTTTTTAAATATATCAGTTAACAGTGTTAAGAAGAAAATACTTTTCTGTTTAGCCAATAATAAATTCACAATTTACCACACAAATATTTTCTAGCTAGGTGGTTTACTAAGCACAACAAGCAAAGTCAATAGAGTTTACAGTTAACAAGTGGGTCATGACAATAGACCAAACCTTCAATATATGGGTGCAAACGTATTGGCTTTGCCAATGCTTGCTTGGGCATACTTTATGGTCAAAAGCATTCCAAGGTGACTCCCACATGGGTACACAAGCAAAGTTGGCCATCTTCTAGTTTTTTTGGCCAAATAATAGCAAACCATTCAAAGAGGTGCACCCATGCACCCCCTGGTATCCACCTATACCAACAGGGATTTTGGAAAGATTTTTGTTATACTTTGACATAAACCATCTCTAGAAAGCCGATCTTCTTTCCACATCCACATGCGCACACAGCTTTGAGCATTGTGGAATGGGGGTTGTCAAAGTATAAGAAGGTTCATTCTAAAATGGCTACAGTACAACTGCACAAACTGGTTTCACCAACATAAAATAATTTTTGTTACACTTTATTATCATTCCTTTATCATTCCAATGTGGTAATGGACATTTTGGATCAGTAAATTAAAAACAAAGTATGCAAGGGATGCTGGTTATCTCAATGGAAGCAATTGGCACAGTACCTCCAAGCTGCAAAGTGATACTGGGCACTTCACCCCAAAAAATGTCAAGGGGGGGGGGGGGGGGGGAGGAGTGAATAGATAGCAGTCGGTAGAAAGAAGGAGTCTGCGAGAGAGTGCAGTGTCAAAAAGGGGAAGGCTGGAGGGGAATGGAAGAGCGGACGGAGACAGAGCAAGGAGGCGAGATAGAACTGAAAGGGGGAGGGGTAGAAGAGAACTTGATGAGTGGACAAAGGGGTGGGGACAGGTAGTGGCAGGAGAGCAATGGACGAAAGAGTGCTGTTAATGCCAGAGCTCTGGTCTCACAGGTTTGAGCCCATCACGCCACAAAAAAGAAACAAAAAATGCGGACTAATAAAAAGTCCATAACACACACAGAAGAATGCACATCTACCCCAAAGTAAATTATTAAGACAATAATGCTCTACAGAGCAGGTCACATAAGAAACTGACAGGATAGCTATTGAATTATTAACATGGCCTAAATAAAGTAAGTCAATATCAGAAAGGGACAAACCCATAGACAATTCTATGTAAATTGTACACAATGTATCTTAGACAAGAGACAGCTAAAACTGTCTGTAGGTGAGACTAATAACAGTCAGCTTTGTAAAGTGTATTAAACTGTCTTTAAAACAAGCAGCCACTTCATCAAGCTGATTCTCCCAACACAAATGCTTCGTATTTTCTGGAATTCTGAGGTACTGTTATGCTAACACTAGGAATTGCAAAACATTAACATTAAAATATCAGTCAATGTACGATATTAACTCCTAAAAATTGAATGACAGTACCTACTGAAAAACCATTCCATGTTTCTTTACCAACATAAATGTAAACAAAGACGTATATAAATCCCACAGATGCACCCACATAGTAATGCATAGAATGTTCACTTGGTAGGTATTACTGAAAAAGGTTTTCACGCGATGATAGCTACGGGAGTTAACCTAGTGGGGCATGAGTTCTTCACATTTCCATTAGTAATCTTTTGCTTTCTAGGGGAGTTTAAAGTAGGTACTTCATGTACCTTGGTGGTATAGCAAACACATTCTCACGTGCCTTGTTTCTATTTTTCCCAATTCCCAGTTGCCATAGCAGCAGAGTAACAACACAACTGGCTGCATGCAACAACAACTGCAGGTTGCTCAGCAGGTTTCCAAGGCTCACAATGATGTCACCAAAGAGCACTACATCTGTGAAGCGAAATAGCAGGCAGACAAGAAGCAATCTAAATATTTGACCTTTTAAATTACTAGAATAAACATCCACATGTATCTCACTGTAGATCTTTCCCAACATCTGGACATAAGTGTTGAGAATGCAAACTACAGTAAAGGCACACTGATTAACACGTACTTTTGAACACCTTTCAGAAAAACCTGCCTTTGGCTTACAAAGTCTGGTTTAAAGTGATACTGAATTCCGAAGCTGTCATCCAACTCGGAGTAATAAGCAAATAAATAAAATAAAATATATACTACATTTTACCTTCCAACTGAAGGGCAGCAGAATATCCTGATGGTCACTGCTCAAAGGAACAGTAACGTGCTGCGACTATGACATGTGCCACTATCCATCTCTTCAAATACTTCTAAAACTTTTAACCACCCTTTCAATTATGCAGCCTTTGCCTGGCCACAGAAACCCAACCGTCAACTTCTGCATGCTGCGTCCTTCAAACCTGCTTTCATCCACCAACTCCTCAATTCTCTCCACGAACATTTAATGGAGTATCATACTCACCTCTGCATGTAAAATCACCTAATACCCCAATTTATCTTTCAATAGTCCGAACATCATCCTTATCAGATTTTTCACTGGCCCACCTTTTTAAAATTTTCTATCACCAACCTAAGACTTCCATTCTTTCTTTCACCTTCAAGCGGGTACCTTTTTCCTACGACAACTGCCACTTCATGCTGTTGCTCTATTTCATTCTCAGGTATGCCCCTTTCCACAACTAATCATTTGTTTCCACTGATAAGCAAGACACAATTTGCTGCCATAGTCTACAACCCTGGTAGGAAAACAAAGCAAAAGCAAAGCAAAACATAAAACTTAGGTTTTGGATTTGCTTGGAGGGCATGAGTAGAGTGTAGGGACTGGCCCAGCCTGAGGACAAGCCCTGCACCAAATCCCACAACACATGACTGTAGGCCATGGTGGGTGTGGATTGGGAGTGGGCAGCTACAACAAGTTGGGCGCTGAGCATGACCAGTGCCCAACTCCTGCAGTGCCCTCTCTAAGGCCTTGTGCAGTGGAGGTTGGGAGGCCAGCCCTCCCAACAACCACGTAGTGTACAGCCGAAGGCCATGTGCAGTAGGGATCCCTTGAGCAGCCACAACATGTTGGAACCAGGCCAGCAGCAGTCAGGCCCTGTAGCACATTGGCCGAAGTGACGGTTGGGAGGCCACAGCGCAGGGCATGTGGTTGAAAGTTAAGTAAATCATAAAAAACACAATGAAGTCCATTTATAAAAAAAAGCCCAGTTAAAAGAATCGAACATTTTCTGGCTCAAACGAGTAAAACCAGGGAAATTCGCCAGCTATGTTATGAATGCACACATGACATAACCACTAGTCAACACACAGGCACAAAACACTTATCTGCCAACAGGACAGATACACAAAATCAGTTATATAAATTTTTTTTCTCCTGCTTCAGTGTGAAAAAACAGGACCGACATAGCACAGTATTCTATAGCACATATTTATTCAAACAGTTATATATACTGAAAAAAGTGACATTATGGTTAGGTGAAAATGTTAGTTAAAGCATTCAGTTTTAAACATACAAAACCACTGAAATTCACCAGTTATAGTTATCTCTAGTAACTATAACTTTTTCCCTAAGGTAACTGTTACCAGCACCTCCACCATGAACAGTTTTCTCATCAATAATTTCATTTTAATGTTATGTTATTGGAGCTTATAAAGCGCACTTCTACCCAAAGGTGTCCTGGCGCTGTACACTGACTCCCTGGAGCAAAAAGGTGCCTATACCATGAATAACCATGTCTTCAGCCCCTTTCTAAAAGAAAGGTGCTCCGAGGCATTCCTGAGATGCAACGGCAGACTGTTCCAGGTTTTGGCCACACAATAGGAAAAGCTCTTGCCGCCCCAATTTGCTTTTTTTATTCGTGGTACAGCTACAAGTCTTCCTTCGGCGGAGCGCAGCGCTCTACCCGGAACATACCAATCAAAGCAACTGTTCAGAAATTCCGGGGCGCTGCCCCTCAGTGCCTTGAAAACCGTGCACAATGCTTTGAATTGTGCTTGTCTAGCTACTGGCAAACAGTGCAGTTGCCGTAGTCCGTCTCGAGCTGAGGCAAATCTAGGAATGTTGCAGTGATATGATCAATGACGTCACAGATCATGTCAACAGTGATGAAATATGTGGGATAATTAGCAGCGCATGGTGAGGGAGCTAGTTAGTTACTTAAGGGTATGATTCAGCCGCCAGCCAACCCCAGGACGCGCACAGCCTTTGGCTGGACGTAGCGTGCGGCATCCAACCACTTGCAAGCAGCCAACCCCACATCAAGTACGGCCTTCTGGAATGCACAGCGGCGATTGGTCTCGCAGGTTCTGGCTGCACTAAGGAAAACTTACTTTGCCAAAGAGTCGCAACACCAAAATATAAATTGGGACCCTATTATCATCTTTCTTAAAAATCCCCAATATTTGTATCTAGTGTACGATTCAGTAATTCACACAATGCAGTGTTTGGTAGTGCTTATTTTAACCCCTTCGGTGCTCATGAGTGAGCGGTTCCGTCATGAGCCACGGTGAGCGTAAGCTCATGACGGAACCGCTCCGTCATGGCCCCCACCCATGGGGGAAGCGTTGGCGCTCCCCCCATAAGCAGGCCATCTGCACCCCCAAGCAGGGATGGCACCGGAAGAGTTTCCGCTGCCACGCCTGACCTCCCTCGGCAATCCTGTGACGTCAGTGTGCACAGCACGCGCCAACGTCATCATGAAGCGCTGGATGCCTGAAAGCCATTTGCTTCCAGGTGTCAGGAGAGGAAACTGGTATGTTTCCTTGCTGCGGTGGGGCGGGAGGTGGCAGATCTTCACACATTGAGGCATCGGGGGAGAGGAAAGTGCTTTTTCTTCTCCCCTGATGTCCCAATGCAGGGCATTCCTGCTGCAAGATCTCGCACAGTGTCGCGATCGTGCAGCAGGAATGCCCCCACTAGACACCAGGGATGTTTTATTATTTGTAGGAAGCGACCCCTTGGGCAAGGGTCGCTTCCTTAGGGGGCAAAATTATTTTAAGACTTTTCTGCCCCCCTGGGGACAGATCGCCCAAATTTTTTGGGGGGGGGGGGGGGGGGGGGGGAAGCCTACTAGAGCCAGGGAGTTTTTAAAAATTAAAATGGAAGCGACCCCTTGGGCTAGGGTTGCTTCCAGGGGACATATTTCTTTTTAAGTGTATTCTCCCCCCCCCTTGGGGCAGATCGGCCTCTTTATTTGGCCTTTCTGCCAGCGGGGGCAGAAAACCCAACTAGACACCAGGGAGTGTGTTAAAATTTGAATGGAAGTGACCCCTTGGGCAAGGGGTCGCTTCCTTATGGGCCTAAATCATTTAAAGACTTTTCTCCCCCCCCTGGGAACAGATCGCCTGCAATTTGGGGCGTTTCTGGCCCCAGAGGGGGCAGAAAAGCCCACTAAAGCCGGGGATTTAAAATTTAAAAAAAATGGAAGCCGCCCCTTGGGCAGGGGACATTATATATATATATATATATATATATATATATATATATATATATATATATATATATATATATATATATATATATATATATATATATATATATATTCCCAAACACCACGCCTCAAAAAGAAAGTCTATGTGGCAATGACAATATGGCCACTGTGGTTACGATGAATTTGAATTTGATTTAACCAAATGCGAAGTCCTTTGTCGATGTTGCTTGACAGCCCTGTAAACCAATGTTTGACTTGGTTATTTATATGTGTTTGTTTCGAACATGGCAAACTGACACTGACGAAGGCCAGGGTGCCGGAACGCGTGTGTCAACCTTGATGTTAGTCTTCACGGAGAAGAACTAATAAACCAGATTTCTTGCAATTGAGCCCGAGTGCGCCGCACGTTCTTTTTGAGGCGTGGTGTTTGGGAATAATTGGTTGCGCTATCGCCCGCGCAATCGGCGCACCCGTACTGCTGAGAGCAGAGGAGAGGGGCGGTGTTGTTTTTCATATATATATATATCACAGGGTGCTCGAAACGCGTCGCAGAGGGAGTCAATAAATTACATCTACTGCCTTACCTGTTTGGGTCCGTCCTTCTCTGTTCGCCGTGAAAAGGAAGTATGAGGAGTTTTGGAGAGGGGAGTTATTTTAAATTAAAATGGAAGAGACCCCTTGGGCAAGGGTCGCTTTCAGGGGGTAGATTTTTTTAGTGTGTGTATTCTGCCCCCCTGGAGGCAGGTCGGCCCTTTTTTTGGGCCTTTCTTTCCCAGATGGGAAACCCCACTAGACACCAGGGACTTTTTCAAATTAAAATGGCAGCGACCCCTTTGGGCAAGGGTCGCTTCCAAGGGGGAGATTTCTTTTATATGTGTATTCTGCCCAGATCAGCTAGTTATTTTGGCCTGGTGCAGAAAACCCACTGGGCACCAGGGATTTTGTTTTGTGTGTAATGGAAGGGTAACATTTGGTTCGTGTTTTTTCTGCCCCTCCTGGGGACAGATCTGCCCCTTTTTTGGGCCTTTCTGCCCTAGGCGGGAGGCAGAAAACCCTACTAGGCACCAGGGATTTATTTCTTTTGCAAGGGGGGCACATTTCTGTCTGCTGTTTTCTGCCCCACCTGGGGAACAGATCGGTCTGGCAGACAACCTCACCCGATCCCTTGGGCAAGATCACCCCCCATTTTTCTCAGCCCTATTTGAAGGCCCATCTGGCAGATTGACCATTTTGGGTAGTGACATAGCGTGTTCTATTGTTAATTATTGTATTTCTTGTGAATTGGAATAGTAATGCTTTATTTCTCCCTTTTTGTTCTAGTTCAAGGCTTTTGCTCTTTAGACAGTTCCAGGTTGCGGTTTCGTTACTGGTGGTTCTGCGTTTGTGTAGGTGCATGTGTTTGGTAAGAGACTTTCTTTAGTACAATGTAAATGAGTTTCATTTCTCTGCATGAATGTGTTTTTTTGCAAATGGTGTAATAATAGCAGTATGTTTGGCTTCTGTTTTTGAGTGTCAAAATCTTTTTGCATTTTTGCTCGATGTGTTTTTTGTCTTGGGAGTAATTGGTTTTGTTTTTTCTTTCTAGTGAGATATCGTTGTTTTTTGCGGTCTCTCTGCAGAGTAGATGCTGTTGAGTGTAGCTGTCTCTTGCAAGTGAATTGTATAGTTTTTGAGTATATAGATCTTTGTGATAAAGGCACACTTATTTTACTTACTTATTTTGCACAGTGTTGGTTGTTGTTGACTTGTTTGTGCAGTATCCTTTCTTAGTAAGGATAATGGCTAGCCACAGGATTACTGCTCAGCAGGTTGTTGGTATGCTTTTTGAGTCTTCCTCTGACCATGGTTCAGAGACGGACTCTGCATCGGAGGGAGTGGAAGACTCAGGCAGTGAATTTTCTTTCCACATGGAATCATCGGATGATGAAGCTACTCTTCGTGCGGATGAAGAGCCTGTTTTAGAGGAGGACATTGATGTGCCGATGGAGCAGCAAGAGGTATCTGGGCTGCAGCCTGGGGCTGCAAGGCTTCCAGTTGGAAGTGATGACCTCTGGGTTGCTCCAGGCATGGTGCAGCGGGCATTGCCAGACTTAATTGGTGTTCCAGGGTGTAGAGTGAACACAGAACATTTTTTGCCGATAATTGTTTCTCAGTTGTTTATGGACGATGTATTTTTGGCAGAGATTGTTAAGCAGATTAATTTGTATGCCGATCAGTTTTTGAGGGACAACAGTGCCAGCCTTAGGCCCCACTCTAGAGCTAGCCATTGGACTCCCACAAATCTGGAAGACATGAAGTTCTGGGGTTTAACTTTTTTGATGGGCTTGCTAAGGAAGCCATCAATGTCTTCATATTGGTCTACTAGTCCCTTGATGGCAACAGCTATATTTCCGGCAGTCATGATCGGTATTTGCTTCTGCATCGGATGCTGCATTTTGTCGATAATGGTTTAGCGTTGCCACGAGATCACCTTGATTGTGACCGTCTTTTTAAGATTCAGCCTGTCATTGATCACTTTGTAGATCGATTTTCTGACATCTATGCTCCAGGGAAAGAAATAGCAGTGGATGAGTCTTTGGTCTTGTTCAAGGGCCGCTTGGTTTTTAGGCAATACATTCCTAGCAAGAGGGCACGCTATGGAATTAAGCTGTATATGCTGTGTGACAGTTGGACTGGATATGTCTCGAATTTCAGGGTGTACACCAGTAAGGAATCCAGGATTGACCCCCCTGGTTGTCCGTCCACGCATTTTAGACTATAACAGGCACATGGGTTGTGTTGATAGAGTAGATCAGAGGTTGGAACCTTACACTGCTCTTCATAAGGCTTACATTTGGTATAAGAAGTTGGCTATCCATCTTTTTCACTTAGCAACCTTTAATGCTTTTGTCGTATTAAAGGATTCTTGTCCTGAGTCAAAGATTACTTTTGCTAAGTTTCAGGAGTCTGTAATAGGCAGCCTTGTTGTTGTAGTGGAACAGGCAAGTGTTCCTAGAGTTAGAGTGGTGGAGGATGTGGCTAGATTGAAAAATGCCACTTTCCTGATCACATTCCTCCCACACCCTCAAAAGACTTTCCCAGTAGGAGATGTAGAGTCTGTTGGCGAAGAGGTATGTGGAGGAGACTCGTATGTACTGCCCCAAGTGTCCTAACCCTGCGCTGTGTGTGCCGGCTTGTTTTAGAATCTACCACACGCAAAATAATTTCTGGGAGCATCCATGAGTGGTAAAGTGAACTGCCTGGTCTCTATTGTTTTATATTTTTTGTTCAATTTCAAGGTTGGCCTTTGTGCAATGTATTTAGTTTCAGATTTTGTGTTAGTAGATTTGTATCTATTTGCAATTTGTGTTTTCTTTTTTTTTATAAAAAAAATCCTAAATGTGATGGCAGTATGTGTAGGCTGGCGCTTGGCTGGTGGTGAGCGTGGACTGGCGCTTGGCTGGCGGTGAGGCACAGGGTCAGACTGATTTGCATATGGCCATGTCTGAACTGGGGTGGCAGAGTGGGCTAAAGAATGGTGATGGATCAAACCCAGATCTGTTGACTGGGTGTGAGTGTTTGATTGGTTCTGATGCTCCGTCCATCACCACCTCCTTTTGTACCGCTTGGCTGGCGGTGTGCCTGGACTGGCGCTTGGCTGGCGGTGTGCCCGGACTGGTGCTTGGCTGGCGGTGTGCCCGGACTGGTGCTTGGCTGGCGGTGTGCCCGGACTGGCGCTTGGCTGGCGGTGTGCGTGGACTAGCGCTTGGCTGGCGGTGTGCCTGGACTGGCACTTGGCTGGCGGTGTGCGTGGACTGGCACTTGGCTGGCGGTGTGCGTGGACTGGCGTACGGCTGGCGGTGTGCGTGGACTGGCGCACGGCTGGCAGTATGCGTGGACTGGCGCACGGCTGGCGGTATGCGTGGACTGGCACTTGGCTGGCGGTGTGCGAGTAGTGACTTGCTGCTGGTCACTACACACACTGCTAGCCAAATGCCACTCCACGTAATCCGTGAGCTGGTGTGGTTGCTGTGTCAGGAATGTGGGCATGTGAAAGTGATGGGCCCTTGAAGGGCGCTGTCTGCTGGATTGAGTGTTTTAATGTGCTGGGCCCTTGGCTGGCGGTGTGAATGGTTTTGTAAGTGTCACACGTATGAAAGGTGTATGAATGGCCTGTAAAAAGGTTGGTGCCTTGTCCTGGCTTTACAGCTCACAAGCAGCGAGTCAATGGTTCAGTTTCTCGACCTTTCGATTATTAACAGTGCATTTCATTTTTGTGAAATCTCTGGTTAATACAACTGTATATACTGAACCATCACTCACCCTCGTGCCAAATCCAACCAGTATGTATGTGTGCTTGAGGAATAGGTGGTTGTGCAGAAATATATGTCTTTTCTGTCTTTCTCAGGCAGGGTGTACCTTGTCCATTTCTGTGAATGATGTAATGTGTTGGTTTTGTGCCTGGTGGTGTGAATGGCCTTGTGTGTAGAACGTATGAAAGGTAAGTGAATGGCCTGTAAAGCGGTTGGGGCCTTGACGTGGCTTTACAGCTCACGAGCTGCGAGTCACTGGTTCCGTTTTTTGTCCTTTCAATAATTGACAGTGCATTTCATTTTTGTGAAATCTCTTTAATAACATTTTATATACTGAACCATCACTCGCCCTCGTGGTGCCAAATCCAACCAGTATGGGTGTGTGCTTGAGGAATATATGGCTGTGCAGTAATCTGTCTTTTTTGTCTCTCTGCCAAGGTGTACATTTCATCTAAGAAAAAAACCTACCAACTGTAGATATTGTCGTTAACTAAACACCCATGGGAGTACATGGTGATGTCTCCTTTGTGGATCCCAACAAGTTATCTTACCCACAATGTCCTGCAAACCTCAAAATGTGACTGTCATATTTTCCATGCATTATTGTGCCCACATTTTCACGATGCAGAAAGTAACAACAAATTTCTAACCCTCCAGCATTTCTCCAAGTATCCCAATAGAAATGGTACCTCACTTGTGTGGGTGGGCCAAGTACCCATGGCAGGGAAGGGCCCAAAACCTATTGAGACTTCAAAATTACCTATCACAAACCAACCTGGTTTTGTAAGGGGGGGTCCCATGAGTTTGTGGCCCCGGACTCGGTGGCCATCTACGGAAACCTACCAAATCTACACATTTCTGAAAACTAGACACCCAGGGGAGTCCAGCGAGGTATGGCTTGCATGGGTCCCCCAACATTCTCCTACCCAGAATCCCCTGCAAACCTCATATTTAGCTGAAAAAATCATTTTTTCCTTACATTTCTGTGTGGGAAAGTTCTGGAATCTGCGTGGATCCACAAATTTCCTCCCACCCAGCGTTCCCCCAGGTCTTCTGATAAAATTGGTTCCTCACTCGCGTAGGTGGGTCAAGGACCCGCGACAGGCAAGGGCCCAAAACCAATTGAGGCGACATCAAAATTACCTATCACAAAACAACCTGGTTTTTGCAAGGGGGGTCCCATGAATTTTTGGCCCAGGGCTCGGCGGCCATCTAGAGAATCCTACCAAACCCACACATTTCTGTAAACTAGACACCCAGGGAAGTCCAGAGAGGTATGGCTTGCGTGGGTACCCCAAAATTCTAATACCCATAATCCGCTGCAAACCTCAAATGTCGCTGAAAAAAATTCACTTTTTTCTCAAATTTCTGTGTGGGAAAGTTCTGGAATCTGCGTGAACCACAAATTTCCTCAAGCACCTGCACGTAGGCAGCACCCCTTCTGCAGGGGAAAGGATGAGGGCAGGCACTTTTCATGGCTCATCACAGAAACGCCCCCATAGTTCTCACGTTTACATTTGACTCCGCATTCGAGTGAGGGCAGCACCTCTCAGCTGCGGCATTTCGTCCAGGTTTGATTAACACATTGCATTTTGGTACTTGTTGTCCTGCAGTGTGTAACAGTAGGAACTAAAGAAGGATGGGATAAAGAGCTTTGCTGAGTGGTGCTTGCCCCTGGTGTAATAACGGTCTGCAAAGCAGATGAGTGTACGCCCCCCACCCTACTCCACTCTTGTGTCTGCGGATGTCTCTATGCCACCAGCGCAATTATGTTTCAGTCCTGGGTTGCATGCATTTTGCAAATTATTGCAAAGTTGTACATTTCTGGTTGCACTTCAAATTAAACAAAATCCTACAGCTGTTAAGTAGTCCCGTGCCTTGCGTGACACTAAGCCTGCACTGACATTTACATAACACGTCCAATGGTAGGATGCAAACTACACAACTCAAAATACAAAGTTGTGGATTTAATAGCCAGAACTAGCTGATGGCAGCACCCCCCCCCCCCCCCCCCCAAGGATAAGACTACAGCTCCCAGAATCCAACAGATGGGGACTTGAACTTACAGGTCTAGGACATAATGTTCCAGTGAAATGGACTCAATCGTCTGGTTACCCCTCCCAATAACGACTAGTGGGGTGTTACAATAGTGCAGCCAATACCCCTCCCGAGTCCCCCCCAAACCTCCCCATCACATCTCCTACCCCCAGCAAAATTAACAGCTGAGCTGCATGTGGCTCATCGAGAATGTGGCGCAACGGCCAGAGCTGCCACCTTTGGCACCGCGAAAGGAGGTTCCAGTCTCCGTGTCGGCTCAAAATCCTGTGATATTGGGCAAATCACTTCATCTCCCTCTGCCTAACAAAATCGAAGGCGTCCTTGTGTAATGTAACTGACGCTCATGTAAAGCGCTCCAATTCCTTACGGTCGAGTTCGTGCTGTATAAAACTGCAAAAGTAAAAACACTAAGAAAAGTAATGAAAACAGAGTTTTCCCAACCCTCATCAACCCGCCATGGCTGGTTCAATGTGCCAGCAGCAGTGACGAAATGTAGAATCGCGTTTATAATGGGTAAAGCTGGACCGCAAACAGAGCTGGCCTTTGATCAGGGAGCACCCTGGGAGAAACATACTTAGCGCAGAAAAGCACTGACTGACTGGCACGGGAGCACGGAAATGGGTGCACTTGGCCGTTAAGACTCTCAGTTAGGCCAGTGGTCACCTCATCCTCCCGCTAATGGTCGATCTTCCATCAGAAGTGTGCACTAAACTAAATATCTTGAGGCGAATCCTTTTGCAGGGAGCGCTACACAAACCACGCCGATACAAAAAAATGAATGGGGCCAATGCAAATTAAGCCCGGAATGTTTAGTCTGTGACGTGTCACACTGCTTCCTTAGTTTTTTAAAATGTCCCTGGGTATCTCCAAAAATGAATGCGACCTTTACATAGACCAGGGCTCCACCTGGCAGGATAGCTCTGTGGGAGACTGCGCCTGCTATTGGGATGTCTATATTCCCACACATCTCTGAATGCCTCACTCAGCTTATCATCACTTTGAGATGCGCCACAAAGCCCGTTCAGTTTTTGGTGGTTGCTGCGTAGATGCCGATTAATATTAGACACTTTTTGATTAATTGTTGTTTGCGGTGGTGCCTCCTTTAGGTGTCTTAAGAACAGATGGTCGAAGGTAGAGTATTTAAAAAATGTGTACGTGTTGGAGTGCGTGTGGTAGTTGCCTGTTTGGAGGTTGTGCTATACGGAGAGAGAGCATGGACAGCAAGCACTGACCACCACGAATGGACAGGGGCCTCTTACAGCACTTGAATTTCCATATGTACGGTGAAACTATAAAAGGGTACCTAAGCTTATGTTTCCCAAATCCTACTCATACAGTGAACAGACAGGAGAGCCAGTGGGCAGACTTCCACTAAGGGTAAGGGGGTTTGACCTATGCCCTGCTACTATCAGCTGCCACCAGCCGTAATGTGAAGTGGCCACCTTGCAAACTATTTTTAATAAACTAGCCTCGGCGTCGGCTCAACATCAGGTGATTCTAGGTGAATCACTTAATCTCCCCATAATCGCCCCGTGCCTACCAAATCATGAATGTGTCCTTCGGGTCTTGTTTATGGCCGACACTATGCAGAACGGTCACGAGCAAAGGCAGAAAGCAACAAATTAGTGAGGAGCAGCGGCAGAAAGGTTTTCCTGGCTCGGGACTGTGTCAGATGTCGACTTACTCTGAAACTTGCGAAGGAAGAAAGCAACAAATTAGCTAGGAGCGGCGGCAGAAAGGTTTTCCTGGCTCGGGACTGTGTCAGATGCCGACTACCCTGAAACTTGTGATGGCAGAAAGCAACAAATTAGCGAGGAGCGGCGGCAGAAAAGTTTTCTTGGCTCGGGACTGTGTTAGATATTGACTTGCCCTGAAACTTGCTCCCAAACACTGGAACTCCCGACACAAACTGGAGGAGGGCAGGGAGCGGAAGCTAAACACCATTGAAAGCGCAACATTAACCACGCTGAAAATAAAGCAGACTGCATTAGTGAGGAGAAACGCTACCTCCTCCCTTCCCCAAGCTCCTTAACAAAACAAAAAAAACACATCGATCTCTTGTCTTTATGGGGCCATGTGTTTCTAATTCGATAAATAAAGATAAGAAAGTACTTTGCGACAGCAAAGCAGGCGACCCAGTCCGGATCGGAGGCGAAAGGGCGTCAACCAAAAACCCTAATTTCCAATGGCAGGCCACCGTTTACCATAAACGGTGACGCCAGCAAATAGAAATGAGGGGCAGGGCTTCAAGCCCCCTTCTCAAACTCCTCATTCACAATGTATCTCGCCGAGCGAGCAGCGCATGCGCTGCAACGCTAGGTGAGACCTAAAAAACATTGCAAGACGCTGCTTAGTTATTGGCTCTGGGTTCGTCGGGTTCTTGGTGAACCTACAAGTCCTATACATCCCCACAACCAGAAAGGTCCAGCGGATGCAACGGTATATTGCTTTAAAACAGCTGTCATAATTAGAAGAAGTTACAGGTGCAAACGTTGACACAAATGGCTGTGTTTTTTCAACTAATTTTCAATTATTCCTATATTTAACTGTTAGTTTCTATAAAGAAACCTTGAAGGATCCACACAAACGACCCCTTGCTGAATTCAGAAGTTTGTCTACTTTCCTAAAATGTATAGCTTTCCAGGATCATTGCTTTCATACCCATTTATACCATTAACTGGAAGGAGGTTGAAAGCACAAAAAATAGCAAAAATAGGCTATATCCCAGAAAAATGCCAAAACTGTGTAAAGAATGTTGGTTTTCTGACAAAGGTTTGCTTGTCCCTGAAAGCTGGGAAGAAGATGATTTCAGCACCACAACCCCTTTGTTGATACCATTTGCAGAGAAAAAAACAGACACTTTCAACTAGCCCTTTTTCTTATTTTTCCCCCAAAAAACTAAACTTTAGCTGTATTTTGGCTAATTTCTGGGTCCCCTCCGGGGGAATCCACGAACCCTGGCATGGATACCTTATTTGGTCCAAAAGTTACAGGGGCCTAAGTGTGAACTACCCGAAATAGCCAAAGAAAGGCTTAGCACAAGGGGGAAAAGGCCTGGCAGCGATTGGGTTAAAAATGTTTAACAAACTTCTAATACAAAAATAAACAGGAGTTCTTCTTTTAATATTTTTAGCCCACAAAATGCAAACATAAAAACATTAAAAAAACAAATGTAAGAGGGCCTTGTGCTTTAGCTGCTCCAGTTAGGAGTGCTTTAAAAAAATACTTTACGATCTCCTGGGCCAATTGTTTCAATGACTCAGGGGACATACTGTTTTTGTTTTAATGCTGCTGAGGGGCTGCTTCACTTCCTGCATCCCCCTGCTCCCCCTTCCCTATTCTAGTGCCACCACCATGCCTATAAAATGAATTAACAAAAACCCAGCTGCAGGGCATTATGAGGGGCTCCATGCTGGAACAGCGAATAATAAATGAGCGGCACTTGCAGTCCATTTATTATTCACCTTGGTGTCCTGGTGCCCACCTGGGACACCCTTGATTTTTTTTTTAAACAATTATCGTAGTTGGGGGCAAGCAGCCCCTCTCCCTGATCTTTACTGCCCCCGAGAACCAAGCCCCTGCAGCCTTTATTTTTTAATGAGTGAAGGAGGGCACACACTGTAGTGTAGTTCCTATATCCCTGATAGGCTCTGCGCATTAGAATAATATACACTATAGATTTGACATAGGACTGAGGTCAGTATGTCTCCATCGAGTACATTAAACTTAATTACTTGTGTGTGCCAGCTAACTCAGAGGTCACTAGAAACTTGTCGAATACACAAGAAGGGATTGGTTTCTGACAACCGCATAAACATGACAACTTTGTTTCCCTTAGAGTCGGAACAATCTCAGAACCGTGGAAACAATAGGTAACAGTTTCATTCAGTCAATCGTGCATGCTTAGTTTCTACAGAGTTGCACAGAAATAGAGACGGGCGTTTCAATGAAAAGGGTTTATTGAACAGCCTTATTTCTCATGCAAGAGATATGAACTGCTACAATCATAAGACAGGCTGCGAAGTACAATATGTACAGTTAGCAGTAAGATAAAATAATACTGCAATAGCATGGTTTGTAGCTATGACATTAATTAAAATACATATATAAATAACACAGGCTAAGAGGTGAATACTCATCTGACGCTTCTAAATAGTTCTACCCCAGTGTACCTAACCTAAGTGTAGTACGAGGTAAGAAGTAGGTGCTGTTTTCTAAAGTATAGCTAGCTATAGCTATAGTTTTAGTTTTGCCTAGAGTTGCCAAAAGTTTCTCTAAGTTCTAGTCTGCTCCATACCTTAGAATGTGCGAGGTTGGAATCTCTTTTACGGGACTCGATATCTAACACCCCGCAAAGGGAGTCAGAAACACTGGAGCTGGATTCTCTGCGAAGAGGATGACAGCATCTGGTCAGTGAGTCAGGCTGGAACTCGATTTCCTTCCGAACTTGCCGTGGCGAACCGCAAGTAGGCAGTCGAGCTGGATCGTGCCGGAATCGTGGTTTGCCAGGGCAACTGCAGGTATATTTATACCTTGAAGGTGTTTAGGAATGCCTGTATTGACGTAAAAGTCTGGCATAGGAACGTCATGAATGAACCCCTAAGGCAGAATTCTTCAATCTGTGGGGCGCGCCCCCCCAGGGGGGCGCGACACCATCTCAGGGGGGGCGCGCACTCCACACTAAGATCTTCCATTTCAGAGTCTTTTACTGTCCCGAGGCGTCACAAGTCTTCACCCATTTGAATTGGGAATTTCTTTATTGGCGAGCTCCGGTAACTGAGGGCTGTAGGGGGGAGGGAGGGGAATAGATAAGGCACGACTTGAGACTTTGTCATGTAAAGAGCTAACAGTTAACCTTCCCAGGAGGGGGTTAATTGGTAGAGCTTGGATGCTTCAGCTGCAGTGGGAGGCAGGGTCTCCTCCGCTAAAAACGAAAGCAAACGAACAGACAGTCCTGTTCCTTTGCGTTTGATTTCATAGCAGAGGAGACTCCTTGCCTCCCACTGCAGCTGAAATGACGGTCTTTCCTTGCTTTCAGTTTTAGCAAAGAAGACATCCTGCCTCCCAAAGCAGCTGAAGCATTTCAGCTCTACCAGTTTAACCCCGTCCTGGGAGCAAGCGCTTAGTAGAAAGGAGACAACGTTTATTTTAAATTTACACAGGCAGGCGCCGCAACACCCACAGGGCTTCAAGTTACCAAAAGAAAAATGCCAGCCAGCCATGTGTTTTTTAAACAGCCTGCAAATTGCTTGTCTTGACACCAAATATGCTTATAAATAAGTATGTATACATTTTTAATGTAACTTTTCTGTCTTTGTTCCATTTTATTATCAGTCATGGACCATTCAGGCAGCCCTAGAACACAATTAAAAGGGCTACTATTTTTATTTGCTGTTCAAAGTATGCACAGACAAGTGCTGACAATACAGCTTTAGGTGACTGCTTATTTTTGTACCAACTGGGCCATCCACATAATGAGCTGGCAACCCTAACCATAAAACTGGAAGTTTGTTGCAAGATCAGCACATTTATTTCCTCCACCCTGATCCCTGGTTAATGCCATAATTGCAATAGTTTAACATATCTGAAACCCTACGCTGCCCTCAATAACATGCTGAGTTAGTTCAAGTGTCCAGGAATGCACCCTGCATTCAGACAACTCACTCCTCATTCTCGCCCTTCACTTTCATGCTCACCCTGCATTCACACTGATCACCATGCACTCACACATTCACCCTGCACTCACGCTGATCACCATGCACTCACGCTGATCACCATGCACTCACGCTGATCACCATGCACTCACGCTGATCACCATGCATTCACGCTGATCACCATGCACTCACGCTGATCACCATGCACTCACGCTGATCACCATGCACTCACACCATTCACCCTCTCACCCTGCACTCATAGCGATTACAATGCACTCACACATCACCATGCACTCACACCATTCATCCTGTCACTGCGATCGCCCTGCACTCACACTGATCACCATGCACTCACACTGATCACCATGCACTCACACTGATCACCATGCACTCACACTGATCACCAGGCACTCACACTGATCACCAGGCACTCACACTGATCACCAGGCACTCACACTGATCACCAGGCACTCACACTGATCACCAGGCACTCACACTGATCACCAGGCACTCACCCTGAACTCACAGTGATCACTCTGCACTCACAATGCACTTGTGCTGTTTACCCTGTGCCTCACCCTGCGGTCACACAAGCACACTACTCACCCTGCACTCATGAAACACTTGACTCACATGTTCCCCTTACTGCTCAATGTGCATACTCACTCAAATAAGACCATCACTAACCATACATTCATTTGTCCCACTCTGCACTTACATCCGCACCCAAATTCATATGGTCACTTCACTCACACTGCAGTCACTCCTCTCACCCTACTCTCACACTGTTGCATCACTCAACGTGCACTCACATGGGTACTCCTGACACCCACACAGCGCAGAGGTTTAATGTGCCTGCTACAAAGAACGTGTACCATGCAGATCAAAGAACTGAGCGTGGGAAAACTAGGAGTAGCGCTATAAAAAAATGAGATATCTGCCAGAAAGGTGCTATAGAGCGATGGGGTGCATTGTTGGTGAGTGGTAGTGAGGAAATTCATGGAGAAGGAGGAAATGGGGGAGGGGCGCCAAAACAGACCGTTGCACTATGTGCGTCCAGTGCTAGGGCCAGCCCTGGATGGGAGTGTTAGCGCCTAACCCCCCCCCAAAGTTCGGGTCTAGTTGCGCCCTTGTACACAAGTATGGGCATGTTGTGCCCCATCAAGGTTTTCGTCCTAAATTACAAAAGGACATTTTTACATGCACTGCAATCCAGCCTTTCAGGGGTTCCCTTGATAGAGGCAGCTCTGTTTTTGCCCTGATGGCCTGGAATAATTCCTAAACAGATTCTTTTAAATACTGTTTTGTTTCATTTCTTTTTAATGTGATTGATGTGAGAGAGTCTATTACTATTTGCAGAGAAATGTTTTTGTTTCATGCAACAACCATAACAAAGTTTATTTTAGATCAAAACGGGTCCACATGTTGGTGGTGTTATTATTAATATAGGTCATGTGTAAAACAAAGCATCCTAGTAAAAAGAATTTGTGCACATTTTATCTTGGAAAATTGTGTTTTGAGCTGTGTAATAAGCCTCTGTCATTTCACCACACCCATTCACAAACCTGCAGTTTACTAAACACTCTTATTATGTTAAATATTATTTGCCGAATATGGCCCATGATATGCAAATGGCAGTCGATTATGTAGTGTACCAGATTCCAGAAATTTCTGTCAGGTGGTGGGGGGCCAAACATCTAAGGAAATTCAGCTGGGGGGCTAAACCTACAAAAGTTTGAAGACCTCTGCCCTCAGGAATAGATGTTCACGCATACTAAATGAGTTCTTGGAGAAATCAATATCCAAGCAAGGGAAATTCCTAAAGGTTTAAGAGTCTGGTTTTCCAAGAACTCGTTGTGACGTGGATTGACTGATGTAGGAGACCATGCCTGTATTTGGTTAGCATGGACAATGCCTAAATAAGGGCTGGATTTTCTATGCCTAAATAAGGGCAATATGAATTGTACCTATACAAGGGCATAAATCGGGAAACCTATATACGGAATCTAAATCTACACACAACACCCACTCCAGTTTCGTATGAACGACATTACTAAATCCTAAACCTGTCAAAAAGAGAGTATCGCATGATTATATAAAGTACGCTAAAACATATCTAAAAACATAGGTCTTAAAAATGCATTACAAAACCATTGCCATGCATAAGGTGCTGTACATATTAAAAGCAATGTTTCATTCTAAGCATATGCGTGTATTTGAAAAAACGCCAACAAGAATTAATCATAAAAATATACATTTGATGAAATGGCTCGTTAATACAGAAGGAAAAGGTGTGAAACCATTTCATATCAGGTTACATAAATCAAGTGTTGTTTATGACAAGGTGGCATAATGTACCTGGAAGATTTTCAAAGAATTCTGTTCTCTATGAATAAGCAGATTACTTGTGCCAAAAAATGAAACAATACAAATTTGAAAAAAAAATTAATCATAGGAAAAAAGTTCAAAAATTATTCCCTTGTTTGTGATGTACGAAGGCCAAATTCAGAGTCTCATCGGAACACTGTGTGCCTGAATCAAAAGTCAGTGAGTGGGCCTGGAGAAAACATGAAATCTTCTAATTCTGAAGACAAAAAGTTGTCTACCGCTGTAGGTGAAAGTTAGAATACCTCATTTAGAAGATTAACTGCACATAGATCTGAACTATCGCGTTCAGCATTGGTCGCATCAGCAATGTTCGAATCGGATGTTACCTGCGTGCCTGATGTTTCCTCACGTACCTCAGCAGTAGCAATTTGCATCTGTGAGCTCTCAATGAATGCCGTCTTCAGGATTGGTAGCCGCTGGGGACAACACAGAGCATGGGCCGTTACCGGGTCCAGCAGAGTATCGACATCCGTAGGCATGACTGATGGGAGTGTTAGACAGATGTCTAGCACGCATTCTTCACCGCAGATCAGGCAGCGTAGAACCGGTAAAATGCAATCTTGCCAGATTGGTCTGAATGACAGAAACCATGTGGTATTTAATTCTCGTAGACCTTCATCTTCAAGAGTGCTCTCTCTATGGTGCTGGGAGTGACGTTGGTGATTTGGCTTGCCATATCGTAGCAGTAGGAGCAAAAATAGGACCCCTGCAACGAGTGCTAAAAGGAGCGGCAGTCTGCCAAACACAGAGTGCACGAAGTTTGGAAACATTCCGAGGACTGCTTGAAAAGGTGCTAACGGTCCTGAACACACGTTCTTAAATACATGTATAATACCGCTTGTATCAGACATGTTTAAGATAAGACCTAACATTTCTGAGAAATGTACAGGGCAGTTTGTATACAAAAGAGTATGTATCTCCGCAGAAGTCCTTGCGACTTGGAGATCATAGGTTTCTCTGGCCGAGGTCTGTGGCACTGTTTTCTGTAAAAGAATGGCTTTCATTCTGCTTAGAGTATCAATTCGTATAGAAGAGATGTTCAGTGAAGGCCATAAAGGCGACTCCCTGACTGTATCTATTTGTGGAAACAAGAGTTGCATACAGGAAGTGACCCTGGATGTAACCGTAACTAGATATGGAATACCTGGCAACATGCCACAGCAGCTGTGATCATTCAACATAATGTAACTCCCATTAGAAAGTTGGCCAAAAATTGGATTAATCACTGCAGCCTGTGAACCTTGCAGGTGACAGGATAAGTTTGTAGTGGAACCATCACAGGCCCTGTGTAAGTTAATACCCTGACAAAGGGGAGAACCGCTTAGTGTGTGTTCACAGTTTTCACCGCTAAGAAACACTTCACGTTCCCCACTCCAACATCTGTGTGTGTAAGGTAAATCACAGGATGTCTTGATGTATCCTTTACCCAACCTTTCATATTTGCCAACTGGTATATGTTTTAGGCAATATTGAAAATGGAAAGTTGTAACAGGCAGAGGTATTTTACCATGTATGATCCACTCAGTCGCTGTTTTTTCTGCCACTGTGAATAGTAACTTTTCCAGTTTTTCAATGCTCAGCATAGTGTAGTCTGCTCCCCTTTGTGCCAGTCTGATCGGTTTATCAGTGAGATTGAATTCTGTAAACAGTGACTTAGTGTTGATTAAACGCCAAGGCACATAGCCTGCACGCAAGTTTTGTAGCGTCCAGCCTAATAGCATGATAGAACGTAGTTGAGACTGACCATGTTGCAACATGACTAAGTCTTGCTCAATGATGTCTATGACAGAAGACACAATGCTGTCCAAGGAATATATTCTGGACGACAGTCGTTAACCCATCGTCTACTACAGAGAGTTTTCTCTAAATTAATACGATCAATTTCTCGTATTCGTTCTGCAGTCTCTGCTTGGGCAACCTTCCATGCTTCAGATCAGAGAAACATGGCGGCCGTAGGCTAAACGGTCGTGGTTCGCCTCTCGGAGATGCCGGGCGTGGGATTTAAAATGTTTCTTTCCCATTGCTAAAGGTCCTGCTCTCCCCCGTTTTTATCTCCTGTCTCTGTGGTGAAGAAGTTATCTCTCCTCCTACCGTTATGGAGTCGGTTTTCAAAGCTGATCGAGGACGCAGGCGAGGATACTCCCCGTAGCAGCGGCGGCAGCGGTATTCTCAGCTGCGCGCATTGGGCGGTGCTGGCCGCTCGGAGCTGGTGGAGGAGGGATCCGGCTCGGAGTGGAGTTGTTGGAGGTTTTCAACAAGTGATTGGTATCGGCGCCGTAGCTGTAGGAAGGCTCTATCGGAGCTCTGCTTTTCTGGTCGACCAAGTAAGGGCGGTGCGAGTCAGTGGAGTTGGAGTCGGAAGAGAAGTTGTGAGTCTCCATAGTGGGATCACTACTTTCTGATTTAGGGTAGGACCCAGTTTTGACGATCTCCCTCGGTTGGAGTGGGGTGAGAAACGCTCTTTAAGGGAGGTGAGAGGTTCCTATTTGGGGGCGGTGGAGTGTGCACCACCGAGTGTCAGTGGATGGATGGATGTAGTTGCTGGGTGCCCTGATAACTCCGTCCAGGAGAGCGCTGTGGGGGTCTCGAGAGCGGTGAGACGGTAAACGGTACTGAGGGTCTCATGCGAAAAAAACTATTACCGCAAAAGCCCCCTGCCGGAACAGGTACGCCCTGCGTGCAAGGCTGGTTTTGGACCCTCAATTGAAAACCTCTAATTACCCGCTGAGGACCTCCCCCCCCGATTTCAGAAATAAGACCTGGGAGCAAAAAGGACCATACATTAGAAGAGCCATTAGATAGCTCTAGAGCCTCCCTAAAGAAGAATCCGGCCAGCGCAACTAGTGTGCGAAGAAGAGGAAAATCCAAGAAATCTCCCCCCTCTAAAATCAGAGTGACACCATCTCTTAAGACCTATTACAAAGTTATGGCCTCCTCCACAGCTACTACCACCGCCACTTTTACAGCGTCTATAAAAAAAATGGAACAGCAGCGGAGAATTATGAGGAGCATGTTGATCTGACTATGCAGCAAGGTCAGGCTCTTAATGGCGGAGTTTCTTCTGCAGCTATAGAGTCCTCTCAGGAGCAGCTGGTGAGGATACATCCGGAGATAAGATTGTCAAACCCTTTTGCTGCTCTTGCTGAAGAGGGACTTAGTGAATCAGATCCAGAGAGGGACAGACTTAGTGTTAGAGGGGTTAATGACACTGTCACCATCACCGCGACCTCCGTGTGTGCAGTTACCAGTGCTACCGCCCCGGTTACTATTTCAGCTTCAGATACTCCTGATACATCGAACGCTCGTATTTCCTGTGCTAATACATCTTCTGGCCATCAGTCGACTCCCTCCTCTTCCTCCTTTTCCTCTTTAGCGGATATTCTTCTTACAATGAAGGACGACATCAATTCCAGATTTACCATCTCTGAGAGTAATCAAGCGGTGTTGGCAATAGATTTTCTACCTCAGAAGCCAATCAGGCAGCAATACAGGCCTCATGAGAGGCACTCTCAGCAAGGATAGATGCGGTCACACTGAGAACTGACTCTATAGAAAATGAGTTACCAAAGATGAAGAGTTCAATTTCCATGGTGGAAGGTGATATAGAGAGGTTGTCTAAGGAGAATGGGGAGATGAGGGAGGACATTGAGCGGCTTGAGAACCATTCAAGACGAAATAACTTAAGACTGTTGAATGTACCTGAAGCACAAGAAGGTTCAGGCTTAAAAGGGTTTGTGATCAGGCTTTTGAGGGATACGGTGTTGCAAGGCGCAGATGAAATCGACTTGAACATAGAGATACAAAGGGTTCATCGGGACCCCTTCCGGAGAAATCTTGTGCGTCAAAAGCCAAGGAAGATCTTGATTAATTTTTTAACATTTACAGTTAAGGAACGGATTTTGACACAAGCCCTGAAAGAGAAGTCGATAACATCCAAAACCTTCAATACGTTTTCTTTCCAAATAAGATCTGATGTTTCCCATATCACGGCAGCCAGGCAATGGGAACTGGGAAAGAGGTTGGAGGTGCACAATGCTCTAGGGGCAATTGCAAAATTTAAGTTCCCGGCGCAACTCCGGGTAATGTGGAATAACCACATGTATCAGATCAAGTCATTAGAAGAGGCAGACTCCTTGGTAGTTAAGATAAAGGAAGATCAGAGAGATAAACGGCAGTAGCAGCATCTATTCTTAGAAGAGGTAGGAGTAAGAGCAATTTATGGATTAAATCTAAAACAAGGGGAGAGGAAGGATAACATTTTTTTTTTAGGGAATTCTTAATAAGCCCGGCATATACCGGGAGGGGGAGCCAAAAGGCGGCGCCTATTGGTAAGGAGGGTTTCTCATGGGTTAGGTTTTTTCTTGTTCCGGGCACTGGGTCTTAAGGGTGGGGGGGGTGAGAGGGGCACTGGGGTGGGGAGCATATGGGCAAAAATATAAAAAATACCTCATCTTACCGATATTTGATAAAAGTGATGTCTTAGTCGAGAGATTATTTTTTTTTCATTTTAAGTGTCCGGTTGAGATGCTTGGGGACACGGGGCTAGAGAGGGGAGCGACCATGTTTTTATCCTGGAATGTAAACGGTATGCGTTGCCCCAGGAGACAGAGATTGATTCTCAAGTATCTGGAACTATCCCGTGCTCAGGTATTCCTACTACAGGAGACTCATCTGTCCTTGGAGGAAAGTAATTCTATATTTTCAAAAAAGTGCTTCAGCGCTTCCCATCAGTTGTCTCACATAAGAGGAGTTGCGATTCTAATAAAACAAGGTACATCATGTACAATGGGGAGAATTCAATCCGACTCCTCGGGTAGGTGGATTGTCGCAAAAAATTCTCTCAATAATGTAGAGACAACATGTGTCTCTTTCTACGGTCCGAATGTGGACGATCCCTCCTATTTGCTTAAACTCCAATCAATCTTGATGTTGGAGAAACCACCTTTAATTTTAGGAGGGGACTTTAATGTGCTGTTAAATCCTAAAATAGATAGATCTAATCTAAGCCACTACGTAGGTGCCCCCAAGGTTCGTCGGGCACTTTTGAATTTAATCTATGACCTCCAATTAGTTGACTCGTGGAGGGTAAAGGAGGGTTCACGCAGGGGGTACACGTTTCAGAACAAGAAACTGGGTCACTCTTCGAGGATAGACTATCTATCTATCTGAGTCTCAGACCCACCAACAATACTTTGTGCACGTATGTTCATGAAGGTGATGGACCCTTCACTAGCTGCACACTCTGTCATCCAGTCCGGCTTCAACTCACCGATTCTCCCACCCCACACCCTGGCCTCAAACTAGCCGTACTGAATTGTAGGTCGCTCCCCAAGCATGCTTTATTCATCAATCACTTACTTGTAGACCACGACCTCAATGCTCTGTTTCTCACAGAAACGTGGCTCACTGCTCACTCGGACTCGGACGTAGTCATAGCCTTACCCCCAGGCTTCCTCATTCAGTCCCAACCATGTCCCTCCGGCAGAGGAGGTGGATTAGCTATCCTCCATCGGGACCACGTTTCCTGCAGAATTAATGACGCCCATATCTTAGATTCAGAAAGCTGCCATTTTACCCTCCAGCTGGCACCGACAAGTTCGCTGTCTGGCCTCCTAGTATATCGCCCCCCTGGCCATTTTGGCCCCTTTGCTAGTGCTTTCTTAGAATCAATATCCTCACTAGCCTATTCTACCTCCAATTTTACTGTACTTAGAGACCTGAATATTCATTTCGACGACCCCCTAGATATAGGGGCCGCCGATCTGACTCTAGACCTGGCAGCCTACGGCCTCCAATTGACTAACTCTGGAGCCACCCACACCAAAGGTCACCTGTTAGACCCAGTCTTCACCAATGTCCACACCCTCCAATCCAAAGTGTCTCTTCCCCTCCCTTGGACAGACCATTTCTTGGTCCCTCTCTTCTTACCAGGAGTATTTAGGAAGCCCCACAAGCCTGCCACCCTTATCCGGGACAGGGCCTAGTCCAGGCTCTCCACAGAGAACTGGGTCAGAACTCTCAACTCGATGACCCTTACTCCGTCAGAGGACCCTGTCACAGTGGACAGAAATTTCAGAGAGTGGATTTCAACTTCCCTGGATTCGATCCTCCCCATTAAAACTCGTGAGGACAAAAACGGAAAGACAGGATCAGCCCCCTGGTTTAGCCAGGAGCTTAGAATCCTCCGCAAAGAATGCAAAAAAGCGGAGCGACTGTGGAGAAAGGACTGGCTCCACTCCAGTAAGGACGCCTACCGTAAGTCAGTGAGAACCTACAAATCCACCCTGAAACTCACTAAAGCCTCATATTACGATGCTAGAATAAAAAACGCCACTAATTCGGCGAGAGAGTCGTACCTTATCGCCAAAGAGCTTCTGAAAATACCAACACCCCCCTCCTCCAACAGCTCCCCTCTGGGCAGAAGCGATGAACTGGCAACCTACTTCGATGCCAAAATCTCCCGCATCTTGGCCTCTCTCCCAACCACCAGTCAGCCAACCCATAGCAACACCGATGTGTCTATTACTCACACTGAAAACATCTCTCACCCACAGCTAACTGCGTTTAGGGCTGTATCCTTGGACGAAGTGGGAAATACCTTGGCCAAGATGAAAAGCGGATCTCCCCTCGATCTCGCCCCCATGAGATTCCTGAAAACAGTTGCCCCGGTCATCGTACCCCCTATTACGGAGCTGATCAACATCTCGCTGTCCCAAGGCTCTGTCCCTCCGAGCTGGAAGGGTGCAGTAGTCAAGGCCCTCCTTAAAAAACCTCAACTGGACCCCTCCGATCTGGCAAATTACAGGCCGATCTCGCTCCTCCCGGGCATTAGCAAAATTGCCGAAAAACTGGTCAGTGCCCAACTGTCCCTGTTTCTCGAATCCAACAACCTTCTGCGTCAATCCCAAACAGGGTTTCGCCCTGGCCACGGCACGGACACCGCCCTCCTCACAGTCATCGAGGAGGCAAGGTGCATCTTGGATTCAGGAGGGTCAGTGGCAGTGATCCTCCTGGACCTTAGTGCAGCCTTTGACACGGTGAACCACCGTGTCTTGCTCCATCGGTTGGCCAGGGCAGGTCTCGGGGGTACCGCGTTTGCCTGGATAGAGTCCTTTCTATTGGGCCGCTCCTTCCAGGTCTGGGATGGCAATTCCCGCTCAGCCTCATTCCCTCTCTCTAGCGGAGTCCCCCAAGGGTCTTCGCTAAGCCCCACTCTGTTTAACGTCTATATGGCCCCCCTGGAGGATGTAGTAGCCCCATTCGGTATCAAGATAGTGAGTTATGCGGACGACACGCAATTGGTCGTCTCTCTCTCACATCTTGACCACCGCCCAGACAATCTGTTGAACTGCCTCCAGGAAATCCACCACTGGATGTGCGATTCATCACTCAAGCTCAATGGATCCAAAACGGAGGTCATGCTCATGGGCAAGAAATGGGCTACTATTCCTTCATCGGTCTGGCCTGACGTTTTTGGCGAGGCGCCCACCCAGAAGAAGGAAATTAAGACCTTGGGAGTCTGGCTTGAACCTGATCTATCCATGAAGACCCAGGCAGCCAAAACAGCAGGCACTTGCTTCGGACTCATGCGCTCTATCCGAAAGATCCTCCCGCTACTCCCTCCTCTATCAAGGAAACTTCTTGTCCAAGGCCTGATCCTTGCTCGCCTCGACTATAGCAACGCCGTCTATCTAGGAGCCCCCGAATCCACTCTGGCAAAGCTCCAGCGCGCTCAAAATGCAGCCGCCCGGCTCCTAATGAATCTTCCCACTGGAGCCTCGGCCAGACCAGCACTCAAGGCCCTACACTGGCTCCCGATCCGTCAGAGGATTGAATTCAAGGCCATGTGTACCACTCACAAACTCCTCAACAGCCAAGGCCCTTCGATCCTGAGAGACATGGTCACTCCCTATAAGGCTCCCAGACTCCTGCGCTCTGACAATGAGCGTTTGGCCAACGTTCCGAGATTCAGGAAGGTGCGCACTGGTGGTCGACGCTTCGCAGTAAAGGCGTCCTCCGGATGGAACTTACTTCCACGCCGCTTGCGTCTGGAACCCTGCCACCTTCGGTTCCGCAAAGAACTGAAAACCTTCCTCTTCCCCAAATAGTACCTCCTCTCCCCCCCCTGATCATTACTAGTCTTTTACAGCGCGGGGATGCCTCCGGGTCACCAGGCGCTTTACAAATCGTTAAATAAATAAATAATAAAATAAAAATTTGTAGACAATCTGTTGCAAAGAAATATCGAGCAGATTACTATCTTGCCTAGCCATATATCAGATCACGCCCCTCTATTTTTAAAACTCTCTAGTGGTAGAGATCGGGGGCAGACAAGGTGGACATTAAAGAGGGCAATGCTTAACAACCCTGATGTTATATTAACTATTAAGACTTTTTCCATCGACTTTTTCCCTAGAGACATCGGTAGTGCCTCGCTAGATTTTGTGTGGGATGCGTATAAGGCCGCTTTAAGAGGGACCCTCCACGGATTAATTTCAGGAATCAATAGCGAAGAGACCAAAGCCTTAAAAGATCTAGAGGGGAAAATCGTCCAGCTAGAGTCTGCCTGGTTATCCCTCTCGAATGATCCTGAGAAAGCTCGATTGATTTCATCAGATCTTGATAATGCGAGACAGGATTATAGGTTGAAGCTGGACAATAGATGTAAAGCACAGTGGGATGCATCTCGTATGGAAAGCTTTGAATACGGGGAGAAAGCTGGGGCTTTGTTGGCCTGGAAGGCTAGACTTGATAGATCTAAAAACGATATTAAAGAACTCGTAGTAAATAATGAAGGTGAGATTTCGAATAGGGTTGAGGATATGCAAACCTGTCTGTTATCTCAATTTTCTGATTTATACAGGGAGGGGTCTGCTCCAACTTTTGAAGCAATAAGAGTTTGGCTAAGTGATAAACAGCGGATACATTTTGGTTAGATGCTCCCATCACCGAAGAGGAAATTCAGGAACAAATTAGGAGATTGAAGAATAAAAAAGCGGCTGGTTCAGATGCACTACCAAGTGAGATTTATAAACTCTTAGCGGACGAGCTAGTTCCGGCCTGAAAGATAATCTTTAACTCTGTTTTCTCGATAGGAGGCAGGGTCCCTACGTCGTGGAAGGAAGCCATTCTGGTTCTGATTTTAAAGCCGGGTAAAGACCCCACTAAGGCAGATTCATATCGGCCGATCTCCCTGCTGAATGCCGATTATAAGATCTTTGTCGGCATTCTAGCAGGGAGATTGGCAAAACTGGCTCCGAAATTGATCCATCAGGACCAGAAGGGTTTTATGGCCGGAAGACATTTAGATGATTTGACCCATATATTGATAGGAAATATAGATCTTGCGGTACAAAGGCAAGTTCCCATGGCTTTGGTCGCGCTAGACGCGGCCAAGGCCTTTGATAAAGTTTGTTGGATTTACTTGTGGGTTGTCCTTGAGGCGATGGGATTTGGTCCGGTTTTTATTGAGACCCTTCAGAGATGTTATCAGGGGGCCTCAGCCCGGATACTCCTGAATGGTGTGCTTACCTCTGTTTTTTACATCCAACGAGGGACTAGGCAGGGCTGTCCGCTCTCCCCAATATTGTTTAATATTTATATTGAACCATTGGCCCAAGCGATTAGGCTAAATAATCTAATAGTCCCTTTTCAATCTGGCCCATACAGCTCGAAGTTAGCTCTCTATGCGGACGACCTAATAGTATATACTGGTGATCCGGAAACCACGATCCCAGTTATTGAAAACTTAGTGGCCTCATTTGGTGCTTTATCTGGTTATGAAGTAAATAGCTTAAAAACGGAGGTCATGTGTTGGAACATAGACAGTTGGCGTGGGAAGGTGTCCACTGAGTTTAGATACCTGGGAATTACAGTGGTCGCAGATATGGATAGAATCCCTCAAATTAATCTAGATAGAGTTTCCAAGGAAATAGTCCGTCTGCTAAACAAATGGGGTAATCTTCCTTTGACGATTTTTGGCAAGGTCAACCTTGTAAAGATGGTCATTCTTCCTAAACTCTCTTTTCTATTCTCTACCATCCCGTTGTCATTTCCAATGAAGGGTATTAATAAAATACAGAATAGGATAGGGAGTTTTATATGGGGCGATAAAGGAGTAAGGCTATCTTGGAAAAAGCTCAGGCGTAGACTCCTTAAAGGTGGGTTGGTTTTGCCAGACTTAAGCCTTTATGTAGCAGCCTTTCAATTTAAGAGCATACGAATGTTGTTGGGGAAGCTGGATGATTCGAGCTGGGGCAAACTTTTAGCCGACATGGTGAGAACTGAGTGAGGGGATATAGGAGAGGCTTTTCTCTATAAATTTGGTTCCCCCAGATTTATCAAGCAGGTTAGACTAAAGATATTGAGGGCTGCCTTAGAGTTATGGTATAAAGTGAGAACGAGTTGGGGGATTGGTTATTACTCAGACCTGGCTCCTATATGGGATTCTCCTGGCACACCTCTTTGGCTTAAGGATTCCCTAGCCATTCCAATAAAACGTGCTGGTATTTCTATTTGGTCAGATCTGTTGGATGGCGAAGGTGTTCTTTCCTGGGAATATCTAAGAATTAGGATTGGTCCTGGCCTGTCCAGATTTAAATACCTCCAGATAACCTCTTGGTTTGGGGTGGAAAAGGACAAGGACAAGATAAAAGGCAATAGGGAAATTGAGAGATTGTGTCAGCAAGGGCCCCTAATAAAGAAGGAGATTTCGGTCTGGTATAATCTTCTTCTAGCGGCAGATGACATCAAAACACCCAAGGCGATTGAAGTATGGAAATACTCCAATATGGGCCCTCAAGTTGAAGCTCTTTTTGAGCCTTCTTTAAAAACTCTTTATAAATTTATAAAGCCAGCCTGCCTAAAGAAAAATCACTTTTTTGTTATAAATCGACTCTACTACACTCCCTATAAGATTGCGAAGTTTGCCCCCCTCCCCCCTCCTAAATGTCCAAGGTGCCATACCCAGTTAGCCAATGATGAGCATATCTTCTTACAATGTGAACATCTGGAGGCATTCTGGAACGAAGTGGGGATATCCCTCCGGGACATTTTTAAATCCAAGGTGGAAGTAAATCCCACATTGGTGTTCTTTGGAGCCGACGGGCATTTCTCTAGCTCCGCCACAGAGCAGGATAAAGGGTTACTAATGTACTTGATACTATTGGCCCGGAGAGAGATATGCAAGAGATGGAAGGATCCACTCCCCCCGAAAAGAGAGGATTAGCTGAATGCGGCATTCATTATGGCTAGGTTGGAGTATGAGCGCTCTGTGGACAAGGTTTTAAATATCTGGCACCCGTTAATGTGTTGGGGTCATTCGTTGAGCTTGATACCATCAGTCTAATGATTACACCATATCCCTGAGAAACATCAGAAGGGATGGGTCTGGTGATCCCAAGCAAGCGCGGTAAGCCACTGGACCCCCCCCGATCCATCTATACTTGTTGGCTATAAAATCCGCTGCTGCTTGATCAGGTGAGATGAGGACAAAAAACAAAAAAAAAACCTTCCATGCTTCATTATAAGCAGCGTAGATACCGGCATATATGAAACATTTTTGACGAGGTTTTCTTGGTCCTAGCAAGAATTCCCTAAGGTCTGCGCCTTCTTAAAGTAAAGTTAAGTGTTGTTTAACATCCTTCAGTGTAGCTTTCTGTAGCCAGTCAAGGCAGAGTTTCCCTACACTGTATGTTGTTACTATCCCCTGAATGCTGTCTTTGAACATAGTGTGGGTCTGGCCTATTGATAGTGAAACCCTGTGTTTTATTCAGGAATTGATCTTGACAGTTGTTTGTGTCTGTGGGCCAGAGCAACCATTTTTTCCATTCTGGATCTGATCTGTTGTGATGCAAAATATTATGTATGTCGACCTTCCCCCGTGTAGTGCTATTGGTTGCAGGTATAGGTATGGTCGGTGTGTTCATGTCTTTGATCTTGGCCAATCCAAGACAAGACATTTGCTGGACAGTGTCATTCAAAAACATTATTTGCTCAGGGATGATACAGGCTCTAAACAAAGCTTCTACCCCCTGTACTTGCCAATCTTTTGTACCCCAGACAGATTTTGTCTCAATGTTGTCTTTCCAAAAGTCAAAACCCTATCTAGACAGTTGGGCAATAAAGGCTGCAGAATAAATCTGTTTCGTATTGGTTAACATATTTTTCGTTCCTGTCTTGTTCACATTTTTAAAGTAAAACGTTTCTGGATTAGACAAATTGTAGCCTGAAAAATATGGAAATTTCATTGCAAAAGTTTTGAACTACCCTTTGGAGGTGTAGGACAATGTTCCCATTGGTTATACATAAATACATTTCTAGGCGTTGCAGATTTATACAAGAAATGATGACCATAGTGGTTATAACAATACATTTGTTCATAGTCCGATGAATCCTCTAAATATTCATGATTCGTGAATACAGTAGAAATCTCTAGATCAGACATCATGTTATTAACAGTCTTGAAGTCCCAATCATCAGAAAAGGTACTAGAGGCAATAAAGTCACTTAATGAAATCTTAAATAAATGTGGAATCTTCAAAAGCTCCGACGGGCCAAAAATGTCATATTGAGTTTGGTCCCAAACTATACCATCATGTATAGGAACGGCTGTGATGTTCACTGCTGACAAGTCTCTTGCTTCATGATGGGATTATGTGTGTGGCTGTAGAAGTAAGTTTACTCTTTTACTTGCTGTGTCCATTTGAATATATCTTCCATTTATCAGCATACCCAGAGTTAATACCAGAGCTAACCAAAGTAGAAAGAAGAATATTCCCAAAACAATCCATAGTTCAATCCATGGTGAAACCAGAGAAGTAGTTTTCAGCAGATGCAAAAAGTTTGTAGCTTATTCTTCTAAAGTTCTTTGTGCTGGCATCATTTCAGGTTCGCTGGGATCCTCAGAAAACATATCAAAGTTAATGAAATAGCCAGAGGCAGCTCTGTCAATGGTTTGAATTGCATCAGGATTCATTGAATTCTCTGGAACCAGTTGATCACTTGTTACTTCGGTGTAGACAGATGTATCAGGACAAACTGTTATTTGGGTTTCAAGAGGGACGAGTTTCATAGCTTTGTTGCTTAGTCCTTTATTTCTCACTGTAGAATCTTCAAAGGTGATGAGTCTCTCAGTTTGAACCTCTTGGATTGTAGCTAGCGGAGTGCGTCTGCTACATTGGCGGAGTCCACTTGGCCTACTGCTTAGTATCGGCCACATAGTGTGGTTGGATCAGGTCGATGGACACAAATCTTTTCTCCTTTTTACCAACAAGGGGCGGCAAAAGTACTGTTCTTGATCCGTGGATTGCTAGGACAGGTACTGGTTGTCTGTATGAAGACCAAAATTCCTTCTTATCCGCAATCTTTTCTCTGACTAGATCACCAAGCTTTAGGATCCAGACAGGCCTTGCTGGGACGGACGGTTTTTCCTCAGTGATGGTTGGCTTCAGGATCACGTTGCTTTGTTTTGTTCTCAGCTCATTTAAGTCCTGTAAAATTGCCAAACGATCTTTGATATCAAATTTCTTATTTTCCATCACTGTGCCTTGCATATCAAGGTCCGGTACCAACATTCTAGTTCCAAATAGAACTTCGTATGGAGTGACACCCCCTAGAGAACTTCTTGGCAAGTTGTTAAGTGCGCGTTGGACCCCATAAAGATGTTTGACCCATCCATCACCCGAACCTAATACCCTAGCCGTTATAGACTGCTTTATGTCCCGTTTTTTCTTTCCATAACAGAATTTCCCTCTGGATGGAATGGAGAAGAATATCGCAATGCTACGCCCAAACTGGCCATGGCTTCTTTGTAAGCTCGAGAGCTAAATGCAGGACCCTGGTCAGAATGTAGTGTGCCAATTGCGTATGTGCCGATAAAGACTCGCAAATCTTATATAACAGTTCGAGCGTCAGCCAAGCGCTGAGGCCACATCCATAGGAACCTTGATTTAGTGTTTGTGGGATTGCATTTGCCCTAGAGGACACCTGCACGTAGATAGTCTAATGCTGTCTAATAATGGTGTCTGAACTGGGCTGGCTGTTATAGTGAGGTATCTGGTGGCGTTCTGTACTGCGATCTCTATGCATTCATTGATAAGTGTGAATCAGTGTATTCATCCCTGGCCACCAGTACATCTCTTTTAGTTCTAAAATTGTTTTAGAGATCCCCTGATGTGTCAGACCCTCTACCAGATGTGCTTCGTAAATCAAAGCTGCTCTTCGTTCCATGTTTGGTATTACCCTATCCCCCACTCCAGGGATTCGAGCAAACGGAACGCTGTTTGCATCAATTATATACGAGTGGAAATGTTTTAGGTAACACTGCACCGCTGCCTTTGCTTGAAGCATTGACAGCCAGCATTATTTCACTGTCTATTTTCGTTTTTGAACGAGTGATTGCAGCTACGGAAGCCGTTTCCACAGCCCCTTTCGCGGCTTCATCAGCCAATGAATTCCCTTCAACGTAAACGCCATCACGTTGATGACTCAGCGTGTGTATCACGTGAGTGTTTCGTAGTCCGTTTTGCAACTGAACTACCTGTTCCCAAACCATCTTGTGCTTGATTGTGCCACCTTTTGCATCTTTGAAACCATTTTGAAGCCAATTCTGTAAATATTCATTGTAAGATTAAACACAGTAAAAAGAATCGCACACTAGGAGTGTGGGGAGTTCGCGATTCGTGTTATCAAGTGCCATCTTGAATGCTTATAGTTCAGCTCGCTGAGCTGTACAATCTCCTAGAGATTGCGTTTTTGTGACCATCGGTCTGAATTTGCCATCGCGCATACGACCTTTAACGATCGCGCATGCTGCACTGTAAGCTGGTTTACTCCCTGTAGCGGGTTGTGCAGATCCGTCAATGTAAATTATGAATTCGTACTGACCAAGAGGGAGAATTTCAGTAGGCAGAGGACATTAGTGTTCGTATTGCAGGAATGCTTGTGTTTTCAAATAAGGATCAAAACATATTCAACATCAGTTGCAGCAAGAGAATTAACCCATTGTATCCATCTTGGATGTAAAGCTTTTGCATTCGAATGCTAGCTTTAGTAACTGCCTCTAATCCTGGTACAGGGGTCACAACCATTATTCGTTTCCCCTGTGCTAGGGCTCTTTCTTTTGCTACAGCGGTTTGAACTGCTGTCAGAATCTTTTCTGTAGAAGTGAATTTCATTTCTGCTTGTGTATGCAAGTGTGATTTGTATGCAATGGGTACTTTTTCACCTTTGTTAAAAGTTGAGTAGGTGAATCCGCATTGACCTGGAATGATTTGGATCACTAAGTTACATTTACGCATGTTTGCAAGTGTTTTGTTGCTAACATGTCTGTTTGAAGTGAACGCAGAATTTCTGTGTGTCCTTGTGTCCATGTTGTGGTTTTAAAATCAGGTTTGATTAATTCGTAGTGAGGTTTAACCCTCTCTGAGTACTTTAGAATGCAAGTTCTTCCAAAATTCAGGAAACCTAGAATCGACTGCAAGTTCTTCGGCGTTTTTGGAGGTTGGCGCAGCGCACACTTTTCTAACTGCCTGCCAACTGCCAGGCTTTTTCCTTCACTTGATAGTTCATATCCTAGGAAAAGGACGTTGAGATGGGCAATTCTGGACTTTTTAAAGTTGAATTTGTAACCCTAAGAGGCGAAGCCCAATATAATAGTGTTCACCCTGTTCAAGTGTCTGTCCAGGTCATGGTCTGTCAGATATATATCATCGACATATGACAATGCCTCGACATCATAAATTTGTACTAACTCTGTTACCCTTGCTGAGAATAACCCCGGGCTGTTCTTGAACCCCTGTGGGAGTCGAGAAAATTGACGCTGGATCCCCATTATTGAGAAAGCGGTCAAATATCTACTTTCAGGTGCAATATTTTGACAAAAGAAACCATTTGTAATGTCTAATGTGGTTTTGTACTTTTTACGCACAATGTTATTCATTAATGCTGTACTGTGTGCATTTTGCACTGCAAATGTTTTACAACATGAGTTTAGGTGTCTGTAATCCAAAACTAGACAATATGTATTGTCTGGTTTGGAGACAGGAAACAAAGGATTGTTCATTGATCAGGTGCATGTTTCAATCACCCCCTGGTATTCAAGTTGATCTAAGATCTCCCGGACTTGTTTTTTAGCTTCTTGCTTAACTGGGTACTGCCTTTGTGCAGTTGGTTGATTTTTTAACTGGATTTTGTGGTGAGGTGAGTCCTCATCCCATCCTACATGATTCTTATATAATGCTGGGTCATGGGTCACTGCCCATTTCCTGGCATAAGTATATTTTAAATGTATTGGAACATGGTTAGGGAAGGCTGACATAATGATGTCTTCGCCATGTGGGCATTCCCTGACAAATTCTGGAGGCCAGTCTCGTTCTGCTAGAAGTGTATCATATCCCTTTGAAAGTCGCTCCCAAAAGAGTGCTTTCACTTTTCTTGGTATGTCTCCCTCCATCCGGAGTGTAATTTCATATAACCTGTGCGTAGAACTAACCCTGGTGTCTGCAGTTTCAACTTGAATGTCCTCATTCAAGTCCACTGTCTCCAGAAGCCCCTTCAGGTTCTGGCGAGCTACTGTAACTTCTGCCGCACTGTCCAACATTGTCTGAGCACATTCTCCGTTCTTGAGTTGCATTCTCAGAATCCTCGGCATGTCTGATCTTAAGACCTGCTACCTTCTTCTTGGAGAATTTAGGTTTTTGTTTATTTTTCTGAACGTGTTGATCGTCTTTGGACTTCACGCGTTCTTCTTTGTTCTCTGACCGTCCTCTTCTTTCGGATGTCTGTGATGATATCTGAAAGGTACGAGAGGAACGTGTATCAGTATCTTGATATCTGTCAGGTTTTCTCAAATTATCCCTATTCCTGAGGTTAAACCTCCTTTCAGAGGGCTCCTTTTGAGGAGACCTACCTCGGGATTGAGCACGCTTCTCTTTGGAATGTTGTTTGCTATTTTCCCACTTCTTTTTAGAAGGAGGTAGGAGTGTTTTTAGGAAAGACCTTATCAGGACTTTCAGACAGTTGTGGTTTAACTGTATAGTTCTATTAGCTTTTGTATGTTTTTAAGTAATTCCTTGTCTGACATTGATTCAATGTCAGGGTCAGTTGTGTAGCCGGCTAAAATCGGACATGTTGCTCCTGGTCTACCTATAAGACCGAGCCTGGTAATGGGATTGTAATGTTTTAGGGCGCCTTTAAACCAGAGATCATGCCCCTGGTATACGAGTGGAATTTCAATATCCTCGAAAGGAATATATTCCTCAGGTGGTTCATCTTCTTTGTAGAAGTGAAACACATGTGTTACTGGATTTGATTCTGGGAATACTATCCATGAATAGAATACCTCTGTCTGGTGAGATTCATGTGCCTCTATCACAAAAACTGCTCTACCACCGCTTGGTGTTAGGCCATGTTTTATAAGTTTTAGAGTGATGGCTCTCAAATTTGGATGGATGATTATAGCATCCTCGTCGGTGTCTTGAAAACCAGTACGATTAAAAGCTGCAGTGATTTGGTCAGCCGCAGCTCCACCAGTATCGGTGTTTGTGCCGTGTTCGGTGATTGTTTAATGAAAGTTTCAGAGCAAGTTTCAAGGGAACAAAGATAAGGTGCGCAATATTTTGGAACACTGTATCCTTCAACGTTGAACAAACCAAACAGCTAATACATAGGATTTTTGTCCTACTCCGCTATGGCGGATATTATCCCTACCCACTCCAGACGTCTTATGGAGTATTATGAGTAGGGGTCTCTGAGAAAAGCACGACTGAGTTACTTCAGTATCTAGCGTTAAATTAGTGCCTTACCAAACCGCTGGGCGCCATGTAGTGTAGTTCCTATATTCCTGATGAGCTCTGCGCATTGGAATAATATACACTATAGATTTGACATAGGACTGAGGTCAGTATGTCTCTATTGAGTACATTAAACTTAATTACTTGTGTGTGCCGGCTAACTCACAGGTCACTAGAAACTTCTTGAATACACAAGAAGGGATTAGTTTCTGACAACCGCATAAACATGACAACTTTGTTTCCCTTAGAGTCAGGACAATCTCAGAACCGTGGAAACAATAGATAACAGTTACACTCAGTCAATCGTGCATGCTTCATTTCTACAGAGTTGCACAGAAATCAAGACACGGGCATTTCAATAAAAAGGGTTTATTAAACAGTCTTATTTGTCATGCAAGAGATATGAACTGCTACAATCGTAAGACAGGCTGCGAAGTACAATATGTACAGAGTTAGCAGTAAGATAAAATAATACTGCAATAGCATGATTTATAGCTATGACCTATATTAATTAAAATACATACATAAATAACACAGGCTAAAAGGTGAATACTCATCTGATGCTTCTAAATAGTTCTACCCCAATGTACCTAACCTAAGTGTAGTACGAGGTAAGAAGTAGGTGCTGTTTTCGAAAGTATAGCTAGATATAGCTATAGTTTTAGTTTTGCCAAGAGTTGCCAAAAGTTTCTCTAAGTTCTAGTTTGCTCCATACCTTAGAATGTGCGAGTTTGTAATCTCTTTTCCGGGACTCGATATCGAACACCCCGCAAGGGGGGTCAGAAACACTGGAGCTGGATTTCTCTGCGAAGAGGACGACAGCATTTGGTCAGTGCGTCAGGTTGGAACTCGATTTCCTTCCGAACTTGCCGTGGCAAACCGCAAGTAGGCAGTCGAGCTGGATCGTGCCGGAACCGTGGTTTGCCAGGGCAAGTGCAGGTATATTTATACTTTGAAGGTGTTTAGGAATGCCTGTATTGACGTAAAAGTCGGGCATCGGAACGTCATGAATAAACCCCTAAGGAATAGATGTTCATGCATACTAAATGAGTTCTTGGAGAAATCAATATCCAAGCAAGGGAAATTCCTAAAGGCTTAAGAGTCTGGTTTTCCAAGAACTCGTTGGGACGTGGATTGTCGGATGTAGGAGACCATGCCTGTATTTGGTTAGCATGGACAATGCCTAAATAAGGGCTGAATTTAATATGAATAAATAAGGGCAATATGAATTGTACCTATATAAGGGTATAAATCGGGAAACCTATATAAGGAATCTAAATCTACACTCAACACCTGCTCCCCCCCAAGCCTGCTTGGGCTCTGGGGACCCAATCCCCTGGGGCCTTATTTTCATTTTAGGGAGAAGGGGACATTCTGACCCCCTCGCCGTGTCTCACAAACCACTACATTGGGGGCCACATAGTGAGCCCTTTGGCCACCATGGCCCTCCGGCTTCCTGCATGCACCTATCCTGGGTGCACTGGGGGCTGGCTTTGCTCCACCCTGGAGTGAACAGCTGTTTGTGCTTGCTGCCTCAGGTGGGAACAATTTGTATTCCGTACCAACAGGAGCACAGGAAGGGAAACAGAAGTCTTCTCCCGCCCGACAGTAGCATTTATAAAGTTACAGCTGATTGGGAACAGACATGCAGGACTGCAGGCAGTTAAGGCATGTTTGCTCTGGCAGCTAGAAGTTTTTTGCACTTGTATGGGAGCTTGTGTATTTTAAAAAACAAATTGCAGAGGATTCTCTGTGAATTTGCGGCAAAATAAGAATAAAGCAATAAAAGAAAAAAACGTTTTTGACCCTCACCACCAGGTCTAGAGAACCAAGGTATCCTTACCCTGCCTCCTGATGTATTTTTTTTTTTAACCTTTTTGTTAGGACTTGGGACCAAGTCCTAAAATGGCTGCCACCCCAACCTTACTGACATGGTGACAGCCAGTCAGATCTCACCATGCAATCTGTCGGCCCCATGGATCCTACACGGCCTGAAATATACAATGTTTTTGAGCCTTAATTACTCAAGTACTACTGGACGGAATTACACCAAATCACAAAAAAAAGCACTCTTTCTGGACCAAGATCCAGCTTTCTGCCAAATTTAGTGTAAATCCGTTCAGCCATAGCAGTGTCTAAAGTTCCTATGGAAAAAAGTATGGGGAAAACGCTTGGATCACACAAACATTCTAGGAGTCAGGTCCACCTGCAGCAGGAATACGTTTTAAGTTAATGACCATCACGAGTGGTTGCAGTGATATCAAAATTTTTAGTTTAAATACATCTACGTAACATTTTATCAAATTTAAAGCAATAACAGAGGTAACTCCCAAAGTGTCCACCGCTCCCAAATCTCAACCCAAACATCACCATCCGCCCCACAACTCAACCCATCTGAATAATTTATAGATCCGGGTTAAGGTCACATGCGTTCATTAGAAGTCCGACAACAGGCAGTCAGCCATTAATTTAACTATGGATTCAAGTGTCTTTTCTAGTCTCACAGTATTATTCCAGCTGGCATTCCCTCTAGAATTTGAAGCGCTCTTGGCTGTTGTGAACACTGTAGTTCTTGAAAGTTTCTAGAAAGGTACTGCAGAAGAATCCCCCATAGTTTCCTAAATTTCTGTTCCTTTCCCTAAGCGGTTTTCAAAGTCTTAACCATTGCTAGGATCCACCAAACTCCACCTAGCCTGGGTATCTCTCCTACGACCCCCATCATGCCGCATAGAGCTAATGCACATTGTTTGGCCATCAGCAACAAATTAGAGATAACGCTGCTTTTCCTGCAAAATCTTCGGTAGATGCTTTATAAGGGGGACCCCAGTAAAGTGACCTGAAGACATTGTGTTAATTGTGTTCCTGTGACTTCTTCAATTTCGGACAGGACCATAATACATGGGTGCCTGGGCCAGTTTTTCAAATTGCTGCCATCACTGGGCCCCTTGGGGGCAACCCATGGCCTTCAATCTAATAGGGGTAGAATACCATCTGTATAGTATTTTAAGAGCTTTTCTTTACCACCAATGTGGCTAGCTGCAGTGCCTACCCCACACCCAGGTGGTTATGGGATCCCACTTGTCACCTATTGTAATGCCCAGCTCTGTTTTCCACACATCTAGAAAGAGCAAGCTTCCCCTAATGGTAATTGGGTTGAGGGTTCCAACAGCTTCATTCTTTATGTGTGGTTGGAAAACCCAATGCCGCACCAGAAGGTATCTAAAATGGTCGGCTTCTGAAAGGCCCCATTCGTCCTCAAGTTGCTCGAATGGTTTCATTTGTCTTCCCTTAAACATATCTTTTTCTGTACTGCACCTGCTTTCTCACCAATGTTTAAAAACTCTCCTATCCCGTCCTGGGTATGTTATACCCATAGGTGCGAAAATGGGGAGGGCGAAGGTGGTTTATACTTTTTGTAGCCTAATGTACTCTTGGAGTCGGAGAAACATATAAGGCCACTTTTCAGGCTGATTTAGAAGTCCACAGGATGTAGTAGAAATATCTCCCCCGAACAGTATGGTAAATCATGGACCAACTTTTGTCTGTGTCCCTCTTGTTCAGGTAATGAAAAAGCAGAAGTGGGAGCATAACAACAGTCCAGGTAGTTGGGAACCCTACACCTCCTTATCTGTCCCCTTAAGGCGGTTACTTTTTTCCCGGGTTTCTGAGATAAGGTTTGTTTATGACCCTCTATGGCTTCTTTCAGCTCAATTTGAAGCTTAAGAGTGAATGATTCTTTCATTTTCCTAAGTCTAGTGGATTCAGCAATGAACTCCCCACTAAGTACTGCTTTGAGTATCGCTCACTATACCTGTCTCATTGTGTGTTATTTATTCTTTGATGCATCTACTTATACAGTCAAAGATTACCAGGTCTCGAAGCAGGGTTTCACTTAGATCCCCCATTCCAGTGCCCTTAGTAAGGGAAACAATGCTACTGTTGGACTAGCGAAGGATCCCACCTGCTCAGGAGAATACTAGTAGCAAAGAGTATAGCTACTCGTGTCCCTGCCCCACATATATACCACGGCCACCTGATCAGCCGGAGACTGGATCCCTGACTTATCAGCATTTTGAGAATCTGGTAGCCGAGCGCGCTCAGCGCTGGCGTTCTGGAGACGAGCGACTGTCACCCTAAGACCCTCCAGGATTTCAAAATTCTCTTGTCTGTCAGGGTTCTTCATGTGTGTTTTTCCTGACACTTATGCCATTCATGGCAGACTGGATTCCAGCTTGTCGGATGTGTTATCTCTTGGTGGGCTCAGGCCTAGGAGGGCATACAGTTCTTTCAGAGATTTAGACACTCAAGTGCAGCCTTCCCAATTGAAGATGAGGCAGAAGGGAAGACCCCATTTGCAGCAGAAGCCTTTGTCCTGCACAGGTGTTGACGGGAAAGAACACTCAATGCATCTGGAATGTGAGAACTGAGAGGCTTAGAAAGATTTGTAATGGGGCCTGCAGTAGGTGATGTGGCCTTCTGCTGAGGCGGCATACAGCCTAGGGAGTGTTGTTCAAGAGTTTGTATGGTGAGAAGACCCACTCAATTGTCGTTCTGGATTTATCCAGTTTGGCTCTCATCATAGGATTTAGGGTGTCTGTCGTCTCTCTCAGTGGGATTGATGCGTAAAGTAAGTAAGAGATTTATTATATAATTTGTTAAAATATTCACAAAAACATTATAACATCTGATGGAAATCTTCAGTGCATTGTATCAAAACATAAGGAAATCAATGTGATAAACTTTCCATGGAACAATATCCAAACCAATTCAAGCATTTGTACAAGAGCGTTTCACAAAAAGTGTGACATGCAGTGCAGACAGCCCAATGGCCAGGCCTTAAAAAAACAATGCACTTATTACATTTTTGTGCCATGATTAAAATGGCATACTACTGAACAGGAGCAAATACATTTCACAAAAGTATAGTGTTCGGTATAGGCAAACCAATGGCCACCAGTGTTTCAAAGAAATTAAGGCACTTATTGCATTTTCCGATCATGGTCAAGATCACATGCAACTCAAGCTATGCTGTCCAGACAAAATCATTTCATTATTGCAGCATGCTCATAAAACTGAAATATGGGATTCAGAGTTAAAGTTGTCAAGTTGGCAGTACAAGCGGTAGATGTAAACAGGAATATGAAGTCATTAAAACAACAACAAAGAATATCAAAGTTGAAAACGACTCTGCTGTTCACCAATCAGAATTCATTTGTGATTAAGACCAGTAGCATAGCAAGGAGTCCTCCCCGGGCGGCACATGTTTTGTGGGCGACGGCCTCCTCCACTCTTACCCGTGGCCACGCGGGACGGCAGAAGCTAGAATCAATTGCAAGCCCCCGCTCTTATGGCTGCCGCAGGGCGGCAAAGGCTTGGACCGCAACGGGTGGCAAAAGACCTAGCTACGCCACTGACTAAGAACAGTACAAATTTGCAATTAGTGCAACGTACTATGCTGTACACACATACAGACTGTGTTCCCTCAATAACCTTCCTACTATAGCAAAGAACTTAGCAATTTGTGCCAACTCCAGAGGAACCTCGCAGGTGTAGCTATGGGACACTGCCTTTTGCAAGTTCACATGCTGTGCTGCAGGATTATAGGCCTTAAAAAAGTCGCCTTAGAGGCAGCCATGCTGGACAACCGCTGGACAACCGCATACTAAATGAACCAAAGATTCCAGAGTAAATGGACACAGCCTACACTGCCTTTGTGCAGCCTTTTCTTTTATTTTCCAGTGCCCTCTGAATTCCCGAATGGGCAGTGTCAAAAGTCTGGTCAATAGAATGTTCCCTTAGTCTTCCCATGGCGGCTCTCAAATATGCCTGGCATACAACATCCTTGTAGAATTTGTAGAGCCCTTGGGCGCCCGTGCTTTGCCTGATTTTGTTCGCATTTTGTTCTGATTCGTAGAGTAGTGTGTTTAGATTTCATAAAGCAATTTCAGGCAAGTACTAATGAAATCAGAAGAAGGGCACAAGCAAGGACATCAGACAGTACAATAATGTTATTACAGAAATAGAAAAAAACTTTTCATTTTTTAGGTAAAGATATTGCTATATCAATAAAGATAGATATAGACTCAAAATAACTTTACTATCCATAATACGGACATTGAGTATATTTTCTACAGTAGATATACTCGTATACTAATTGTCGATATATATCTAAAAATATCAACTGATTTTGTTCACAACTCATACTAAAATAAGAAATAAAGATATATGATGCAACAACGATAGTTTGTGGCCCAAAAACTTGATTTTATGTATAGTTTTCTATACGTGTTTCAGCAGATTGCCTTCATCAAGGAGCCACGTAATGTATGTGTCGGAGAAGTGTCTCAAAACTTTCGTTTGGTAGTCAGGCTCTACTGTACATTATCAACATACAGGGAAGTGTAGATACTCCAAAAATAAACTCAAAGATATGGTATTAGAAGCTCTCAAGGAAGATAGGTCCTCATGTAGGTATGCCAAAAGGTTGATCAGAGTCCTAACAAGTGCCCGATATTTTTCTCTTTTCTATAGATGTCTGGTTAGATTTATGCGTTAAGATTTTCAGGAGAATTCAGTCCGGTTGTCCATGGTATTCAACAGCGGGAGGGAAAATGTTGCATTGTCAGACAAGGTCTGGGGACAGAAAGATAGGATGCTTGAGTAGTGTTGTTATACCTGCTGCTCAGCCAGTGTGACTGTGGCGGTGGAATGTTGGTGTGTGAGGTGGCTGTGGAATGCTGGTGAGTGAGAGTCAGTTGGAGGATGGGCTGAGCAGCAGTAAAGGCTGCTCCTGGTGGGGGTTTTCATAACATCTTACTTAAATAACCCTATTCATCTAATCTACCTTGAACTGGACATCCTCTTTCCACAACATATTTTGGCGACGATTTCAAAAGGAACCAAAGAAGAATCTACGCGTGTGATCTGAGAGAGAGAAGTTGTGATCCTAACCTGCAAGAAACGTACTTCAAGAAATTACAGAAGTACATTAAAAGAACCTTAAAGGAAACTAAGCACAGAGTGAAAGAGATACACCTCCAGCCCTGAGCCCCACTATTGACCTCAAGACCAGTCGGCCCCAGCCATGGCATCTTTCACTTTATCTCTATGGATGTTTTCTGCAACATGATGGTGTGACTAGCTGTCAGCTGTGAGGGCCTGGTGTAAATGCCAACATCTGTCTGCAGTGAGGGGGATGTTGCGATTGCCAACGGAGTTTATTGGATGCACTTTTTCACTGATTTCAAGTGAAATTCCCATTATAATCATCTGGCAAAGAATCTGGCAGCGTGTTGGATTGTGCAATGGACACTGCTTATTCACGAGACCTGGCAGTGGCAATTTGAAGTCAGTCTGGAGTGAGCCTGGGTTACTGACATTAGGGGAGCTGCCATCTACAATGCGAGTTGGGGCCCACCAGTGTTCTACGTGGACCTCATTCTTGTGCTGGAATAATGCAGCATGTGCCGAGAATGCACACAGTGAGTACTTTAGTCTTTACTGTGCAGTTATGGTAGGCATTATGGAATTATGCGGGGTGGGCCGGGCCTGTCGGCGCAGATTGGAGGCAGGCAGGCAACGTTGCGATTGAGAACCAGGAAGCGTGGTTCAGATTGCTTCTAGATGAGGCACAGAGCACTTGTCAAGGCTGTGCTTGTGGGTGACAACCCGGCTGGGATCAAATTGCTTGATTAACTTGGGAAGTGCAGACTTGTGTGTGCCTTTCAACTGCACTTTCACTCGAGAGATGTCCTTCACAAGCTGAGAGGCTGAAGCCGGAGTTGTTTCCGTGTTAAATGTTTCCCTCAACCTCGTCATGGAGTCAATCAGGTTTGCCGCTTCTGCGTGTGTCCTCAAGCTGTTCTGTGCAGAATAGACTTGACGTACGAGTTACTTACCTTCGGTAATGATGCAGCTGGTGGAGACACAGTCCAGCCGAAGATTCCTTAACTTAGAATATCCCCAGGCGTCAGACTGGATCCGGAGAATCCCCTGCAGCAGCACCCCAGCGCGCCAGGGGACGGCACCTCCCGGCTGCGCCCTGACGTCGTCCTTGGACATGACGTCAGCGGAGCCATATAAGTCCCTCCCGGCGCGCCATCAGTTTTCTTCGGAGAAACTTTTCCGCGTCACAACGCGGAGCCACCACCAAAAACTGTGACAGTATGGGAACAGAGTGCGGAAATATATGAAAATCGGTGAAACCAAAGAATCGGATGGTGAGAAAATCACCAGAGACAACATTGGCCAACAATGCATAGAGGAAAGCACTGTAAACGACAGTGAGAAGCACTGTATAGTGAAAGCAATTAAAGGGAAAGAGCAGAGCAGCGCCCAGCGAAGCAGCCCTGCAAAAGCGAAGGCCATGCCCTCCTCCGAGGCAAAACACTATATGAAAGAATGCTGAGGCAGACGACAGAAAGCCTGCAGGCACAAGATCTAACCATGACCGGCAACGAAGATCGAATCAAATACGGAAAGACGCCCTACCAAAGGTCGGCAACACTAGGACTAATATATCCGTTGTAAGAGATCTATTGGACTGAGGCACAGTCAAAGAGACCCTTAAGGAATGGATTGTAGTATTGTGAAAATACAAGAGACCCCAAATTAATGGAGCAGGGGGGAGGGAAGAAGATTAGTAGGCCCCACACTGGAACAACCAGGGTGTAGGGATGTAGAAGGATACATGTACCCACCGCCCAAACACGAGATTAGGAGGAGCAGAACAAGTAAACCGAATGAATCATCCTACAGAGGAAGGAGGTGAAAGATATCACCACACAGGAAGACAAGCCACCCAGAGGTAGGCGAATGCATAAAACCCAACCTGAAAAGTTTCTTGCAGAACGGAGAGGATGGGCAGGCGTTAAGGAATCTGCGGCTGGACTGTGTCTCTACCAGATACATCATTACCGAAGGTAAGTAACTCGTACATCTGATAAGAGACATCTAGCTGCAGATTCCTTAACTTAGAATAGATACCAAAGCAATACCCCATAGGAGGCGGGTCTGCGACTGAACCCCACCAAGTTCCAAGAGAACCCAGTTGTCAACAAGTTGACTAAACACAGTGGGCAGCCATGCCAGAGCGGCCAACACCAGACCAGTAAGCTCCGTAAGGAGCGGCAAACAATGGGAGGCAAGGCATCACAAGCCACCGGGGGGCGGCAGGAAAGCCCTTACGTTTATAGTGTTGAAAGGGAGAACAGAACCAGAAGGTGAATGCGGAATATAACTGTCTAGAACTTTCGTAAAAGAAGATGAACTGATCATAGGAGCTGAGGGATCCGCAGGATCCGATAAGTCCAGAAAAGACAAGGGGCCAGAGAGAGGGCAAGACGGTCTAACAGAGTCCGCACATACAGACTGAACATGCACAACAGTGGAAGAAGCACTGCTGAAACATACCAGCTACAGTTCGAACATGCACAACAGTGGAAAAAGCACTGTGTAAGCGTAGTAGCTAGGCAACTGTGGACAGCAGCAGGAGGAGACTGACAATGCCCAGGAAGAGTCTGTGTAACTCGAGACACAAGACTTGCCATTGCACCACCGTCCCTGTACAGAACGACATGTGAAAGAGTGGACGTTAAAAAGCACAGTGACATATAACCATAAAAAAGAGCTACGCATGAGGGGAACGGAAGTACACAGGAGAGACCGTGTGTACCGCTAGAACCACAAAACATACAAGGAAAGGCACAATGGAGCACCGCTAGAAGCTCAGATGCAAGAGATGCATCACCAGGTAGTCAACCTGTGAAAGGGAGCCGGCAAACCAAACACACCTAGAAGGCTTGCTTCTACGAGAAAGACCAGGGCAAGACCACGGACACCGCAGCAAGGACCTAGCATGCGTGACCCCTGGTTGTGTGGAGAATGCCGGACAGAACAACATTAAGAAAAGACGCAGTCATGAAGGATGCTGTAATAAAAGCAAACAAGAGCGCACCATAGGTACCAACAGCTATGTTGCAGCACAACTGGACGGAGCATTGTCCAGAACCATAAGTGACACCAGCTGACCGTCAGGGAGGAGCCACGGTCCCCCGCGAGACAGACTGGAAGGCTGAGCAGTTTAGGAAAGAGTCAGTGCGAAAATGTACATAGAGTACCAGGAATGGTATAGAGATGTACGTACAAGACCACACAAGACAGAGAACGGCTTGTGGAGAACACTTCCACAGAGAACAGCAGCCAGAAGTAGAAGCACGACAAACTCCAATGCGGAAGACAGCAGGGGAATAGGAACCCTTTGCTGGGGAAGTGCCCATGAAAGTAGGACACAAGGCAATGTACAGAATTGGCGTACGTAGCTAGGATGTCACTATGTAAGAACGAGTCCAGATGGGACTGAACTACCAGAAAGTACTACTCATCACGGATAGAGAAGAGTAGTAATAGGCATCGCAGAAGCGGAAGGAAAGCGTAAGTCCTCTGTGACAGTGAACATACTAGGGAGTATCCACAGGACACACATAGAACACAGAAGAATTGCGCCGCGTCAGCTGTGTGCCCCCAGGGGCAGCGACAGGGCTCTGCCCTGAGACCGTCAACAGGCTGGACATCCTCAGCGGCAGGCTGGACGTCCCTAGCGGAAGAACCATGCCAAGATCAAGAGGCAGAACCTTGAGAAAGTGAGCATCTAAAAGGCAGGGGAGTGCCACGGACCACCAGCAGACGCCAAGGAATAGGCTAGCGAGCGAGGTCAACCGATGGGCCGCAAGAAGGAAAAGGAAGGGTCCACAACAGCAGAAAAAGACTAAAGTCACATCCGCAGGGCAATCCCTTTGAAAAAGACTTCACAGGAGCCTACCAAGCCAACGAATACCCCACATAGGTTAAGTCTAAACCCCAGCCAGGGGTACATCTTGAGCACGAACTCAGACAGAGGATCAGCAGAAACAGAAGCAAAGACGGCGAGAAGCCGCCCAGGATGCTGGGTATTACATCATGAACCCAGGGCCCGGAACAAGCAGAGGCAACCGTGCTGTACAAAAGAGAAAAACACGGCGTAAAGCCGCCCAGGCCTTCTGGGTATTACATTATGAACCCAGGGCCCAGTTTGCAGCGGAAAGTAAAATACATCAAACGGACTAGAAAAAACTCAAAATCATGGCAGGCCAGATATGAGGCCGTCGACTGCTGAGACAGCATGACTGTCAAAAAGGGACACGCCATCAAATGGCAAAACGCGAAGACTCTCCCGAACATGGTCAGGGAAACCGCTATCGCGCAGCCAGGCATGGCGACGCAGAGCAACAGACCTGGCCATTGCCCGACCCACAGTGGTGTCCATAGCCTAACGAATGGTATATTGTGCCATTTCTTGGCCATCATGAAGGAGGTGAGCCAGGTCAGCACGAGAACCCTCTAGAAGAGAGGGAAGAAGACTCTCAACGGAGTCCCAAAGGGCAAAAGTAGCCTGTGCAAACACGCATGCCGTGTCCAAAGCACAGAGGTCCGAAGTAGTGGACGCAAAAATATGGCGGCCACATGTCTCCAACCAACAAAACTCCCTAGAGGGAAGCATCAACGGGAGAGGAAGGAGGCGTGACGAAAGCCACCTGGACTACTCGGCCCTGAGCCCTAGGATGAAGGGATAAACAGACAGGGTCATCTGGAGCCGGACGATGCCAATGTGCGACAGCTCGATCCACAGGGTCTCCAGAGGAGGGCCGTGCTCAAATGCCAAGAAGGGTGTCAAATAACGACCCGCCAAAAGGCAGCAAGGGCTCTACCTCCACAGCACCCAGGTGGAGGAGATCCACTAATGGATCAGAAGACAAGGAGACCGAAGGGGGGTGCATGTGTAAAACAGCTGCAGCCCTGTGAGCAGCTCTTGCAAATGCAGCGCCAGCCTTTGTAGCCATTCTAGGTGGCGATAACAGACCATCTGTAGGGGACGGTTGAAGACTAACACGTCCACTTGAAAAGAGACGCTGCAGCCGGAAGAGCAAGAGGCCACTGCCCATGGGGCAGCGGAGCCAAAGGGTGTGTAGACAACCCTGGGTGCTCCGGGTTCGAGTCCTCTCGAAACAGAGGAACAATAGGGACCGACGCCTCCAGCGGCGTCGAGCCGGCATCGTAGCGACGTCGACAAGAATGAGGCGACTCGGCGTCGACGCGCCCTCCACCGAGAGCTGTGGAGAGGAAGGGTGACGACCAGGAGTCGACAACCGTGGCGCAGCCACAGCCAACATTGATGCAGGAAGCCGCAAAGGGCTATGCGGAGACATGGCAGAAGGGCACGACGTGTGACTGGGAGGCCTCTCCGGGCCATGTCCCGACGTCGTACTGACACCGGAACCGGAGTCGAGGCACTCAGCCGAGGGCGAACCTGCCGGCGAAGATCCGACCTGGCATCACACACTGTTCCCAGACGCCGAAGGTGTCAAGAAGGCCTGAAGAACAGGCCAGAGGAACCGCTTACTCCGTGATCCACATAGGGACGCGGAAAAGAAGGAAACTGACGTCGGCGCGCCGGGAGGTACTCTGCTGAAGTCATGTCCGAGGACGACGTCAGGGCGGAGCCGGGAGGCGCCGTCTCCCGGCGCGCACGGGTGCTGCTGCGGGGGATTCTACGGATCCAGTCTGACGCCTGGGGATATTCTAAGTTAAGGAATCTGCGGCTGGATGTCTCTATCAGATTTGTGGGCGCGTCACAACTTCTTCCAGATGAGAACTTACCACATGAGTTCTGGCATGATGTTCAAGTGCCCTCTGAATCTGGAGATGTATCAGCCTTGCATTAACAAATTTGAAGGGCACTTATCCGGGTGTGCTTATGATACAGGGAAAGATCAACCTTTCTCTTTTAAGGTGTTGTGTTAATGGGATTATTAGGCAGTGTTGATTTCTTTTTTTTTGGTTGGTGTGGAGTGATGTTCCACATCTTTTCCTTGCCATGGTTTGAATGGTTCTCTACCGCGCCTTGTGGTCGGTACCCTACGTACTACTTTCATGTTAGCCTGGCCAGCCGGCAGTTTTTGGTATCAGGGTTTGGTTTGTGGTTTTGTGGTGTGGTAGCGCGTGTGTTTTGTGTGGTTAGAAAGGGAGATGCAGTATGAGTGTATTCTCATTACCCGTCACTGTGTTTTTTTTTTTATGGTTTCATTTTTATATTTCTTGTGTGTGAAATGTTTATATCTGTTATTTTCATGCATTCACATTAGTCCGTTGCTACATTGTTTATGTGCATGCAATTGTTCTAATGCCATTCTTTTGCTTGCAATAGTTCAAATGTAATTCCTTTACAAGCATTAGTTTGTATGTCATCTTTTCTAGAGTTCCAATCAGATTTGTGTAAAGAAAGGAGATGTCTTATACCTGCTGCTCAGCCAGTGTGACTGTGGTGGTGGAATGTTGGTATGTGAGGTGGCTGTGGAATGTTGGTGAGTGACAGTCAGTTGGAGGATGGGCTGAGTAGCAGGAAGGCTGCTCCTGGTGGGGCTCTTCATAACATCTCACTCAATAAACCTACTTATCTAATCTACATGGAACTGGACCTGCTTTCTTCCACAACAAGTGTGTTTAGTCTTCCCTCTGCAAGCGGTCTCCTTGTGGGAATAGATGTCTCTAGGTGGGTAGTACCGCTGACAATTTGAAGGGGCCCCGCCAAGGCCACAGTGTGTGGCACTCTCAGACTGCTCCGGGTTTCTGGGTGACGACGCATTAAACCCCATGCTTCACAGGGCAAGGCTGGGACAGGAGGGAGGTAGGGTCATGGTGCCAGTGCATTAAGTTCAAGCCCCCACAGGAGACGGACCAATTGGATCCTTTAGGTCTCTAAGTTTAGGCCGTTTTTCTTTCTTGGGGCACCAGGCTGGATATACTAGATGAGGATGCATTTTCTATGTAGCAGCTATATCAATTCTGGCCTCCGTTGCCCCCCCCCATCAGCAATGTTCTTCAAGAGGCTGGTGCAGAAGCCAGAGTGTTCGGGGGCTCCTAGTTCACCTCAGTACTCTGGCACCCCCATCACTTGTAGGGCCACGTCTATGGTCCTATGATGGACCTTGCATTTAGTCCGGCAGCCCCTGCCATCTCCTCATCAGTTGTTGACTTCAGGGCCCATGTGTTGTCACCTGGGTCCAGATCACTGTACTTTATTTTGTGGCTCAAGGGATGCGTAGAAGGGTGAGCTAACTCATCTCGAGTGCCTAGGCCGCAGCCAAGTACGAAACTCGGCTGCCACTTCAGGCCCGACGTGTCTTCAGGGTTGATGCTCCTGCTCCCAAGGTGCTGGGTGCGTGTCTGACAACCCGTGTGGGCCTTTGCACAGCCAGGTCAGCACAAGCTTCAAAATTAAGCAGCACCAGGACCCCACAGCAGGGACAACCTGCTGGGCCTGGGATGTCCCGTCAGAAGCAGCGGTGGCCATTTTGGATGACAAAAATTCACAATTCTGGATCCTCTGACTGAAGGCTTGTGGAGCTAAACTTCTGCAGGGTGGTGTCGCCCCTTGGTCAAGGGACTGCCCCCAAGTGGGGAGAGTGAATTCAGCTCTGAATGGGCTGCAGGAGACAAGAGTACTCTCACTTTCTCCCCCTGGGTTGAGGAGCACTCAGGTTTGATCTAAATGCATGGGTGTGAGTGAGTGTGCAAGTGTGGCCTCCCCCCGCCCCCACCATGCTCCAATTACCGGTTGCCACTGCCAGGTGACAATCAATCTTCACAACTCTGGTGGGGTATCTGGTCCCATTTGGTAGAGAAGGTAGTGCCGATTTAGGGAACATCTGTACCATCACTCTGGACCTTAGAGTTGTTGTGTTATCGCCAGTTAAACCTGTGGACCCTCTTTCCTTTTTATCTGGCCCGTTGCCGGTATCTAAAAGTGTGAACCTGATCTGCGGTGGCTTTTCCATTGAAAATTCGCTATTGCAACTGGCAGGAACAGGGATAGGCACTTAAACGTTTTGGGAAACCTCATTGGGGCATAAGATGGCACCTGCCCCACTGTTTCCTTTATGTACCATCTGCAAGCAAAATGGACCAGTTTGTCTCTTACTGTAACCTGAATTTCAGTAACTGGACTGTGACCCCCCACACGATTATTCAAAACTTATTTTTAACTGAAGAGACCTTCCAAATGTTGATCCGAAGCATACCCAGTAGCGTAACATTGGCTTTGGAGCTCAAGGTTAAAAGCAAATCTAGAGCCTAGCATGAGGGATCAATTAAGAATTCAATGTTGAAACTTAGGAGCAAAAGATGCAATTCGAATTCTAAATGTGCCATTTACTTATCAGTTAATTAAAGCACTATGTTGTTATTTAAAACAAGCATTGGCAAAGCCAATAGGTCTCAACTACGTGAGAGCTATTGGCTTTGCAAATTTGTTTTAGCCATGTTGTACAGCAGCGAAGAGTGGAGTGGCATGGCGCAAAGTGCTGTGGAGTGAGTACAGTGGCATGGGGTAGAGGAGAGTACAGTGGAGTGCTGTAGAATGCAATGGCCGGAGAGTGCAGTGGCCGTACAGTAGAGTGGCGCAGAGTAGAGTGTAGTGTCAGAGTGGTGCAAAGTAGAGTGGCATATAGTGGCGTAAAGTACTGCAGAATAGAGAAAGTGGGGAGAGCACAATGGCATAGAGTTCAGTAGAGTGGTCCAGAATAGAGTGACTTAGAGTGGAGTGGCATAAAGTAAAGTGGTGTAGAGTATAGCAGCATAGAGTGCAGTAGAATGGTGAAGAGTAGAGGGCAGTGGCGCAGAGTAGAGTACAGTGGCCCAGAAGAGAGGGCAGTGGTGCAGAGTAGAGTGCAGAGGTGTAGTTGCATAATGCGGTGCACAGTGGGGTGCAGTGGCGCAGAGTAGAGTGGCGCAGAGTAGAGTGGCACAGAGTAGAGTGGTGCAGAGTAGAGTGGTGTGCAGTGCAATGGCAGTGGGTGCAGTCGTGTAGAGTAGAGTGCCGCGGCACAGAGTGGTTAGAAAGTGGCATAGTGTGCAGAGTAGAATGCAGTGGTGAAAAGTTCAATGGCATAGTGCAGATAGAGTTAAGTGATGCAGACCACAGTGGCATAGGGTGCAGTGGGGTAGGGAGGTGCAGAATATAGTAGAGTGGCATAGAGTAGAGTGGTGCAGAGTAGAGTCACGTAAAGTGCAGTGGCATAAAGTAGGGTGGTGTAGGGTATAATGGCGCAGGGTGCAGAGTTCAGTGGTGCAGAGTACAGATGTAAAATAGAAAAAAAAAAGAGGGGTGCGACTGCATTTTCTTTTTCTATTTATTTACGTTTGAAGCAATTGCGGCACCATCGCTTTTGCTTAAGATCGTTAAAGTTAAAACGGGGCATGCCGTGCTTGTAACAAAAAGTAAAGAACTTGAAAAAAAGGCATGCAAGGGCATTTCTTTCCTTCTATTTATTGACTTTTGAAGCAATCACGGCACCCGCGCTTTAAGATGTTGAAAGCTAAAGTGCGAGTGCAGCCATTGTAACAAAAGTAAAGAAATAGAAAAATAGGCATGCAGCCACATTTTTTTTCGTTTAATTTACTTTTGAAGCAATTGTTGCACCCACGCTTTAGCTTTAGAGGTTTAAAGCTAAAGCGCGGTTGTACCAAAATTAAAGAAATAGTAAAAAGAAAAGCATGCGGCCAAGTTTGGCAAGCCGCAAATAAGATAAGAAAGGAGTAGCTGCCATTATTGCAGCTGAGGCATGCCGCACTGGTAAAAAAAAAAAAAATGCAGTGGGGGAGAGCATGTCCTGCTGGCAACAGCAGGCAGGAGAAAGTGCTTTCAGAAAATAGTGCTCACAGGCTGCATTTAAAACATGTGGATTAACAACACATGTAACTGGGGCAGTACCCATGTGAGATTACAAAAGAAGGTACTAAGGAGGACTACTAAGCCTATTGACGAATCAAAAGCCACTATTTACAGAGAAGAGTAACAAGAGCCAATTGAAAAGATGGGTAGAAAATGGGCAGAGCTTAAAGTCCATACAGCGTTGCCTAGGCGAGACCTAAAAATAACTGAATGAACGTAGAAGTTATTGAGCGTTATTTATTGTGTCAAACTAACTCTTAATATCTATCATAAGACAAGAAGGCGTACGTTTTTATGACATAAAAAACTTGTTTCCGAATGCTATAATTGTGACAAAGGTTTGATTGTTTTACAAATACGTAGTTGACTAGATCTACACATGCATTGAAGATCTAGACTAGTATTGTGAATACAAAACCCATACCAACATATGAATATGGTGCAAATTAATGTTCAAATAGACAAATTCTCAAGAAGAAAACGTAATCAGTATGGCTGTGACTAAGGTGTGCCGCCCTATAGCCACACATTCTACTAGCTCCAAATGTGACACATCATGGTTTAACGTGCCTAGAATACAACCGGCAAACAAATAGCCAAAAAGATTCACTTACTTATTAGTTACAATGTAATTCACAAGCGACTGATGAATCATATTTAAAATGGCATGCATTCAGCAAGGTAAGCACAATTCAAAGATGACTACTGTTTTAATCTCTAACCCATAACGGGCTTTATGAGGACGAGTGACTCAACATACCGGTAATGCTAGCCAACAAAGAAGAGTACTACGCGGCAGAATGTAAAATACAAATACTGCACTTCAATGAAAAACAAGCATATGAGGAACCTGTACATCTGAAGTGCCCACTTTGAACGGTTGTCCTATATGAAGTTCCATACTGTCTGGAATTAGGGTGCTATGTTTTATTTTAAATTCTATGCCAGAGGAACCTTCTTTGGTGACAACCTTTATTTTTATACTGAACAACTGGTCCCTGGGGATGGGAGTAGAGGGTATTTGACACAAGACTGATTATTTATTCTTAAATAAGAAGAGTCTTGCTATGGTAGTACAGATTCTCTCTCACTACTACTAAAGAAAAAGCTCCACCTAAGCATTTGCAAAGTTCAGTAGCTCAGTTGGTGCAACCAAATAAGGCTCACGTGCTCCTGTCTCCAGAACTACTTCATTGTCAGATTAATAAATTTCAAGGAACAACTTACAACATGCTGACCTTCACATTCACAGAAGAGGAGCCTGGTGGTCCCGACCGACGTATCAAGTCTCTCAATGTTACTCTTCTCAAGATCCCCAGATATTGTAAAGCTCATTTTGGATGGTGGGTCCTTTCTGGTCCAGGCACACCACCTGTGAAATAAATTCTCTCCCTCTTAAACTGCACTCCATCAGCAACCAAACACCTTTCTAGAACATGCTCAATCCCTGACTTTTTACTTCTCATACACTGCTGTTATTATACATGTCCTTTGTTCTCTCGGTGTGCCAATTCATAATGGTGTTGTCTTATATAGGCTCAGTTAACATACAATAAAATGTATCTCTGGAGTTCTTGAAACCACTTTGGAGATTGCTACATAGACGTTTATGGAAGAAGACACGAAACAGATGCTGCCTCAATACACTGTTACTGTGCTATGTCAAAACGGAAACAGGGCTCTCGTGTAGCTGGTGAACTGAAAATCACCCAACAATCAAAAGATATGCTTAATTTTACCTAAATTAAGTAATAGGAGCTATTTTCTTCTGAGAACCGTGCAAAGAAGAGTGCTGCTTTAAAGAGACAAAGAATGACTTCCAGTTACCTTAACCAATACAAACTAAATGAATCAAGATCTATGCTTTTATCCAAACTGGCAAATCTGGGCAGGAAACTCTCCTTTCATACAGATGGATTTAAAAGAGGTAACAACACTGCAAACAAGAAACTGTGAGAAATATTCATGGAAAGGCATTGGTATGCACAAGGGCAGTTTATACTTTTAAATACATGTACGTAGGTAGACAGAGGACATAAAACTAGACTTACCTTTCTTTTATTATGATAGGCGACGTACAAACCAGCAACAAGAATGGCTGTGGTCACAAGGTAGGCAAAGAAATGACTGTTTTCGGACTCCTCTTTGGAAACATTGATAGTCTTATCGTGCTTACTGTCTGAAGATTTGCCAATGTCATTTAGCTTCCCCTCCTTCTGACCAGGAGCATTATCATCTTCATCTCCACCGTTTGCATCATCCCCCTCTGCATCTTGTACTTGGTCAATACTTTGATCTGTTACTTCATCGCCATTTTCCTCTTCCCCATCTGCTAGGTTATTAGCCTCAGGGATGGCATTATCTGCCTCCTCATCAGACTTTCCATTACCAGCTGCTGCATGAGTCTTTGGGGAATTAGCATCAGCCTTTGTAGGGGCAGGGTCGACTTTCTTCGTAGGGGCGACTGCGCTCGGAGGGGCGCCGTCCTTCTGAGAGGCGCCGTCCTTCTGAGAGGCGCCGTCCTTCTGAGAGGCGCCTTCCTTCTGCGAGGCGCCTTCCTTCTGCGAGGCGCCTTCCTTCTGCGAGGCGCCTTCCTTCTGCGAGGCGCCTTCCTTCTGCGAGGCGCCTTCCTTCTGCGAGGCGCCTTCCTTCTGCGAGGCGCCTTCCTTCTGCGAGGCGCCTTCCTTCTGCGAGGCGCCTTCCTTCTGCGAGGCGCCTTCCTTCTGCGAGGCGCCTTCCTTCTGCGAGGCGCCTTCCTTCTGCGAGGCGCCTTCCTTCTGCGAGGCGCCTTCCTTCTGAGAGGCACCATCCTTCTGAGAGGCACCATCCTTCTGAGAGGCACCATCCTTCTGAAGATCATCAGAAGGCGTGGTGCCAGCTTTTGGAGCGCTATGGATGCCGTCCTTATGTGGGGCGGCGTCCTTCTGTGGGGCGGCGTCCTTCTGTGGGGCGGCGTCCTTCTGTGGGGCGGCGTCCTTCTGTGGGGCGGCGTCCTTCTGTGGGGCGGCGTCCTTCTGTGGGGCGGCGTCCTTCTGTGGGGCGGCGTCCTTCTGTGGGGCGGCTTCCTTCTGTGAGGCGGCTTCCTTCTGAGAGGCGGCTTCCTTCAGAAGATCAGAAGGCGTTGTGCCAGCCTTTGGAGCGATATGGATGCCGACATTTTGAGAGACATCAGGTTTAACATCTTGTCTGGAGTGACCTAAAAATAAATAAAGGGGACGTGAAGATTTGGAGAACATTTACTATTTATGATTCAGTTCAGGAAGGTTGTGATGGGAAAAGCTAACTGAACGGATTTAAAACAAAAATCATCAATTCAAACACAATTCAAACAAACACTGTGTGTATGCATATAATATCATTGGTAGTTAGGTGCTTAAGTACAGAAGTGCTGCTAAACCATGGTTGGTGGATAATGAAAATAACAATGAAATGGTAATCTATGGTATATAGTGTAAAGGTTCCATATTTCCAATGGGTTATATTAGGTGTGAGGGTCCAGATATCCCGGTGGGGTGGGCGAAGACTGTCAACCACGCTAATCTTCTCAATGGAGGAGCGGAGGTGGGCTTTATAAACAGACTTTATAGTGTGAAGTGGGAAGAGTTACTCAGATTTCGTGGGGAAAGCATTCCAGTGGATGGGCGAGAGGCTGAAGGACCTGAATTTGGATGGATGTTAGGTAATTTGGTACATCTAGGTGATAATGGCTTGCATAGCATAGTACTGCTGAAAAGCGTAGTAATAGATTTTCAGAGACAGTAATGGAAGAGGTAATGGAGAGTACTGCCTTGAAAAGAACTGTAAGAACAGTGCCCTATGTTTAGCTGACAGACAGCCATCTCCAACCCCAACGCCGGAAACAACGACTTCACCCCTTCGCAAGACCTCTGCAACTCCCTCGCCTCCTACTTCCACAACAAGATCGCGGACATACACAACAGCTTCAGCACTCAACCGACGCACGCCACGACCGAACCACCGCCCCCCACCACCACCCTCTGCGCCTGGACCCCAATCAGCACCGAAGACACCGTCCACACGATGAACTCCATCCACTCCGGATCTCCTACCGACCCCTGCCCTCACCACGTCTTCAACAAGGCCGACGCTGTCATCACACCCCACCTGCGGGACATCATCAACACCTCCTTCGACACCGCTACCTTCCCGGAGAGCTGGAAGCACGCCGAACTCAGCGCTCTACTAAAGAAGCCATCAGCCGACCCCACCGACCTCAAGAACTACCGCCCCATCTCGCTGCTCCCGTTTCCTGCAAAAGTCATCGAGAAGACCATCAATAAGCAGCTGGCCGCCTTCCTCGAGACGAACGGTTCCCTCGACCTCTCGCAGTCTGGCTTCCGGGCCAACCACAGCACCGAGACCACCCTGATCGCAGCCACCGATGACATCCGAGCACTGCTTGACAACGGAGAAACAGCAGCCCTCATCCTCCTAGACCTCTCCGCGGCCTTCGACACTATCTGCCACCGTACACTAGTGCAGCGACTCAGCAACGTCGGAATCCAGGAGAAGGCACTGGAGTGGATCATCTCCTTCCTCGCCGGAAGGACACAGGGAGTCCGCCTCCCCCCGTTCAGATCTGAAGCCACCGAAGTCATCTGCGGCGTTCCTCAAGGCTCCTCGCTCAGTCCAACCCTCTTCAACGTCTACATGAGCCCCCTCGCAGACATCGCACGCCAGCACAACCTCAACATCATCTCCTACGCCGACGACACCCAGCTGATTCTCTCCCTCACCAACGACCCCGCCACCGCCAGAGCCAACCTTCACGAAGGGATGAAAGAAGTAGCCGAATGGATGAAGAACAGCCGCCTGAAACTGAACTCGGACAAGACGGAAGTCCTCATCCTGGGATCCTCACCCTCCGCCTGGGACGACTCCTGGTGGCCCCCCGCCCTAGGCAGCGCACCCAAACCAACAGACCACGCACGCAACCTGGGCTTCATCCTGGACTCCTCCCTCTCCATGACCAGACAAGTCAACGCCGTCTCCTCGTCGTGCTTCAACATCCTGCGCATGCTACGTAAGATCTTCCGGTGGATCCCCACCGAGACCAGGAAGACGGTCACCCAGGCCCTCGTCACCAGCCGTCTGGACTACGGCAACTGCCTCTACGCCGGAACCACCGCCAAACTCCAGAAGAGACTCCAGCGAATCCAGAACGCCTCAGCACGACTCATCCTGGACATCCCCCGTCGCAGCCACATCTCCGGACACCTGAGAGACCTGCACTGGCTCCCGGTCAACAAGAGAATCACCTTCCGACTCCTCACCCACGCACATAAAGCCCTACACAACCAAGGCCCAGGATACCTCAATAGCCGCCTCAACTTCTACGCTCCCAAACGCCAGCTTCGATCGACCGACCACGCCCTCGCCGCCGTCCCCCGCATCCGAAGAGCCACCACAGGGGGACGGTCCTTCTCCTACCTCGCCGCCAAGACATGGAACTCCCTCCCGACCCACCTCCGCCTGACCCAGGACCACATCGCCTTCAGGAAGCAACTCAAGATCTGGCTGTTCGAGCAGTAGCGGACCCCCTTCCCCCAGCGCCTTGAGACCCTCTGGGTGAGTAGTGCGCTATATAAATGCTTTGATTGATTGATTGATTGATCTGTTGTGGGTGAGTAGGCGGACGTGTATGTGTGTGAGAAAGAGATGTTACATATTGCAACTGTGGAAAATATGAAGATTTCGTTCGGAGGGGAGGATTAATACTGGAGGTGTACTCTGAGGACGCTGGTGTATTACTCAGGGTGTTAGTGAGAGATTTGGTGGGCTGGAAAGAAAGGTAATGGCAGAATATTTTGATGTTCAATATCTGGAAATTGAGCTGTGTTTACGCTAGTGGAGTCGGACAACTTAGGGCACATTATAAAGCTGACTAGTACCACACCAAGCATCATGGTAGATGAGGCAGATGTCAGTGCCAGAAAGGGAGCAGAAGTAAGTATGGCAACACGGCAGGAGACTTGGAAAACAAACCACCTCAGTCTACAAGGTGTTTAAGTAAGGGTGTGTTTTGGTCCATATAACGCCAACTGGCGGTCAGGTGTTAAGAGACTCTACTTTAATCCTGTAGAAATGAGAAGGAGAACATGCCATTAGTGAGAATCCAAAGGAAATGGCATCATTGTGGGAGGCGGTGCACTGAAAAGACAAGCATTTGCAATGCAATAGGTCTCGCATTTACGAGAGCTTGATCTATTGGCGTTGTAAATGACAATGCCTTTTATTTGTGTTTTGAAAATCTGCAAGCGGTGCATAAACACGCACTTTGTACTTATGGTCCTTGCTTATGAGAAGCAAGACTGGCAGTAAAAGAGGCGCAGTTACTGCCAGCCTTGCTTCTCGTAAGCAATGACTGCAAGTCCAAAGTGCGTGTTTATGCACCGCTTGCAGGTTTTTTAAACATATAAATAAAAAGCATTGTCATGTACAATGCCAATAGCCCAAACTGTCGCAAATGCTACAACTATTGCATTGCAAATAGTGGTTTATTTTCCACTGCACATAGTAGGCAGGTCCTGGTCTACTTAGAGCAGAAGCTTCTATTCACTGTCACAAAGATCTCGAGGTCCAAGAGCCACATGTGTGATATTGGTCAGCTGTGGACCAAAAGCTAATGTGTGAAGAGGAAGGACTATATCTGATAGTCACAGAAATCACTACAGACCACGGTGACTGTCCTGGAATAAGATTGTGCCCATGGGTGTGAGATGTGCATTTTATGTGGCAGGTTAGTGACGCTTTCTATAGAATTGGCTGAAGTCCATCAATAATAAATGAATGTCTCCGGTCAATGTTTTTATGCGGGGTACGCCAACATTGTATTTCCTTAAGCCGACATCTACTAACGAGACTGCACAGTATTACAAGGAGCTCCCACGCCTGTCAGTCAGTTGTCTTTAGTTAATTATGGGGCTATAACTCTTCATTTCCAAGTTACCTTATAAAGGGAATTAGGTCTAAATGTGGGATTTTTCAGACATGATTCACGCAGGCAGCATATGTCAAAACTTACCAGGCCCATTTTTGTTGCATAAGAGAGGTGCCCAAAAGCATCCCTCCTGGACGAAAGTTAATAAAACAAGCATATGGTGCTACGTTTAGGCAGTGGCATGCTCTCTTTATATTTTATTCTTTTTATTTTATGCTTGAAGTTAAAAAAACAAAAAAGTTGACCAGCAATTATGCGTGCCATACCAGACCTATGGGTTTTGCCATTGTGGTATTGTATTAAGTAAAGTGTTTTTAGGTCTCGCCTGAGCCAGCGCATGTGCTGCTCTGGCGAGACATTTAGTGAGTGGGCTTTAAAAAGCCAACCACAGCTTTTTGGGTGGCATAGAGCGTGCGGTTACGCACACGAGCGGAGGCGCCATCTGGCTTTCCTCTCTCGTCATGGCTTATTCACTTTCACTTTCGGAGCCGCGTCACTTTCATGGCCAAACGGCTCGCCCCCTTCACTTCTTAGGATGTTCGCTTGGAGTGCGACCCTTTTTTTTTTTGTTGAAACATTTTTTATTGTTTTCCAACACAACAAGGCAACAATCAACTCACAATCCCCACCCGTCCAGGAAATACCACACATGTAACAGCATCCCCGGCTCTCCTGAAGACGGCTCAACCTTCCCACCCGGTCCCCTACCCCCCCTCTCCCACCCTCTGTCAGTGTGCCCCCATCTCCTACCCCGGTCCCACTTTCGATGTGCCCCCCCTCCCTGGTCAATAAAATACAGGAGCCCAGCCTCTCCCTAAACCAACAGAGCCTTCCAGCTAGCCCAGCCAAAAGTGTAGGCGGTCAGGGCCCACCGTCTCGCCTCTTCTACTCCCCGCTCCCCACTACCTCCTGCCCGTCAGACCCGCTCTCCTCAGCCCCCGCCTCGGACATCAACCCCTGAAGTTCTACCACCAACGCTTCCCATGCCCGGGCCGTCGCCAGCGCCTTTTCGTCATCTCGCCGGAGGGCCAGTTGCACCCGGAGCGTGCCCTCAGCCTTGGAGTGCGACCCTTGTGCTTATTAAGTTACCGCGTAGCGCCTCCTACTTTGCTCAAGTGCTGTAGAAAAACGTATCATTGCAATTGAGCTTTTTTCGTGGCTTCAGTTTTCCCATGTCACGTGACCCCCTTCCCCCAGTCAGCCAACACGTTTCAACTAAAATAACTTTGCAAGCCTAGGTTTGTAAGACACCGGACACGGATGAAAAAGAAATTGTAGATCCTAAATTGCAGTACTCTTTGTTGAAATGCAGTAAACTGTTTGATGATGTTACGAGGCATGTGGCCACTTGCGGCGGCAATTTATTTGAACACGTGTAGGTCTTCTGAGACAGTGGAGCTCACCTGGCCCTTAGCCTGTCTCTCGCATTCCTTTTCTGGGTATGGCTGCCCAACAGGAGGTTTTTGCTTTAATGTGGAGTGGGACGTCGGTTCCATTAACTCCTGGCTATTGCCTCACTGCACTAGTGTAATCCTGCATGACTGAGCAATCGGCCCACATCTGGCTACTCCTAACAAACTCCATATGTTTTCGCTTGTTTAGTGTGCCGGAAGCCTTCATACTGTGCTTTTTAATATATATCTAGATTCGGTATGTAAAAGCGTTAAACCGCATACGCATCTAGACACTAACAGCGTCACTGAGAAAGGCATAGCCAATAGGTCTCGCCTTTGGGACCTTATAAGTGTTTAGCCATGCAACAGTTGATGTTGCACCAAGGATATTGTGCTGCATAACTAAATGCTTATAAGGTCCAAAAAGCGAGACCTATTGGCTATGCCAATGCTTGTTCAAAAAAACATTTTGCGCGGATCCCTGAAATGTATAAAATGACACCAAATCTTTTTACCTCCCTCCCCCACCCCCGGCCCGGCTGCTACGTCCTTACGGCGACCCAAACACGATTTCGTTTTCCTGTTTCAGTCACTGGTGGCCACTCAGCTGGGGTGGATATTTCCTTAAGAATGGGCCACCCACCCACCATTCACAAGCGTTGTGCGTAGCACTCGTCCTGCCTCACAACCGCTGGCGCCAGAACTCACTAAAGTCAGAAAAAGGGCTGAGAGGCGGGAAAAGAAATGCTGACAAGAGCAGCTCTGGGTGGGAGGTTTGTTTTTACTGATTCATTTACCAGAAGTAAAAAAAACTGGTAAAAAAAAGTTCCCACTCAGGGCCCAGCCCTCCCAAAAAATAAGCATGTGACAGTCCCACACAGTGAATCAGGGGTTGAGACGGGATTACAGTTTAAACCCATTAGTTCCAACCAGGAGACAGCAAAGACGCCCCTCAAGTCCCCCTTAGTTTCTTAGACACTTGTCAAAAGCACCCCTTGTCACCACCCAAACCCACTGAACCGACGCCCCACAAAGCACTTTTTCCAATTATACTTTCTCGCCCTTTTCACTGATCCCTGCCATGTGAATGCCGTGCGAGCACCCGCCAAAAAACGCTAAATCGTGCAAAATGGTTGCGAGAACACGAAGCTGTTGAGTGTCTTTTCACTCAACAGCATGTGACACCGAGCTGCCTGCAGCCCCAGCGGTGCAGAGGTGGGGACTCTTCGTATAGCTACTAGTCTAGCCACCTAAAGGTCCCCAAAGGTGGATGTTCCGAACGGTCCGGCCTGCTCACCTCTGCAGATCCCAGGTGTGCTGAAAGCATCGTCAAGCAGATGGTCTTCTCTCCGTGCCACGGGTGTTCTCAGGACTTGCGCACAGTGTTCTGACACTTGTCGCCTTCCTTATCTTCAGGGTGTGAATAGTCTTGCCACACTCCTCTCTCTTTCCTCGGTTCTTATCTCGGTGAGGGTGTCGAGTCACTCGGACTTCTCCTCCCACTCTTAACAGTGGCCAACGTGCCACGGATCCATTTCCTTCTTCTCACAGTGGCACCTGTGCCACTCAGATCTCTGCTTTCTTCTTTGGCTTGTAGTGGCAAACGTGCCACTCCGATCTCTTCGTTCTTCTTTTCTTGTAGTGGCAAACGTGCCACTCAGATCTCATTCTTCTTCTTTTCTTGTAGTGGCGGACGTGCCACTCTGATATCTTCATCCCTTCGCTTCATGACCTACTCTGGACCGTTTCTGTTCTCCTTTTGGTCTGGCCAGGCTTCTCCATGCAGCGCGCGCACTCTGCACGTGTTCCCTCTGGTCTTGTCCTCGTCCGAGGACACTCTCTCCATCTTCCTCAGCATTCCGAGTTAGGGTCGTGACCTTCTCTTCGTCTTCTCCTTTTCACCAGCTACTTTGGTTGTTGAAGTTCGTGGGGCCATACTCTTGGTCCTCTTCATCCTTGAACTTCTCGGACCACTTGGCGGTCCATTCTGCCGATCTCTGGCAGGATACCTTCGGTCTTCCGTCAGACCTCTTGTTCCGTAGTTTCACTGACCCGTGCGTCGGTCACCTCCTTTTGCAACCCCTGGTGGATTGGCTTCTGTGTGTTGACCACCTGGCTGGTCACTTGGTGTGATGTCCACTCTGACCCGTGCGTCGGTAACCTCCTCTTGCAACCCCTGGCTTTTGTGGTGCGACCATTTGGCTGGTCGGCTTGGCCTTTGTGGTGCGACCATTTGGCTGGTCGGCTTCACGAGGTGCGTCACGTCGTGTGACTACCTGTGTCTTCTGACTTGTCGGGCGCTGGTGCGTGCTTCTCTTCGTACCGTCGTGGTACATCTTCCGTGTAGCGTTGCTCCTTGCGCCGTGTGATCTCTGGTTGTGGTGGCTTCTTGGCGCCACTGGGTGTGCCCTCTGCATCCTTACCCTTCAGTGTCGTTGGATGCTTGCCGCGCACATCTTCTTCAGTGTAGTTCCTCTCTTGTAGGCGCTGCTGTGTACTTCCCGTGTCCGGGGTACATCTGCGCTGAGTCCTTTAGCTCGCTCGAGGGTTCACTCCACTTGATGCGGCGACAGTGCAGTCCTCGCTGGGGTGGATGTGGCTTGACCAGTTTCCTTTCTCCTTGTCGCTGTGGGATGTCACTGCGTCCCTCTGGCACACTGTCGTCTGCTTCCTTGCGCCACAATCAGTCCGTCTCCTGTGGCTGCTGGATCTCCTTGGCTTGCTGCAGGCTTGTTTATTTCACCATTGCTGCAGTACCACAAGTGTCCACTGGGTGGCAGGGGAGCACTTTTTCAGGCACCGGTACTGTTTCCTCCAACTCTCTGGGCCTTTCCTAATTAGCAGCTGGGCCTCCGTGCAGCTTTGACGCTGGGATCAGAGCCTCACTCCTGGGTTTGCAGCACAGGACTCATGCGGCCAAAGTGATTGGTAAGGCATTTTGTTTCCTCCTCATATCTACTGTGTGTGTGTTTGTTTCGTGAACTCAGCTGCTCCTAGGCACTTCCCCAGCCCGGCGCTAGAACTCGCAGCTAGGTAGGTGCATCCCTGATTTATTTCCAGTTCTGCTTTGGTGTCCTCACTCGTGTAGACCCTCCCCCTGCAGCTCCTCCATTCGCTCGCTGGCCGGGGCGCGGGAGTGGTGCTGCCGCTATGCCGGGCGGTGTGTTCAGACAGGGGAGACGAGGTCCCTGCTCAGTGCTGTGGGTAGGCTCCGCTTTTACTTTATGTTAGTTCCGCCCCCTCCCCGCAGCCGGTCTCCTCAGTTCGCGGGCCGCGCGGGAGGGGGTGCTGATGCCACTATCTTCTGCTCACCGGGAGGAAGAACGGGGTGGGCTCCCGCTGTCTTCCGATCACGGCGGGTCACCTCATCATGTTCCCCGTCGCGGGGCTCACCTTTGGCGGGCGGGCCTCCTCCTTTCCGCGGGTGGGCACCGCGTGGTTCACGCCTCTTGCGGGGGTCGCAGCCGATGCGGGTGGGCTCCGCAGCACGGCGCGTCGGGCAAAAGGTCGTCACAGGGGTGCAGTCAGCGGCAGGCACCACTGGGGTCGGGGTAGGCACCGACCTCCTCGTCTTCACCCCAAGGCACTCCTCACGCCACGCGGGTCATCTTCCCATCGGTGCGGGGTGGGCTCCCGGTCATTGTCATCACGCCTGGGGCTCTGCACAGGCCGGCAGGCGATCAGGCGCTGTTCGTGCCTGCTGGGGGTGCTTTCACGCAGGCAGCGCTCTCCCCCTTTTCGTATAGCTGGGCTGCTGCACGCTGGGGCACAGCCCCCTCGTCGCCATTGTTATGTTGGGCCCTAGGCCCGCATGCTGGGTGAAATGACTGACGCTGACACTTAGTTGGGGTAGTGGGTAATGGCCACGAGCACGTGCGCGGGGCCCTTTTATTGACCGCGTCACCTGACACAGTGACGTCGGTGGTGGGTGGGTGTACAGTGTGTTACACAGGGTTCGAACACTAGAACGTGTCCATGCCGGACACTACAGGCGTGTGTGATCCCAAGCCATCCAGTGCGTGAACACCTCACCTGCCCAGCGAGGGACGTGGATGTGAATAAAACATGTTTAGTAGTGATCGCATTTTCTAAATGCATGTTCCCCATTTCGCACATCGGGAATCAAAAAAAGAATAATTGGAATTTATTGAGTGTGAGGTGTGGCGCAGCGGTCAGAGAGGCTGACTCGGAGGGCGTGGTTTGTTGTTCGATCCCTGGGGCCGGCTTTAGCTCAGCATCACGTGACTCTCACTCAATCTCCCTGAGGGCCTCCAGCACCTTAAAAACCCTGAAGGGTGTGGTTTGTTCACGCTTTACAAATATGAATTTACTATTGACATTCAAGTGCCATTTTGAACTTGTTTTTCTGTGTTTGGAGCACTTGAGGGGAAATAACCAATAGTGGTCTTAGTGGCTATCACGCACTAGATTATATTACATACAATACTCAGAGGGTAAAAGCGCTTACAACAGAACTAGAATCGATTAATTGTTACGTGTTGATTACACCTAGAGGAAGTCTTCTTGACAAGGAGGTATCAGGCACTATATGAAACCAGAGTATCTCAACAAGGTTATGTCTGCCTTGTGCTTTCGTCTTTCCCTTGTTTTCGTGGCTATTAGTAAAAGTCGCATTTTTGGACAATGCACTCAGAATACTGTCTTTTACTCGTGTGAAGCGCTTTACCGTGTTATGTTTGGCACATACAAAGATACAGTTGAAGTAACTGCGTGCTTGTTTCTGCCTTTTTTCCCTCTCGTTTATTTACAGCCAGTAAGCGGCCTTTGGCTGTGTTTGATGTTTTGCGGTTCTTTTGTGGTTTCGAGAAGTGCGACAAAGTTCCGTTCTGGAGAGTTCTCCGGCCTTATTTGGTAGTCACTGGGTTTCACCGCCTTTTGTTATTTGCGGTGCCTGTTTTCCCAGATTCATTTGCTGTAAGCGCCAATAGGCGGTATACGGAGGCGCTACTTTGCGCTGTCTTGCCCATGCTGCCGGACTTTTTTATCTGAATCGGAACTGCGGAAAACAGCACGCAATCTACTTTCCAGACTTATAGTTAAAAAAACATCAATAGGCCGCATGCAGTCCGTTCACAAGCGCCAGTTCGTTTTTGCACGAGTTTATCTCACATCAAACTCTAGAACAGAGGTCTTCAAACTTTTGGATGCCGAGACCCCCCTGTCAACATTTTGAGGTGTAAGGACCCCCTCCTGACAAAAATGTCTAAACCTGTTGACTAAATTGCGTGAGATGAAAAAGTAAATGAGGTTATGTGATGCAGCGTATTTTGGGATAGCATTGCTTCATTATTTTGACATTTGTTACACACAGTAACACTGAGGAAAGATTTCACCCAATCAGTACCCATTTATAACCAAAATACAGCAATTATCATCAGAAAGATTTCAAGTCAACCTTTTTTAAGGGCCTTCCACTCTGCAGCAATACGTGCTGCCACATTAGAAGCTCACCTGGCCCTGACCGGGAGAAGCAGGGGTCCCATAAAACCCTGGTGGTTTTGTGCAGTTAAGCAGTTTACCCATGCAGCTTTCCTCTCACCCCTCCCTTCCATCCCTCTCTCCTCTCCTAACCCCGGATCCCTCTCTCACTTTGCAGGCCAATTTCTTTCACCCCTTTTTTACAACTTCTGAATTCTCCCCATTCAACCTCTCACTTCACCTTTAATCACCTCTTGCCATTCTGTCTTTTCACTGCCCTCATTCTCTAACAGTCTCTCACATATATCTCTTCTGTGTGTTTCTCATTTGCCTTCAGGCAGTAGATGGTTATTAGCCCCAGGACATCTTTTTGTAACAGTAGTGCACTACAAATGTAAATAATAATAGGCAGAAGCAGGGGAGCCACTAGACCAGAACTTCAGAGGGGGAGGGGCTAACACTCCCAGTCAGGGCTGGTCCTAACGCTGGTTGCACCCGGTGCATCAGTCTTTTTTGATGCCTCACCCCCGTTTCCTCCTTCTCCATGAATTCCTTCACTGCCACTCACAAAAAATGCAACGCATCTCTCTATAGCACCTTTCTGACAAACATTTCATTTTTTATAGCACTACTCATAGTTTACTCACACTGATTTCTGGGATCTGCATGGTACATATTCTTTGTAGCAGGCACATTAACCCTCTGCACTGTGTGGGTGACAAGAGTGCCCATGTGAGGGCACGGTGAGTGATGCAACAGTGTGAGAGTAGGACAAGAGGAGTGACTGCAGGGTGAGTGAGGTGGCGTATGAATTTGGGTGCGGATGCAAGTTCAGAATGGGATGAATGAATGTATGATTACTGATGGGCTTGTTTGAGTGAGTTGCATATGGAGTAGTGAGGGGGACAGGTGAGTGAAGTGTCACATGAGTGCAGGATGAGTAGTGTACACGTGTGACTGCAGGTTGAGGTATAGGGTGAGCAGCACAAGTGCATTGTGAGTGCAGAGTGTTTACCAATGTTGGGTGAGAGAAGAGTTGTTACAGGGCGCTCATAATAGATTACACAAAATATACAGATTAATACAGTCCTGCTGTGCATTCAAGAATGGGGGGCAATCACCCAATCCCACCCAAAATTTCCAAAACAAAGTTTGGTACAAATTTCGACAATTTCTGAAGCACACGCAACTTTATAGTACAAATAAACACAAGTATGATTCTCTCTTGGACTTCTTCAGTTCTTTATTCGCTAAGTATTCTTCCAATCCCTTTGCACCAACGCGTTTCGTCATATATGGGTAGTATACCCTATGACTTCCTCAGGGCTGGAATTGATACAAATAGTTTTCATTCAGAGAACAGTATTTTATTACAACAAATACTACCATCATATTCTCCACTGTGTTATAAGTGACCACAGAGAGAATAGAGGAGTTTAGTTGTGCTCATTTTGCATGCAACAATTCAGTGTCATCCATTTTCTATTACTCTTTAAACATTTAGAAATATATATAGTTCCAAGTCTTAAGCATAATGCTCCAGTGTTGGTAATGGTGCAATTATTGTTTTAAAGGGAAGAGATAACCTTTTGTGCACAACCCAAGTGTGTTCTATTTCTATTAGAACGATTTAGAAGTAAAAACATTTTTATATATACCTGATAATGTAGTCTTCTCAAATTATTTCTAATGAAAAATAAAAAGAAAATATAAAGATACTTTGTATCTAATGACCAGCAAGAATTGAAATCACAGTGGCATGAGGCAACAGCAGCTATCATAAGCTAGTGTTATCAATCATGTGTTCTATTATAGATCGCTAGTGCTTACCTAATAATATATCCACTAGTTCCGTGTAAATATGTTCTTCATCCACTTAGAGGTCAGCTCATCTTATTAAATTCTAACATCAGACCAATATTTGCACCGATCCGTTCAAGGTCTATTAAATGATATTACAGCCCATATTTCAACCTGTAATATAACATCTTCATTAAGTTGATGCACTAAAAATTACAGCTTTATACTTTTTAACAACGAAGAATTAATGAGTACAGAGAATCACGGTTTCTCTCACCTAATTAGTATGCAAAAGAATCTTGACCGGCGTCTCTTTCCGATATTTTCGGTTTCCAAATTAAAGATCCCTATAGTATGGGATACCTGTAAGCGAGAGCACAAAGAGTATAGCAAAACCGCTCTCGTCTCTCGATAGAATGCTGTTAAAAATAATCGCGTGCATGCACTTCAAACACACGCTTACCTCCGTGAGTGTATCTCCTCACCAACGCTTCCGTGTAGGGTCAAACCCATTTCCGGTATTGGAAGGGTTTAAATAGAAAGTAAAGGGGGGACTTAAGGTTAATGAAAGGCCCGCCATTTTGAAACAGTAAATCGTATATGTTATCTAAATATACAAACGATGTATCCGCGTAATGTTTGTTCGCAAAGGTCCATAAACATAGGATTAAGTAGTGTGATCCTAGTTAATAAATTTATATATATGCCACTGCCTAAAGTTAATAATTGAAAGGCGGCCAGGCGTGAGAGTAACTGAATACGCCTAAGAGAACAGCCCGCCAATGTTACGGTGGTATATAGGGCACACTATTTGAGTATATCCCTCCTTCATCGAATCACATGATATTTATCTCACGAAAGGGTTATTATTAATACTAACCCAATTATGTATTAAAATTGATATATTTCCATCTCTGACATTACATAAAGTTGATTGTGTATATGGAGACTAGCCGTAAAGGTAACAAAATATGTCTAGAAAGCAACCCGTCCTTTATATTAGTATAGAGGGCACACTAATTAAGTATTTATCTTGTTCATCAAATCACATAATGCTTATCTCACAAAAGGGTTACAGATAATACTGCCCCATTCATATATTTAGGGGAATGCCCCTATGAACAATCTTTTGTAAGTGGCTATATACTATTGATAGCCGTTCAGATATTACAATATATTGTGTTATGATTACATATTAATGTGTTCTAAACATAGTAAGTGTAAGATAGAGGCAACTTGATACATACTATGAACACTATAGCCAAGTGATCATTACTGTCATCAATTATAGAGCTAACATAGGGAATATGGGCAGGAGCGAAGGCTGAGGGGTTCAAGTCCTTATTCTCCAAGAAAATATTGCAATTCCTGATCATAATTGAGTCCCTCCTCCACCGCACGTAAGCGCATTATCCACCGTGCCTCATGCCGCCGCAGTATCAATACCCTATTTCCCCCACGTGGGTCTGACCCAATATGTTCTATACCGAAAAATCTGAAAGTTTTGGTAAAGTTTTGTGCACTGCATGTTTGAACATGCTCCGCAATTGGGTATCTATGATCATTATTTTTTATTGCTCGCATATGTTCCGCTACTCGTTCTTTCAAAGCCCTCATGGTACTTCCAACATAAATCTTCGCACATTTACATTCAATAATATAAATGACATATTTTGTATTACAATTAATGTTCGACATAATGTTAAATATCCTACCAGTACAATCTTTGAATTGTTTGGTTTTGTGTTCTGCAAACCTACACATCCCACAATATCCACATTTGAAAAAACCTATAGATGCTTTTGTCAGCCATGTTTCATGTTTTGTAACCTTTGGATAGCTAGGGCTAAGTAAAGTCCCTAAGTTTCTCCCTTTCCTAAATGTAATCAATGGTTTGTCTGTCACAAGCTCATGTAAAGTTTTATCTGCTTTCAAAATATGCCAATGCCTATTCATACTCTTACGTAGTAAAACATTTACATGAGTAAAATCCGTGATGAGTCTAGTATGTGTTGAGGAATTACGGTCAGCAGTTCTTGGTTTCAAAGTAGTATTTCTCTTCACTTTGATAGCCCTTTCCTTTGCTTTTTCTACAATGAGAGGTGAATAGCCTTTCTGAATAAACCGTTTCTCCATATCATTTACACAGGTTAAAAAGTGTGCATCAACACTACAGTTACGTCTGGCTCTCAACATCTCCCCATATGGGATTGCCTTTATCTGACTCCGAGGATGTGCACTTTTGGCATGCAATAATGAGTTGCAGGCAGTAGGTTTACGGTACATCTTGCTCTGGATTAATCCATCTCTAATGAATAGTTCCACATCAAGAAATATTATACTGTTGGTACTAGAGTGTGTGGTGAATCTAATGTTCATGTCATTTGCATTGAGATATTCAATAAAATCATCTAATAGTTGTTTTGTCCCAGTCCAAATCATAAGGCAGTCATCTATAAATCTGCCCCAATATAAGATATGTTCATTATATTGCGATGCAGACGTGCCCCAAATTAACATTTCTTCTAACCAACCCATAAAAATATTTGCATAGGCTGGTGAGAATTTCGAACCTATAGCGACGCCTTGGGTTTGTCTGTACCATTGATTTTTGAAAAGAAAAAAGTTCTTTCTGAGTATTAATTCCACCATAGTTATAATCATTTTTGAGTGTTCCCAATGACAAGCCGGTTTTTTAGATAAAAAAATAGTACAATGCCTTCAATCCTAAGTCATTAAAAATACTGGTATAAAGTGATACCACATCTAGAGTTACTAGAGTCATACCTGGGTCCCAGGTGATATCACTCAATAGATTCAATATATGAGTAGTATCCCTTATATACGAGGGTAAATTTAGTACCACTGGTTGTAAAAAGGTATCAACAAATTTTGACAGATGTTCAGTAGGCCCCCCAATGCCTGACACAATAGGCCTGCCAGGTGGAAATGGGAGGTTCTTGTGAATTTTTGGTAAAGTGTATAGACATGGGAATCTCGGAAGACTTACTTTAAGATATTGTAATTCATCTACATCAATCAATCCATTGTCATACCATTTAGAGAGATGCTCATTGATATTGGCTATTAGAGGGAAAATAGGGTTCTGAGCTATTCTCTCATAACAATCTGTGTTGCTCAATTGTGAAAAGATTTCATTTTCATAATCTATAGTGTTCATAACCACTATATTCCCTCCTTTGTCTGCTCTTCTGATAGTAAGTTTATCGTCGTCAATTAATGTCTTGAGGGCTTGTCTTTATTGTGGAGACAGATTATCCCTATAAGGGCCCCCAGATGGACCTCTCCTATGGCCCTTATCCAAATCATCAATAACTAGTTTGTGGAAAACTTCAATGTTATTACCACTGGTCATGTTAGGGGACAACCTAGCTTTTGGCTTGAGGCCACTTGTTATAGATAGATCCGGTCTAATGTCTAGATCTAGTAGGACTATTACGAATAGTAACTGGGTCTTCGTCTAACTCTGTAATCGAAAGTAAATTGACAGTGTCTTGGATATCCTCAATAGTTAAAGAATTAGACATTATATCCGTTGATGTTTGTGTTGTGGCTTTATTGCACTGTGGATTTAGGGCAAAGTATTTTTTAATTTTCAAACGCCTAATAAATTTGAACAAGTCAATTTTCGTGGTACAGAGATCCCCAAATGCTTCAGGACAAAATCCCAATCCTGTCTTAAGTAGGGAAATCATCGAATCTGTAAGTGTATAATCTGATAGGTTCACCACTCCCACTTCTTTTTTTTCCTCCATGATTATTGCTTCTTGTCCCAAGAGCGTGTTTTCATTCTCACATTGTCTCCTTCTGCTCCCACCCCTCTTCCCACGCCTGGTTTTCTTGTATTTTCTATTTGTTTGGGTTGATCTCGATTTCCCCTCTTTATCCAATTCACCTCTTGCATAAAGGAAGAGTTTCCTAAAGGGTTTAATTGTCTTGATGCTGTTACGGATCCCCCTTCAAGATCACTAGGGAGGAACATGGCGGCCGCAATGTGAGCGGTCGCGGGAGTGCTCCTTGGTCTCCCCTGTGATGGGCAGTTAATCGGGAGGGATCCGAGTAACTGCCTACTGTGACTATGTAACAATATCCTAACAATATCCTAACAACTGACTGACTTGGTTTTTGCGCATTCGTTGCTGTCGGCGATGAGACGGGACTTCTGGTGCTCCCGCTCTCCCTTCTCCTCTGCGGCTAAGGCATTCGCGCTGGACTCTCGGAGCGAGGGCCGGAGCGAGGGCGGAGCAATCATCGAGGGCCAGCGCTGGAAGTGGAAGGCGGCGGCAGCAGTTCGTGGAATCGGCGTCCTGCACTCGCTGCTCCGGAGATCGCTGTGGGGAGGATCAATCCAGTGCCTGGGAGTCTGCTATTTTGCATCGTTGAAGTCGTTGAAGGTAGGGGGGGCCCGGTCAGCGCGTATTGCCTGGACCGAGGCCTCCGAGGTCTCCGAGGGGTTTCTTTTTTTAGTGCGGGGGCTCCCCCTTCCTCTTAGTGAAAAGCCAGAGATTCATACAGAGTCTGGCGAAGTGAGCACCCGAGAGAAGGGGCTGCCCGGAGGGCATTGCTGCTGCTTGGTAGAAGGAGGTGTATGCTCCTTAGATTGTATGGAGGAAGGAGTCCTCTTACATGAGGGTGTTTCTTCTCCCCCCAAAATAAGTCGATACACACTTCGAGCAAGAGCGGCACACTTAGCTGCAAATAAGGATAAGGATATTATTCACTTTTCCCAGGAGGCTCCACCCCCTCAGGTAGCCGCATCAGGTCCAGAAGGAGATCACCAGACAGCTTCGGGGCAGCATAACCAGGCAACAACTGATCAAGTATTATCCAGGGAGTCTTTTTTTGCTGGGCAGTCGCAAGTGAAGCCAAGAGTTCAGGAAAGAAGGAGGAAAAAACCGGTAATTAAAACTAAAATTACCCTTCGCTGAAAACATTCTACCAGGTCATCTCATTAATATCTTCGTCTAAATCGCCTCAACTGCCAGACAGCATGCCTAGTCCATCACAGGGGGGTAGGACGGTTCCTCCTTTAAATGACAGGCCCGATCCATCCCCTGTTTCTCCTCGGATGTCTCCAAAATCAAGGCCTAAGGAGAAGCTGGGAAGATCAGCTAAGAGTAAGGCAGCTAAATCGCCTAAAACAAGTGTTCTAAAATGTCAATCTCCCGAACAAGCCACCCCGAAGCCAGCATCGGATGTCATGGTGGAGCAGGTTATCCACCCGGAGATTGATCTCTCTAATAGGTTCTCTGTGTTAGTGGACCAAGAGGGGGTGGGTCCTAATACGGGTCAAAACGAGGGCCACGATCAATCGGGAGATGGTACAGAGCAAGGAACCATCCAGGGAGACTCTCCCGCCATAGCCATCCCAGTATCAAATACGCGGAATCTAGCTGACCTGTTATTGGCCATGAGAGACGAAAACTTTCAGATTTTTTGGTATAGAACATATTGGGTCAGACCAACGTGGGGGAAATAGGGAATTGAGACTGCGGCGGCATGAGGCACGGTGGATAATGCGCTTACGTGCGGTGGAGGAGGGACTCAATTATGATCAGGAATTACAATCTTTTCTTGGAGAATAAGGACTTGAACCCCTCAGCCTTCGCTCCTGCCCATATTCCCTATGTTAGCTCTATAATTGATGACAGTAATGATCACTTGGCTATAGTGTTCATAGTATGTATCAAGTTGCCTCTATCTTACACTTACTATGTTTAGAACACATTAATATGTAATCATAACACAATATATTGTAATATCTGAACGGCTATCAATAGTATATAGCCACTTACAAAAGATTGTTCATAGGGCATTCCCCTAAATATATGAATGGGGCAGTATTATCTGTAACCCTTTTGTGAGATAAGCATTATGTGATTTGATGAACAAGATAGATACTTAATTAGTGTGCCCTCTATACTAATATAAAGGACGGGTTGCTTTCTAGACGTATTTTGTTACCTTTACGCCTAGTCGCCATATACACAATCAACTTTATGTAAGGTCAGAGATGGAAATATATCAATTTTAATACATAATTGGGTTAGTATTAATAATAACCCTTTCGTGAGATAAATATCATGCGATTCGATGAAGTAGGGATATACTCAAATAGTGTGCCCTATATACCACCGTAACATTGGCGGGCTGTTCGCTCAGGCGTATTCAGTTACTCTCACGCCTGGCCGCCTTTCAATTATTAACTTTAGGCAGTAGCATATATATAAATATATTAACTAGGATCACACTACTTAATCCTATGTTTATGGACCTTTGCGAACAAACATTAAGCGGATACAGCGTTTGTATATTTAGATAACATATATGATTTAATGTTTCAAAATGGCGGGCCTTTCATTAACCTTAAGTCCCCCCTTTACTTTCTATTTAAACCCTTCCAATACCGGAAATGGGTTTGACCGTACACGAAGCGTTAGTGAGGAGATACACTCACAGAGGTAAGCGTGTGTTTGAAGTGCATGCACGCTATTATTTTTAACAGCATTCTATCGAGAGACGAGAGCGGTTTTGCTATACTCTTTGTGCTCTCGCTTACAGGTATCCCATACTATAGGGATCTTTAATTTGGAAACCGAAAATATCGGAAAGAGACACCGGTCAAGATTCTTTTGCATACTAATTAGGTGAGAGAAACCGTGATTCTCTGTACTCATTAATTCTTCGTTGTTAAAAAGTATAAAGCTGTAATTTTTAGTGCATCAACTTAATGAAGATGTTATATTACAGGTTGAAATATGGGCTGTAATATCATTTAATAGACCTTGAACGGATCGGTGCAAATATTGGTCTGATGTTAGAATTTAATAAGATGAGCGGACCTCTAAGTGGATGAAGAACATATTTACACGGAACTAGTGGATATATTATTAGGTAAGCACTAGCGATCTATAATAGAACACATGATTGATAACACTAGCTTATGATAGCTGCTGTTGCCTCATGCCACTGTGATTTCAATTCTTGCAGGTCACTAGATACAAAGTATCTTTATATTTTCTTTTTTATTAGAAATAATTTGAGAATACTACATTATCAGGTATATATGAATTTTTTTTTACTTCTAAATCGTTCTAATAGAAATAGAACACACTTGGGTTGTGCACGAAGGGTTATCTCTTCCCTTTAAAACAATAATTGCACCATTACCAACACTGGAGCATTATGCATAAGACTTGGAACTATATATATATTTCTAAATGTTTAAAGAGTAATAGAATATGGATGACACTGAATTGTTGCATGGAAAATGAGCACAACTAAACTCCTCTATTCTCTCTGTGTGGTCACTTATAACACAGTGGAGAATATGGTGGTAGTATTTGTTGTAATAAAATACTGTTCTCTGAATGAAAACTATTTGTATCAATTCCAGCCCTGAGGAAGTCATAGGGTATACTACCCATATATGACGAAACGCGTTGGTGCAAAGGGATTGGAAGAATACTTAACAAATAAAGAACTGAAGAAGTCCAAGAGAGAAACATACTTGTGTTTATTTGTACTATAAAGTTGCATGTGCTTCAGAAATTGTCGAAAGAAGTGAGTGCAGAGTGATCACTGTGAGTGCAGGGTGAGCGGGTGAATGGTGCGAGTGCATGGTGATCAGCGCGAGTGCATTGTGATCGCTGTGAGTGCAGGGTGAGCGTGAAAATGAAGGGCGAGAATGAGGAACGAGTTGTCTGAATGCAAGGTGCAACCCCAGACCCATGAAGTAACTCAGCATGTTATTGATGGCGGCGTAGAGTTTAAGATCTAAGTTAAACTATTGCCGCATTAATCGGGGATCGAGGGTGAAGGAAATAAATAATATGCTGATCCTGCAACAAACTTCCAGTCCTATGGTTAGGGTTGCCAGCAGATTATTTTGATGGCCCAGTCGGTACAAAAAAAAGCAGTCACCTAAAGCAGTATTTTCAGCACTAATCTGTGCATACTTCCAACAGCAAATATAAATAGAAAGCACTTTTAATTGTGTTCTAGGGCAGCCTCAATGATCCATGACTGATAATTAAAGAGAAAAAAGACAGAAAAGTCACTTAACGAATGCATACATACTTTTTATTTCTAAGTCTATTTAGTACCAAGAGGAGATCTTTGCAGGCTCTTTAAACAAAACAGGGCAGGCATTTTTCTTTTGGCAAGCCTACTTTGTATTCCTTTCCATGAAATGCATTCACACTCTACAGAAGGAAATGTAAAATACAAATGTAAGGAATAGGCTGAGTGGGGACCCAGGGGGTACTGGAACCAGGAATAAAACCTAAGCCTCTGTAACCAGTTTGCAAAGGCATGTAAAAATGCAAATGGTCTTTAAAGACCTGTGAAAAACATGGGGGTGCCGGAGAGAAGACTCCAGACACTGCCCAGCTGAGACCCCAGCAGCTCAAGTTTCACTGCAGCAGCCCGGGCTGAGACACAGGACGGGGGAAGAGGGGGGGGTGGGGCTGAGACCCTTGGGCCTGGGCAGAAGTGTGACTGGGAAGGCACGACCCCCTTTGCATCACTCCACGGCCCCCCTGGTGGTTGCGCCCCACAGTTGGAAGACCCCTGCTCTAGAAGGATGAGTATTTTGCTGATTAGTAGCTAGCTGCTAGAACGCAATGCACATCACATGGTGCTGCGAAAACAGACACGTGGCACATTTATCAATTAATACACTTATTTTTAACAGTTTTATGACAAACTACATCAAAATGTCTAAAATGCAAGGCAGATATTTATTAAAGGAGCCGCTCTGTGTGGAATGTACGCTACTCAAGTACCCGCAGTTTGTAGGTGTGATTGTTTGAAGCAGGACAGCGGACAGTAAATGTGAACATACGCTCCGTATCTAATCTGGGACAGGCAGCGAAAGAGAACACCCGCCTCAGTCTCATGAAGCATACAATTCAAATAACGGGTTAATGTGGCTGCAATAATTGTGCCTTTGAATCATTACTAAAAACGATTGGGCACGGAGCCCCGATGAATATTTGTTTTTCTTCATGCCGTCGCTGGCGGTCAGAGGAATGAGGAGAAAATGTTCTACAGCTTTTACGCATCATTGTAAGACAGCGCTTTGCTGGCAGGAATACCCCTGTCCTCCCCTTGACCCCTTGCGCCTCTGAGCTCTGTGCCTGCCTGCTGCCAACCAATCACAGAGCCGACTGGTGCATGCTCCAGGCGTGAAGGCAGCGTGGTTGCAGGAAGCATGGAGGCACTGGCTCGTGTGCTTCACAGCTGTTGTGAAGACTTTTCTTATCTGCTTGTTAAATAAACAAGAAGATAAGAAAAGTCTTCACACAGCCATGAAGCAGGCGAGCCAGTCCGGGTGGGCCAGCCAAAAAAGCGAAAAGGAGGCACCCTGGAAACCTTATCAGGGATGAGGAATTCCTATAGCCCGACGCCCGGGACATATTGTTTGGGGTCAAGGGCAACAAGTTTACATGTGTATTTTGTCCTAGGGACAAGTAGGCCCAACCCCCTGTATCACAAACCCTATGACTGCCAGTTTACAGTACCACATTATGGATCAGACATTGCCTGCAGTTAAGGTAATATTTGTGTCCATGTGTTAAAGATGTTCAAACTTGTATTTATAGTTCATTAATGTGAAACCTTTATTATTAGGGTGAGCGATCTAAGTATATGTTGTAAGCTTAGACTGTACTACTGACAGTGGTTTCGTTTTATAAAACGTTTTCAAAGTTTAGCAATATGAGGCTATGCATACTGTTCCCAGAATGCTCTCTGATTAGATGCAAATATATGCAGAAGCTTGAAAGCAAGATTGATTATTCTTTACTTTCAAAATAAAATGTTCACAAAAAAATGCAAAAACATTTCGCTAAACTACTGTAACATTTTAGGTACCGTTTTCCTGCAGCATCATTTAGTAAAATGTGTTGATGTAGGCTAGTATTTCCCCTAAATATTCATAATGGAAAATCAGTGTAACCAGTTTTAGTATGATTATGGGAAACATAAAAATAAACAAGCCTTGGTAAAGCCAATAGGTTTGGTCAGCATTTTGGTTTTGTCAATGCATGACTTGTTTTGGCATGTTTTTTGTAAAACCTTATTGGTGTGGGAGCTGCCGGGCCTCATCCTTATAATAAAAATTGGCAAAAGCACAAACTGTTTTGGCTCAAAAAGCACACTTGCCACAGTAGTTCCTGGCACTGAACAAAACAACTGTGTTGATTATGCTCATTGTGAAAGAACAGAATGCTTTCACTCACATGAAAGCTAGCAAATTTTAATAAACAGAAAATGTCATGGTTAACGCCAGACCTAATTAGGGGCCCAATTATTAAATAAAGTCTCAAAAGTGCACTCATTTCCTTGCATTAAGTGCAGATATACGACTTTCGTGAATTCACAAGACTTTACAGAAGTAGGCCAAGAAATAGTACTCCTAGAAAATATTTGTCAACTACATTTTAGCATGAGCAAATATGCAGGTGTAGATTTACTCTTGCGAAAAGCTGAGTGTTTGCAAGTTCACTTTCCCTCCAACCACTTTTTTTCCAACCCTGGAAGAAGTTTTAGGTCTGCCATTGTCAGGAGTAAATGTCCAACCTTTATCAGTATGGGGGAAAATTAGGGAAGAGTTGGTGAAAACCCTTAAAACATGCAAGTTAGTAGGTTTGCACAGACTCAAAAGGGCATTCCAACCCTGGAACTGATGCTTACCTTCGGCTCCAGTATGTATATCTGCGGAAATGTGGCAACATAAGGGAATTGTTAGTATCCGAACCCTACTATGGAAGGAGCCCAGGCATAAATAGAGAGGCTATTTTGGAGCTCTTATACAGTGAGATTGCTGCCATAATTTGTCACCGCATTACATGGCACAAAAGGGACAAGTGGATTTTGTTACAGGACAAGTAGATATTTTATTAAATTCCACACCCCTGTTTGGGCACTAAGGTATAGGGTATCAGCTAATTTTCTGTGAACGTACAATAGGCCATCTCACCCAAGTTAGTATCGGACATGGTCTGTCTCTGATAGGGAGTGAGGAGAAGTTGAGAGGGAGGAGGACAGTGGGAGAAGGGATAGAGAGAGAAGATTCAAGAGAGGGACTGATGAGGTAGAGTGATGAAAGAGAAGAGATGTTGGCTGTATGCGAGAATATGGAGAGAAACAGGTGGACATAGGAGAGAGGAGAGTATGACTGAGATGGGAGAGAACAGGGAATGAGAGTCAGACTGGAGAGACGTTTGAACAAGCAGCACAACAATTACAGCACCTTTTACCCATTCCTTTTGCTCCCTTTGTCACCATAAGTCTGTCTTTCACTGTGAAAGTGGGAGGTGGTGTTGATGGCAGTGGATGGTGCCAGCACCACTCACCAAAGAAACATTTTGGTCACCACACTTTTTTTTAAATTTTAAATGTAAGCTTCACTACGAAAAAGAGCCTTAAAGTGTAAGCTTTTTGTCTTCACGGAACAGGTACACATTGATAGCACAAAAACACGCTTCCTTTGCTCACCGAAGGGAGCAGCAGTGCAAGCTCTTTTTCCATTTAGAACAGACACAGCTGTAGTGCAAACGTCCATCGCTCATGTGTACAGTTCAGGATGAAGGGTACATTCAGATCTAAATCCACTGAGATGGGTATATGGATGAGTCAGTAAATGAAAGTGTTAGTGTTGTTGACACTCAGTCAGCATTCACTATAACTGCACTTGTAGTCACACTCTTTAATTTCTGTTTTAAGATATTATAGAGATGTTTCATAATCTGAAACTTCAGTCACATGGACTCCTGCAGTTACCACCTTTCCCATGTATGCCATATACTGAAGCCTTGCTGTAGTCACAGGGGTGCGGAATTTAATAAAATATCTATCTGGCCAAGGTTGCTTCATAAATCTACTTGTCCTGTAAACAGTTCCGCAGATTTTCGTATGAGCAAATATACACATGCATGTTTGCTTGTGTTAAAATGTAGTTCACAGATGTTTTCTATGAGGACCATTTCCTGGCCGTCTTCTATAAATTCATGAAAGCCATAAATCTGCACTAATGCAAGGATATATACCATGGTGCACTTTTGTGACTTTCTTTAAGACTTGGGCCTCTAATTAGGTCCAGCGTTAAAGAAGACATTTTGTAAAATTCTATCTCCCTCTCTCTTTCTCTGTCTAGACATTGGCTAGCTTCACTGTGCGCGAAGCATTTCACTCTTTCACACAGAGCACATTGGCGCACAAAAGTGATTTTTTTCAGTATCAGGTACTCCTGTGGCAATGAGAGCATTTTCAGACCAAAACTATTTTTGACAATGTTTGTTATAATGGTGAGGGTCCAGCAGCTCCAGCATCTTTAAAGTTTTACAATGACCAAGTAAAAACCAGGAACGCTTTGACAAAAACCAAAATGCTGACCACGATTGTCAGACCTATTGGCTTCGCCAATGCTGGTTTATTTTTGTGTTTCCCATAATCTTGTTGAAAGCGGTTGCACTGATTTTCCATTACGAATATTTTTGGAAATACTACCCTGTAGCAACAAATTTTAGCAAATGGTCCTTCAAAAAAATGGTGCCAAAGAATTTCACAGTAGTTTAGCAAAATATTATTTTCCTAGGTGCATTTTTTGTGAACATTTCCTTTTGAAAGCAAAGAATCATCAATCTTGCTTTCAAGCTCCTGCAAATATTTGCATCTAATCAGAGGGCATTCGGGGAGCCTTATATGTAGCCTCATATTGGTAAACTTTGCAAAAGTGTGTACATATTATTGGACTGGAACCAATGTCAGTAGTGCAGTCAGCGCTTACATTTCCCTGAAGTGCTCATCATAATAATAAAGACTTTGCTTTAAAAAAAACATAAATGCAAGTTTGAACCACCGCATTTAAATATGGATACACGTTACCTTAACTGCAGACAATGGCCTTCTCAGATCCATGTGGTATAGTAAACTGGCAGGCAAAGAAAGGGTTTGTGATGCAGTAGGGAGGGCCTACTGGTCCCAAGGGCAAAATAAATATGAAAACGTGTTTATCTGGCTATCTTTTTGTCTTATTCTAATCCTGTATACATGTATTGTGCGGCTTACGCTCATCATAACAATAATAAATCTAATTTTGTACAACTTCTGCTCCACTACAAAATGACTGCAAACACTACTTCCAATGATGAATTTACGATGCACGTGCACATTTAAATTTCAGTAACTTTGTGCAACCCTCTTTAATTCAGAAAGAAACAGGGTCTACGTGCAATAAAAAAATGTTGGTGCTTTCACTGCAGAAAAGGCAGTGCTATAAAACCTCATATCACAAGCAACCGTGAATATTGGAAAATATTTTTGATAAACAAGTTTTTATTGTTTTCAGCATTATAACAACAGAAACTGTCGGGCCCTCCAAATCTTCACCACACAGTAATACAGTAAAAAGCGCACCACATTCCCACCCTCCCCTAAAAACTCTCCCCCATCTCCCAAACCACCCCGCTAAGGTATGTTGCCCAGCCATTTCCCCCAAACCTTCCAGTATTTCTTGGGACAGCCTCGTGCCTGATAAAGAGTCCGCTCCTGCGCCGCACACCAGTCCACCCCGGCGCCCCACTTAGCTATGGTTGGCGGCTGTGGTTGCTTCCACGCCGCTGCAATGTCCCGTTTAGCCACCATCAAGGCCGTCATGAGGAACAGCTGTTCCGGGTGCGTGCCATCCAAACCATCCGTGATGCCCAATAGGGAGTGTCTAGGCTCATGCGGCACCTCCCACCCCAGGACCTTCGTAAGCTCGGACTCAATGCCCCTCCAGAACCCCTCCAGCCCCGGGCAAGACCACGCCATATGAAGGAAGTCAGCCGGCTCGGAGCCACAGCGGGGGCAAGCCGCGTCCCCGGAGAGGCCCGCGCCGTGAAGGCGGGCCGGCGTGAGATAAGCAGTATGTAGGTAATAAATTTGGACAAGTCGTAGCCTAGCGGAGGCCGTCACCAAGCGGGGGGCCATAAGGGCGTCCCGCCAGTCGGCCTCGTCCAGGGGACCCACCCAGCCCTCCCATCGTTCTTTAAGGCCCTCAAGGGATGTAGGGGTACAGTTAACGAGGGAGCGGTAAATCCTGGAGATGCCCCCCCTCCCCAAATTGCCCAGCATGACGTGAGCCTCCGGGGGGCTGTGGTCCGGCAGCCGGACGTCTAGTGGGGTGTAGGTGCGTATAGCGTGGCGCAGCTGGAGGTATCTATAGAATTGGGAGGAATGGAGGGAGACGCGCGCCTGCAGCTCTGAAAAGGAACACATTCGCCCGCCCCGCCAGACGTCCCCCAGCTGGGAAATGCCAATTAAGTCCCACGATCTAAAGCCTTCCAGCTCCGCGACCTCCCGCAACCATGTCCCGTGCCACAAAGGAGTGACCCGGGTCAGCCTCCCCGACCAGCAGGTGTGACGGAGAGCCGCACGCCAGGACAGGAATACGGCCCTGGTGATATCCGGGCAAGAGGCGGGGACGGAAGCGCCATACAGGCGATCCTGAATACCGGAGAAACCCAAATCCCCGAGTTCCACCCTGTAGGCTGGGTCAGACCAACCCCCCCCAAACCAGTCATGAATGACCAGAAGGCGGGTGGCCAGATAATAGAGGTAGAGGTCGGACATGCCCAGGCCCCCATCGAAGGTGGGTATGCGGCACGTCGATAAAGCCAGCCGGTGCCTCCCACTGCCCCAGAGGAATCTCGTCACCATCCCGTCCAATTCGCGGAACCAAGGTCGCGGAAAGGATAGGGGGGTGTTTTGCAGCACATACAGAAACCGGGGAAGAATCATCATTTTATAGAGGGCCACCCTCCCTAGCGGATTGAGGGGTAACTGGTGCCAACGCGCCAAGTCCGCCTTGGCTTTCTTCACCAGGGGGGTGACGTTAAGTGCCCAGCTCAGCTCCGGGAGGAGGGAGACCCAGATGCCCAGGTATTGAAATGACAACCGGCGGAGAGGGATGGTCTCCTGCCAGTCAAAACACTCCCTGGAGGGGTGCAACGGGACCAGGACCGATTTCCGCGAATTGAGGGATAGACCAGACGCCCGGCCGAAACGACTCAGGATGGAGAGTGCACGGGGTCCGGAGTGCGCCGGGTCACTCATACAGCAGGACGTCATCCGCATAGAGTGCGATCTTGTCAGCCTCTAGGCCAGGCCACTCCCAGCCCCGAAGGAAGGGGTCAGATCTAATCAGGGCGGCCAGGGGTTCCATCACGAGGGCGAAGAGAAGGGGCGATAGTGGGCAACCCTGCCGCGTCCCCCGGCCGATCCGAAATGGCCTCGATAGCACTCCATTAACCAAGACCCTGGCGCGGGGTTGGGCATAGAAGACTCGCACCATCCCCACGAACCGGGGGCCAAAACCCATGTGGGTCAGGACCTCAAATAGGTAGGCCCACCCCACTGAGTCGAAGGCCTTCTCGAAATCAGCGAGGAGAGCGAGGTACGGAGACAGCCGATGGCGGTGGGCCAGGGCCACATGGAGACGGCGAAGACAGTGGCGGGTGCCCCGAGCGGGCATGAAACCACACTGGTCCGGGTGGACCAAGGTTGACAACAAGGGCCGAAGCCGTTGGGCCAGGACCGCCGCGTAGAGCTTCACATCCGTGTTAATGAGCGAAATGGGACGGTAGGCCGCTCTGTCGTTGGACGGCGGCGTGGATTTAGGCAAAACCACGATCGTGGCCAGGTCCTCCTCCGGGGGGAAGGAACCCCTCTCAATCGCCTCCGCATAGTGAGCGCGCAACCGCGGGACCAGGGTGTCTCTGTAGGCAGCGTAGAATTCTTGGGGGAACCCGTCAGGTCCCGGGGTCTTCCCCGCGGATGTACGTCCGATGGCATCCCCAATTTCCTCAAGGGAGATGGGGACTCCCAGGCTCTCCCATTCGGCCGGCCGAAGCCGGGCGAGGTGTGCGTCCCCAGACGCGAGTAGAGCGGCCAAGGAAAGATCCGGTGCTCGAGCCCGGTAGAGCTGAGAGTAGAACTGGGCAAAAGCTGCCGCCATCTCCACAGAGGAGGACCGGAGCACACCCGAGGAATCGGTGACCGCCGGAATGATACACGACGCCCTGGGGTAGGTAGCCAGGCGGTGTAACAGCGCGCCGTTCTTGTCACCCCAACCATACACCTTTGCCACCGAGGACTGCCAGAGGAGTTTGGCCGCCTCGAGGGACCGCTGACAAATCTCCTGGCGAAGGAGCCTCAGCTGCCGGGTCATCGCCGGGTCATCGTGCGCAGAGAGAGACTGCTCCATCCGTAGCGCCCGGGCCTCGCAGGCAGTGAGCTGCTGCAGCCGCGACTGGCGGTGCCGCACCACATGCGCCTTAGCCGCCCCACTAATGGTCGCCTTGCAGGCCTCCCACAGGGTACCTGCCGACGAGACCGAGCCCTCATTGGTGGAATAGTATTGAGTAAGCTTGGTGCCCACCGCCTTGCGCAGCGCCTTGTCCTGGAGGAACCAGGCGCTAAACCGCCACACTGGACGGGCCGTATGCGGCGGAGGACCTAGGCCCAGGAGGACCGGCGAGTGATCCGAAATCCCCCTGGGGAGGATGCGGACGCCCCCGCATTCGGCGGGAGGGACAAAGATCATATCGATGCGGGCGTGAGAATGGTGAGCGGCCGAAGTGTGAGTGTACTGACGAGCATGAGGATGCCAGAGCCTCCAGGCGTCGCAGAGGCCCTGGGCCTCGGCCCAGCCCGCCAGCTGCCGCGCTCGGGCCGCGCGGGACTCCGAAATCGGTCACGACAAGTCCAGCCGAGGGGCCGAGACGGCATTAAAATCCCCCCCAAGCACAACAGTGCCCCCCGGGAGCGTGGCCAACAGAGAAGCAGCGTGGGATAAAGCCTGCGACAGTCCCGAGCGCGGCGCATAAAGCAATAGGAAGCTGATCGGTCTACCATCAAGCGTGCCGCAAATAGCAATCCCGGTTCCCTGAGGATCGTGGGTCACCCGTGTAAGGACAAAGGGGAAAGAGCGGCGTAACAGGACCGCCACTCCGCGGGAGCCACGGGCAAACCCTGAATGCCACACCCGATCGTACCCATAACGCGCCAGGAAGGGGCATTTTTCCCCCAAGAAGATGGGTCTCCTGAAGGAGGAGCACGTCGGCCCCCATGCGTTGAGCATACTTAAGGACTGTAGTGCGGTTGAGCCTATCCAACAGGCCGTTCACATTCCAGGATAGTATGCGCAGCCGAGCCCCGGGGGCTAGGTCAGCCATGGAAGCAACGGGCAGAGTACGCCGTGGGATCGAACACCCAGGGGGGCGCCGGGAGGACCCAAGGCCGCGCCGACGCGCAGGGAGAAGAGGAGGATCGCCCAGGCACCGCGGGGAGAGCAAATGACAAGCGAAAGGGAGCCAGGGAGGCCAGGCGGAGAGCGGGCGCAAGTGGAGCGCATGTGAATGTCAGTGCGGAGCTCTGCAGTAGCGCACGCAGGGAGCTGCTGTGTGACGCGGCTAAGAAGAACCAGACCCAAACTAAAGGAAACACCCTCCCTAAGAGGAACAACCAACAAAACAAACCCCCCCCCAACCCCTCACCCTACACTTCGAGAACTGAAGCATCTGTCGCCCTAACTTTAACAGCAACTACAAGGCCCCAAGCGAGGCGCTCGGGTGTCAAGAGCGTGGTGGACCCCTCCAGAAGTACGGATGCGAGTGTCTGGTCCTAGATTGCTACACATGAGCGGGAAGCCGCTGAATCCAGGTCCGTAGTAGAGGTCCCAGGCCGTCGAACCCCCTGCCGAAACAGAGGACAAAGAAGAGTCATAGAGCCGGGCTGCGGGAGAGATCAGAAAGGTCCACTGGCGCGGGGAGGGGGGTCAGGGACGGGTCCAGCAGACGGGCCGACTGGCGCCCGAGGCCCCCAGCCGCCTGGAAGGACATCCCGGAGGAGGCGGAGGAGTCCCTCAGTCTCATCCCCGATGCGCTTGCGGAGCGAGGCCCAGCCGCCAGCCCCCCCGGGGCCACCGGGATCGCGTGCGCCGCCTGCGGCTCGGGCGCCGGAGCCCGGCCGCATCCTGGCCCGAAGGCCGCCGAGCCGGTGATGCCCGCCCGGCCTGGCATAGCGGACGTTCTTCGGTGAGCCAAGTCCAGGCCGCCCGGGGAGTGTCAAAAAACAGGGTCTTACTCTGGAAGACAACGCGGAGGCATGCAGGGAATTGAAGCTGGTAGCTGAGACCCAGGGAGCGTATCTTGTGCTTCACCTCCATGTACGAGCGGCGTTGCTCCTGGACCTCCCGGGTGTAGTCTGGGAAAACCATGATGTTGTGGTTGTTGAAGGTCAGGGGAGCCTGCACCCGCGCCTCCTTCAGTATAGCGTCTCTGTCCCTAAAGTTGAGGATCCGCAAGATGAAGGGGCGCGGGGGGGCCCCCACAGGAGGCTTGGCGGCCAACGACCGATGCGCCCGTTCTATTACAAACCAGGTGGACAAGCTGGCCGCCGGCATCCAAGACTTGAACCACTTCTCCAGGAAGTCGCCGGTGCGGCCAGATTCGACCCCCTCCGGAAATCCCACCAGGCGGAGGTTGTTGCGGCGGGCCCGATTTTCGGCATCCTCCGCCCGCCGATGCAACTCTTTACAATGGGTCGTGAGCTCCCGAACCTGGTCCTGGAGCGGTCGAATGTCGTCCTCCGCCGTCGAGATCCGGGACTCCGTCTCGGTGATTCGGGCCGTGGCATTACGAAGGTCCTGTCGCAGTAGCGCGACGTCCACCTTCACCTCCCCGACCATCCCCTCGAGGGACGTACGGGAGGCGGTGATGGCCTGTAATATGGCGGCAAGGTCCGTGCCAGGAGTCGGTGCCGCCTCCGTGCCCGGGGGGTCAGAGGTCGTGAAGCGGTCGATTTTGGTCTGGTGGGGCGCGGCCGTCGACTTGGCGCCCCTGTCTTTGCCCATGGCTGCCCTCGTGAAGTGCGCGCCGGTGTCTAGGCGCTGTAGGGCGAATCTTCGGCCAGCCTCTCCCAGCGTCCAAGCGACCGGCCCGCGCGAGGTCAGGGCCGAGAGGAAGGAGTGCCGTCGTCCCCTCACAGGGGGAGGCCAGGGGTCCACCGAGGATGCCGCCGACCCGCTGCAGAGCCAGTCCGACGTTGCCCCCTCTCACAGGCGCCGTCAGCACAAGTCCCGTGCCAGGTCCAGCACCCACAACGGGCCCACGGGCGCACCCCGTCAGCGCTCCCGGCCTCGGGCCTCAGCAGGACCCCTCCAGGTGGGGAAGTGAACAGGGCGCCCTGTGGCCAGCAGCGGCAGGCTCCAACCAGCGGTGGCGAGGGAGGGGGGTCCAATGGCCGGGAACTGGAGATGGGCTCTCCCACCAACCGCGCAGGCCGGCACTCACGGTGGGAGCACGTCCGTGGCCCTCCACGAGGCCTCCGTCCAGTCGCCTCCGGCGCCAGTCCTCAGGTGCTGTGGGGGCAGGAGTCAGGAGCCAGGAGCCAGGAGCCAGGGCCGGCATGGCCCACCGGGGCCGCCCACACAGGTCCGCACCTCTCGCCGTCAGCCAGCCGCGTCACAGGCCACCATAGACTCAGGGCCCCCCCGGCCACGCAGGGTCCCCGCAGCGTCCCGCGGGTCGGGGCAGACTCGGGGCAGACTTCTCACCAAGCCGGCAACAGCGTCAGATGGCTCCGGGGGCGCCCCTGGGTCCCGCGATGTGCGGCCGGCCGCCGTCAACCACGCGGCCTGTGCCTCCCGCTGGCGCCGCGGGACTCGCGTAGGATCTAGCGCCAGGCACAGCACCAGCCAGCCGCGTCTCTCGCGGCCTCTCAGCAAGGGGCGGCAGAACTCGGGCTCGGGAGCAGGAAGGCGGCCAAAAGTTCCACCGAGCGTGGTTCCTCGGTCCCGCTGCAGGTAGGGACACGGATGAAAGCCGGATGCGAGGGGTCAAGCATCGGGAGCCTCACATCGGTGCGGCCATCTTGATGTGCGCCACCTAGCGCTCGAATATTGGAAAATATTTAATGGTTGCCTGTGAAATAAGGAGTTTGTCTTTTTGATAGCCCCCAAACCATTTTGCATAGTTTTACGACTGTCCAGGCTAGTAGGATTATGCAGGACTAAAGTATGCTCAATGTTAGACAAACTACGTAACAACAATATTAAAAATATGTGGCACATTCTCTGGCAGTATTATTTCCATCAATCTGAGATACAAACAATATTTTTGTGAAATATGCATATTCTGAAAATTATGTGTTAAACTCAGTAAATCCATAATTATGTAGTGAACTCGGCAGACACAGTACTGCATACATTTCCTGACCTCATCGTCACCCACTGTTTTATAAACAATTTGTGACAGGTAAACAAAAAAAAAACACTCATTCTGTTCATTGCCCATTGTTAGCCGCACTTTGAAGAAAACAGCTTTTTCAACCCAACGACCTCAAACTAAACATGCAATTTAAGAAAATGCAATTCACGTGTATATCTTGCCAAACTGGGGCTCTAGTGACATTTAACAACCACTTGGCCTTGTGTTTTATGATGTCATCAGACTCCCTCATTGGGAATATTGGATGATATTACACAGTCACTCGTACTGCATCCCTGCTCTCTAAATAAAAACATGGCGTTAACTCATTGTGATATGCAAATAGACAAACTTGAAACTTAAGCAAAGGACAGTGTAATCAAGGTGCTGTCCGTGTATAATACCAACATAACAACATCATTTGTATTCAATCTTCTCAATAGATAGCATGAGGAACATAGTCTATGGTAGACTATCAATAGAATATGAGTGATCACAAAGTCTGGTGAAGGTCAAAATATTAAGCATTTTCAACTGCATTCTGACCTGCTAAACTTTTTTTTTTTTTTAAATGTTTTATTACATGAACTAACGAAGGAGTGTTCTAGTGGTAAAGCTGTCGATCTGGCGACTTAGGTATGAATCCATTCTGGCACTTGACTGAAAATTGTGTAGTTTTGGGCAAATCACTTAATCTCACTGTGGCTAAAATGTAAATGTGCAAGACAAGTGTAAATGCATTTGAAAAATAGACAAGTATCCACGTGATGTATACAATCTTGCATTGTCTTACATCGGCCACTATAATGTACAACGCTCTGCTGCTCCTCCTCTAGGCATGTACTATATAAATATCAATATATGCATATTTTTACATTATGACCAGGTACCCTAATTGTTATGGTCTTTGGATACCTCTTCCTTTTGTGCTGCTGGTGAACTCCCCTCATTTCAAATAGAAGCCTTCCAGAATAAAAAGTCTTTATTGCAGTACATGCTCCACACCGTTAATGGAGTTCATATAAGTCTACTCCTCAACATCTGTGGGAGCACTTTCTTATGCAACTTGGCAGATCCACCCCCATTTTGTGTCCTGCAAGCACTTGTTTGTTATGCAGTTCCTATACCGAGAATAAACAGAGCGTGGTGACCAGGTCAGTCAAGTCCCAGTGAGTCACTGGGAGCGTGACTCTTTAGGAGCAAGTGTTCTCACATACCCAGAAGGGTGTCATGCTTCATCATTGGACGAGCTCTACGTCGGGCAGGCGCTGCAATGCCCAACGGACGCCTTTAAGGGGGCTCTTTACCGGAGATCTTTTTGGCATGCCATTATGAGATGTATGAAGCCTGGCTGTATGGCTGTAAAGTGTAGATTGGTGTGCAGTGATTTAGTCTACTGTGACTAATAGTAAAGAGTAGATAAAAACAGGGAAGTGAGCCCAGATAGGCTGTCCAGTGCACTTTTGCTGAGGAGCCTCATGTGCAGCTTAGCCCCTACCCGAGGAAACTTCACAATACCATATGGTCGGTTTTTATATACATTTTTTTTTGATAAACAAATTTTTATTGTGTTTTTATTGTAAGGATCTGGATATATGCCATTGCCTGGTGATTGGAAATTGGGTCATTTAATAATTACTGATTCCAACCACTCGTGTTGATTAGGAATTATTGGTCCTGAAGAATTGCCACCAGATCCCTTTGGGACTGACTGAATAGGGCAAGAAACATGTCGCCCCACCAGCTATCATAAGACTATAATCTCTGGCGATAGCATATACCTTGCTTTAATATAGGTTAGGGGACTCACTAATTAAAAAGTTTTTAGAGGACCTTCTGACATATTTTTTATCTGCAATGTACAATTAGCCACAGTAGACTAAATCACTTCACACTAATCTACACTTTAGAGGCCCACACCCAGGCTTCATACATCTCATGAAGGCATACTGAAAAGATCTACGGCCCGACATAGAGCTCCCCCATTGATGAAGCATGACACCCTTCTGGATGTGTGAGGGCACTTTCTCCTATTGAGTCACACTCTCTGTGACTCATTGAGACTTGACTGACCTGGTCACCACGCTCTGTTTATTCTTGGTATAGGAACTTCATACTCTACTCAGTAAATTAGAGTTATTTTAGGAGCATATAAACTGGACCTTCAAGTGCTCCTGGTCCCCCCTTTTGTGAGAATTTTGCTTATTATGCCCCTTGTGTAGCTTTTCGTAAGAAAAGTTACCTTACCAATGAAAACATTCAGTGCTTTCTTTTCTGCATGCACAGAACTCGCTTGGTACCAATGACCTTGCAGACAACTGATACTCGCAGGTCTGGTGGGTGCTGCCCGAGCTCATACAGCGCTCCTGGTCTCGGGAAATACACTGGCAAAGTCAATAGATAGTGCTAAAGCATGAAGACACAGGCATGTACAAATGCTGTTTGAATTTGTTAGAACAATAAAGTTAGACTTGTTGACTCTACCCAGTCCAAAGGCACCGAGATTCAGAGGGCCGAACAGAACTGTCTGCATAAAGGTAATGCAAACAACAACATTCCTCTTCCATGGCTTCAGTGATTTCATTTAAAGTGGTTTCAATCGTTTTTACTTGCCACAGCCGCTGTTTTCAGCACCCTATCAGGCCCCCCTACCTTGTGCTCCCATCCATCTCCACACCCCTGCCCCCACACACACAACACCCCCAACCCAATACACAACGTGTAACCAGCCTGAGGAAGCTACCTTGTGGGCAATTCAGGTGACCTGGGACTGTGCGAAGGTGTGTCTTCAGAGGCAAGTCGCTGCTTTGATGTAGCGAGCCAGAGACTGGCTTGTGAAAAGGGGTTACTGTCTCACTTTATTCACCCGCAGTCGCGAGAGCGGCAAAGGTATTTCTGTCCAGGGCGCTACTGAAGCACGGGTCGGCTCTGTACCCCCTCTCCCAAGTTCAGGTCTAGTTGCACTTCTGATATCAGGCATCTGAGCTATATGGAGGGGAGGCTCCTGAGGCCAGAGCATCACAAGGTTTGAGAAAGGCATCATGGGTTGAGGGTTACTCGAGGGCACCATTCGTCTGGTGTCAAGAGAGAATACTCTTTAGATCTGCGGTACATTTTAAGCATGGGAGGCCATTATTCTGTTTCGAGACGACCCATTCAAGTCGTTGGAGGAAACAAGCATCACCATCTGTAACGTGCCGCTTGACACTTACCAAATAGAGCCAGGCACAGTAGCAGCAACAGAAGACGATCCATCGCGATTTTAAAGAAGGTCGAAATAAAATCAGCAACGTCCGCCTTCAATAGTGTACTTCCGCCCGTGAGTCCTAGTTTTCCGGCATCAATGATGCGTCACCGGGGAAAGTGGGCGTGTACCCAGGCGTCCAAGACGGTTCGCGCACCTCTTTGGGCGGCCATGATACGTGTATAAAAACGCCGTAAATTGCAACAGAACACGTACTAGGTTGTTTCGAGATGAGTAGGTCCAGACATAGGTTTCGTAACGCAATCTTTAAAGAGACCCGAGGGGAATGGATATGTAGCAGCGATTAGCGATACCACCTCCACCAAGAGAGTAGCCAGAGAAATAAAATACTCCTCCCTCGTTAAGAAACAGAGTGAGAGTGGGGCGAGCGAGGCACTCGTTTGGTTGCTTCCCCGAGGAAATCCTGGAAATTATCGCCCTTTTTCATCTGCATTATCAGTAAATTTGCACATCCATCCAAATATAGATCCTCTCTACCATTACTCCTTGCTAACATTTTTTTCACAAAAGGAAAGTGGGAGATTTTGTTAGAAAAATCGGGGGGGGAAGTATTTTCTTCGTCGACAAATATTGAACCAGAGACAATTCCAGACGGGGGAGACAGCGAGGTGGCTTTAAATTGGGAGTATCTATCGACTGAATCGGGTGTGGTGGCATGTATTTATACATACATCCATCTCTCCATCCACCTGTCATCTATCCTCACTTATTTTTATCAATCCTTCCTTATTTCTATCTGCCTATTCTTGTATAGTCCACAGTGCTTAATTTGTAAAACATGAAGTTATCAGAGACATCTACTTTCCCCAGCTCCATCACTTTCTCCATTGGCTCGCCCACTTCCTCTATTGGCTCCACCCACTTCCTCTATTGGCTCCACCCACATTCTCAACTGGCACCCTGAAAGCCAGATGTAATACCTGATCTGAATTTCAGCATAGGAGCCTTTCTCAAGCAAGATTTCAGTAGGAGGTTCGCCTGCCCCGTGAAAAGTTTGTGAAAGATTAATTCAAAAGTGCATTCTGGAATACATTTGCTAAAAAGACTAAAGCATTGAAAAGGGGCACAGGTGGAAAATATGGACTGGGGCATGTTCCGGGAGAAAACGGTGTACAGTGCCCGAGGTCGCCCTAAGAAATGGCATAAGATATGGGGGCAATGGAACCATTATAGGGGAGATATTTGTGTGCCCCCGGTTACTGAGATGCTCGATGTGCAACTTTCCCCCTAGCTCTACTTCCAACTTTGGACGTAAAACTGCTCATAACTTGGAGTCCGTACCTCTGCTTTCCCCTCACTTCTTTGGCGTGGTGTACTGCTCCGCTGAGGGGAGTGGGACCTCGCCCCAGCTGAGAACTAGCGCATGTTTATTATATGCTCTGCCTTGCTTGTGTTTTTTATTTTCGGTTTACATTAAAACTAAACCTTTGTTACTCCTGATCTATAGCTATGGACCTTCTTACGTATTGTTCTCATCGTGCTGCAGGACCTCCGGGATGTCGGCTGAATAGCTGTGTACCATGTTGACATAAATAAAGGTTTTAAAAAAGAAACCAAAAAAAGAAAAGGGGCACAGGAAATATTCCAGTTCTATATGTGCCGATTTGGGGAAAGGTTGATACTGGGATACGTGCAAAGATGCTTTGTGTTATCATATACACGCATATCCCGAATGCACCATAGGCACCCTATTTTTAAAAATTACCTTTGGTATGCAAAGACCAAAATTTGACTTGTGTGCCCCCATACCATGGGTGCCATCTCCTATGCCAAGAATTGCCTCCAAATATGTCAGGACCAGGATTTTGCCATTGCTTGCCCCACCTACCAAGAATTATACATCCAATATGCCAGGCTGAGTATCCAAATGGCAAGAATTACCTCCAGTATTCAAGGGCAGGAATACAATCAAAAGCATAAAACTCTCACATCCTGCTACACTCACATACACACTGCGTGCACACACTCTCACATATGCTCAAATTCTCATACACTCTCACCTGCTCTCACACTCCGATTTTCTCAAACACACTCTCTCACTCTCATGCACATTCCCACTGACACTCCTCTTTTTTCAATCTGTGTGTGTTTTAAAAATACTTGCCCTGCTACTTACCCCGCTATATCTGTTAGCCAAGCTTGGTAAAAACTTTCCTTTACACACTATTCAAAACAAATGGCTATTTTGCTGGTTTTTATGCATGATGAGAGTTGAACATTACACTGTCATCAAATAGGGGAACCAGATTTATACTTGGTTGTATATGCAGATCAAGAAGTAACAATGTAAATGGACTAGACCACTTCCTACATTACAAACACAGCTTTCAAGTAATTTAATGTCAAGTGTGACTCCTTCAGACAGCATTGGGTTTTTAGCCAGCAAAATATTTAATTTTGGGATTAGCAGTCGCTAAGTACAAGGTTTAAAAAAATCTACAAGTCTTTGTGTGTAAATCTTAGGTGCCTGGAAAGCCATGACTCGACTGAATGTGTGAATTTGAAATAAAAAGATAGGGGTCCCACTCTCCAAAGGGACAAGACACCAAGATAAGACACTTCTGTCAAAGTCAAAGATCCCTTTGGGCACCTTTAGTAAAGCATACAAATATTCTCAACCATTACGCATACACTATCCACATCACCAGCATTCAATCGAAACCAACAAAAGTGATATAAAAATTGTTTATTAAAATTTGTAGTTTTCTCACAAAGAAATGCTATTACCATAAAATTCACATCATTACTATACATCAAATAGTAAAAACAAATATTGACATGTTTAAAAACAACAGTTGATTGGGGACATAAACATAAATCTTGACCAAGAAGCACATCAAGTTTGACAGTATAATGTATAAAGATCAACACTTTTTCTTTTTCTTTGTTGTTATTGACCCTTGAAAAATACTTGGGTGCTAGATGAACACAGAACAAGCGACGCGTTTCGGTGGCACAATTCAATTCACCACATTCTTCAGGCTTAATGTGATAAATCAGTATCTCCCCAAATATCCGTTGTCATAGCTATCAATGATCAGGGGCAGGTGGAAAATAATATTTTCTCTTTTGTCTTCCTATATCAACGTGGTTGAGACACCTTCAGACCACCCGCACACGGTCAATTAGGGTATCACAAGTGCTTCCACCCTTAATCTTTCTTCCTTCCGTTCTTATTTGTTAAAAAATGGTACACAGGATTGGGCAACCTCTGATTGTTTCCTTTCTTCTATCACTTGTGCCCTGCCACTGGAGTTATGGCAAATGATTTCCTGTATTCTGTATATATCTACTGGTGGGCTAAAAAGCTTCAATAGTAGTCCAATCGATGCCGGGACATAGAAAGTCTCCAAGCCGACTCTACGCTCGTCTGCTGGTATACAAGAATGCTGCTGATGGGGATAGTGCATGCGTACTGGTTGAGAATATTTGTCGATTGAATGTGTCACAAAAGACAATGGGCGTGTCAAAGAGTTAAAAAAAAATTACGTTTCAGGTTTTGGTTTTCTTTTAAACAGTCAGATTAGTCAAGCAAGCAATGAAATGTCAGTGCCTGCATTTCATGTGGAGATGTTCGAATTCCAGTGATAATCAGTAGACATTCACAGTTTTCTAAAACAATATAGCATGTTCAAAACGTTACTACTCATTACAATAAAAACACCCTTATTGTGTGAACCCTCTGTCATAACACATCTGCAATCTCACTTTTTCAGTTGTCACGTTGTACAGCAGCAGCAACTATCTGTTCTGAATTGCTAATAAAGTCTCACTGTTGGCACCTCTGTTGCCTTGAAGGACCTGGAGTTTGGTGCACTTTTATAAGCCCCTGAGCTGAAATATTGCTGGTGCTCGAGGACTTGTGCCCCACAGAAGTTGTCACACATGACTGATACAACACTGTGACTCCAGTCATGAGGCAATAACACTACACTAATGCAGTCAGTAACATCTGACTCCTGCGAGGGAGGGCCTTAATGCAGTCAGAGACAACTGACACCTGCCAGGCAGGCCCTTAATGCAGTCAGAAACAACTGACTCCTGCAAGGGAGGGCCTTAATGCAGTCAGAAACATCTGACTCCTGCGAGGAAGGGCCTTAATGCAGTCAGAAACATCTGACTCCTGCGAGGAAGGTTGTTGGTGGCACGCAGAAGCAAAATTAAAGTTAAACTCATTTTGGGTTTGACGGTCCAAGAGGGCCTCAAGCTGAGCCAGAGCAAGGTACCAGCTTTCAGCGACTTGCTCAGCTCTTTTGAAATGTATTATGAATAGGGAATAGGGACGCGCTTACAACTTCCTTGGTTGCCGTGAGGTGAACGGCTGATTTCAGGCTCAGCATTGCCGTGAGGGGAACGGCTGTAGTGTCTCCTACACCTCTGTGAGGGGAACAGGCATCACTACCGGGAACTACAACTCCCAGAAGGCCCGGACTAGCGCTGTGAACCGGCGTCACCAGAGGGCGCCTGGAGCCCTCAAATACAGCAAGGGGTTAACGCAGCGCGGGACGCACTTACAACTTCCTTGGTTGCCGTGAGGTGAACGGCTGATTTCAGGCTCAGCATTGCTGTGAGGGGAACGGCTGTAGTATATCCTACACCTCCGTGAGGGGAACAGGCATCACTACCGGGAACTACAACTCCCAGAAGGCCCGGACTAGCGCTGTGAACCGGCGTCTCCAGAGGGCGCCTGGAGCCCTCAAATACAGCAAGGGGCTAACGCAGCGCGGGACGTGCGCGGGCGTGCCCGGGCGAAGCCCAGGCCAAGGGCGGGCCCATCCGCGCCCGTCGGAGACCGGAGGAGGCTGGGCTGGGCCACGTCCCCAACTGCTACAACATGGGTAAGAGAAAACTGCTCGGGAATCAAGGGCAGGGGGGAGCAAATGCTAAAGTGCCACGAAAGTCTTCTTCTATAATTTCATACCTGACGTCGGCTGTGGGAGTGCTGAATAATGAAATAGAGGATGCCGAAAGGGAACTGGGCATAAGTAATAAGGAGGGTGAAGATATCTTGGAAATTGGTCCTCCATCAGTAACCCCCATACCCCTGGATCCTGTGGTGGTGGTGATCAATGGACCTAACACTGTTTCTTTATCCCCGGTGACTGATAACATCGATTTAGGAGAGGGGAATACAATATTGCAAGTGCCTGCCACGGATGGGGTAAAGTTGACAAAAGGCCCATTTCTCAGGCTACAGGGGGCTCGGGGATCAGCCAAAAAATCAACTAAAAAACAAAAGGATCGAAAAACAAGTCAAGTAAAGCCTTTCTCCGTGCTGGATGGGAATACTCAATTAGTGCTCCGGAACTTGGTTGAAGAGATTTTCTCTACTCGGTTTGAGGCCATACTGACTAACATCGCAAAAGAAGTTATTGACACTATGAACTTGTGCGTTGCGGACTTGAGGAGAAAATGTGACCGCTTGGATTCTATGAGAGACTCTTTTAGAACTGAAGCAAAATGTACCTCACAAGTTAATGCACGGTCGAATCCATCTTTGTCCCCTCACCCCAAGGCTGATGTAGATCCTCGAGGAAAACATCTAATGGGTCACCAGCCTACACCTTTGGTCGAGCCACAACACGAGGTTGCATTTAGTCACTTGGGGTCTATTGGTCGAGGTGTAGGCGAAGGTCTCATGCCATCTAAAGATAAAGGTTGTGTTGACACTACTGAGGTAGGCATGAATGTGGCATTTAATAAGACTGCGGTACAGCAGGGGAAAAAGCTATGTCCTAATACATGCAAAATTAATTTACCCCCAGAGGCCACTCCTTTGGTCGCGATTCTAGTAGGGGTTCCACCATTAACTACTTATGAAATCGAATCTACTGAGGCTTTATTACGTAAAACAAATAACTGATGTGAGCATCATTCCTCTGGTCCCGCTGGGATATCCGCCCATATTATAATGGCCAGACGAGTTGGATGGGTGGGTAATGGCCCTAAATGCGTCCCAGGTGACTGTATTATAGTCAATTTTAACAAACAGGACATAGCGAGAGGATGTTTTGGAATGCAACTGAACCAATTGGGAGTGATATTAGAGCTATCCCTTTGGGTTTTTTCTACCCTCCCTCTAGGGTGCTGCGAGCTCACATTAACCCTACACAATTGGGCCGGACCTTTTCACATGATTTTGTTAGCCGATTGTATGTTGGTAAGGCTAGGGAGACTGATGTAATATCACTAAAAAAGACATCCCTATTACCTATACCAAAGGACAGTGGGCAGCTACTTTCAAATAGATTTCTTCCCCTTACCCTATTGGATCAGAATGATTGACCAGTGGGGTCAGGGGTTGATAGAGTAGTGTGACGGGGTAGGGGACATGCCAGAGATGGAATCACCTGTTTGGCCCTATTGGTCACAAGACCCCTCTATACCCCTTTGTGTTGTCACACAGGCTGACGATGAACCAGGCCGACCGAAGGAATGGGCTTCCTACACTGCGCAGGACTGGCTGCCAGAAAAGGTACACGGTGCCTTTAAGACGGGAGTCCCTTGGTACGAGACTCCTCCCATGGATGACGTTTCCTGTAGCGGGACTTCAAAGGGAAGCAAGATCAGGAAGTTGATGGACGGCGTTTCCCCGGAGGTAGAGGACGAGCTGGAGTGGAGGAGAAGAGCGGCGGAGAAAGAAGCGGATTGCGGGAGAGCGGAGGAGAGAGTACTGGAGTGGCGGCGGAAGGAGTGGCGAGAGGAGCGGACGGAGGAAACGACAGCAGGCCCCGACGAGACTGCTACGGGAGCTGAAAACGACAAGCCAGGAGGCCAACGATCCTGCGAGGCGCCCTGCCACGTTCCCAGGGGAGGAGCGTGGCTGGAGCAGGTACGGGGGAAAGTCGCAGGCTGGGTGGGGAAGGGAAAGTCCCTTTAACTAGTCACGGCTAAATTCTGTCACCCGTCAAACACTCCCGTGTTACCAACCCCCCCCCTGAGCACTTAGGCACGAGCTAGACCTCCCCTTCACGGTGTCCCTCACTCCTGGTCCCCGCATACCCTCTTGTTGGGCAAAACGCCTAATACTTGATTTCCTTTGCCTTTTGGGAACACCCGGGAGGAGAGACCAGACCGGAACGACAAGTTGGGAGCCTACTTCGGAGGGGAATCCGGCAGCTGGGCTACCTGTCAAGATCACGTCAGACCTACTACTGTTCTCTGGTGGTTTGCAATAAGAGCAAGACTGTGCACCTTCCTGCAATAAAACCCTCCTAAACCACGTACGTACCTTGTGCAGCGTCTCTGTCGCCCCGAACCCACTACAAGTAGCTTTGCCCCAAATAGCCCATGGACTAGAAGATAGTAGAGTAGATTCCACCCCAAGTTGTAAAATTATTAGCTGGAACATTGCAGGCCTTAATTCTAAAAGAGATGACCCATTATGGCTGAATGCTATAAACCGGCATGATATAATCGCTATTCAAGAAACATGGGATAAGGGGGAGGGTTTCTGGTTGGATGGGTTCAGATCCTACTCCCTATCGGCACGCCCGTCGTTGGCTGGAAGAGCAAAGGGAGGGTTGATGTTTCTTCTATCCTTAAGATAAACGGTACCATAAGAAGACTAGAGGTTGACTCGTTCAATCTTTTGATATTAGAAGTAAGCTGTCCAAATAATTTCAAATTATTACTTATTAATTTTTATAATGCAAGTGAGAGTGACGTTATTAATCAACACCTGAATAAATTGAACACTTTTGTAGTAGAATATAGGAAAAATCAATCCACATTTTATCATATTTTACTTTTAGGTGATTTTAATATACATTTATGCGACCGTCTTTGCCATATTACTGATCATCTGGCCCACATGAACTCAGAGATACCTCATTTTGAGCATTCCCCTCAGGGTGCTGCCCTGGAGGGCTTTTTGGCTGAAGCTGATCTTATTGAACCTGCTTTTGTTAATTTTGCTGATCGTTATTTTACATTTAAGGCTAGTGAGACTATTATTGATTATATCTTTTTGTCTCCAAAGTTGCTTGACAAGGTAATATTTTATAATGCCATAGTCTCGCCTTTTAGCGATCATAATCCTGTCTTACTGGAATTGGCCAATAGCTGCGGGTTCTTAGGTTCTGGAGGGGTTAAATCAGGTGCTACTAATATGGTAACATGTGATCAAGGTAGGAGGCTTAAGTGGTCCAAAGTGTTGCCTTCCACATTTTTTAATGATTTATGTGTAAAATCTAAGGCCTCTATAACAACATGTATTGATCCCTCCAACCCTGAGGATGTTATACTCGGGGCTTTTGTGGGTATCTGCAGTCAGATTGCTGCAGACCTGACCACTAAGACTAAAGGGAAAGCCATTCAGAAAGAAAAACGGTTTGATGATAGTTGTTCACAAGCCCATCGTGCCCTGATCCTAGCCTTGAAAAGTTCTCCTCGAGACAGGTCCTTGATAGTGAGGTTAAGGAAACACTATAAGTTAGCTGTCCATAGGCGGAAAGGAGAGATTAAAGCAGAAGCCTGGAATGCCCTTTTATCCGTTGACATTCTAAAGGATAGCGCCAGGTTTTGGTCTATTGTCAATACTCCTCTTTTTTCAGGTTTGGATAATAACTGTCAGGATAGTAATGTTACAGAAGCCCAGTGGCTCTCCCATTTTAAAAGAATATATGGTTCTGATGAGTCAACTAACACCGTTCCTAATATCTCACTTCAGCAAGGTTTAGTACCTCTCATCTTTGAAGCTGAGGACATTGAAAAAGCAATAATAAACACCTCAAGCAATAAAGCGCCTGGCCCAGATCATGTCCCAGCTGATATCTATAAATATAATCCTAGTTTCTGGGCAAAGATACTGGTCAATGTTTTTAATGCGGCGGCTTTGATTGGGTTTCCTGTTTCTTGGTCCCACTCAATTATTATACCAGTTTTTAAAAAGGGTCAGCGGAGCGAACCAAGGTGTTATAGACCAATATCCTTGATTGATTCAGTTGTTAAAATTTTAGGTAAAGTCATATTAGGTAAAATTACAGACTGGGCAGATGAAAACAAAATAATATCTAACCTCCAATATGGCTTTCGCCAAGGCCGAAGCACCATGGACCAATGCTTGAATCTTTTCCTTTTAATAGGTAAATATACCATGGCCAAAGAGGGATCGTTGAAGTTGGCCTTTATGGATCTGACCTCAGCTTTCGACCTGGTTAACAGGTCGAAGCTGTGGAGTATCTTATTGGAAATGGGCCTGGACCCGGCATTGGTTTATTTTTTAGCAGACCTTCATCGTGACCTTACTGCATCAATTAGGCTTTCCCAGGATGGTAGATGTTCTAAATCTTTTAAATCCAGGAGGGGTGTTCGACAGGGGTGCATAATGGCGCCCCTGCTTTTTACCCTATACATCAATGCCCTGGATAAAACTTTGGTCAAGGCAAGCCTGGACATTCCGCGTGTAGGAGAAACCTTAATTCCGGTTCTCCTATACGCGGATGACGCTGTATTACTGGCACGAACTGCGGTAGGTTTACAGCGTCTTCTAGAAGCGCTCGGAGCTTTTATGTTGTCCTTGGACCTGGTAGTAAATATTGATAAATCACATATTCTGTCTACAGGCCGTAGAGTCACAAAACCAAATACCTTTCATTGTAATGGTGGCTTAGTGTCTTCTGTTTCTTCTTTTACTTATTTAGGGGTAGTTTGTGATGAAAGGAGTTCTTTGGTTCCCCAGCAAAAAACAAAAAAAAATGCAGTTATTAGATCAACTTCTGCTTTATTAGGGTTTGCTCAGCGTCTGGGGGCAAGACCAATGGAGGCTATTATTAAGATATATAAATCCAAGTGTCTAGCCATAGCGGCCTATGGCTCCTCCATATGGGGTTTTAAACCCCAGCCAGAGCTACAGATAGCTGAAAACAGATTCCTTCGTAATCTCCTTTCAGTTCCGCAATCTACCGCCAGTTTCGCCATACATCAGGAATTGGGTCTGGGTTTTTTATCGGATACTCTGAGCCTGGCTCCGTTACTTTGCTGGCTCAGAGTATGGCTTAACCCAGAACTATCCTTGAACCAACAGATATTGCGGGATTGTGTTAAACTGGATAAAGCCTGTAACATTAATTGGTTACTTTATGTTGAATCAATGTTTTTTAGGTCTCGCCTTGCTATCGCGTAAGCGATCGCAAAGCGAGACTATTGTAAGCGGGTTTTAGAAGTGCTCCCAAAAAGCGGATTGCATGGCTAGCACGCGCACAATCACGCGCATCGTGCCGCCATGCAATCCGCTTTTTGGGAGCACTTCAAAGGGTCCGCTCCCCCGCCTGGAATGCGCTCCCCCGCCCCCAAGCGCGCGCGCGCTCAACGCTCCGCCGGGCTTGTCTTTTTTTGTTGTTTTTTTTAACTTTAAGCACGAGGCGCGCGTGCGGCCAGTGCTTGTTTTTTTTAAGTGACTAGCCATGAGACCCGACCCACTTAAAGGCCAGGCTACAATTCATGCACCTACCAGCCGTCCTTTATCAGAGAAGACTCTTACAGACAGAGCCCCGAAGTATTTGAGCAGCTCTTCCTTGTCCTCGTACGTTAGTTCTGCGGGAAGATGCCGCACTAGTAAGGTCTTGCTTCTCCTAACAGAGATAGGTTCTTGCCGCCCAAAATCCGCCATCATTAGCGCAATGGAACGGCAGTATACAGCGTCAAAACGCAGTACTATTATGCGTTACAGGTTGTTACTTGCTGTTTACAAATCCACATCACGATACCACGCTCTCTACCCACAATAGTACGGACAACAGAATACAGAAAACTTCAGCAAAAGCAAATCGGTTTCTCTGATCGCCATCTTAGAACGGAGTGGCGCCATCACGAGAGAGACAAATGTTCGGCTACTGCACAATATGCTGTACGCAAAGAGAAACAAAAGTCTGAAATACAAAGTTCATTTAAAGGTTACAATTACTGCAGTCATAAATATATTGTGTTTCCTTCTCCAAAACTCTTATATCAATATACAAGAGTTATGCAATGTTAGTAAGTTTTAAAGAAGCAACGTAATTATAACGGTTTTATGCGTCTTTTGTCGGAAATGCTCCCTTACCTAAAAAAAAAAGGGCGAAGTCAACAACCTGGTTTGCTCTTTACAAAATGGCCGCATGTAAGACGGCTTTAGATAGCTGTTCTGGTAACATCACCACACAGCTATCGTTCAAAAACTAAAACTACCATGGAAACAAAAGAAGGACAACAGTGGGAAACAAGTAATACAGAATGAGTGAAAACCTTCCTTTCGAATGTGTTAGCTTTAGCTTCAACATTGCATCTTAAACATTTTTAGCGTTCACCATCTTTTAAACGCAGGGGACTATGGGATAGAGTTTCGAAACATTTTTGTGTTTGCATTGCAAACGTTTGTGAACGCAAGAATGACTTTTCAGCTGTACATACCCCAACCTGTTATCCAATGGTAATTTGAGTTTGCCAAACAGGATTTGAAAGGGGCGTGTTTGAGGTGCCCCTTCCAAATACGATTTGTATTGGTATGTTAGAATAAAAAACATTTGCACTTTACCACCAGCTCAAAGTTGGTGGTAACTCATTCTCAAATGGGAAGCGGTCCCAATGAGATCCCATTCCTTTGAGAATCCTTGAATAAATATGTTTTTAAGAGCAGGCAATATTCTCACCGACCACTGCCTACTCCCAAAACTCTTATATCAATATACAAGAGTTATGCAATGTTAGTAAGTTTTAAAGAAGCAACGTAATTATAACGGTTTTATGCGTCTTTTGTCGGAAATGCTCCCTTACCTAAAAAAACAAGCATTGGCATAGCCAATAGGTCTCGCCTTTGGGACCTTGTAAGTGTTTCACTATGCAACAGTTGTTGTTGCACCAAAGAAATTTTGCTGCATAAATAAATACTTATAAGGTCCCAAAAGTGAGACCTATTGGCTATGCCAATGCTTTTTTCTTAAAGTACATATCTCTGCTTACTCGTCTGTTGTTCCAGGGGTGTAGCGTCCATTGGAGCAGCAGGTGCAGTGGTACCAGGACCCAGAGGCCTGAGGGGGCTCACTAGACCGTGATAATTGCCGTATTTCACAGTTCAAAGAGCGGCCACGCGGCCTGTTCCCTTCCTTGCTCAAGGGCCCGTGACACACAAGCTACGCCGCCGTGCGTGTATTGTGCGAGCAGGCGGAAAGCCCTCTGCAGATCCCCGACTGTCCTTTTTCAAAATACTTTAATACGCTTTTGCGATATGTTAACTGTCTAAACTCTAAACTGTTCTTTAGAAAATGCAGACTGAGAGGTCTATTGTGGCCTTCTTCCACACGCTGATTCCTCCGACTTTGATTCACTAAAATTCCAGGTGTTGCGGAAGTGACGTCCTTGACCTGAACAGAGCTATCTATGAGAATTGATATTCGAGGAAGTGGATAAAGCCACATGCTTTTCAAAATGACTACCATACGTTAAAAATCTAATTGTAGGAAGTATAGAAAAACACAATTGTATATAGCCCCCAATCTCATTGAAATTGTTTACTGGACAGTGCTAACACTCTTTGGATTCCTCAGATACAATAACACGCTGAGCATATATACCTCAAGAGTCATGTGGCAAAGGAGTTGGAAAGCCATGCTGAATTTTAAGAAATCGACAGCACCCTAATGCCAAAGTCATAATGCCATACAGCACGAAGGGTTCTTGGATAACACCCGGCCTCTGGTGAGGAGCTCCGCAGTCTCTGAAAACCTTCACTCCATGCTCCACCCCACCCCACCCCCATTACGCCAAAGAAGCAGAAAACGCTTGCGCTGGCGCTGTACCTTGGCAAAGTTGTGGGAAGGGAGCACACATGGGCCTTTGTGGCGCTCGGCAAGCAGTGGAGTAACGAGAGCGCCATAGGCTCAAATGGAAGCAAGGGGAGGGTTTTGTGGTAAAAATCAGGTTTAGTTTTGCCGCTGCAGCCGCGTCGCAGGTGAAGGCTACGCTCTGTCTGCTATCATGTCGTGGCAATGCACACATAAAATCCGTCATAACAAAGACAGGGAAAAGCGAAGAGTTGTGTACTTGTGCAAGATAATTAGGTGCTGTTTTTGTCTCCAGGTTCTGTTTGAGTAGTACCTCCTTGACAAAATAACAGTTTAGTTGCTGAAAGCGTACAAAGCCTCTATCTGATGTCGGTCTTGCAAGTCTAACTAAGCAGATTAGAATCCCGTCTTACTCTCAGATTTAAGATGTAGTCTTGCATGCCCCTATCAAACTCATGGATGAGATGTAGGATGTTAATCCCATAAATGCCAAGGGTTCCCCTTTCCTGCCCCTAGTTCTGAGCTTTTGTTTTGACATTTGGGACAGTTCGTGCTGTAAGCCTTCATAACTCCCCCACCACCCCTTAAAACGTGATATTGAGGCGACATATGCGTCCCTTTTATCCACATGTTGGTGATTGTAAAGAAACATGCTGTTTGCTTTTTACCATCATTGAGAAAACTAAAAAATATCCAAACTATGGATAAATGTGTATTTAAAAAAAATGAAAAATTGGGTGTAAGGATTCATTGCACACAAACAAGTGCACTTCAACAGGTGACTGCGATATTCCTCTTGCTTTACCTCTGTTCCACCGCGATCGCCTGTTCTGTGCATTTGTGTTCAGCAGCTGCTGCGGCCTGCTGCTCTGTCAAATGTCCGATGTCTTCAGGATATAGGCATGGCAGCTGCTCTGGTCGCCAGGCGCGCAACACCCATTGGACTCAAAGGGCTTCAGCCCCCCCGTCGTGAGTGGCAGCCCGGGATGAGACATCTTGCCTCATGGGCAGGCCTCTTGGGCAGGCCTGCTTTGCGCACTTTCTTATCTTTATGGGGCCATGTGTTAAAAACACATGGCCCCATAAAGAAAAGAGATCCCCATGCTCCAGATGCAGCGTGGTCCTCCTTTCACTTTCGGGACCGCCCTTTTTAGGTCTCGCCTGAGCCAGCACTTTAGCGCTGCTCTCGCGAGAGGTTTTGTAAAAGGGGGATGTGGTAGTGCAAACTAGTGCTTTTCAGGCCTCCAAATACAGTGCATGTGCGCCTGGCGCGCGCACCATTTGGCAGCCTGCCTGATCACTTTCGCGGCCGCTTTGATGTCCTCAGTGAGCCGCGCGGCCACTGAGGACATCAAAGCGGCCGCGAAAGTGCACACCATATGCTCTGCTTCTCCCTCCTCCCTTTTCGTCACTTGTTGTTGAGAGCCTTGCACTGGAAACGGTTTGATTCTTGCATCTGTTTAGAGCCCCATAACAACGTTCACAAAAAGCTCCCCGGGTTCTGTGTGTGGGAACCTTTCAGGATCCCTTGTGCCCACGTGCAGAAACAATGCCTGCACCAGTGGATATAAAAACAACATGCATTTCTGAAACTCGACTCACTGGCCTGACTTATTTGTACAAATCCTTTAAATAAAAAAACCGTCACGTGTAAACCCATATGGCCTAATTCTGGCTTGTAAAGCATTCATACCTTATTGCTACCAGGGAGAAAACAGGCAGGAAGTAAATATACGACAAGGCAGTGACAATAAAATGTTGAACAACGTCCATGCCTTACTGGTGAGAACACAATCTTAGCCGATGCATTAATTATTGCCAGAAACGTATGGAATTTACAGGAGTCTCTTTTTTATTCAGATGTTTTGAATCAAGTAAAACAAACGATGTATATTTTAGTAGACACTGAAAATTGGCATCCATCTCTCTGCTCAGGTCAAGCTGTGCACCCCCTTGAGCACTGCCTACTACAAGGTGCGCAGTCCTTACGGGCCCCCAAACCCTTTAAATATGAATATTTACTCAGATATCGATTTTTAGATAAAAATGCAGTATTCAAACACTAAGGAGCGCAGAAATGAATAAGGTATATTTCCCTTTCATCCGATGCTGTCCATTCAGGAAAAAAATTATGTGTATTGGGGAGGCTTTTGTTTCTGCAAACATCATACAGTAACATTTCACCAAAACGAATTGCTACAATTCTTTGGTGTGCCTGCAGGCTCACAGCAGTTGTGTGTCGGTTTTTTAAAGAAATAAATTAATTCTATCGTACAAAATAATAAAATTCATATGCAAGACATCAACAATGACAGGACTACAGCAGTCATTTGCACATACATTCCTACAAGTCTCGGGGGAGGGTCTCTTTCTGTTGAGGCCCCAGTGTCCCTGGGGGTGCATTAGGAGTCCTTAGCATGAGTGCAGGACATGTCTGCTGAACAAGCTGCATGCATACGAGATGTGCTTCCCAAACCACAAATAAATTGACTGAGAGTTATCTCCCACCCACCCCCTCCCTTACTGGCATCCCCTTCTCTTTCAAAGCGCTAACAGCACTCGGCAGATCATTACTGTGCAAGTTCCGGGCTCTGCAGGAGGCACAGTGATTAGAGCTGCCTTAAAAGTTTCCAGAGGCGTCAGTAGCAGACATGATGGCTGAGACCCTCTTGGTTACTCTGCAAGTATGTTTCATTTTTGCAACAGTCCTTCCGCCAGCCTGTTAATTTGTAAATGCATGAAGACAAGGGGGGAGGTAAGATTCTTCTTGTTTCTAATGCTATGGCCGGCTCTACCCCTCCCTCTCCTCCAATCCCCGGCCCATGGCTTACAAGAGAAACAGAAAGAATCTTACCTTCCACCTGTCTTCATGCATTTACAAATTAACAGGCTGGCGGAAGAAATGTTTCAAAAATGAAACAGACTCGCTGAGTAACCAAGAGGGTCTCAGCCAGCAGGTCTGCTTCTGACACCTCTGGAAAACATTAACAGGACGGGGCTGCTTTCAGCTGCATGATATCTCCCAGAAAAAGCATTTGCAATGCATTAGGTCTCGCATTTACGCGAGTTTGAGCTATTGACATTGCAAATAACAATGCCTTTTGGCATTGTCATTTACAATGCCAATAGCTTTAACTCGTGTAACTGCGAGACCTATTGCATTGCAAATGCTTGTTAAACTAGGACGGCAGGAATTATATGATCATCCTGAGAAAATTAGGAAGGAGGACCTGAATTGGGTTACAAATAATTTCGTAAAAATGAGGATGGTGGAACGGGAAGGAAATGAGTTGCAGAAGCCTTTAGTTAGGGCCCATTTCTTGGTAAAAACAACACTGTTGATAGAACCTTATCTGTTAATTGTTACCAAGCCGTTCCATCGATGGCTACTGACCAGATTCCGTTTTAATTTGATCCATCTGACCCTGGGAGACTATGTGAGCTGGTCTAAGCCTGAGGAAGTAGGATTATGTACCTGCGATAACCACTCCACCCAAGACACTTTACATTTCCTATTATTTTGCAAATATTACACTGTTATTCGGAAGAAGTTTTTGGTTCCTCTACTTTATAAGAAGGGTTTCCAACAGGCCAAACCTGCTTTACTTTATTTGCAAATGTTAACTGACACGTGGGAAATTTTTAATATTGCCTCCTTTTTAGTTGCCGCTGTCAGGATTAGGGGAAAAATCACAAATATATGATATCCAGGTAAAATTGATTGTTCTATTAGAAAAGTATTCTTTAAAATATGTCAGTATATGGTCTGCCGAAACATAATAAGTAATCATGTATTTTTAGGTACTTTTGGTCCTATGGCTACGAAATAACTTTTTAATGACACATTTAGGATTGGTTATAATACTGTTATTTATTTCTGGTAAAATTGATTGTTGTATTAGTAAAGTATTCTTTAAAATATGTCTGTATACGGTCTGCCGAAACACAATTAGTAATCATGTATTTTTAGGTACCTTTGGTCTTATGGCTATGAAATAACCTTTTAATGACACATTTAGGATTGATTATAATATTGTTATTTATTTCTGTATTTGTTTATGACTGTAGTTGTTGTCTTGTACTTTTATGATTTTAATTAAGCGAATAAAGTGGAAAGTGGATTGATTGATTGATTGATTAAACTGAGAAATACGAGATGGAATCCTCAGATCAGCCTCTGATTTTTCAAACCGATAATCAAGTACGGAAACTCGATTGGGCTGAACTGGGTGCTGGCTCTAAGCCTCTCTAACTCAGCCCCAAGTAAAACGCACTCCCGCAGGAGACTGAAGAGTGATGGAACACACGCCTCTTGGGAATATTATTATACAGGTATTTGGACGCTGTAATTGGGTTCGTCTCGTGCTGGATTGAAGGCATCTGCCCTGTACTTCATATTTTTAATGCGGTGCTGCCTCTATCTCGGCAATAATACTGTCTTTCCCCCACCCCTTCCCCACTCCCACCCAGAACGAGTCGACTGCAATATCCCCAGGGGTGGGCAAGAGCTCACTTTGGCTATGTTACTTAGGTAATAGCAGTCATAGGCGGCTCCGAAGCCCAGCATCAAGGAAAAGCCCATCCCAGAGCCGAAAAGTCCCGACTGGATTTACTGCTTCAGATAGAGGGAGAGGTCCCGGGCCGGCGCAGCAAGTGCAATTTCATGCCCATCCCGATCATCCTATGCCTCGATGTCTGACTGGAGGAGTCATTACGTAACGTTTTTTTATCAAGTTTTTTACCTCAGTCAGTCGGCCGCCATTTTACCCGCTCTGCTGCTGCACGCGAAAATGCGTTCTTTTGCGAGCTGAGGGAATTTCTTCAGGGCTTTTCTAATTCCTCGTTTGTTAAACGTTTCTGTACAATGGCAGCTTTTCCAGCCTAGTTTGCTCCTGCTATATGGATATCTACTTTAGGCACTGCCTTTTACATATTTCTATTTGATTTTTCTCCATATTCATGATATTAAGGAGATTGTTTTTCTTCATAGTTTTTAATCTATGTGAGCAGTCGTTTCTACACTCTTCAAATACATCCTCAAAGTGAATCAACTTTATGCTGAAGTGCTGATTTCTCACCAGATTTTTGTTTTATATGCAATTACCCCATACTATATGGAACGTTTGAAGAAGTTAAACACTTCATTTCCATCTTCTGCTCAGAAATTCATCAAGAATTACACTATTTTCTCAAAGTTTTCAAACATGGAAGACTCTTTGGTTGCTATACATAAAGGCAGTTCCTCATCTGGATCCAACAGCACCCCTGTTTTATCCAGTGCTGGGAAGGCTACTACCAAGCGTCTGAAGAAAGACCTTCCCTCTCCCACTAAACCTCCTCCTGCTGTTTCGATGGAGTCTTTTCTCTTCATCAGCAGGTCGAAAACTTGGAAAACAGAAGCAGGAGGCATAATCTTCGCCTATATGATTTGCCCGAGGGTTTGGAAGGGTCTGATCCTATTACCTTTCTAAAGTCCTTCCTTCCCAAGCTTTTGAATTTACCTGAGGATACCCATCTCAATATTCAGAGGGCCCATAGACTGGGCCACCTACCAGCATCTGTCTCTCATGTACATAATCCTAGAGGTGTTATCATGTACTTTCTTGAATACACTGACCTCCCAAAAGTCCTTTCGGCTGTCAAGTCATTAAAATGTATTTCTTGGTCAGGAAAACCTTTATTTTTCTTCCAGGACAAACGAAGTCTACTTCTGACAGACGCAAGGAGTTCCTTAATTTGAGACAGGATCTTTGTGTACATGGAGCTCATTTTGACCTATTTCATCCATGCCAGTTTAAAGTCACGTACACAAACAAAACTAATACTTATGAGGATCCGGTTAAATTGAAGAGCTTCATTAATGCGTGCAAAATCGAAAACATGGACACTTCAGATCCCTCCACCTCTTAAATGACGCTCTTTTATGTTACCTAGTTTTTCTCAGGAAACCTTGAGTCAAACTTCTGATTGTTATATAAAGTGTTTTGTTACATTAAACTCAAATTTCTGCTGTTCCTTATGAGTATTCCTCTCCTTCATCATAATCATAGTTTTATTATGGTTAATATTAAGTATTAATTTTATGTGCTTCTCTTGCAGGTATCTCATTAGTGTTTGTGGTCTTCCCCGTATTATGTAATATGTGATGTGCTCCTCTCGTACTCTGCCTGTGGACTCCCGACGTACCATCTTGTCCATGTGGCCTTATCCCCCCACTCTTTCTTGGATACTACTCTTCATAGGTATGTTTTACCCATCTTTTTTCTGTCATTGAATTTCTTCTTGTTTTATGGGCTACCTTCTCTGTCACAATATTTATTTCTCTTATTATTCTATTACTCTTTCCTTCTTACTTCTACGTCCATTCTCTCTCTGTTTTACGATTTTTTGGTACATACATGTCATGATATGGTCTAAAGTTTTTCCGCTTCATGTTCGGTATGATTTATTGTACTTTTTATTTCTCAAAAACTGTTTATGTCCTTAAGTACTGTTTCTTGGAATGTCAGAGGTTTAAACTCCCCTATTAAACGGCAACGTGTTTTTTCCCATTTGGCGCATTTGGGTGCCAATATAGCTTTAATTCAGAAATCGCATCTTACCGAGCAAGTGTCTCTAAAAGTGGAAAGAGGTTGGGTTGGTGATGTGTTTTTCTCCCCGGGTGATGGTAAAAGAAATGGAGTTATTATGTTATATCATAAGTCGTTGTGTGCTAAACTAATTTCCCAGGATTCTGATGATGAAGGTAGATGGTTGTATACTAAATTGTCAATTGGGAAAGTTCCTGTCTCGTTGTTAAATATCTACGCCCCTACGGTTAATGATTCCCATTGTTGGTCCGGCCTGAATCAGACTCTTGTAAAATATCCTGAAGAGAATTTTATTCTAGCAGGAGATTGTAAACAGATAATCAATCCTTTTATAGATCATAATTCCATGGTTACTTTTATACCAAATAATACACACACTATTAAGCAACAGAAGCTCGTTGACGCCTGGTGTCTTTGTAACCCTACTTAAAGAGAATACACCTACTTTTCTCCTGCCCATCAAACACAATCCCGTATTGACCACTTTTTCGTATCCCACAATAACTCGCTATCTCTACGCTCTGCCGATATTGTATCAATCCTAATTTCTGACCATACCCCTGTTTCCCCTCAATTGAATCTACCTCCCTATTGTGGCAATCCTTGCAGATGGCGTTTTAATAACTCCCTTCTTTCAGAGCCACATTTTACCTCATCTTTTGAATTATTTTTTCAAGATTACTTTCACTTCAAACAAACAGATAATCCTCCTTTTCATAATATTTGGATGCTTTTAAAGCATCAGCACGTGAATTTATCATTTCTTATGTTGCTAGGAAGCAAAAGGCATCACGTATCCATACTGTTGACCTTTTGGCCAGATAAAGAGACTGGAACACTCCTTTTATACTTCCAGATCAAAGGATTGTCACTCTGAACTCATTCGCACTAAGCTTGAGTTTAACAAAGAATCCACTGATAATGATTCTCTGTTTTTGCAAAAATCTAGTTTAAAATTTTATGGATGTCAAAATAAGGCAGGTAATTTATTGGCAAATTTTCTTAAGGTTAAGGACAACAAATTTTGCATTGAATCGATTATTGATAGAACTCAAACACTGAGGTATAAGGATTCCGAGATTCTGGATGAATTTGTTCGATATTATGAATCCTTGTATACGCCTGAAAATGTAACTTCTGACCTTAATATCTCTCAATATCTCTCATCCATTCATAGACCACCAGATAAATATGTTGACCTCTCATCGCTAGAAGCTGATGTTTCACAATCTGAAATAAACAATGCATTGAACAAACTAATGTAATGTAATGTAATCGGACACTTGTAAAGCCCAACTGTCACTACGGGGAGCATCATGGCGCTAGGCGGATCACTGAGTTGGAAAAAAAACTGGTTGGCTGAGGGTGAAAAGAAGAGTTAGATAAGTGCTCTTTATAGGGCGCCGGAGGCTGAAAAGATCTAAGTTTTTAGGGCCTTCCTAAAGAGAGCTAGGAGAGTTTCAGATTGGATATGACAGAGGTGGTTGGAGAGTTGGTTCCACGCTTTGGAGCCTATCACTGCAAGCGATTTTTATCCTTTCGAGACATATCTAAACACTGGTGGTTTTAACAGATTGGCGTTAGATGATCTAAGGCTTAGAGGAGGTAGAAAACGTGCAAATTTGGACCAGACTTGTTGGCCCCTGTATAGAGACTGTTGCAGTAGTCCAATCTAGACGTGATTAGGACCTCAGCAACTGCCTGTCTAGCTGTAATGGGGGAGCAAATCGAAAAACGTTTTTAGTGAATTTATAATATTAAAGCTGGTCCCAGCTACTGCTAATGATTGTTGGTTGAAGGATAGTGCAGCATCAAATTTAATTCCCAGGTTTCTAGCTACTTTTACTGTATTTGGGGGAGGGGGAGTATCAGCTGGCCACCACATATTGGTAGAGAAGGCGTTCCCTTGTCCCAATGGTAGGATTTCCGTCTTTTCTGAGTTGCACTTAAGGTGGTTGGTTTTCATCCATTGGAAAGTTGCAGTGAGACATAAGCAGAAATTTTCTTCCGCCTGTATGGTGTTTTTATCTAGGACCAGGATTAACTGCGTATCGTCCGCATATGAGCAAGTCTGGATGTTAAAGGACAATATCAAACTGATCAATGGGGCCATGTAGGCATTAAAGAACACCGGGCTGAGAATGGACCCCTGAGGGACACCGGAGAGCAGGGGTTTTTCTGTTGACTTGTATTGACCAAGGGTGATGACTTGTCTGCGGTTCTGCAAGAACCCTTCAATCCAAGCCAGGGCTACGTGGAAGATGCCATAAGATTTGAGACGGTCTAGGAGAATGACATGTAAGATTGAGTCGAATGCGGCCAATAGATCTAATAAGACCAGAACGGCATTCTTTCCTTGATCAAGGGCGGCTTTGAGAGATTCAGCTGTGTACAGTAGAGCTGATTCTGTCGAATGCTGGGGTCTGAAACCAGATTGGTTAGGGTGTAGGATGTTTGCTTCTTCTAGGTATGCTGTGAGTTGATACGTTTTTTGGTGATCTTGCTAAGACATGGGAGTAAGGAGATAGGTCGGAGATTAGTGAGGGTGGTGGGGTCAGAAATTTGTTTCTTTTGTAGTGGCTTGACTGCTGCAGGCTTCCATTCCATAGGGATGTTTGCTGATGACAGGGAGACATTATTTATTTCATTTATGAGTGGATTTACAGTATCAATTGTCACGTGTAAAATTGAGGGAGGACAGGGGTCGAAGGGGGAGCCAGATTTAATCTCAAGAATCTTCTGGCGAGATTGTTCCAGGCTAATAGGCTCAAACGTTTGTAGAGTCAGACTATCTTTGCCTGAGACAACATTGTTGTTGGTGGAGGGACCAGGGGATACAGTAAAATCTAGTTGTAATGCTTGAACCTTCTGTTCGAAGTAGTCTGCTATGCTATCGCAAAGGGACTGCGGTGGGGGATTCTCTTGTTGCAATAAATTTGGGTTAGTGAAAACGTTGACTGTCTTAAAGATAGTTTTTTTGTTTGAGTTTGCCCTTTTTAAGCACTTCCGTATAGTAGGGTTTTTGGCTATTTTAATCTGCGTGTGGTAATTTTTAAGAGGCGTTTTGAATTTGGTTAATTCAGTCTGCTCATATTTCTGACGCCATCTGCGTTCTAGGGTCCCACAATGGGTTTGTAATTCTTTCAGAATATGAGTGTACCATGGGGCGGAGGGTTTCTTTTGTGGGCGTCTGTTTCGCCGACCTGGAGCTGTGAAACGGTCCCTCAAGGTGTACATCCACTGCGTGAAAAGTTGCCTGTCTACTATTGGGTCTCCTGACAGGTTGGGTCTGCAGACTAATGCAGCTCGATGTAAGTCAGGGTTGGCTGCCATCTCCTTCCACCTGGGTTTGGCTTGTTGGAAGGTCAGGGTGCACACCTTGGTCTTTGACATGCACTGGAATCTGATTTCTAAGGGAATCAGCTTATGATCAGACCATGGTAGGTTAACTGGGGCCTTGACTGCGAGGGCTTTAAGGTTGGAGGAAATACTGTCAGGCGTGTGGCCAGCGTTGTGAGTGGCGTTAAAAATCCACTGCTCCAGGCCGAGTTTGTCCATGATTTCCTTAAAGTTTGAGGCCCCTGGGTCATTGACTCTGTCGAGGTGGATATTGATATCTCCTAACAAGGTAAAGTTGGAGACCCTGAGAGTGAGTGAGCTCACGATGTCTCCAATATTATCCAAAAAGGCTTTATAGGGGCCTGGTGGGCAATAAAGCAGGGCTCCTGCAAAAGCAAAGGAGTCCTCTAATTGGAAACAGAAACTGATGCCCCCTGCTCCTTTGAGGTCTGGTAATTGGGATACTGAACACTTCAATGAGCAACAGTAGATGATTGCCAGGCCTCACCCATGTTGTTCTGGTCTATCTAGTCTATGAATAAGGTAGCCAGGGCAAAGGGCACTGACTATGTCTGGGATGACCCAGGCCTTCAGCCAGGTTTCAGTTACAAAAAGGCAGTCTAGTTCATTGTTTATTAAATAAATCATAAATATGTTGGGCATGCTTGCACAGTGATCGAGCATTTATAAGACCCTCTTGTAGGCAGGTCAATTTAGCGCTATTTTTGGGTGATATGTCCTGTGTAGGCCTGAGAGTGAGTTTTCAGTTCTTACAACAAATTGGCCTCTTCCAGTTTGCGACATCCATGGAGGTTTTACATTTTATGTGGTTACTGTTTAGGGCTAGGAGAGTTTCAGATTGGATATGACGGAGGTGGTTGGAGAGTGGGATCCACGCTTTGGAGCCTATCACTGCAAGCGATTTTTATCCTTTTGAGACATATCTAAACACTGGTGGTTTTAACAGATTGGCGTTAGATGATCTAAGGCTTCGAGGAGGTAGAAAACGCGCAAATTTGGACCAGAGATAGTGTGGTCCTGAGGAGTGAAATATTCTGAAGGTGATAATCAGAATCTTAAACAGATCTCTACAATGGATTGGTAGCCTATATAGTGTTTCTAAGGCCGCCGATGCAGATGATCTCCTGGCTCATTTTAGCACTAAACGGGCTGCTGCGTGTTGAACCATTTGGAGTTTATGTAAGACTGACTTGTTGGCAGTGATCGAGCATTTATAAGACCCTCTTGTAGGCAGGTCAGTTTAGCGCTATTTTTGGGTGATATGTCCTGTGTAGGCCTGAGAGTTAGTGTTCAGTTCTTATAACTAATTGGCCTCTTCCAGTTTGTGACATCCATGGAGGTTTTACATTTTATGTGGTTACTGTTTAGGGCTAGGAGAGAATCTCTTGTGAAGCATTTACCTGGTGGAGAAAGGGCAGCATTTCTGGCACTGGACGCGGACGGGTGCAGACGGGCTTGCCTTTGGCATGCCTTCGGCGTGCCAGCGGCATGTCCACTGCACGTCAGCACCATCTCCCAGTTAAATACTGTGAGGCTGGTGGATCTGGGAGGAGTCTAGACCATCTCCCTCCAAAGATGGCTTCCGCCGTGTGAACTTGCGGAAGTGAGTAAAATTAACTATTGGTCCTCCCTCCACTCACTCAGCAATTGCTGTGGTGGACCGGGGAGGAAAATAGCGGTGTGTGAAAACAATGCTGGGGGTTGTGAGGTAAGAACAAGGAAGTTTAAAAATGCAGAAGGCAAAGTACGCAGCACAACAAGATAAAGCTTTCGTTAAAAGGGATAAGGCTTTACCGCTGAGTTTTACTCTAATTTTGCTAAGGTGCTCCTCCCCAAATTGCAAATTCTCATATCCTCTTTATCCCTCTCTGGTTCTTCATCAGGTTAATTTCTGGATGCTTCAATTTGTCTTCTCCCCAAAGGAGGTAAGGATCCCCAGTTTTGTCAATGTTGACTGTAAAATATTCTCTAAAGCTTTATCTTTGAGACTTGATTCATACCTCCCTGATCTGCTCGGTAAGGAGCAATCAGGTTTTATTTAGGGACGTTGTGTATCTGATAATACTTGTCTATTTTTTGATGTGCTTTCCAAATCCCCTCTTCAATCTGAATCTATTGCAACAATTGCTTTAGATGCAGAGAAAGCATTTGATCGAGTTTACTGGCCCTTTCTTTTTCATCCTCTTCGTTGGCTCGGTTTTGGTCCAAAAAGTATATCCTTCATTTCTCTCCTATATTCTGCCCCAAGAGCACCTATTTGCGCCAACGGCCTTATTTCTTCCTATTTCTCCTTGGGAAGAGGGGTACGTCAAGGCGTCCGCTTTCTCCTTTCCTTTTTAATTTAGCACTTGAGCTCTTTCTTTCCCGGTTAAGACAAAATCAGGATATTCGTGGATTCCCCTTTAATGGCTTGCAGACTAAACTTGCAGCTTCTGCTGATGATGTTTTATTGTTCCTTTCCCAACTCCTCTCATCAGTGCCAGCTTTTTTACAAGAAGTTGCCTCGTATAGTAGTGTTTCTGTTTATAAGTTGAATAACGAGAAATGTGAGATACTACCTCTGACTTAATTCAAGTTTAAAGAAGAATTCACTATGTCCAATTTTACATGGAATTCTAAACACGTTAAGGGTTCTAATAGGATAGCGGACATCCGCCCGCGATCGCAACCCTCAAAACCGCCGTTCCCATTAGCATGGCAGTGACGACCGCGACGGTGAGAATCTCCGCCCACCACTTTTCCGCTGGTACCAGTCAGCACGCATGCCTAGCGGGCGGAACTGGACCACAACAATGATGCTGATGCAGGGCCAGGCTCCGCCGGCATGATTATGATGCCAGCGGTAGCCAGCCTTTCTGCGGCGGTGGAACCGCCATGGAAAGGCATGCGGAGAATGTCAATGTGTTGGGGGGTGTGTGGGTGCACTGGGGGGGTACCCCCCTACATGTCCCTGTACCAGGAGCAGTGACATGCATGACATACTCCTTTTCACACCTCGGCGGTGCTGCTGGCAGCAGCAACCGCTGCAATGTTAATCGCCAGAATCCGACCGCCGCGGTCGGATTTCGACTGCAGAGCATCCTAATCGGACCGGTGGTTATGCCGCAGTCCTTGAGGATGGTCTTTTCCCGCTACCATGGCGGTCGGGGAGAATTTCCGACCGCCATCCTAATAGGCTCCTAAATATCTTTGTTTGTGGTTTACTCCCTCTATCTCTACCTCAGTTTATCTAAACTTAGAAAAATGTGTACATAAATTAACTACTTTAACTACTACTTTAACTACCACACGCTCCATCTTACCTGGTGGGGTCGTTTGGATATTATTAAAATGATGTTGAGCTCTATAGTACTGTTTACCATATCAAATCTCCCGGTGTCCATACCTCCTAAACACTTGAGGAAAATTAACTCTATTCTCATCTGATTTCTTTGGAGTCATAAAAAATCTCATATGTCTTTGCTTAAATTAACCCATCCAAAGTCGAAAGGTGGGGTTAAATTCCTGGACTTTCCGAATTATCATAAGACTTTTCTTTTACGACAGTCGTCTAGATGCCATTCCGATTCCACGACAATATGCCTGTTATAGGTAGATGTAGAAAAATCCTTTCTCCTCCCCTTTTCATTTAATTCATTTAATCCGATTTTGAAGTTAACTGGTCAATTCCTTTCTGGGCAAAAAATTGAAATAAAATTAGAAAATCATCTATAGCAGCAAATACCATGCAGTCCCTCTTCTTTATATATAACAGACGTTTTACTAACTCCCACCCGTTTGCATACAATACACCCGACTACGACGGATACTTGTTGGACGTGCTCTCCCACAGGCACATTTAAAACATCTACTTTTTACATGCCCTTCTGTGTTGCGCTTTTAGACACAAGTTTGGGTTCAAATTAATACCTTATTTCACACTACAGTTCCCTTTTCTATCTTTTCTATTTTTTGGGGTAGCATTTCTGAAGCTTGGTGCTCAACCTCGCGTGACGCTCATATTTTGGATCTACTATTGGCAGTGGCCTTCCAACAGATCACCAAACATTGGAAAGATTCTACTAAGTTATCATTTCAAGCTTGGTGGTATGCGGTGTGCTATAATCACAGATTGGACACAAATTTCCGTCTCTCCTATGTCTCTAGCCCTGAAACGTCAGATTTTGTGGTCTCCCGTTACACAGTTTTTAGATGATAGTGCACAACATTCTTTAGCATGCACACCCGCCCAACAGGAAGTTCTTCAACCTCCCTGACTTTCCTCCCATCTCCATTTAGTAAATTAATTACCTTGCTTGCTAACTTAATTTTGTATGCAATTTTATAATTATGGCTCTTGTTTTCTTATACTTGTATAACAAAACTTCTCTTGTTCTAGACTATGTATAATTGTTTTCTCCTTTCTTGACAACTTGTATTGCTTAGATATGTATAATAAACCCTTTTTCACTTGTACTATGTTGTTTCTTAAATCTGTGCTTTATTATATTATTAATAAACTCATTTTAAAACTTTAAAAAAACCTTTTATTTCAGATACTCTGCCCAGTGGTAACCCCCTCGCTCAAGCTACTAAAGTGGGAGAGTTCATGACGCTCTTGCCCCCCACCTGATCGCCCTTCTGGATCCCCCAAACTCAAACATATGGAAGAATTGAGGCTGCAGTTTACTGCAGTAATAACCTGGTTTCCCTACACTGTGCCACAGACATTCCCTAGTATGCCCAGGTGCAGATTTAGAGCGCCCGTGCACTGCCATTGTGTCACGCAATGCGACGGAAGGCAATGCATGTGCTTCGGTGAGATTTACTAAGCCATGCAAAGCCGCCTGGTGTGGCTCTGCATGGCTTAGTAAATCTGGAGTGACGCAAGGCAGCGCAAGTTGCATTGGGGAGGCATTCCATGGGTGGAGTGTGAGAGTTCTCACACATCACTCATGGATTTTGGTGAAATCCCAGATTTACTAAAACTAGTAAACCTGTGAACGTGTCGAAATAGTAAGCCTTCCCAACAGAGTAATATTCAAATTTTCCTAGTTATTTCCTCTTTTCATGTGAGCTGTATTCTGCTGCACACAAAGAAAAAGGAAAATGCCTCTGAGGATTGTTTTTGTACAGGAAGGTGTCCCTTACTGCACAAAAACAATTCTGCTTGTAATACAGGCACCCATGCACCATGGCGCAAGGGTGCCTGGGTGAGCACAAGGCAGTACATAGTGTGCCTGTGCAGATAGAGAACAGGAATGTGCCAAATATTTATTATATATTATTAAATATGGCACATTCCTCTTCTCTCCATTTGACACACAGCAGCAAGCTGTTTTGCTGCATTGCGCTGCATTAAATGTTAGTAAATCTGGATCCCAATCTCTACTCGGGTTGGTCTCATCTGTTGAATCCCAGAACAAAGAGGACCCCTCACCAGACACATGCATTAAATATCATCCACTCCCAAAGCCAAATTCCTCTGGCTAAATTTATGACTAGGACAGCCCAGTGGCCTAGTCAGGCCAGGTACCTTCCTTGCATCCCTCTATCCATTTCATCACCCCTGACCATCCCGGTCTCTGCTCCCTGGGGGTTTACTTCACTGAGGCCCCTAGTCCTACCATATCCCCATCCCTCAGGGAAGAGGGGCTGAACCGAGAGTTATAGCAGCATCACCCCACCTGGTCACCCTCTCGGATCCCACACACTCAGACCACACCAATTTCACCTTTATTTAAGAATTCAGGCCACAAGTTATTAGGCAATTTCAAACTTAAAAGCAATCCATTCACCACCATTTCTTTTCTTATTCACAAGCATGTACCCTCCTAAATATACCCGCAAGCACTCACATTCAGTGTCTCACCATACCAATAAGTACTGTGCCCTACATTCAGTGCTCTGTATTCCCTCACCACTGTTGCCTCAGGCAAGCATCTCAACAGCTTCCAGCCCAGCTAAGTAATCCCTCACTTCCATCATAAACGTTTTTAAATTCAACTTACAGACAAGTGTCTGCTTCCATCCTGCTGGGTGACCATTTATTTCTGGTGTTCTATCTTACCTTTTACTTCCATGCAAGCGTTTCCTTACAGCCCAGCCAGGTGACCCTTCACTTCTGGCTTAACTGTGCCTTCCATTCTGGGCAACCTTTTCTTTCCAGGCCAGTCTGGTGACCTCTTACTTCTGTTGTAGCCATACCTTTCCTTCTGGGCATGCATGTGCTTCCAGCCCATCATTTGACCTTTCACTTTCGGTTTAAACTTTTCTTTTTCCTCTGGGCAAGAGTTTGTTTCCAACCCAAGAATAGACATCAGTATCCTAGTTGAAAGTCTCCATCATTCCTTTCCTAGGTGGCCCAGTCCCCTAGCCGCAAGCTTCTTCCAGGTCGCAGTCTTTGCAAATGGATTGCTTCCTTCTGGTCCAACATTCTAGGTCTTTGGGGTATTTTGCCAGTAATCCCTGGGATCTGGCTGCCACGTGTTTCAGACTTGATCCACTTTGTAGCATGTCACTTTTCATTAGGTTGCCTTGTATGTACCGCCATGCCTTGCTGGCGGTATCAATTACCAGCAAGCCCCACCTCTTCCATGTATGTGCCTCAATTCTTCCTATACCTACTCACAACCCTTTATATTCAATGCTGCTCTTATGTTCCATAGAAATGTCACTACACTGATGTCCGAGAGGTGCACCCCATCTGAACTGTAGTAGGCCGGGTAGTATAAATTAATTAAGCTATGCTTAATTCCACCTAGGTCTGTACCCAACAGGAATTTTGCCAGGAGACCAATCAGTTCCTTCTTTACAACGCTACACCCTCTAGAACCGAGACCCTGACAGTGACCTCCTGGAAATGTTGTCTGGTCATAGCACTTCTGTGGCCTCCATGCCCCTAGCCAAGTCAGTGAGGTATTCCATCATAATTTGAAATAAGCCACTCCTACCAATAGCTATTATTATTATTTAGCTTGTAAAGCGCCTGGTTACTCCAACGGAGTGTCCCCCCACTAGAACACCATCAGAGCCCCAGCAACTGAACTGAACTACTGCACCTCCCTACACCTATGGCCACCAAGCAGTAAAAATAGAAGGCCTACTTCCGGCCACCCGGGGGGTGTCGGAAGAGCCAGGTTTTTATTTTTTTTCCGGAACAGAGTCTCCGATACGCACATCCTTAAATCCACCGGCAGGCCATTCCATGCCTTAGCCGCCAGAAAGCCAAAGGAACTCCCTCCTGCCCGTACCTTCCGCACCTTAGGCACAGTCATTTTAGCTGTGCCCAGTGATCTCAGGTTCCGAGCAGGCCGATATGCCGTGATGAGGGGGTGCAGGAATCTTGGCCCCTTCTCATTAAGGATTCTGTGACCAAAACACAAGGCCTTAAAGATGACTCTAGCCTGTATTGGGAGCCAGTGTAGTTTCATAAGGGCCTCCCCCACCGAGGCCTGCCTTGGGATATTCAGAATAAGCCGAGCTGCGGCATTCTGAACCTTCTGTAAGATATTCAGATTTCTAGCGGTCACTCCTAGGTACAGTATGTTACAGTAGTCAAGGCGGGATGTGACAAGGGCCTGTACAATTGTTCTTTTGCATCAAGTGGGAGTAGGTCCAGGATTTTTCGCAGCATTTTGAGAATGCCGTAGCAGGCTCCAGCCACAGCGGATATCTGCCCTGAAAAGGACAAATACAGAGTATCATCGAACCATACTCCCAAATTCTTGACCTTGGCTTTCGGGGTCGGAGTAGGTCCCAACTCCTCCGGCCACCATAAATGTGACCAAAGAGAGGGCTGTTTTCCAACAACCATCACCTCCGTCTTTCCCGCATTCAGCTGCAAGCAGCTGTACTTCATCCAGTACGGAAGCTCACCCAAGCAGACCTTGAAGTCAGATGCCATTCCAGACTCCTTTTGCTCCAGGGTAACAATCAGCTGAGAGTCATCCGCGTATGACACCATTTTTACCTCTTGTCTCAACACCATATCTGCCAGGGGGCGCATATAAATATTAAACAGGATAGGGCTAAGGGCTGAACCCTGCGGCATCCCTTGAGACAGAGGGCAGACTCTAGATTTAGAAGAATGTTGTAGGACCCGGAAGGATCTGTTCTGCAGGAAGTTTTTAACCCACTCGCAAGTATCGCCACCGACCCCCCACAGCCTTTCCAGCAGAAGGCCATGGGAGACCGTGTCGACCGCTGTACTCAGATCCAAAAGGATCAGTGCAGTTGTCTTTCCTTCATCTGCTGCTGTTTTCATGGCCTCAGATGCCAGTAGGCTAGGAGATCATTCCCATCCAAGTGTATAATCAAGACGTCTGTTTTTTTTGCCTGGGTTTGGCACGAGAGTAGGATGCCTTCCAATAACACCCACTGCATCCCTAGCTTTCCAAACCATTCCATCCTTGCGCATTAAAACAGGAACACTAATTTCCCCTCATTGTTGCCAACTCTTTCCAAAACTCTGGACATGCAGGAGTGCTTGATGGCCCACACGAGTTTGCCCTCTGTGAACTACAAAAAGGAGGGGAAATCAGTCAGGAATAATGACTTTAATACATTTTAGTGAGCATTTAATTTCAGCATACATCATTGCTCCAAATTCAACAAAATTCCATCCCAAACGTGCCTCCTAGTTGCCCATTCGTTCTTCATAAGTAGAGAGTATATATATCTGTAAAACCTATCTGATCCTCATCTTCCAATATTTTTAATAGCATTATCAGACTGTTCCTCGTGGAAGGCTGTTGTGGTCTTCCCCATGTGGAATGAAGATGTGGTAAAGTAGTGCCCCTCCAAACCCGCTATTTCAAACGCTGCCACCAATGCCATTTTAAACTGATATATGGTTAAAGGTTTCTAGTCTCTGTGGGTGAGGAAGTATGCATCACGTTCAACCCCTGCCGTTTATTCATGTACACTACCAGGAGCTTAACTAGGCAATATGGGCTGTACCCACCAATCGTCTGTAATGTAGTCAGTTGTTCCCTTCCCAGCAGGTTTGTCTTAGATTGCCTGACTAGTAAGGCCAAGTTGTGTAGGCTCAAGTACATATCTTTCACCAAGAGTACCCTGCTGCTTTTATCATCCTTGGCTTTTAAGGCCACATTGTGCAGACTCAAGCACATATCCTTCACCACAAGGACACCGCTGCTTTTATCATCATTGGCTCTGGCTGCTGGCTCGCTAACCCTGAAAGCACCAAAACGGCAAGTGAGATAGCGGTGCTGAACAGTGAAGTCTCAAACTGTGTGTTGCATATTACAGTCTAGTGCTCAATGAGACCCTTCAGTATTGGAAAATCTATTGGTGACCATGCATCCTATGTCTTCTTTGCAAACTAGAACCACCCCTTCAAGCATTCCCTGAAATCAAAGCCTTTTGTGGGCTCCTGCAAACCCATAAGCTCGACCTTGATTTTCCTGTGTCCTGAGCTCTACCGGCAAATTGTTTGACCCGCACCACCAATGCATTAAAATTCTTCTTTGCACTACTATCCCCTGGGGAAATGCTTGCAAAAGACTCAACACAGCACCAATATTGTTGTCTTGTTCTCACTAATAGACCGTTCTCCGCCATGCACTGTAGTTGCAGTTCTAGTGCATTCAGTCCAGGAACTCTTCCTTGAAAGGCATAATCTCTTGTTCAGCCTCAGGCCCCTCTGCCTGGGACCTTTCCAACTGGAAGTGAGAAAAAGCAGCAGTTGCCTGATTCTGCATACCTTGCACATGCTTTTCTCTAACTTTGATATTATATTGGAGACAGGTTTGCACCAGATACCTTAATGACCCAATACTGTACCCATACTGCCACTTGAGCATTAATGGCATGAACAGCTGCCATGTTGTAGGAAGCTGGTTTTCTGTTGCAGTAACCCCCCACATTTTGCCAGACTACTGATGCACTTTGACTTGATGTGCCCTGGGCCCATACCAATCAGGTTCCCAGGGCCTGTGTTCTTTCCCAAAACTGTACCTTGTACCCACAATTGGCACCTCTCTGACCACATGTCAGTCCCTTGTATAAAGTATCATGAGCACCAAGGGCACTGTGGCCAGGGAAGGCCTCTAAGGGGTGCAGCACTTATTGTGCCACCCTTAGAGGCCCTGTACCTTTACACACACACACTGCCATTGGAGGCTGTGTGTTTGGTGCAGAACAAAGTGAAAGAGTCAAAATGGCACACATCCCTATGTGCCATGCCTACAACCCACTGCCCTGGCATAGGTCAGCCATCCCTCTAGCTGGGTGCACTATACCAGTAGTAAGGGTACAGGTGCATGAGCCCTGTACCCCTAAGTTGTCTAGACCAATTCTTAGACATTGTAAGTGCAGTAATACCATTAAGAGTATATGGTGCTGGGAGTTTGTCATTACGAACTCCACAGCACCATAATGGCTTTACTGAAAACAAGGGGGTTTGGTATCCAACTTTTCAGCACATTAAACCCACACTGATGCCATTGTGGGATGTAATTAAAAAATGCACTCAGAGGGCATCTTAGCGATGCCCCCTGAAAAACGACCAGCCTCTGGTGGGTTCCCTGACTGGTACACACCAGCCTGCCACCAAGTGACATGTTTCTGGACCCCTGGGGTTGGCGTCTTCGCTCCCTGAGCCCAGAAACAAAGCCTTCCCTGGATGGAGGTGGTCACACTGCCCCCAGGCCAGGAAGAGCCACCTGAGAGCTTCAAAGACCTTGCCGCCTTTGTAATGCGGCCCCCAGCCTCTCATTTTCAGCGGGAAGACAGGCGGGAAAAAGTAGCCAGATCAGAAGGTGTGCCCACCTCTGTCAACCCCACCCCTCAGGTGGGGGAGGCGAGGTGAAGCCCACTCTTCAGTGCCCGCCATCTTGCAAATGGCAGGCACTCTCCAATCAGGATTAGGGATTGTGCCTACTCCACACATGAGGTGGGCACACCAAGGGTGTAGCCACCCTAAGGTCAGGAGCCCATTGGCTACTGACCTCGAGACCCCTAAAACGTCCCCTAAATACAGTATTTAGGGGGCAGCCCTGAGTGAAGAAGACAGATTCCCGCAACCTACAAAGAAGAAGGACAAAAGAAGACGCACAACAGAGGAGACTGCAGAGAAGAACTGACTTGGCCCCAGCCCTACCGGCCTGTCTGCAGTATCCAAAGATCCTGCGCCAAAAGTCGCCTTGTCCCACAGTCAGCAACCTCCAGAACCCCTGAGAGGACTGACGTCCTTTAACAAAGACCAGATCTCCTGTGAACAGCAGCTCTATTCAAAAGAAACACCCAACAAAGACTCCGAGCCTGCTGAGGACAAAGAAACCAGACGCCTGGAACCACCACTGCACCTGACGCCTACGGCCCGAGTCCAAGTGGCCCACCAGTCCCAGCGAGGCCCTCCAGCACTCCAGAGTCAGAGTCCACTGGGGGTTGACCTCCCCCAGGACTCCCTGATGTCGCCTGCAGCCTCTACACGGATCCCCCCCAACTGCGGTGGCCCGGTAAGGTGAAATCCAATATCAAAAGACAACCCTGCATGCAGCCACACTAAACCCTGGAGAAAAGTTCCAGAGGTGCACTTATGTCCCAGAGCCCTCCAACTTACCTGCCCAGCTATTGGTTCCTCCCGGAAGTCTTCCTGGACCGAGCCTGCAGCCAAAATCCCAAACGGACAACTCCCATTGAAAACAACATGGCACCCCACGACAAAACAGCACCCTGTACCCAGCCACCCCTGTGCCGCTGTGGGTGTACCTTGTGTGCTAACTCGGATCCCCCTTTACCCTGAGCCTAACACCAGGAGCTTTGCTCCCACAACCCTGCGGCCTGCTCGTGAGCAGCCGCCAACCGGTGGCCCACTATCCCCCATTGGAGAACATTGGGCCTCAGCACTCTGCACCCGGCCACCCTAGTGCTGCTGAGGGTGTTTCAAGAGCGCGTTCTTGACCCTGGGGGAACCCTGGTGCTAATCCTAGAATACCAGCTCCCACAACCAAGGACATACCTGTTAACCGATAACCACATTTTTCCTCCGTAGGATACATTGACTGTTTTTCCTTGAAAATTGTTTCTAAGTGTGGAGTTGGTTTTGTATGAGAACATCAAAAACTGCAAATAACTAAAAAAAACTGCTTTACTTACCTCTGACCACTGAGTAGAAAAAGTAATCAGTAAAATAATCAAAAGTAATCGAACAGTAATTTCCACTGTATTGAAAAGATTTACAAACCTGTAACAAATACATTTTCATTCAGCTTGCCTGTATTGTCAACCTGCCTTGGAAAGTACCATTTACACTTAGCTATACCAGGCTTGCTTGGTTCTAGAAAATAAATATAAATAAATAATATTTTTGATACAAATAAATTGGTGTGAGTTCAGTCTTTGAGTGTGTAACATCATTTGCTGCCTGAGCGTGTACAACAAATGCTTAACACTACCCACTGATAAAGCCTTACTGCTCGCCCACACTACCACAAATAGAGAGTAAGGTGCTATCTACTTTTACCTCTGCCTACATTTGGGGTTCCACTGGACTCTGTGCACATTATACCTCATTTTGGTATAGCAATTTCGTTTTGGCCAAGCAACCCAAACACAACAACAATTACACCAGAAAGGGAAACAGCTCTGAAGCTGTTATATCCAATGACAGGCCAGACGTGCGCAAGAAGGTGGCCATGCCCTGGCACACCACTCTGCACCCAATACTGCTCCAATACCAACCCAACTAGACACATCATTGTACAGTTGTAACTGCTTATTTGTTGTCCACTGTTAGTTCTATATTCAAACCCCATTGAAACCTTGTGGAAAAGACAACCAAATCCACAGGTTCTCCTTCAGCCCTGCCCCCATTCTTACAAAATGTAAGGCCCGCTGTTGCACATGACAGTCATCTTGCAAAAACTCTTCTTACCAGGATGCCCAATATTAAGCTTACCAAGCAGCTCTTGGAAGTTCTTTAGTGTGACTTTCTTGTTTGCGTGCACAACTTTGTATTGTGGCTGCAAAATCCTATCCAGGAAGGACACCACTCTATGGAGTCAAGCTCGATCCCCTAAAATGCCAACTCTGTTGTATGGCCTACGTCTTATCAGGAGCCAAAGACACTCCTAAACCTTGAGCAGTGGCTGTGAAGGCCGCCAATGTTTGCTCACAGTCGGAGTAGTTTGCTTTACTCTCAAACTAGAAATCCTCATGGTAATGAAGTTTCCCACCAAAGACAGTGCCCTATCTATTGGTTTGAACCTGTCTGCCACTTTGAAAGTGTGAAATGACTGCAGATGTTCCTGAGATGCCTGTGAGGCCCCCCAGTAACTCCTTGGCTTGTAACTCTGCCTTGGGTAGGTGGTAGTGAGAAATGTTCCAGATACCCCTGCGGTTGATTACCCGTGGCATTGTTGCTGCCTATGCAGAGACAGTTGACAGTCCCACTCATGTACCAGCTGTGGCTACCTATAACAGATGACCTGCAAAGTTAGCCATCCATTTACCAATGGGTGTAACTGTTCCTACTCCTGCAGTGAAGCCATTTGGTAATCAGGACTTAGCTGTTGGCTGGGCATCCCAAGACCAACTGTTGCTCCACCACCCCTAGATGCTGTTACTGATCTTGCGCCCCAAATGTGTGTTGCTCTGCTAAGCCCATCCAAGCATGGTGTTGTCCCTGGTAACTAAGGCAGGCTGATGGCTTATCTCCACAACAGACCCTTGCTTCTCAGAATCCCGTATAGGTTGAGCAGCAGTCCACTACAAGAAAGGTTGCGTATAAGCTTGACCTGCCTGTGAGTGCTGAATACCAGCAAGTAACTATCATATTCCTGCCTGTGTGCTTGCCAGTGACAGTCCTGAAGCACCATTTGCAATCCATGCCCCCTTTGCTGAATGGGCCTCCACTGTATTCCCGATCCTACCCCATATCTCGCTCTGGACCCCATATACTCTATCCAGTCTTCTGTCTCTGATCCCAAGACATGAGTGGTGCCTTCTCTGTTCTCTATCGAAAGGCCAATTCATTTTGCATCCAACGCCTAAACCTCTCTTGAATAACATGATTGTATCTTATTAAAGCAGGACCTTGCTCCAGATATTTCTCTAAAATGACGGCTTCTTACAAGGCAAATACATCCAAGTAGTTAACAGTATTCTCATCCGGTCTAACACACTTTCTTTCCATACTGTCCTCTTCTTCCACACTCTTTCTTTATCTACCCATGAAATGCGTCATGACAGAGAGTGCCTTCCACTTATCCATAATAACTTTCCATTGTTTAGTGTGGTGTTTTGGTTGATGGCCTCTTTTGTATTTCCTGGTAGCCCCCACCAGATGCACTGGTGTTACCTTTACCCCTCCACTCCACTCCACTCTTCGCTGTACTTTCCCCACTTTTAGATTCACCTGCACCATCCTCTCACACCTCTGTGGAGAACCCCTCCTCAAATAAGCCTGATGTCACCTTTTGTTTGCCCTTTATTTCCCCTGACAGTGTGCCTCGAGTCTGCCCCTTTCACTGCCTGAACAACCTTAGTATTGCCTCAGAGAATTTGCCCAGTTCAGCAGTTGCTGACGTTAGTGGTGAGAAACCCCTGCTTGCTTCACCCTCCTTGCTAGGAGATTCATTTTCATCCTCTATAGGCAGAACTGCAACTGATGCATGCAACAGGGAGGTTCCTGCATTTCTGTCAGTGCTATCCCCCACCACAACTCACCTCTTCCAGCACCTTTTTGTTTTCCCTTTCTTTCAAGGGGCCCCACCTTGCTGCCCCCATTAGTCCTTTTCTTGATCTCACATTGAGCATTTGGGACCAGGTGCCTGGGACTGGGACTCCGGGTGCGCACCCCCCCCTCCGATGATGACGACACAGAATAGGCGAGTTCGGTAAGCAGAGGGACAGCTGCTCCGGGAGGTGGGTGAGTGACACGGCTGTCCCAGTGAAAGCAGCTGTGGACTTAGCAAAACCAGAGGGTGTGCAGGAGCAGCTCATTTGCAGCCAGGGCACGCATCTACATTGCCGCTCCTACTGCGGTTGACCAGAGCTGGGCAAGGTCTGCGGCTGCAGATGGCCACGACGTGAGGAGAAGGACCAAGCCACTCTCTATGGACTCGGTGGCCGGCCTGTGGTTGTGGAGTCGGTGCCCGGGACGCGCATTGGCGCTGCTGCTTTTGTCGTACGCTTTGGAAATCGGGCACCCAGGACTGGAGCTCGGGTCCATAGCCCACCTGTTGATGAAGACGCAGGATAGCTACCCCTGGTAAGCAGGAAGACGGGCTCCTGGGGGCCGGCGGACAATGCTACGATCCCGGCGGAGTCAGCCTTGGGTGAGGTGAACTGGTGAAGTGGTTGATGTGAGGATTCGGCGCAGTTGGGCAGGGGTGACAATTAATTATACTCGGAGGCAGGCCCCCGCCCGGGGAATTCTTCAAGGTGAAACGCTCCTAGCAGACACGGTGGGAAAGACTGCCTGCCAATCTGTAAAATACCCACACCCAAGTATTGCTGCATCAGCCACATTACTTACGGCTGAATAGAGGACCTGGTTTGGAGCTAGGGCCTGGTAATCCCCAAATGGCAGGAACTTAAGTAAGTGCCCCTGGAATCAGAGGCCTGCAAATACCCAACCCCCCCTTATCTCAGGAGACCAATAGCACGTGGACCAGCCGGCCTTGACCGATTCAGTGGACGGCAAACTCCTTCCTGGTGCACTGCACAAGGGGGAACATTCATACACCCCCCAAGGAGAACAATGGCAATAAGTGGTGTCTGAGTGGGACGATATCCTAGAACATTGCGACCTAATACAGCGCTCACAAACCAATAACAATTGACTGCCCTTCTCTTCATTCCCCCCTCTATTCTCCTCGTTCCATTCAACCAAAATAGGCAGAAACAAAGTGAACAAATCACAGGCGCTTGTGGGGGGCATGCCTGAATCTACAGACAAAGCACCCGAGGGGCATAACACACAATGTGGCATAACCCGGAGACTTTACCCGGTCATGCAGATCAGTTAGATGACATTATGGCAGCCATCTTGGACATCAAGTCCACCCTAGGCCTCAAAATTGAGCCACTTTGTATCGAGATGGGCCTCCTGCGAGAAGATCATAAATGCCTAAAGGAAAGGGTAGAGAACTTGGAGTCAACCCGGTTGTCCTTGAGGCCCACAGTGAAGGGGACGAAGGTACAACTTTAAGCACTACAAAAAGATGTGGAATACTTACGCCATCGTGTGGAGGACCAAGAGGGCAGATCGCAAAGAAATAATGTTCGCATAGTGGGCATACCAGAATGGTTAGAAGGTCAGAGCATGGAGCTATACCTGGAGAAGTGGTTTGTAGACACGCTTTTCCAAGCAATCCAAGTTCTTCTCGGTGGTAAAGGCCCACAGGGTTCCCGGGGGCCCCCCGCATGGGGCCCCTCCATAGCCAGTGGTGGCCCGCCTATTCAATTATCATGATAAGGACCACATCTTTCAGGTTGCGACAGCACGAAGACCATGGACAATAGACAATGCCATGGTTCATATTTATCCAGATTATACCCTAGCGGTGCAACAATGCAGGTCCTCCTTCCTCACAATAAAGAAAACCCTAAGTGAACACAGCAACAAATATGCTCTGCAGTTTCCGACCACTCTGAGAATCCAACACAATGGTAAAACTACCTTTTGTGCCACACCAGAGATCTTGTGGGACTCGCTAGAACAACATGGCTTTGCAGACAGGAGTAAATCAACCTCTGTACCTCAAAGGCAATGGCAAACGCGCAGAGGTCAGCATTCAAAGCATTACCCACAGGGCCCCGCCAAAGCACAAGCGCAGAAGGAAAGAGCGCAAGTTGTGAAAAACGCTGCAAGATATGCGGTACTTCAATCCGTCACAGATCTGAGACTGATAACCCTTTGGAGGACACCCCCTCCTTAAAAAGTTCTCAGAGGGCTGCCATGGAAACAGATGGCCCAGACTTCAATCCACAGATGGCAGATGATCTCCTGTGAAAGGTCTTCTACAGGTTTGCTACAGGATATATAAATGCGTCAGTGCCATATAGGACAGATACTCCGAGTTTCTTCCCCTCCTCCCTTCCCCATCCCCCTCCCCCTCTTCCCCTATTTCGGGCGCATTCATTTAAGTCATCTCAGGATTGGGACTGAGAATTAATGCAGGCGGGCTTATAGAGACTATCTTGCAGTCTCCGCCCCTCCCCCACTTAGCACTCACACAGTGTGGCTATTATAGACCTAGTATTTGATGTTCAATACTGTATCTTTCTTCATGTTGCTTATATTTGTACACAATTCCACTGTTATGTACAGCAAGCAGTTGGGGATAGCTGGCTCCCTGTTGGTGCCTAGTCCTGGGAACTGAGTTGGGGAATGTTATTGGATACAATGCTAAACCAGCGCCTAGAAATTAACCCTGTTATTGCAAATGTTCTTTCTCAACCTTACGAAGTGCTGTGCACACACCCATACACGTCCGGTGGATATACTAATGTTGAAGTGGGGCACAGACAATTTCACTCTAATTAACTCGCGCAAATGGTTGTGCGGTTAGACAATATCAAACTTCTAACCTGGAATGTACGTGGGCTGATGGGTTATACTGAGGAATACCGGGTCTACCAATATCTAAGAAGGAGAGGGTTTACCATTGCAATCCTGCAGGAAACACACTTAACCACGGAGACACTTGTATCCATGCGTAAGAGATGGAGAGGCTGGTAGTGGGACCACGTACTCAAGCTACGCTAGAGGAACTCTGATATGGGTGGCACCAGGAACACCACTCGATATACAATCCACCCGCATATACCCAAACGGCCACTACACGATATTAGAGGGAATACTGAATGGACGCACAAAAACACTGATTTCATTGTATGGCCCAAATTCCGGTCAAGCCCATCTTCTTCAGTCATTGACACCGGCGTTTCCGCAAAACCCTATCGCACCAACGTTTTGGGGACAGGGATTTTAATTGCACTAGACCGGTCATGCCCACCAGTACAGGCCTCTCAATCTATTACCCTCTCGCACCATCTACAGGCGTGGCCCGCAATGACAGGTTTATATGATGCGTAGCACGAATTACACCCTACACATAACGAATATTCTCATTGCTCCGGACTTCATGACCTGCACACCAGAATAGACCTGATATACTGTTCACCAGAAGCCCTGCCAATGATATCGCACGCAGAATACATCCCCCAGTCATTTTCAGTCCATAACCCGTTCAAATCCGAATGGCGAGCGGCCCAACTCGATCCAGTATCCCGACCTGGCACCTCCCGTTGGAAGCGCTCAAAAACACACCACTATGCGACTCAATAACACAAGCTATTACATCATACTTTTCAGGTAACGAAGACACGATCTCTAATGTCGGCATAGAATGGGATGCTTTCAAGCTGGTCATTTGGGGACACATGATAAAAGTGGTTTATGGTGCACGTATGACACTTACCAAGGAGCTAGAGGACCTAGAGGTGGTGTTGCGCACTTATGAACGCCAACTACCCTGCGATCCACAAGTAGCGCCTAAGTTAGCCCAAACCAGTTTATCTCACAAAGAGACACTAGACAAATTATGTGTGTTGGATTATAAAAGGTACTTAGCTGCCAAGGAGTCTACCATAAACCAACAGATAAAAACTCAGTGTTGGCATTTGATAGCTTCCATCCAAAAGCCCTCAGGGAGAACCTCCCGGTAGGGCAATTCTTTAGACTCAGACGCAACTGCACAGACGTCCTTTAACGAAGAGGCGGGTCACTTAACAAAGAAACTGTACCAGCGAGGATACCCAAAATGGGCTATCGGAAAGGCAAAAAAACCAGCAGCCAACACCAACAGGGATAGCCTTCTGGATAAGGTGGAAAAACCTGCAACGAACAAACCTGTATGTGTCACTACCTTCAACACTGCCTCGCATCACATCAAACAACTAATATTATTGAATTGGTGCATACTGAATTTGAATGGACTGAATGTTGAGAAGCCTTTATTCTCATTCAAAAGAAGCGCAAACCTGCAAGATATCCTGGTTCATACTAGACGTAGGACCCCCAAGCCCGGAGCCTTGGGTTTATCAAGAACTCTACCACCAGTACAGGGACACTCAAGATGCAGTTCTTGTAATGTATGTCACCTTACAAAGAACACAAAAACGATTGATGTGGGTCTGACCTACCCATGGCAGAAGAGCACCCACACGAATTGCAACTCTGAGTGGGTCACTTACCTGATTACATGCCCATGCAAAAAACAATATATTGGTATGACTACCAGAAAAGTCAAGACACGCATCATGGAACATAGGAACACCATTAGGTGCCAAAAATCAAACCCAAGATTGACAACACATTACGTGGAGCAGCATCACACTACAGATGATATAGCTTGGACTGTGATTGAGAAACCTAGACTGGATTCAAACCAAGGCGACAGAACAAGGGCGCTGTTGCTTAGGGAGCAGAAGTGGGTCTACAGACTCAAGAGCCCCGTCGTGGGGCTAAATGATGATATACCCTGGAATGCCCTACATAGTTGAAACTTTCACTATTATAATTCCACTCCAGGATGGCATGTGCTGGGTACTTTACTAATCTAATGAGGCATTTAATAAAAAATATTTTATTATTATATAAAACATTGTTTGATTATGCCCACCCATACACCGACACTCATGGGAGCCCTACATCCTTTTTACAATAAATATAAAATTATTGAGGGGATTGGGCCCCGTTGGGATTAGGTAGAAACCAGAATGGAGGATATGTGTGCAGTATAATAATAATAAAAATGCCCATTTTATGAATTGCAAATAGACATAAAAAAGATGGAATCTTTAGTTACTATGGACATGCATGGACGCTAACATGCTCATGCATGTAGATTACGCAGTTAGCCGCGCCCCCACATGTGACGGGAAGTGCAGGTGAGTAAAAGAAGCCCTCACGCGATCGCTGGTAATCTACACAGCAGATTCGGGGAATCATTGAAGAGAGTACCTACCTTGATCAAGTAAGGAGCAGGGGGGAGGGGGCCAGGAATACGGACGGACTCCTGGGTCTGTTAGGTTTCCATTTGCAAGGCACCCCTGCAATAGCCGCAAGGGTACCAAAGAGCGTTACATACTAGCGCGGTCAATCGGGGGAGAAACTCAACAACTAAGGGCGCCTTAATAATATGACATGCGACCGAAGACTGTCAAACTCTTCGGAGGTTGATATAAAGCAATGCGACCATTGATTCCCAGATCACTTCTTCTCATGTTTCACGAACAAGTAATTTACTCAATAGGGCTCCTAATAGCTATCTGAAAAACATTATATTATCGGGTTCACCTCTAAAGTCCAATTTGCGGAATGACTTTTTAACCAATGGGTTTCTTGTGATTGTTTACCTGTTTCCTCTAGTGTATGACTACAGGGGATCTCTCCCTCGATCTCGCCAGTTTTGGTTTATTTGTCTATGAAACTCAGTAAGTTAAATGTTTTATTTTAGAGTGTGGATGAGTGAAGCTGTTATGATTAGGACTCCTGTCCAGCGACATATAACTACCTGTGGTTATATATTGATAAGGTAGACTAACCATATGTATGATTGCATTGCCAAAGTATGGACAAGCATGGAGAGTATAGGACACACAATGACCATACTGTATCCACTCGGTGGAACAAGCGAGCGATCACTAGCACTGTGTGAATGAATGGTTGAAATTCCACGTGCGAGTAATTAGTCTCTGGCTTGTTCTCTTCTTTTCCAGTACAAGAGAAAGTTACATAAGGGTACCCTCACCATGGGAATGATTTGTTCCAAGAAATACCACATCTGGGTATTGAGGGACACATAACTCCAGTGGGATCAAGAAAGGTCCCGACGAATGCCGGTGTGACCTATAACTGCGGGCACGAACATGGCAGAAACATGTTGACGACTTGGCAGTAGGGAGGGGTGTAGGATTTCCTTACTCTTTCTTGTCACCACCATCCTTTATGCTTTTAATCCTGGCCGGAGGGTCCAGGAATAAAATTTGAGCAGTGACACCTCCGAGCAAGTTTTAACTTCCGCTGCACTTTACTTTCGGTGATTCCACTATAATTTGGCATTATATGTGTGTACATTTTACGTGTGTTTTGTCTTCCCCTCCCTTGTGCTCCACCCTCGGCGTTGGTCTGCGTGGGGGTGTTTTGTAGCAAAGCCAGATGATAAAGCATATCACAACTTTGTGAGTGAGGGCAGTATTTTCACACAGTGCACATGCCTCCCCGATATTGTTCCTCGTTTTCACACTCTCTACTCATTTGTGTGTGTATAGACTTAGCTGCCAAGCACATGGAAGGTGACAAGGCCTGGTTATTGAAGGCAGATATGACCCACACACCAATTACCGCTATATATAATATGAGAGGCCAAATGGTCAACACACAGCTGAAATAAACTTAGCCTTCCACCAGTATTATGCATCCCTATATAGCGCCCCCTCCACTCGAACGGGAACAGAGACACTGACATTCCTAGAGCACATAACACTTCTCCAGATTCCGGCTTGTTACTATGACACTCTAGAAGCCCCTATCACGGCTACTAAAATTACAGAGGACATACACCAACTGGCGAGGGGGAAGACCGGATGACTGGTCCCTAGAATTTGACGCCACTTGTAGCACACAAATGACCACACGCATTCATCAAGTGTATTCAGATGCATTAGAACGGGGCACATTACCACCCTCGATGCAAGAAGCTATACTGGTGGTTTTTACTGAAACCTGGCAGGGATCCACTACAATCGGGATCCTACCACACACTCTCATTCTTGAACACAGATTACAAGATATTGGGCAGGTTTTTAGCCAACAGACTGACAGAGGTCACACAATTATTGGTGCACTCGGATCAGAATGGGTTTATCCCAGGAAGGAACACCAGCCTTAATTTGCAACAGCTCTTCCAGTTGCCTAAATGGACGCACAATGGGTGAAACGGCATGGATAGCCTCCTTGGATATAGAGAAGGCATTTGAGCCACTGGGATGGGAGTATTTGGGCACGGTACTGGAGGGGTATGGAATAGGCCCCAAGTTCTTGAAGGGGATTAAATTATTATATAATGTGCCACAGGCCAGGGTAAAGACTGGTCGTATGATCTCAGACCCGTTCTGCATCAAGCGGGGCACCAGGCAGGGGTGCCCCTTATCACCTATTATTTTTGCCTTGGCGATGGAATTTCTAGCAATCTGTGGTATCTTCTATTTCTATTGTGGTAACCGTGTATGACATATTGGTGCTGTTGCCAGGTGTGACATACTGAGGTTCTGTGGAATGAGGGGATTGAGGAGGTTCTGATGATTAGCGGTTGGAGCTGAGCTTGTGGACGGTTGGATAGGATCTTTCTGTGAAGAATAAATTCATCTTCAACTTGATTCCTTGGCAGCCTGCTTTATTTACAACACTGGCGTAGTCGGCAGCCTTTCAAGGAGAAGATCCTAACACGTGTCTTTCTTCAAGCTGATGGTGAGACTGAGCATAGACTCCATCTATTGACTTTATTTTTAAAGGAAAAAAACGCTGGTCATTTTAAAGCGGGAGCAGTTCTTGACACAGCGCTCACTTAAAATATCTAAGGAAGTTGGCGTGTGAGTTGGGAGCAATCCTGTGTACTGCTCATCTGCCTGTGCGAAAAACGCTGGTCATTTTAAAGCTGTAGCAGTTCTCGACACACAGCGCTCACTTATAATACCTAAGGAAGATTGGTGTGTGAGTTGGGGGTCATCGGTGTGTTCTGCTTTTCTGCCTGTGCCGTTTGGGAGTTTTTAGAAGACAGTGAGGGGCCCAGCTTTTGCTCCTTAAACAGGGCATTCCTGTGAGCTACTCACTCTGCATGCGGTATGCTCGTTTGCTTCTAAAATTGGATTTCAAGCATTTTTGAGGGGTATTTCTTTGCTGGTTTGGACTGAACGAACAGGCGTATATTGACTTATGGTTTAAAAGTAAACAGGGCATTCTCGTGAACCACTCACCCTGCTCGCGGCATTCCATTTCCTTGGTAACGTCTTCTTCGCGAGCTGGAAGAGTCAAGGAAGCGTGGATCTCGTGATCGATGTCACACATCAGTGCGAATCTCGTGATCGATGTCACACGTCAGTGCATGAAGAGCTACACTGACGTGGTTGCTTAGCTACACATGTGGCATTCCATTCCCTTGGTAACGTCCTTTGCGTGAAGTGGAAGATTTAAGGAAGCGTAGAACACGAAATTGATGTCACATGACTGTGCGTGATGAGCTGCACCGACGTGGTTGCTTAGCTACGGGCGTTTGTTATCCTGTTCCGACATCAGGAACAAGGAGGTGCATTGCGTCTCACTGCAGTTCCGTTACGATCAGAGGAAATTTAATTTCATCGATCCTCATTTGGGTGTTGCATTTTTTCAGCGATGCGCACGCTACATAAGTAAGGCTATTTTGGTGGAAATTTTAATGTGATTTCATCTCACAGCGACACGCACTCTTTCAAAGTGATTCTAATATTAGGTGTTGTGTTGATTCAGCGATGCACACGCTATACATGTAAGAATATTTTTGTGACGTGTCGTTTCAGCGATACGCACGCTATAGTTTTGAGTTTCATGTTTCTGGGATATTATACTATGCTTCAGGTTTCAGTAATACGCTAAAAAATTATCTAGTACGATTTAATCTTGTACAATATTAGTGTGTTGTTTACATTTCATTCCTTGTTTTTTTTTCTTTGTGTATGTTGTAGAAAATTTTAGGCAACTTAACCCCTTTGCCGCGGCAGGAATTCTGCCGTGGCGCTGGGGGGGGGTTTGGGGGCAGCGCGGTGGCGCTGTGCTCGTGACGGAACCGCTCCGTCACGAGCCACGGTTGAGATGCGCTCATGACGGAGTGGTTCCATCACGTCTCCGCCCACTGCGCTAATCGCCCGCACAGGCGGGGAATTAGCGCCGCGTGGGCGGAGCGGCGGCCAACGGCCGCAGCATGACGGAACCACTCCGTCATGAGCACAGCGCAACCGTGGCTCATGACAGAGTTGTTCCGTCATGAGCAGGGAAGGGGTTAATGTGCACAATGATATTGTAGTTTCTGACCTGCATACATGTACACTGTTAAAAAAAAAAAGAGAAGATAAGAAGTTTCATATCTAGAGGAGCATTAGAATTTGGAGGTATGCAGAACGTTACTGCTGCTCCGTTTTTCTTAGCCTCTCTGGGTGAACCTCCAATAAAGTGGAAGAAGTGGAAAAAAGTTTTTGAAAGGTATGCAAGGGTATGTGGGGCGTCTTTAGGTGCAGAAAGGAAGACGTCATTATTGCTCCATTGTTTGGGGTCAGAAGGTCAGGATGTTTTTGATCATTTACCCGAATTGACCTCTGTTGAAGCACGAGGGCTAAATGGTTATGAAATTTGTATATGTAAATTAGATAAACATTATTTGCCTAAGATAAGTACCATCTTGGAGAGGTATCACTTTGGTAAGAGAATGCAACATGAAGAGGAGTCTGTAGAAAGTTATTTAACTGATCTCAGGAAGTTAACTTCTTCATGCAAATTTGAGGGCTTAGTTGATGAGCATTTACGTGATCAATTCATGTTGGGTTGCAACATGGATAAAGTTAGGGAAGAGCTTTGGCTTAGAGATGAGCCCAATCTGGATGAGGTTATTGCGGTTGCAAAGAGAATTGAGCACTCATTAAAATGTGTTGCCATTATTAACAAAGATAAAACTGCTGATTCCACAGTACAGAGTGTGAGTGGAAAGAAAGTTGCTGTTAAAACAGAAGACAGGGAGAAAGTTGGCAACAATAAAGGAAGGATGAACAGTTCATCTTTTTCTTTGAGATGTTATAGGTATGACAAATCAGGTCATCTTGCGAACGATAAAAAATGTCCTGCTATAAATAACACTTGTAGTAAATGTAAAAAAAAAAGGGCATTATCCATCTGTGTGTAAAACTAAACCTCCTCCTAGGGTGAAAAGAGTTGATGTATGTGAGGGTGGTGGTGATTACACTAATTACGATGAGTATGAGTGGGATGTATGACGTTACAACGCACACTTTTACAACGCATGCACTTACAACGCATTTTTTACAACGCATAATCCATTACAACGCACTACACTTACAACGCATGACACTACAACGCATTTTTAAAAACTACCTTTACAACGCATACCATTACAACGCATAATATTAAATTGCATTTAAGGTAAGTATTAGATAGTATAGGGGTAAAAACTACTTTTCTAACTCTAGGGGGTGCAACAGTAGGGTAAGTGTTGGATAGTATAGGGGTAAAAATTGCTATTCTAACTCCAGGGGGTGCAACAGTAGGGTAAGTGTTGGATAGTATAGGGGTAAAAATTGCTATTCTAACTCCAGGGGGTGCAACAGTAGGGTAAGTGTTGGATAGTATAGGGGTAAAAATTGCTATTCTAACTCCAGGGGGTGCAACAGTAGGGTAAGTGTTGGATAGTATAGGGGTAAAAATTACTATTCTAACTCCAGGGGGTGCAACAGTAGGGTAAGTTTTGGATAGTATAGGGGTAAAAATTGCTATTCTAACTCCAGGGGGTGCAACAGTAGGGTAAGTGTTGGATAGTATAGGGGTAAAAATTGCTATTCTAACTCCAGGGGGTGCAACAGTAGGGTAAGTGTTGGATAGTATAGGGGTAAAAATTACTATTCTAACTCCAGGGGGTGCAACAGTAGGGTAAGTGTTGGATAGTATAGGGGTAAAAATTGCTATTCTAACTCCAGGGGGTGCAACAGTAGGGTAAGTGTTGGATAGTATAGGGGTAAAAATTGCTATTCTAACTCCAGGGGGTGCAACAGTAGGGTAAGTGTTGGATAGTATAGGGGTAAAAATTACTATTCTAACTCCAGGGGGTGCAACAGTAGGGTAAGTGTTGGATAGTATAGGGGTAAAAATTACTATTCTAACTCCAGGGGGTGCAACAGTAGGGTAAGTGTTGGATAGTATAGGGGTAAAAATTACTATTCTAACTCCAGGGGGTGCAACAGTAGGGTAAGTGTTGGATAGTATAGGGGTAAAAATTACTATTCTAACTCCAGGGGGTGCAACAGTAGAGTAAGTGTTGGATAGTGTAGTGTAATATTATGCGTTGTAATGGTAGGCGTTGTAATGGAATGCGTTGTAAAGGTAGTTTTTAAAAATGCGTTGTAGTGTCATGCGTTGTAAGTGTAGTGCGTTGTAATGGATTATGCGTTGTAAAAAATGCGTTGTAAGTGTAGTGCGTTGTAACAGTTGCGTTGTAAAGGTTGTTCCCCGTATGAGTGTGGACAGATTATTTCGGAAATTGGAGGTCCTGTTAACAAGAGGTCATGCCCATATGATGAAATATTAGTTGATGGCATTGCAACTCGTGTCTTATTTGACTCAGGTGCTAAAATAACGATTGTGTCTAACGAATTTTACATGAGCAAGTCAAGGCATAAGGTGAATTTGTTGAAACCAGACATATCTCCAGTAGCTTACGGAGGGGGACCCATAAAGCTACATGGTTACTTCTTAGGTATGATTGAGTATAGAGATAGGATGACTTCTGGAAAGGTTTATGTGTCAAAAAAGGGAGATAGTTTAATAAGTTGGATTCATCAGGGCGAGCTTGGTGTTTTCTTAGATCCTAATTCGGATCCTCAGATTTTGTTGAAAGACCAAGTGTGTGCTGTGGAGAAACAGATTGATTGTGAGTTCACGAGGAAGTTGAAGATGGAATTTCCAAAGGTGTTCAATGATGGTTTAGGTTTTTTTAAGGGTTATCAACATAAGATTAAACTGAAAAATAATTCTATTCCTTCATCTTGTAGAGTCAGGGGAGTACCTTTGGCTATTAAAGATGAAATGGTGAAGGAATTGGAGAGGCTTAAAAGAAATGGGATTATTGAAGAGGTGGAAGGTACTGAATGGCTTTCTCCAGTGGTTGCTGCAAGGAAAGCCAATGGGGATTTACGTTTATGCATTGACTTGCGCCAACTAAATAAAAATGTAGTTGTGGACAGGTACCCTTTGCCTAATATCAGTGATTTGTTAGGATTGTTGGGTAGAGCGAAGGTCTTTAGTACAATCGACCTGACGTCGGCATATCATCAAATTGAACTTGAACCATCTTGCAGGGATCTTACGGCTTTTATAACGCCATTTGGAACGTTTCGTTTCATTAGGATGCCTTTTGGTCTCGTTTCTGCGTCTTCAGTATTTCAAAGAGTCATGGAGAATTTACTTAAAGGCGTTGAGGGCGTGTGCATTTATCAAGACGATATTTTGGTATTTGGTAATGACACTGAGCAACATGATTCTCGTCTGAAGGATATACTCTCTAGGTTAAGCAGTGGGAATTTGACTATAAAGATTGAAAAGTGTAAATTTCGATCGAATTCTTTGAATTATCTGGGACATAATATTTCTGGAAAGGGAGTCAAACCAAAAGAAGATTTGGTTAGTTCTATCCATAAGGTGGAGATTCTTTGATTATGTAGTCCGGTATATTTCTGCTCTTCCTGATTTTGATCCTCCACATGATGTCACTCAAAAGGTGAGAAAAAGAACCCTTTTGGCGTGAGTAGTATAAAAGACGTTTGGGCATGTAGAACTTGACAATTAGAATTTGGATAACCTTTTGATTATTAAGAATAAGAATTAAGTATAAGTGGGTCGCTCCCACTCCTTTGGTTCTTTGGGTCTTTGATTTGGTTATCGCAATTACCAAAGCCGAGGGGTTGGTTTCTTGGTTTCTGATTTGGTCATTTCAATTACCAAAACCGAGGGTCTCGCATATTTGCGAGTTTATTGGTAGAGATAAACCCTTGAAGTTTGAAGCTAGATTAGTGAGCTATAAGATGCCTGATCTTAGCAAATTTGGAAATGTAGCTTTTGGTTTGTATAGGTTTGGATATGCGAATTGCAATTTGTGTAGGCAGGTAATGAGGAGATATTTCTCCATTTGGTTTGGATTATAATACTTGCGTTTTCCGCAGTATTTTTGGCATGCCTGTTTGTAAGCTCACATGGAAAAATGTGTTGCTTTTTGTTTTGAAAGGTACCATAGTGTGGGAAATATCTAAATAGGTTAGATTTAAAAACATATTTCTTCCTTGGTGATTTTGTATCCCCAGGGAATTAAAATATGACATAATACAAAACAAGGATCCTTCGTTCTGCGCAGTTTCACGAATGAAGATATGCACAACGATTTTGTGTGGTGTTCTGCTAGGCAGAGCTAGTGAATTGAGCGCATTCACTACTTCTTGGACATGCATCTGTCTGTGGGGCTGTTCATGCAGCCTTTTGGAACACTATTGAAAAGCGTTGCTTGTAAATATGACCTACAACCAGTATTTGCAAATGGTTTGTTTCAAGTATAGTCTGTGAACTGTTCTTTCTTTCTGTCATGCGTATTGATTTGTAAGTCAACTGTGTGTTTAAATGTCTGTGTTTTTTTTTAATCATTAGTGCAACTTCTGTAAGTAAATTGCGACGGCGCTATTTATGAAAAATGGCTAAAGCGCGCTGTATTGCCTGTTTAACCCCTCTCTGTTTATGTCTGAAATGAGCTCAATATGTGTTTGTGGGTCTTCTGATGTTTCCAGTCTGTTAAGTAGTTTGCTGGTTAATTAATATCAAGTAGAAACTTAAAACAAAAATCCAGAAATGAACAATGTGATGTGCTACAATAGCTATGTGTTGCTCTTTAATTTATAGAATGAGCAATTGTGCACATATACAAAACTGCAGTTAAATGCTTAAAGGATAAAATTAGAAACACATTCGATAGATATAAATCAGGCCCCAAAAACGAAATTATCTATTTTTGCAAAAGTAAATAAATTTACAGCATTTTCCTTAGATGCATTATATTAGATGTTCACAGGCAAACTTTTCAGCTGCAGTATATTTGATAGAAATGTTCATTCAGCCAGCACCTTCCCAGTTGAACACGGGTGAAATTTGGCAGAACCGTCTTTTTAAATGAAAGTGGCGCAAAAATGTGACGCGTTTCAAATTGGGCTTATGCGCTTAGGTTTGTAAGTTAAATGTGTCCAAAATGATAGGCAAGGGATGCAGCTTGTTTTTTATACATGGAATTATCACAAAAACGAATAATTGGGATTTTTTAAAAGAAAATTATTAATCATGGGAAAAATTATTTTAAAAAATAAGTGCTTTTCAAAATCGTTTTTTGATATTTATAAAGCTTAATACTCATACTATGACCTCCTAGCATTAAAATTTGATTTAAGTTGTGTTGCATCACTAAAATGACAAGCATTCGCGCGTACACTTTTCCCTTGGCGCAGGCGCAAACAAGCTCATTTTTATACAGTATAAGTTATTATTTCCAATGCCTGACTCATGGGTTATGTAATAGACATTCTGGTAATGCATATTATGCAAGAAAATTGTAGGATATTCATTTTTTAATGCTCAAAATATCAAAGTCGAATTTGGGTAAAAAGGACTGTTTCAATTGCATTTTCTTTCATTCAGAGTACTGTTTAAAGTGTTCCAGGCTTCAGTAAATGCATACGTCTAGGTTTTGATATATATTTACAGGTTGTGCCTTCTTATGATTCAATGAGTCAATGTGCCAGTACAAAGGCTTGTTTTAATATCAGGGTTGAAGGTTCTAACTTTAGCTGTGTCTGTCACGATATTACTGAACACGCTATGAAAAACAAGACCTTTTTAAAAAACTTGGGGAAATTAAATAAAATATGGTGTCGCAACCCGCAACTATTTGATGTTAATAAAAAACGGCCTTAATGGAGTTAGCACCCACATAGAGAAAGAGAAATGGAGAATTGTTTTTTGATGAAGGAAAAAGAGGATGTTTGCGAGCAGGTACGTGATGAAGTGAGTAATGATAGAGGGGTGGAGAAATGTAGAACTACGGTTATAGGAACTGGGTAATACGTAGGAAGGAGAAGAACAATTGGGAAAATACAATGCCGTGGAGGGAAGAGAGATGATGAAGGGGAGTAATAAAGACATGAAGAGTAGCATGAGGAAGGTTGTATTGACGAAGGGAATAAAGAGGAATATGGTACCGGTTTGAGTAAGTAGGAGGGGAAAGATGAGATTGCAGGTTCTAGCAGTAGGGGTGAAAATATTGTAATTACCTGGCGGGAGGCACTGAGTTTCATATGCTAATATGAAAGCGACAAACAGAGCTTGAATAAAGGCAAATGACTAAATGATGAAGAAAATATCAAAACTCATTGCAAATGCAATTCACAGTGCCAGTGGACTGGGGCAGAAAGCGGTTCCAATTGCTGGAGTTCAGTCTAACTTTAGCTGGGCCTACTGAGAAGGTTATTCATTTAAGGTTGATGAAATGTGTACCATTGCATAGGATTGCAACAAGCATTTATTCTAAAAACTGATATGCGTGTCATTAAGTTTTGTGAATTATTCACAGTACATGTAGTTTAACAATCTGGGAATAGGGATAATTTTTTAGCGCCTAAAAAGGAGAAATTATTTTTCAACATAGAGCGAATTATTGCAAGTTAGGAGGAATTAGGAAGGCCTTCTGGCTTTGACGAATTCAGAGTGTCAGAAGCAGGGGGTTGGGAGCTGCAGAGGCTGGCTCGGTCAGGCTGCTGAGATGCTATCTTTAGTGTAAACAATGAGTAGGCTGCCACGTTGACTTTTATGACCTTTTAAATTAGGGCCTTGCCTCTGTGGAATGCAGAATGACCTTGCTACACGGGCCTCTAAAGGTGGGGTTTCTGGTTTCTCCATAGCATCACTAAAACTAAAGAACTTAATTCCACCGGGAAAAGGGGTTTTCTTTGAAAGTCCAAACATTATGTTAAATGCTTTGCTGATACATTGGAATAGAATGATGCCTGCTATAGTTGCTCTTATTTAACAGAAAACGAAGTGTGGCATTAAGTCTTAGACAGAAAACAAGATGCAGCCTTTTTCTAAAATTTCTTTAAGGCTACATGCCTACGTGAGAATGCATTGCCAATTAAGACTTCTTTTTTCACAGTGGAAATTGTAGGTGCCAAATTACTATGGAGTGTCAGTGTAACGATTTTTTATTTCTAGAAATGTAAAACTTAAGTGGCTGGATGTTGAAAGGACTGACAAGAGGGTAACAGTTAAGTAATGCAATTTATTTTTGTGTATTTGGTTCTATCATGAATTGTTCTTGCTGGTCCTGTATGTTAGAAGAGAAACAGTAGAGTTATGTTTGACAACAGATTTCCATTGCCTGGTGATCTACTGTCAAAAAGGAGGGTAAGTATTTTAAACCTGACAAATTAAACAGGCCCAAATATTGGGTTTTGGGCTGCAGTTTTACAGTGCATAAAGTACATGACATGGTGTTGTGTGTCACCGCTTTTTACATATGCTATTGTTTTGTCTATGCTTTTTTGTGCTTGATATACAGCAAGTATATCTGATGGCTTTACGTTTTGTGCGTTTTTATTATTTGTTGCATGTTTTCGTTGTTTTTGTTGCTGCTTTTTATACTATTACAAGTTTACCTATATTGCATGGGGATGGTCATGACGATGCCCATCGCTACGCAACAGTTGGTTGAACTTGTTCTGGTTACTAAATTCCACAGCTAATGATATTTCATGCTGTGAACATGAGAGGCAACACTTCACCAGTGCATGTCTAAATTGGCTATAATGGTATTACAGAAAACTAAAAGAGATCTACAGGATCAAAGTGTGTCACCTGTCACGTTATACTGCCCTTCCCTTAAAGGAACAGGCAGCCCTACATTTATGTATCCTTGATTGGACCTAAGGATGAAATTATAGATCTGTGACTCAAGGTGGCCTAATTTCTATATTACATGAGGTAATGGTGTCCTGTCTCCTAAGTAGCATATGGCCTTTGCTTCTTAAAAGGAAACTAGGTTTTCATTTTTCCCTGCAGAAGGAACTGGAACATTACCTAAGATTACCGTATATGGTGTAGTCGCCAGCGGTAGAGTTAAAACGTATGTGACTTTGGCCTTTTGTGTATCACCCGTACTCTTGGTGATGTCACATGCCTGACTACTAAATTCTTGTCCTTCCTATAGATTTTTATTTTTTATTGCTTTTGTTTCTTCCCTGCCCAATGTCGCATTATGCTTAGTGATTGGGGATTTTAGTTGTGTCCTAGTTCCAATTCCCTTTTCCGTATTCCTTTCACCAGTCAGCCCATTTATTATTGTAGGTGTATTGTTCAGGTACATACTTCCAGACTGCAGTGATGCACCAGGAACCCCCATATTATGTACAAGTCCCTTTTGTATGACCAGACTGGTTTCCAAGAATTTTCCTTAGGCCTGCTTAAATGTTTTCCAGCCTGACTGTCAGGATAGCGATAGACTGGCTAACTGACTCAATATTATAGTAAGACAAGTTTTCCATACCAATAGGAGATATCTTACGTTTACCCTTTTGAACATGACGAATTTTCAATGTCTATTTTTAATGTAGCTTTTACCCTTTTGTTCCTGCTGCTTTAATTTTCGGTGGGATCAGAAGTTTCTAATCATGCAAATATCAGGACCCTCTAGTTCTTGTCTTTTGTTTTCATATCTGACTATTAGCCTGTGTATTGCCTAGTGCACCTGATATGAAAGGTTTCTACATGCCTATGATAATCTGTACCATGTGATTTCTCTATTGAAATGTCCTAGATAAGGAATTTAGAAACACTTATATGTAATCATTCAGGAAAAAATGTGTGTTTGCCCTATTAGACAATGCCACCATATGTGAAGACATCCATTTTAGATAGAATTCTCGTGTAGCTATCTACCCTTAGATGATGGAGGCTCTCACACGGAAACCCAATTGAAAAGCTTAGAGGCACTGTTTTGCCTACTGCCTTTTTATTTGTGTTGCTTCCTGAGAAAGACAGTGTATTCTGGACCAAAATTGTCCCATGGCGTGTGGCCACTCCCTTGAAGGACCGCAGGCCACCTGTTTACAGTCCCCTTGTTATACAACGAACTGTTTAAAGCATCGCACTTGCTTCATCAGAAGGCGTTCAACATCAGAAAGGAAGAAGGAGCTGGTTTTGCCAAGAACCAGAATTTCAGTACAAAAGAGCGCCTGTCATGTGCTGGTAACCTCTGACAGTGTGCAGTCCCTTGAGCCCCTTGGCCTGAGTTTTTGGCCACACACACACCCTCTTTTCCTTTGCTTCAATGGAAGTGCAGTGCACCGGCGGATCCAAGATTGACAGAAGGCACTACATTCCAGTGCCCATGAAAGAGCAGCCTGAGCGTCCTCTGACACCGAATGATGAGTGTTGGATCCTGAGAATGGTCCCGGGTCTGCACAAGATGATCTGTGCCCATGACCAATGAAGAGCATATTATTTGTAGTGTCTGCAGCAGAGGAAAGACACAGGTGCACTGCCTTGAAACATTGAGACCGTGAGCTGTGAGTGTTTGCCAGGAGGGCACTCCAACTGAGCAGTACTTCCTTTTCTCATGAAAGGCTTGAATGAAGAGGCCCATGCAAAAGAAAACAACAGAAGAAGATTTGATGGACAATAGAAGCCTGCCAGAGAGGCTTTTTGAACGGACTCTGGGCATAGGTGGTTTCACAAGAGGTTTCCGTGTGATTGTATAGACTAGGTGTTAGAAGATGTTTGTTTTGCTGGCATTGTCTAGTATAAACAGAATAAAATCCATTTTCTGTGGAAAGGTGCCCCCTTTTCACCTCAGAGCATTGATGAGGGTCACCACTGTTTCACCTGAACATACAAAATGTATAGGAGCCCTAAAATGTTACTAAATATTTCATTTGTAATAGTGGTCGCTACTTTCTCCCGTTGTCTAAATATTCTTAATAACTTGTTTTCTAGTGGGTTTTAAACATGACGTTGTCATTTATGGGTGGGATTGTTTTTTTCTACCCAATTGACTTCTGCATCCGCTTCTCAACCTATGTCTTTTCCCACTACTGTTTCTTTGCACTCTTTTTCACCCTTTTCCTGAACATGAGCAGGTTAAAAGATTAGAATTCGTAAGCGATTCTTCTATACAGCTTCTGCATCGACACTAGTTAGTAGTGAACATCACTAATTGTTGGGGTGTGATCTTATGCCACCTAGATAGAGGTATTCCTTATTTTGTCCTGCCATATGTGGCCTTTGTGCTACTACATGTGTCCCGTGAGAGTCGCTAAGTAATAGGATGATGCTACAGCAACATCTCCATGACTTCATGTCTGTAGACCTGGACTAAGATCAGTATGAGTATAGTGATTGCCTATGTAAGGGCAAAAGGAGGGTCTGTCGTACTTTGGTATTTGGGACCACGTAGAAGACAGGGCCCTACCCCTGTTTATTCATGTATTAGCAAACCGCGATTGGTCAATGCGGTATTTACAAGCGCTTTGCATAACGTCCCATTGCCAAATGCACTATGTATACGTTATTATACATTGACTCCGTGGGTTCCATCTTGGAGTGGTGGCCATCTTATAAGTTGCCCTCACATAGACAAACACATTATAAGCAAGTACGGGCCTTTAGAATACATGTACTTTCTGCTTGACTTCTCCATGACCTGGGCAGCTGGTCTCCGCTGCCCCGGTCTCACGAGCTCCCCTTCCTCCGGCCACCTGTGATTAGCATCAGGGCTTGACACACCATAAAGTCCCTTCATCGCACACAAGCCTCCGGCTAATCACTTTCGCACCTGCTTGTTCCTGCTTTATGGCCTGTTTCTCAAAACAGGAGATGCTCATGTTTATTGGGGTCAGATGTGGGATCTGAGCCTTGCTGGGTAAATAATTGCGGGCTGGCTGAACTGAAATGTGAGATTGCAATCATGACTCTGCTTGTTCTTTGAAGTAAAATATGTGAATGACCAACTGCAAGAGAAGGGCGGTGTTGCCCAGAGCGTAATATGCATTCTAAAAGAGAACACTGGTTTTTGTTCTGCAGACTGCCTCATTCAGTTGCTAAGGCTTCTGTGCGACGTAGTCTCACTCATTTGAGTTTAATAAAGATGTCTTTTCATATTTCAGCTTCTGTTGCCAAGTTCTTTGTGATATTATCAAGATATGCAGAATTTTATAATACCACATCAGGAAGTACTCGAAGTCATAGGGTGCTACCCCTAGCACCTCTGGAGTCTCAAAAATTGGAGTACTTCAGTTGGCTGCTCCTAGTTCTAGAGATGAACTTATGAGTTTCCTCGGCATGATTGAGTATTATGCAAAGTTTATTAAAGGGTTCTCAGAATTAACAGCAAACATGAGAATGCTTCTCAAGAGAGGAGTAAACTTTGCGTGGTCAAGTGCATGTCAGGAGGAATTTGTATCGATAAAAGAAAAGTTAGCTAGTGCCCCGTTTTTACAGAGCTTTGATACTAGTCTTAGATCTATTTTGACTACTGATGGAAGTGAAAAGGGACTTGGTGCTGTATTACAACAGGTTAGTCCTGATGGCCTAAAGACTATTTTGTTCCTTTCGCGTGGTTTGAAAGAACCGGAGACTAGGTATTCGGTGGTTGAGCGTGAGTCTTTAGCTATTTTTTGGACAATAAAGAAATTGAAGAAATTCCTGTGGGGTGTTGATTTTGAGCTCAGGACGGACCATAAGCCATTGGTTGAGATTTTTGAGAATAAAGGTTTGGATGTGATATCTAGTAGGATAACCAAAAGGATAATTGGTCTTCAAGAGTACTCTTTTTCGATCAAATATATTCCTGGTGCTGATAACGTGGTTGCGGATGTGTTCTCAAGACTAGTTTCAGAGGACTGTAATGAGTGTGATGATGTTGATGATGGTGGCGATTGGGTTTGTACTGTGGAACCTAATCACATTTCTCAAGAGAAATAGTCTGATGAAGTAGCGGGAGATGATACTCTGAAAGAGGTTAAGAATCTTATCCAGGGTAATTGGGTAAGTGCGAAATGTGGATCGGATGGGACTAAGCCTTTCTGGCATGTGAGGGATGAACTTGCGGTGGATGGTGGCATATTATTTAGGGGGACGAAACTGATTCCACCTGAGAAACCTAGGAGTGAATTGGTAAATTTAGGTCATGTTAGTCATCCTGGGATTACAAAGACAAAGGAAAGGTTGCGTTCATCTTATTGGTGGCCAGGTATGGATAAGTTTATTGAGAGACAAATCCGTGATTGTGTGTTGTGCAATGTGAGTGATAAGTCCAAAATTCCCAGGGTGCAACCCATGGTTGTAAGGGCTCGACCTAAATCGCCATGGGATGACATTTCCTTGGATATTTTGGGACCCATTAATATGTTGGGTTCTCAGGTTTATCTATTAGTGATAATTGATATGTACTCTCGTTGGCCTGAGGTGTTTTTTCTATCTAGCGTAGACTCTGCGAATGTCATTAAATGTTTGAAAAAACTGTTTGGTAGAGAGGGTTTGCCTAAATCAGTTTTATCGGATAATGGGGTTTAATTTGTCTCCAGAGAAATGGAAGAATTTTTTAAGTTCTTGTGGGATTCTACATAAGAAATGTTCTCTATATCATCCCGAGGCAAACGGGATGGTAGAGAGGTTTAATAGAGTTTTAAAAGAAACAATTACTCTTGCTAAATCTCTTGCTCTGGATTGGAGGGGTGAAGTTCTTAAAAAGGTTGAAGAATATAGAAGGACTCCCCATACAACTACAGGGAAAACACCATTTTTTTTGTTTCGTAGGAGGATTCCTAATACACATCTGGAGCCGAGTTGGGTTAATGAGTATTGTCTAAGTAAGGGTAGAGAGGATGTGTGTGATGAAGGAGTTCTGAAGGAAAGGGAAGATTGTAAGGGGAATAAAAGAAAAATTGATTTTGACAATAGGAATTGTGTAAAGCTGTTAAAAGTAAAAGTTGGTGATTTAGTAGCAATCAAAAAACCAGGCCAATGCGGTAATGTTAATCTAAAGTATTTTAAACCCATGTCTGTTATTAAGGTTTTTACAAATGCCATCAAGACTCAAGACCACCGTGTATTGAATCTTAACAGCGTGGTAGTTCTAAAAAATGGACACAGCAGAACAAGTGAGAGTGATGTTCATGGAAACTCTAAAGATGACACCTTGAGGAGGAATTTAACTACTCCTGCTGTAGGTGTTCGACGTTCTTCCAGAGTCTCTTCTCGTCCAAATTATTTGAAGGAATATGTTTAATGATGTTGCTTTGGCTTATTTTTATTTGTGTTGTTTTCTTTTAATGTTTTGTTTTGTTTTTGTATGGAAGGGAGATGTGTGGTATCTTCTATTTCTATTGTGGTAACCGTGTATGACATACTGGTGCTATTGCCAGGTGTGACATACTGAGGTTCTGTGGAATGAGGGGATTGAGGAGGTTCTGATGATTAGCGGTTGGAGCTGAGCTTGTGGACGGTTGGATAGGATCTTTCTGTGAAGAATAAATTCATCTTCAACTTGATTCCTTGGCAGCCTGCTTTATTTACAACACAATTGCACTGCGCAACCTCTCAGTAGACTGGGGCATTAAAGTGTATAATCAAAGGCATTATCAGGCACATGCATCACTGTGACAACCGGTCGCAAACGGGCAGATTCTCAGAATCTGCCCCTTTGCGACCGGTATTTTTGCATTTGGGATGCATCATCCCAAATGCAAAAATCGCAATTTAAGGAATCTCTAAATTGCGATTCCTTAAATTGCGATTGCATTTAAGGAATCCCAAATTGAGATTCCTTAAATGCAATGCATGAAAGTGAAAAAATTAGCGATTTCGCTAATAGGGGGAGCAAATTACCATGAAGTTGAACTTCATGGTAATTTGCAAAAACTTTGAAAAATGCACTTTTGTGCATTTTTCAAAGTTTCATGTTGCGCACACACATGCCCTTAGAGCATGTGTGTGTGCAACATATGTTCACAGATCAATTTCAGGGGTGCAATAGGGTGTCATTTTGACACCCTTGCACCCTTGAAATTGCATGAGCAATTTGCGAGTACCTACTGGTACTCGCAAATTGCTTATGCAATCTCCAATTCATTCCTATGGGCCTGGAGGCCCATAGGAATGAATGGGACGGCATTCCTTAAGTGCGACTCGCAATTTGCGACTCGCAATTAAGGAATTTGTAGGAATCGCTATTTTTATAGCGATTCCTACATGCATAGGCTTTTGCAATTCGTTAATTGCGATTCCTTAAAAATCGCTATTAAGGAATCGCAAAAATCTTTGTTGATGCATGTGCCAGATTATCTCATAATATGTAGACGACACCCTGATTTACCTCCAAGGCCAGTAAACAGTACTAATTGAGTTGATGGCGCTGCTGGAATCTTTCGAATCTGCCTCTAGCCTCAAAGTAAATTGGGAGAAGTTCCTTTTGTTCCTGATGACCACTCAAACATTAGAACACTGGGAAGCACTGCCACAGACACCTCTCACCTGGACATTTAACTTCTTTAAATATCTAGGGGTTCACATTTACCATTCGCAAGCGGATTTAATAGAGGACAATGTGTAAAGGGTAAAAGCCAGGGCTCGTTCCTCATTCTCCTTCTGGATTGAACCACCTCTCTCTCTGATGGGACGCACAGCTATATCCAAACTGCTCCTATTCTTGCGCTTATTACATTACTTTGCGGCTTTACTATTCCCATTGCTAAGCAAAATGTTCCTGGGAGCTGAAATCAATCCTAACATCCATTTGGGGTAAATCTAGAGCCCAAGTAGCTCTCGCGAAACTCTACGCCCGTATCGCGGAAGGGGGACTAGGAGCACCTAATTATGAGAAATATTATGCAGCAGCACAACTACAATGGCCAGTGAGGGGGCTGGCAAACCATAACATCTCAGAATAGGGACAATAGACACAATTTAATACTCAGTTGACAGTTTTGGGGTGGCTGTGCAGATCGAATGCGGTGATACCGAGGCATCCTAACAACATATTAATGTCCACAGCATGTAGTTATTGGATTCAATATGTACGGATTATGCATTCACCCCCGCCCTAGGCCCCAGACCTACCTATAGGGGTACTTCTCAATCCAGAAGCTGGAATCCGCCGCACAGAAATGATGGAATGAATCTCTGCTGGACTCATGATCTGAGGAGAAGTATCCACGAACTCTGCAAGGCTGCCCGGGGGGGTTGCGCAGCAGCCCCCCTTAAAAGGGCGGCCGCCTTAGTGCCACAGGAAGGCACTGGAGTCGCCGGTCTAGTCCCTGGGCCACGGCTAGGGAAGACGTCCGGCCGACCCACTTCCGGGAAGGGGGGAGGGGTCAGGGGTATTTATGCTGTCCCCGCCCACCTTTCGCCCTCTTGTCCCTCGACGTCTCAGGGGGGGTGTGAGTCATACTAACACTCTCTATTTTTTCACACAGATCTTGCCTTTGACCCACAGAGTTGCCGGATCCATTCGCTAGGGATCAGGAGTGTAAGTGGGCCGGTGGGAACAGTGGGGGGCACGGAGAGCAAGTCAAAGGTTATTAGGCACAGGAGGAAGTACGCTTGAAGGCTGTTAGGCTAATTGTTTCTCCATTTCGATTCAGATCTTGGAAATTCCGCAGGTCCGGACCAGACAGTCGCGCTAGCTAGACCAAGACAGTAAGTAAGAGCGGGTTTGGGCGTCGCAGAAGGGACACCTGAGGAGGTGTGGTGTGCCTGTTCAGGTTGTTGTAGGCTGCAGCTCACGATGGTTTTCTCTTTCAGCCTAGGCGACTGTGGGAGGGCAGGTCGGATAATCAGACGAGGAGGCTGTATATAATGGGATGCTTTGCGAGTTTTATTAGAAATGACAGGTATTGTGCCACTCGAAGGTTGTATAGGAGTCTCAACAGTCCCCTGGGGTTCTTCTGATGTTACTGGCCCTTCTACTGCTGGTTCTCCGCCTCCTCCGACTGCTCCTAGCTTGTCACTGGATTCTTCCTTTCCCGGTTGTTCATCTGGACCCACATTCGTCCCACGGAGGCTCATAGGAGAGAGTAAAAATACGGGCTGTCAGATACTTATACTGGATGTACCAAGAGTGTAAACCATCACCGTCACCGCAACACCAGGTGTGAATTGTGACTTCCTATTTTCTAAGGAGGGTGGCTTCAGTATGAGTGAACACGGTCGAGATTTGTGAAGGGGAATTAGGGTTGGAGGGTGGAAAGGAATACGGCCGCGACGGGAAGTGCTTGTTGCTACTTTTCAGGAGTCCCCGTTCTCTTTCCTCCCGTCAGTATCTAAGTCCCCAGTCAACCAGTAAGGGGTGAATATCTGCAAACAATTCTCGATATCGACATACAACAGTAAGGGGGCAAATGCAAACCTAACTGCAACCAGTTAATATCGGCCTACAATCCCACCCTTCTTTTATCCGGTCCCACCCTCCACCTGGGCTTCTTTCACCCTCGCTCAGGGTTACTCACAGGCTCCGCCGCAACTCTCTTGAGCTGCGGCCGCTCTCCAGCCTCCTCCGGTGGGGACCACCACTCCTCGCACCACTTCTCGTCTTCTTCGGGATATCCGTCGTCTTCGGTCTTCGTCCCGACTCGTTCTCCGTCCTCGAGTCCTTCCTCTTCGTTGCTTCCGCCTTTCGATTCCTCTCGTCCTTCTTCTGCTTCCTCTCCGATCCTGTATCTCTCGTCTCTTTTCACTACCTGGTCCGTAGTGCTTCCGGGGTTAGTCCCTCCTCTGGTCACGCCCTCATCGTCGATGATTCGTTCCTGCGCATGGAGAGGACAAGGGGGGGTGGTTATCCTTTTCGTCGTTTGTTCGAAGGACCTTTGGCGTCGGGTGCCGACTCTCCCGCCTTCCCGAAATCTGGGGACACGGCGGTCCCCCGAAGGTAAGTGGCATGGGGAACCAGATCCCTTCTCACATCGACCCAATCTCGAGGGATGGATAGCCAGGGTACCCCGTCGCTCTTCACGATGACGTCCCAAGTAGAGGAAACTTAGCAGGGCACCTCCCAGGACGCACAGCTAGCGGCCATCATTGAACTCGCCAAGTCCAAGGGCCTGGCATGGGCTGCGGACCTCTTGAAGGCCAGCAACCCCGATGATTCAGGGGTCATTTCAGGTGGCTCTCCCACGGGGCAGGAGCCGATTGAGGAGGCTGGGCCGTCCCGGTCCAAGCGGATCCGCAGGGCCACTGTGAAAGATTTCCCGGCGGACGCGCCGCCACCCAGGAGTCGTCCGGCGCTTATCCCCAGAGGTGCAATCGGGCCCGCACCGCAGTCTGTGTCTGTAGGAACTGTCCCCCCCACGAGCGTCGGCCCATCACAAACTAATTTTGCTACTACAGAAGACTTGGGTAAGCTCAATGACACTCTGAAGAGCTTTATGGAAGAGGTCAGAGCTGGCTTCACAAGGGCGGGAACATCCGGGGGATCCTCACCTGCAGCCTGTGTGGGGGGGACGTGACCTCGGCAGCTAATGTGTGGGTGCTACAAGGAAAACGCAGGCAGGCCTCTGAGTTGGCCACTTTAGCGAGTTCCTCTTGCATCAACACAGGCAAGAGCTCAGAGGTGGTAGCAGCAGGACCAGAGGTGGCTTCCAGGTTGGAGGCTGCGCCTGTGGGGCCCACTGGGCCAGGTCACATACTGTTAGGGGGGAGCGACAGCAGTCAGTTGGGGAGAGCCGCCGGTTGCGCAACTTAGTGCCGTCACCCCCCTGCCGGTCCCCACCCCCTCTGCAGGCGTCCCCCCCCCACTACGCAGCTCGGGATCACATCTACGGCAGTGTCAGTCCTGCCGGCAACAACGAAGAAGGCAGTCACTCACGCTCCTCTACTGTCAGGGCACAGCTCGTTGTCTTGGGAAGTGCCCATGGCAGTGAAAGAATTTATTTGGAGGCGTGAATTTCTTGATATATTTTCTTTACTTTTGTTGGGCCAACACGGCCAAGATGCTCGGAGGCTTGGGGGGAAAGAGGAGGACAAGAAGATCAGGTTCGAGCAGTGGCCAGAGAAATCCATTGACACCTGGCTGACCGCTTCTCCATCCTTCACTCCGTCATCCTGGAAAAATTCCCCAAGCAAGGGCAGGCGCTGGTCCTGTACCAAAGGTTAATTCACACCGAGGCACAGAAGTGGGGGGGAGAAGGGTGGCTCAACTACGACCGGGAATTCAGGAAGAAGATGGCCATATGCCCAGAAATGGAATGGGACCAGAAAGAAGTCCAGTTGTGGATGGACCACATGGGTTCCGGGGGAGCACAGAGCACAGTCGCCCAGCCTAAGGTCACGGGGGAGGGGGCGCCCAGCCAGGGACCAGCCAGTCCAGCCCCAAACCCTTCAGGCAGTCCTTTCGGGAGGCACGCAGGGGAGGTGGCAAGGGGGGGAGGCAAGAGAGTCTCGCCTGGGACGTGCAACCTTTTCTGGGGGAGCAAGTGCAGGTTCCAACACGCGTGCAGCAAATGCGGGGACCGCCACGCTGCGACCACGTGCCAGTCCAAGCAGGACAAGAAACCAGCTGACTCTTTTAAACAGGCCAGTTGAGGCCGCTCGGCCATCCCCTGTCGTGCCCCCCCCCCCCCTATTCTCAGTCCGGTCGCGCCGCCTAGCAGCTCGCCCCCATCTGTTTCCGGCCACAAGGGCCTCATGCTCCCGGTACCCTCCAGCTCGTCCGCATCCACCGCCTGAAAGGGGCCATCCCCAGTTAATCTTGGCCACATGCTACAACTTCTTAGGAAGTATCCCAACAAAACTGACAGCGCGCTCTTGCTGAAGGGTTTCTCCGAAGGCTTCACTATCCCATTCGTAGGCCCGCTGTCCTGCAAGGAAGCGGACAACCTCAAATCCGACAGAGACCTCCCTGAGGTCTTGCATGTGAAAGTCCAGAAAGAACTAGGTCTGGGGAGGGTTGCGGGTCCGTTCAGGGAGCCTCCGCTAGAGAACTTTGTGGTTTCCCCGCTGGGGTTGGTACCCAAGAAAGAGCCAGGGACCTTTAGACTAATCCACCACTTATCGTACCCGGAGGGGGACTCTGTGAACCATGGGCTCCAAGAGGGCGCTTGCTCTGTGTCATATTGTACGCTGGACGTAGCTCTGGACCTTGTCAGGAGGGCCGTCAAAGGAGCCTGGTTAGCAAAGGCAGACATTGAGTCAGCTTTCCGTTTGTTACCAGTGCACCCGAGCAGCCAACACCTGCTGGGTTTCAAGATGGACGGCCTGTACTTCTTTGACAAGTGCATGCCCATGGGGTGCGCAGTTTCCTGTGCCTTCTTTGAAGCCTTCAGCTCCTTTCTGCAGTGGGCGCTACAGCATTCCTATGGGGTGGCAGGGGTCTCTCACTACTTAGATGACTTTCTTTTCATTGGAAGGGATGGCACCCAGGAATGCGAGGCAGCTCTTGTCAGGAATACCTCTGTTGCGCCTTCCCAGCCTTTAGCGGACTACATGTCCCAGAAATCCGAGTCCCGAGGGAAGGGATTTAAGCGCCAGTGACGCACGAGACGGTGCGCGTAATTAACGTCACCCGGAACTCTCGCGGCTGCGAGAGAGAAGAGTCCGACGTCCGAAGCAACCGGAGCCTGAAGAGACTTCGGAGACTCCTTGCCCTGCCCCATTTGCATTGGGGGACCTGGCGGGGAATTCGACAGCGCGTCAAGTATCCTAGAGCAGACGGCGAGTCTGCAAGTCTTTCCGTGGCGGAACCCTCATAAGGTAAAGGCTGCGAATACCGAGGGGCAGTACAGCCCCATTGCTACACGTTTAGCTGCGAGTCGGAAGCGGTCATTCCAATCGCGGCAAACGCCCAGATCGTGTGCTACTAACACGGATCTGACCTTTGACTGGAGGAGGCGGCGGAATACAGAGGTGGTCACAACCGCGTATTTCCGAGCGCCCTCACTCTCTCTCCGCTTCCCGTTCCTTATCTTAGTGTACCTTGTTTTCACTCCTCAAGTCGACTCCCAGGGTGAGGAGCCTTAAAAATTATGGATGCTTAACCTGTTTAAGCTCAAAAAGCAAGGAGGGTTCTGGCTCAAATAGCAGCACGGCCAAACCAAAGCTAATATAAAGAACAAAACAAGTGCCAATACTGTATGTGTTTTCAACTCGATTTTAAAATCGAGTTGAAAACACATACAGTATTGGCACTTGTTTTGTTCTTTATAACCTGTTTTAGCGACATTGTGATGACTATTGCCACTGCCAGGATTTCCGGTGAATTGTGTTCCCTGGTCTTAGTCGTCTCTAAGTAAGGTGGAGTTAACCCTACTGGAGAACGAGACTACTGGTGATTCGTGGATGCACATAAAGTCCTGCCACCTCTCGGGGAAGGGTAATAACCTATAGCAGAGGGAGGGGAACGATCTGTCGTATGTGATACAGGGGAGTGTATCAGGTGGTGATGCTGGTGTTTTATATCCTTGCAGGTGTATGCTTCCTGGGAGGGCATGTCTCTACCTCGGGACCCCGGCTATCATTTTACAGGTAGATACCTTACACTAGTACTAGCGAGAAGGGTGTAGAGTAGTGAGAAGTACCTGTATTTGATGCTGTTGTCTTTGTCGTTTCAGGTTTCCCTTCCCCCGCAGTCCCTTCCCTTTCCTTTCCCTCGCCTGATAATTCGAATGCCCTGTTTAGTTATCTCCTCAGGGACTTGGTAATATCAGGAGGTGGACGCCTTATCTACACGACTGAATCCTGCGGAGCCGGGCTTGACAGCTCTCACGCATTTTCAGACACTGGCGCAGCAGCTCGGCGTTCCCTTAGCCCCCAAGAAAACAGAAGGTCCAGCGCAGGTCCTCACCTTCCTAGGCATAGAACTGGACACTGTTGCAGGCGAAGCCAGGCTGCCAGCAGACAAGCGGCGTGACCTGGGACAGCAGATTAGGCTAGCAGTAGGGAAGGATAAGGTCTCCCTGGGTTTCCTCTAGAGCCTCTTGGGGAAACTTAATTTTGCTGCCAGAGTTATCCCGCAGGTAGGGTATTTGCGCGCAGGATAGCAAGAGCCACAGCCCCTGTAAAAAAGAAGCACCACATGGTCAAGCTGAGCAGGGGCATGCGGGAAGACTTACTGATGTGGGCGGACTTCCTGGACAACTTCAATGGGTCGGTCATCTGGCGCGACCCCTGGGCCAACAACTCAGAACTAGCGCTTTTCTCAGACGCGTCAGGTCGGGAAGGGTTCGGCGTGATCATGGACAAGGAGTGGTGTGCAGAGAAGTGGCCGAATGCGTGGCACAAGAAAAAGATCACGTCCAAGATCACGGTCCTAGAACTCTTCCCCATAGTGATCGTCTTCCATTTATGGCCCAGGGCTTTGGCAGCGAAACAAGTCTTGTTTTGGTCTGATAACCTAGCAGTGGTACAGGCCATCAACACTCAGTCAGCTAGTTGTCCCTTGGTTTTGTGTCTGCTGCAAGAGCTAGTGAGGGCATGTCTAAAATACAATGTGGAATGCAGGCCTAGGCACATCAAAGGGGTTTTGAATGTAGCAGCTGACGCTCTCTCTCGATTTCAGTGGCACCGCTTCCGGGAGGCCTGGCCGAGAGTGAGAGAAGAGAGGACCCCTTTCCCACCACACTTGTGGCTGCTGCTGAAGTGGGACTACGGATGAGGGGGCTGGGGGAGCGGTCCTTAGCCCCGAGGACGGCGAAGCATTACAAGCGCTGTGTGGCAAAATTCTGTGCGATCACCGGGGCTTGGGAGGTGGACCAGGCTGTTATGGAACTTAGAGTGCAACAATTCCTTTTGTGGGCCAACGATGGGGGAAAATGGCCCCCATGGATTGTGGGTCACCTGTCCGCCATTAGCCACCACGCCAAGTTAAGGGGACAGTTCGACCCCACCAAAGCCTTTGTGATTAAAGCGACACTGCAAGGGTGGGCTAGGAATAACCTGCGCTCGCCTGACACCAGGTCTCCTATTGGGTACCCTATCCTCCAAGGGATGCTCGACTGCATGAACACGGCCACCCACTCGGGTTACGAAGCTACCCTATTCTCTGCCTGCTTCGCTCTGGCCTTCTTTGGGGCCTTCAGGATCGGGGAATTGGTGGCGCGTTCTAAGAGAGACACCTCAGGGGTGGCATTGAACGTCAAAGACGTAGACTTAGACTCTGGCTGTCTCAAAATATTAGTTAGGCAGTCCAAAACAGACCAATCTGGGCGGGGGAGGTTGATCGTGTTACAAAGCCTGGGCGATGCAAGATACTGTCCTATAGTCTGGGTCAGAGCTTTCCTAGCCCTTCGCCCGATGGGGGCAGGATACCTGCTGGTGCATAGGGATGGGCTCCCGGTCACTAGGTGTAAAGATCGTCAGTTATGTTCCACAGGAGCGTCAGGAACCTGGAGAAAATCCTCAGTCGTCCCCTACGGTCTTCCGACTCTATCAGACTCTAGAGTAGCGGAAGACACGATAGGGGAAAACAGGGAAACAAAACAAGGAAAGGCGGGGAAAGAAGGCTGGCTGTGCAAGTAGACCACTTCAGGTTAAGGGCAGGAAATCTCGGCTGTAAAAGAAATTATATATTAATGGTCTCACAATCAAGTGACATTAGGGTATTAACAATATGTTATGCAAGCCTACCAAAGTTATTGTCACCACTCGATATATGTGGACTCCCAACTGGTTGTAGTTATTTCAAAACGCTAGAGATCCCTATGACAGGAAACTGTGTTAACAACTCGTAATAAACTTTGAAATGATGCTTATTAATCAAACGGTTAGGCTCACCCCTTGGCTCTCCAAAGAAATGAGGGAGATATCAAATAAATGTTCTTCTTCAAATACTCCACTAAGGTTAGAGATCTACTAAGGGGCCGATAGGAAATGACAATGGATTAGTGACGCATGGAGGACTTTCATATGTAACCCCACCTAGATAAATAATAAGCGCATTTACCAGGACTCTTTATCTGCTGCCTCTTAACTGTAGCGCAATGGTCCACGCTAGTCAACCCCACCTTAAACGTCAATGGGAAATAAAATGCTGGAACAAGAACACCTCACTCCTTTCAATAGGAGAGATTCTGTCTACAGAGCGAGTATTTTACAAGGGTCTCAGGGTGTGCTGACACACCGGCATATGAACAACACAGGAATGCTTTAAACAACAGCTGGAACTAAAGAACCTCAATGCCGGTCTCAAAACAAGGAAATAGCTCGCATAGAGAAGAACGCCCACAACTCTGTCGAGCTCGATCACGAATTCGAAGCCTTACTTGGTAACAGGCGCTCTCACGGGCAAAGTAACACCAACCACCTGGAGTGCGCTTTCAGGATTACCGCTACACCGAAAACCGGCAGCTTCACGCCAAACAATACAGCAGGATTCCGAAGGCTCTCGAACTACGAAACGCCGTCAGGACCGGAAACAGGAAGTACAAAGGAACGGAAGTCAGGCAAATCACTGAGGGGACGGAAATGAGCTAAGTGCTAGAACGCTAAGCAGCATCTACTCGCGTCTAAGCTCCTTATATACTACTCGTCACTCTGGGTCAGGACCGCGGGGCATGACAGTACACACCCCCCACAATGCTCTCCCCTCGGCTTGGGTTTGTCTGGGTGCCTCAGATGGAAAAGTCGTACCAGCCTATGAGCATGCACGTCACAAGCAGACTCCCAAGTGCGTTCCTCCACTCCATATCCTTTCAATGCAGAAGATATTGGAGAGAACGACCCACAGTGCGAGAGTCTATTATGGCCTCCACCTCATATTCGTCACCATCTTGAACCGAAACAGGAGCAGGTCTCTTAGGGATCTTAGTACCCGGTTCAACTGGTTTCACTAACGAAACGTGGAATACTGGATGAATCTTGAAAGAAGCAGGCAAGTCTAGCTTCAAAGCCACTGGATTGACCACCTTAAGCACCTTGTAAGGACCGATGTATTTGGGGTTGAACTTGCGAGGACCACGGAGCGCTATGTGTCTTGTGGAAAGCCACACCTTATCCCCAGGAGTGTAAACAGGTTCCAATCTCCTGTGTAAATCTGCCCCCTCCTTGTACCTCACCTTGGCCATATCTAGATTCTCTAATGTCTGTTTGTGTATGTCCTGCAACTTCTGCACCAGATCAGTGGCTGCCGGGGTCGGGCTGTCAACGGGGATCCCTACAGGTAACAACTTAGGATGGAACCCGTAAGAACAAAAAAAAGGGGTCTGATGGATGGAAGAATGTGGACTGTTGTTATAAGAGATTTCCGCCACCCACACCCACTCATCCCATTCTGCTAGAGAGTGCAGGGCTTGGCTTCTCACATACTGCTCAAAACACTGATTAACTCTCTCAGTCTGTCCATCCGACTGCGGATGATGACTAGAGGAGAGTCGAACATCAATCTGCAGCATGGAACATAAACAACGCCAAAACCGAGACACAAATTGGGCCCCCTATCAGATATTAAGACAGACGGTAAGCCATGGAGTCGAACTATCTGCTGTAGAAAAATGGATGCCAATTCCGAAGCTGTGGGCAACCCATTCAAAGGAATGAAATGAGCCGTCTTCGTGAAATGGTCCACCACCACAAGCAAGGTATCATTCAGTCGCTTGGTCACTGGCAGCTCCACTATGAAATCTAGGGACACCGTATGCCAAGGGCCAGGTGGGGAGGTGAGTGGGAGAAGTAGGCCTGCTGGGTTCTGATGGGAAATCTTGGTTTGGGCACATACTGAACAAGTTCTTACATACTGCTCTATATCTTTTAGCATAGTTGGCCACCAGAATCGTTCACGTACAGCCTTGGTGGTCTTTTTTATCCCCGGATGACCTGACAAGGGATGTGAATGATACCACTCCAAGACCTGCGCTTGCAAACCCGGAGTGGGCAACACCACACCCCCTTGAACACACACACAACCTTCTTTAGTGGCTGTTTCATGGGACCCTACTATATCCTGCATATTCTCTGAGTCTTGACCCCGTCTGATCTGATCCCTGAAACTGTCCTCAGAAAGTACCCCCCCTATGATGAGATCACTGGGAATGATGGAGGGTGCATCTACCGTCTCTGCGGGTTGAAGAAATCCCAGCCGGGATAAGGCATCTGCTTTACCGTTTCTTCTCCCAGGGCGATACTGTATTGTGAATTCATATTCACAGAAGAATTGAGACCAGCGAAGCTGTCTCATAGACAGGGCTTTGGCAGATTTAAGGTATTGGAGGTTTCGATGGTCCGTATAAACTACCGCTGGAAATCTAGCACCTAGGAGATACTGCCTCCACTCCTCAAAAGCCTTCTTAATCGCCAAGAGTTCTTTGTCCCCCACCGCATAATTATATTCCGCAGGAGTGAACTTGTGGGAGAAATATGCTACGGGGTGACACTCTCCAACCTCTGGATCAACCTGACTCAGAACCCCTCCCGCTGCCACTTGAGAGGCGTCCACCTCCACCACAAAAGGCAAGGCTGGATCAGGATGACGTAAAACAGGAGCACGCGTGAAGGCCACCTTCAATCGACGAAAAGAAGCGTCCGCTTCTTTAGACCAGACAAACGAAACTCCCTTCCTTAGAAGGGCAGTGAGTGGATGTGCTACTTCGGAATAGCGCTGTATAAAGCGCCGATAAAAGTTGGCAAAGCCCAGGAAACTCTGCAGGTCCTTGACAGTACCAGGTGCTGGCCAAGAGAGAACGGCCTCGACTTTGACAGGATCCATACTGAGTCCGTGAGGTGAAACAATAAAACCCAAAAAAGGCACTTCCTGTGTATGGAAGGTACATTTCTCCAATTTACAATAAAGGTGGTTATCACGTAAGCGCTCCAACACCTTTCGTACATGACCTACGTGTTCGGACATGGACGTAGAGTAGATCAGCAGATCGTCAATATAGGCGATTACATGTACATCGAGCATATCCCAGAGTACTTCGTTAATGAAGAATTGAAACGCAGCGGGGGCGTTACAGAGCCCAAAGGGCATGACTAAATACTCATATAACCCGTATTTAGTGCAGAAGGCTGTCTTCCATTGGTCTCCCTCCTTGACACGCACTAGATGGTAGGCGCCCCGCAAGTCCAACTTGGTGAAAAACTTGCCATTGCGTACTCTGTCAAGGAGGGAGGATATCAGAGGCAAGGGATAGCGGTTCTTGATAGTGACGTTGTTCAATCTCCTGTAATCGATACAACACCGAAGACCCCCTTCACGTTTAGGAATGAAAAACAAAGATGAAGAGGCAGGAGATCTAGACGGCCTGATGAACCCTTTCTCCAACATGGTATCCAAATACTCTCTAAGGTACACGTTTTCTTTTCCTGTGAGGGCATAAACCCTACTGCACGGGATTCTGGCTCCTGTCTCCAAATCAATCCTACAGTCGTAAACCCTATGTGGGGGAAGGACTTCTGCTTCCTTGGGATCGAATACTGTGTTCAAATCTTGGTAACAAAAGGGTAACTCCGGCACCGGGTCCTTCTTGTCGGTTTCATCTATCGCTTGAGCGACCGCTATTTTGTAGTCTTGCTGTATAACATGACGAAACGTGAGAGTAGATGTCTCCCAATCTATGATAGGGTTATGTATCTGCAACCATGGGATGCCTAACAATACTGGTATCTGAGGTGAACAAATCAAGTCAAACTCGATATCTTCATGATGATCGGGATCTATTTGCATGTGGAGACTGACCGTTCTATGGGTTACTGGCCCTGAAATGAGTGGACTACCGTCTATGGTCAAGACCTTGTTAGACACTTCCTTTTTAACACAGGGTATTAAGTTGTTTCTCGCCCATTCCGCATCCATAAAGTTTCCCGAGGCACCTGAATCAATCATGATAGATACATGGAGACCTAACTGTTCCAGAGAGATGTAAGCCGACACATAAAGGTGATTAGTATGTCTTTGATCATATTCAGAGAAGGAGACTGTTAGTCCGGATTGGCCCAGGATTCCCGTCTCACCGAACCCCGGGCTTTCTAGTTTCCCGAACTCTTAGATGGAGTAGGTTTAATGGGACAAGACCGCAAGAAGTGACCAGCTTTTCCGCAATATAGACAGAGCCAGTTGACTCTTCTTCGTTGCCTCTCTTCTGACGTTAACGGACCTCTCACTATACCTATCTGCATAGGCTCGCTCTCTTCAGGAGTTTTAACTGTCTCACCCTTCTTTTCTTTAATGAGCACATAACGAGGTTCTCCCTTCCCTTTCTCTTGCTTCCTTTCTTGAATACGGTGTTCGATTTTAACTACAAGATCTATGAGTTCCGTGCAAGACGCTGGCAAGTCCACTATCTGAGAAAGAGCGTCCTTTAAGTCATCGCGCAACCCCCTGTAAAACAATGTACTACGCTTTTCCTCCAGCCAATTAGATTCGACCACCAACCTTTGAAAAGATGTAATATACGAGACCAGATCTTGGCTACCTTGTGTTAAAGCCAATAGTTCAGTATCAGCAGAGTGTGTATATGTGTGCCTGTCAAACAATTTACGGAACTTCCTCTTGAAGGCTGAGTAATTGTATAATAGAGGGTCGTCACGATCTACCAAAGGTATGGCCCAGTCAGCCGCTGAACCGCTAAGGTATGACACCATGAAAGCTATCCGGGCCTGATCTGTTGGAAAACAGGTAGCTTTACAAGAAAAATGCAGATGACAGTGACTAAGAAATGCAGCACACCTAGAAGCCTCACCTGAAAACCTCTCAGGGGAGCTAAGGGAATGGAAGTGGGAGTAGTGACCTGAATCACGGGGGATGCTGCATCTGACCTCCCCCCTGTAGCCGCCAGGTTTTGTCTTTGCTGGAGTGTGTCTATCCTGGCCGCCAAAGCCTGAGTTTCCGCCTGCAAGTTGCCTAACATACCAGCAACATCCGCAAGCGTAACTACTCCTAGTTCCATGACGCTCGGGCAGAACCCACTGTATAGGCTTAGCGTTCTGTAAAGATCGTCAGTTATGTTCCACAGGAGCGTCAGGAACCTGGAGAAAATCCTCAGTCGTCCCTTACGGTCTTCCGACTCTATCAGACTCTAGAGTAGCGGAAGACACAGGAAAGGCGGGGAAAGAAGGCTGGCTGTGCAAGTAGACCACTTCAGGTTAAGGGCAGGAAATCTCGGCTGTAAAACAAATTATATATTAATGGTCTCACAATCAAGTGACATTAGGGTATTAACAATATGTTATGCAAGCCTACCAAAGTTATTGTCACCACTCGATATATGTGGACTCCCAACTGGTTGTAGTTATTTCAAAACGCTAGAAATCCCTATGACAGGAAACTGTGTTAACAACTCGTAATAGACTTTGAAATGATGCTTATTAATCAAACGGTTAGGCTCACCCCTTGGCTCTCCAAAGAAATGAGGGAGATATCAAATAAACGTTCTTCTTCAAATACTCCACTAAGGTTAGAGATCTACTAAGGGGCCGATAGGAAATGACAATGGATTAGTGACGCATGGAGGACTTTCATATGTAACCCCACCTAGATAAATAATAAACGCATTTACCAGGACTCTTTATCTGCTGCCTCTTAACTGTAGCGCAATGGTCCACGCTAGTCAACCCCACCTTAAACGTCAATGGGAAATAAAATGCTGGAACAAGAACACCTCACTCCTTTCAATAGGAGAGATTCTGTCTACGGAGCGAGTATTTTACAAGGGTCTTAGGGCGTGCTGACACACCGGCATATGAATAACACAGGAATGCTTTAAACAACAGCTGGAACTAAAGAACCTAAATGCCGGTCTCAAAACAAGGAAATAGCTCGCATAGAGAAGAACGCCCACAACTCTGTCGAGCTTGATCACGAATTCGAAGCCTTACTTGGTAACAGGCGCTCTCACGGGCAAAGTAACACCAACCACCTGGAGTGCGCTTTCAGGATTACCGCTACACCGAAAACCGGCAGCTTCACGCCAAACAATACAGCAGGATTCCGACGGCTCTCGAACTACGAAACGCCGTCAGGACCGGAAACAGGAAGTACAAAGGAACGGAAGTCAGGCAAATCACTGAGGGGACGGAAATGAGCTAAGTGCTAGAACGCTAAGCAGCGTCTACTCGCGTCTAAGCTCCTTATATACTACTCCTCACTCTGGGTCAGGACCGCGGGGCATGACACTAGGTTTCAAGTCGACCACATCTTGCAGGCTTGCCTTCGGTTGTCAGGGCAGGCAGACGGGACCAAGAAGTTCAGCAGCCATTCCTTTAGAATAGGGGCGGCGACAACGGCTTTCCTAGAGGTAATGTCAACGGAGAGTATCAAGAAAGTAGGGCGCTGGGAGTCTCAGTGCTACAAACGGTACATCCGGCCCTAGGCGTGGAGTGCAGGGCGGGGACCCGGGGCACCTCCACAGGATTTGTACAATTTGGAATATTGAGTGGGGACTAGGCCACTCCTACGCTGCCGTGTGCATAATGTATAATTTAGATGTGATGTGCTGTGTGTTAACCGATACAATAAATACGTTCAAACCATCATTTCTTTATTTATTAGGAACCAAGGTGTGGGTAATTGGACATTCAAGCATCTCGAGACTGGCTCGGTGGGCGGAGGTCAGAGAATGGCGGAATGGCTTCCTCGCCACGGACATCACGTGGTTTGGGTACCCGGGCATGCGCTGGAGTGAATTGACAAGGAAACTGAAGCAGAGACTCGGGGGTGGCCTCCGCCGAATCTGTTGGTGATTCACCTGGGAGGGAATGACCTGACCACGCTAGGGAGAAGAACTCTGCTCCAGGACATGAGGGACACTTTTTGGCAGTTGAGCAATACCCTGGGGTCATGCGAACTGTGGTGGTCTGAAATGACACCCCGGGCGTTATGGAGAGGAGCACGCTCGGGAGACGCCATTGAGGTTTCACGGAGGAAAGTTAACCGCACCATGCGCAGTTTTACGGAGCAAAGAGGTTTTGGCTTCATTAGGCATGGTCTACTACACGCCAAGTCGACAGGGTGCCTGGAGGGGGATGGGGTGCACCTCTCAAGTCTAGGCATGGATTTATTTCTTCTGGACCTAGGGGAAGCCCTGGCAGCAGCAGGTTGTAAGTAAGAAAGGGTGCCTGGGTGGGGGGCCCTGGTAGTGACGGTGGCCACTCCCAAGGCTGTAGAGGAGTTACAGGGCGATCTGCAGATACCAAGGGTATTTCATGCAGCAGCACAGAGTGGTGCTAAGCCAGGATACCCAGGGATGTCTTAGCGTTGTCCCCTGGAAGAACTACGGCGCCCCGTTAGTCCTACGGGCGGTTGTGGGTCTGAGCAACCGGGGGCTGCCATGAACGCTCCGCCCACCTCTTTCGGGGGGTCGTGAGTAAGCAAGTGGACTGGTGGTCCACGGATGGGAGGGGTGGCCCCTCCCAATATTTGATATACACCAATTGGCGACTGCCACGGTGTAATTTAGGCTTATCAGACGGGCAGGCGGCATAGGTGTTGGCCTGCCCTGGGATCGCCCGTAAGATAACCCACCATGTTTGCATATTGGTTATGCTAATAAACCTGCAGCAATATTTCTCCACTTATAAAAGTGTCATGTGGTTTATTGATGTATTATGTGTGTTATGTGACGACATTTGCCGATATTGGCACTATGCAAGGCTGCCCGGGGGGGTTGCGCAGCAGCCCCCCTTAAAAGGGCGGCCGCCTTAGTGCCACAGGAAGGCACTGGAGTCGCCGGTCTAGTCCCTGGGCCACGGCCAGGGAAGACGTCCGGCCGACCCACTTCTGGGGAGGGGGGAGGGATCAGGGGTATTTATGCTGTCCCCGCCCACCTTTCGCCCTCTTGTCCCTCGACGTCTCGCCTTGCCCGCCCCTCCGCTTACCCGGCAGCCGGAGGTACAAGGGTGAGGGGGGGTTAGGTTTTCTAATATGTTATTTTGTGTTGCAGGAGGAGTTACAGGGCGATCCAGAGTCTGCAGATACCAAGGGGTACTTCATGCAGCAGCACAGAGTGGTGCTAAGCCAGGATACCCAGGGATGTCTTAGCTTTGTCCGCTGGAAGAACTATGGCGCCCCGTTAGTCCTACGGGTGGTTGTGGGTCTGAGCAACCGGGGGCTGCCATGAACGCTCCGTCCACCTCTTACGGGGGGGGGGGGGGCGTGAGTAAGCAAGTGGACGGTGTAATTTAGGCTTATCAGACGGGCAGGCGGCATAGGTGTTGGCCTGCCCTGGGATCGCCTGTAAGATAACCCACCATGTTTGCATATTGGTTATGCTAATAAACCTGCAGCAATATTTCTCCACTTATAAAAGTGTTGTGTGGTTTCTTGATGTATTATGTGTGTTATGTGACGACATTTACCGATATTGGCACTATGCGCTCTGTGAATTCACAACACTTATAGATAATTATGGAATAGTACCCTGGGTCATTCCTATTATACGCATCACTAACACAGCAACTACTAAAAACATGGGGGGCTAGGCAGGACGAACCGGAAAACAATGCCATACTTCAAATGCTGCTAACACACGGCACCGGCAGAAGAGCAATAACCATGCTATACAGTTCGCTCAAACAGGGGCGGCTCTAGGCTCATGGTGGCCCTGTGCAGGCGGCGCAGGTAGGGGGCCCCGGAAGAGGGGGTCCGGGCGGGGCGGAGCTCAGGAAGGTGTTTTAATAAAACGTCCAGAAAAGGTGTTAGATGACCAGTAACATGGTAACAGAAAAACGACGTTTACTTTTTGAGTGCTCATCACTTGGATACTTTGTTTTAGAATCTGGGTCTCTGGAGGGACCCCTTTCAACAAGAAAAACACGTTGCGCGTCCGTAAGAGAGTTCGGCCACAAAGCAGGATCCCTCCAATCACATAAATCATATTCAGAACACGGGTCTGTAACATGGTCTTGCTCTTTGGCTTCCTTTTCAATACCAGCATCATCCGTCTGTAAACTCTGAACCTCCTTCAGAATGCCAGATGTTGATGGACCGATGAATGATGTTTCAGTTTCTCTGTCTGAGGGTCTTTTGTAATAATCCTCATCCTGAGTTGGTAATTGCTGCATGTTTGTATCAATTTCAGAGTCACCTTGTTCATTTTCATTGGTCTGCTCATGAGTATCATTCTGCTCATGGATATCATCATTTTTTTGTTCTTCTTTATGGTCGTCAGCGCCTGTTTTACCTAGTGCATCAGCAGTACTCTGGCCAGAGGATTCTCCATCTTTAGGTTTCCCTTGGGTGATAAAGTTCAGGATTGCTCCTTCCTGTGACACTACGAAAGCATGCTGAGCCACCTTTCTCTTTCGTTTCGAATAACCAGATTTGTGTACTCGAATTCTCTTCATTTTGCTTGCAATGCAGCGGGCGAGGCTAGCAGTGGGTAGGGAAAAAAAGAAGACAATCAGCAGTGGCGGCTGCTGAAAGATTTTGATGTGTCATTTTTATTTTCTTGCAAAAACAACAGTTGATGGACAGAATGCAGAACAATGTCATACATTCACCCCAGTACAGAGATCTGGGCCTAAATCCATCGTTTTTTTGCTCACCACACCACCCCAGTTCAGACATGGCCATATGCAAATCAGCCTTGACCCTGTGCCTCATGGGAACAGTCCAGCCCGAACTGCCAAGCCATGTCTTCTCTGGACTACACAATGAAGGACCAGCATACCTTAATGAACGAGTGAATTTCCACCAACTTACCAGGAAAATATTTTCCAGAACCATCTCCCTAGCAGCCACCCAATGCAGCCGCTGATAAAACAGTGGAGGCCGCTACTTCTCCCACCTGGCAGTGAAGACCTGAAAACCCTCCCCCTGCACCTCAGAGCCTCACCATCGCTCCAGCAGTTCAGGAAGGACCACAAGTCCTCGCTGTTCAACCAACAAGCAGCATGATCCAGCAGCATGAATCCCACACCGCCTCGAGACCCTTATGTGTGAAGCAGCTGAGAATTTACAAACCATGACTGATTGATAGTAATTACCCTTCCCACTACATGTATGACACATTATGAGGACTAGCCACATATGGAAGGTTTATTTGAAGAGTGTTATAAAACTATAGGGTAGATCATGTGACTTGGCCTACAAGGTCTGTTTTCTCAGTCCACTGAGAACAGTAGAGCCTGGAGAATGGTTCATGATCTATTTGGGAAGTGACCTTAGCAGGAAGAGAGTAAGCTACCTTGAAATCATGGCACACAGAGACCTGTCTCAGTACGTCACTAACTGATCCTGAAGACAGCCTACAGGTAACCAAAGACTTGTCCACTTTACCACATTGTCAAAAGACAAAATACAATATATTTCATTAAGGTTTCTTGTATAGTGCCATATTCCAGCAACCAGTTCTGCTCGCTTTCAGAGCACCTATTAAACAAGGATTAATTACAGTGAGTCCTAAGGCTATGAAAAGGCACTAGAGGTTCACTGAAGCAAAATTAATGTGCAAGGAACATCCAGTCAGGAGACAACTTTAAAGCAGACGTACGAACCACTAGGACAGCGTACCAACGACCCCATGGGCCGTGGCTTAAGCAAGGAAAATGGCCCCTTTGGCTGCTGCTCAGGAAGTAAAATATAGCAATTATCAGGGTTCAATGGGCCCCTGAGGGTTTTGGGTCACAGTACCACTGTACTTGCTGAACCAATGGTAACTATGCCCCTAGTATGGACAGAGAAGGCTGCTTCACCAATTGCAAACTGAGGACTAGTTAAACTAGTTTTCTCTGCTAGTCACATGACAAGCACTGGAATGTAATTAAAGAAATGATCAAGCAGCCAGTCTCCTACCAAGGTCTCTGCAAAAGGGCATTAGATTGAGTTAACATGGGTAGGCACTGCCATCCTATTCCAGGCATCCATCCATAGGTGCTTGCATTTCATGTCTGCCTCAACACCATATAAACAGACATAACCAAATGCCAAGTACATTCGAACACTCGATGTTTTAAAAGATTTGTGCAGGCAGATCCACTCATTAGATCACAAGTATCAGCTTCATACTCTATTTTCATGATTGTTGATAAGTAATTGTAATCATTTTAATGAATCCTTAACATTACGTCTAACACCTCGTACCCTGCTCTCCTCTTCCCCCCAATACGACCGTGCCTCCCAAGTTACACCTCCAAAAGTCACCATGCCTCCCCTCAGCCACAAGTAAACACCGCCCCTGCACTCCTGACTCACTCTTCCCTCAACATACAGCGCCGATCTGTACCACTCCCTACCCCTGGTGCACGGTGACCACCTCTCCGACCGCGCCCTCTCAGAGATGAATCGTGAGAGAGAGGCTCTCTCTCACGATTCATCATGCCCTCCCTTCCCATGACCACCAGAATACCTCCAGCTCGCCACCTCACATGGCTTACCTCCACCCAGACCCAAAGCACACACCATCTACAATAACATCCTCACCCAACCTTGCCCACGCCCCCGGCTCCTCACCCCCACGGGCTGGGATACATTCCTACGTCTGATCTGCCCTCCTCCCCAGGGCTCCCCACACCCTTGTCCAATGGCTCACCTTCCCTCGGGTTCACTCTGCAGTGGCACACGCTGACCTCCTCACTCCCCCTCCCCATGCCCTGACCCTCGGGCTGCTCACCTCGCAGCAGGCACCAAAGGTTGCACACTGGCATGCTATCCTCTGCAAGGCGGCCTTTCTTGCCCAGGGTCTCTAGGCGCGCCGGTGCATGGCCTCGGCCGGTCTCGGTGCTGCTCGCTGCATGCCGGGCACGGGTGCTGCCACGCCTCCTGCCGCCAGTGATGCGTGGTGCTTCTGTAACCCCTTCGCTGCAGGACTTGCGGGCACTGCGCATGCGCGCGCATGCGAGCCTCCGGAGGTGCCAGATCTGGACTATTAAAACAAGCTCGATTCTCCTGGAAAAAAAGTTCTAAACAAGCACAAGACCTACCAGAAGAGCCCGAAACAAGGCCGACCCCACACAAAGACGAGACTGGGTTAGAAAGGAAAAGAGTATAAGAACAACCATTCAGCGTGCATCACATTGGATTTAGCACGCCTCAGTCGTTCATGCGCCAAATCCCTGCCAGGGGCCACCACGAATATGTATTGTATCCGATTCCTCGTGGTGGCCCCTGGGGTTTGGTGGCCCTGTGCAGGTGCACAGCTTGCACATGCCTAAGGCCGCCCCTGGCTCAAACCAGTGACCGAGAACCTAATGTTCCCACTTGGGGACTTGCTTTCATTTGGCTCCACTTGCTGCTGGACCTTTGAATCGGGATTGTGGAGTTTATTTTCTTTTCCTGCTTTCCTGCTTTCTTCCCTTGGCTCCGGGGATTCCTGCGGCGGACCTCGCCATCTTCACATCCTGGTGAGATTCAGTGTCCCAGGGTGCATCACGGCCAAATAGCCAGATTGCTCTCAGCTGCCGTTGGGGGAGGCGTCATCACCATCGCCCTATAAAGCGCTGCCTCGAACCCCGCGGCGCGGGACGTGCTTTCATTTGGCCCCACTTGCTGCTGGACGTTTGAATTGTAATTTTGTGGAGTTTATTTTTCTTTTCCTGCTTTCCTGCTTTCTGTCCTTGGCTCCGGGGATTCCTGCGGCGGACCTCGCCATCTTCACATCCTGGTGGGACTCAGTGTCCCAGGGTGTATCACAGCCAAATAGCCAGATTGCTCTCAGCTTCCGCGGGGGGAGGCGTCATCAGCTTTGCGCTATAAAGCACTGCCACTAACCCCGCGGCCGGGCCAAGGGCGGGCCCGTCTGTGCCCATCTGAGACCGACTGAGGCCGGGCTGGGCCTAGTTACTGACACTTGCATCCTGGTGAGACTGTTTCGTAACCAATTGTCTGTGGGTTGTTTGTTACCAGGTACCAGGGCAATAATTACTCAAATTCTGCTCTAGGGGCCGTGCACATCTAGAGCTATTATTATGACTAAGCGCAAGACATTAGTACACAATGATATTATAACTCCTGCACACATCCTTGAGGTATCCCCCTACCTGATCCGCAAACTATTGAAGTGGGCAATGCCAATTCAACTGGGGTTTTGGAGTCAAGTAGTGGGCTAAACAGACAGAATGTTATGACCAGGGCTCAAAAATCGAAATGTAGTCAATCAAGGACTTTCCAGCCACCAGCTAAGAAAAGAAAGGGGCAGGGAACCTCTAGGCAACCCACTTCCCGGGGAAAAGGTTTAGGTAGTAAATCTGTGTCTGGGGTGGATAAGTCAATTCACGCGCAGCCACTCATACCTGACACTAATACTTCCAACAGCGGTCTTTTAGTTTTAGACCGCGGAGAATTCTGGAGTAAAGTGGAGGAAACTTTTCAGTGCTATAGAAGCCTTTATTAAATATGATAACTAACCAGGAAGGGAGGTTAATTAATATATAAAGCCATATAAATAATTTACCATTGATGGCGTTAGGTGAGTGTAAATTTGCATCCAACTGTAACTCCTCCTTTCTTACTGGCGAGCATGCTCTAACACATCTTCAGAGTACTACCATGAATGGTGAAATACCGCAACAACAAGATCCTAATCCCCGCGCTTATCTAATGTTCCTGTGTGCCCCTTTTCCTCGTGTTCTGACATAGTGTCCCGGTCAGAAAAACAGGGAGAGGCTTTTTGCCGCTTTCAAAGTGGCTCAGTGGGGCAACTAAATTTAAGATCCGATCCTAATCGGATACCTACCGGCAGAGAGGGTTTTGGGACGCACACCCAATCTAGCACAGGCCCCTCAAAGCACGCACGGGTCAGTTCCTTGGGCTCAAAAGTGTTACACCTCCCCCCAGATGCAACGCCGTATACTGTGGTGTTGGTGAATGTACTTCCACTGTCACTGGGAAGAAGCTGAGCATTGGTCCACTTTGACAAATATATCCTTGCATTTTTTATCCGGCAAAACAGGCATTAATAATAAGCTCTTCACTGAGTTTAGGTTGGCACAGCGAATTTAGTGGGTTCGAACTTTGAATAAAACTTTGCCTGGTGAATGTATTGTACTGTCCTTCACCTCCCAACCCCTGGTCCGAACTATCTTAGACAGGGTGGGCAAGTGGCCGGGAAGGAGCAAGGGGATTAGTGTTGATCCTCTGGCTTTTTTTTTATCTTCCCCCAAGACATATTCAGTACCCCAGAGAGGAGGGACTACGTACGGGCTCCCTGCAGTATAACTCTACGTACGGGCTCCCTGCAGTATAACTCTACGTACGGGCTCCCTGCAGTATAACTATGCTGTGCCTGTTTATAACTATTTCGAGGCCCTCAACAATATGGAAGATATAGATTGACTGAGTACTTCAACTCAACCCCCTGATTCAGGTGAGGGGTCAGTTGAGGTTCTAGTCAGGAGGCCTATACAGCAGTTTACTAGATCAACAAGTCCTACTTCAATGGTAATAACACCCTCTCCACGGATTGTGTTAGAGTCAGCAGAGAGCGCTGATTGCAGAGCGTTACTGGATTCACTCCCCGATTGTTGTGAGCCCCGTATTGGCTCACGGGCACCATCCTGTAGTGAACACTCTTCCCCATCAGAGCTGTGCCTAATAAGTCCTCTGTCTATCTCCACTACACCGACTTGGAATATTATCTCATGGAACATTGCAGGTCTGCGAGCAAAGTTTCAGAATCCTGTATGGAGCGAGTTAACTCGTAACACAGACATTTAGAGTATTCAGGAAACATGGTGTATAGAACCAATCCATATCAATGGTTTCAAGACTTTCAATACCCGGGCAGTAAAGGGATTGGGGGGCAAATAGGATGATGGTGGATAATATCGTTTTTTATCAGGGGGATTGCTATTATCATATAATTGAGTTATCTTGTACTACAACCTATTGCTTGATCTTGGTAAATCTTTATAATAATGCTCCTGTGGGAGATCTTAGTGCTGTGGTTAAGAACTTGAGTGGGGATTTGAATGACAACTGCAAGACGGGCTCCAAGAATTATTTAATTATTGTGTTGGGGGATTTTAATTGTGCGATGTGCAATCTCCTTGATATTTGAATGTGTGGCCTTGCCCATGAGGAAGGGGAGCAAATTACCCACTTCTGCCATTCAAGGGTGGGGGAGCTTTTCAATGAGCTCTTACACCTCTATGATTTGGGCACTGCTAATGATCTTCTAACTATCCCCGAACCTATTCCCCATACCCTTAATGGTAGAGGTCTTGCATCTACCATTGATTTTATGTTAGTTTCTCGAATCTATGCATCCAGGGTGCTCTCCCTAGAGGTGGGGGAGATTTCTCTGAGTGACCACTTCCCACTCTGTTTAACGATTGCCCAGCCTATGTCCTGTCCTAATAAGCATCAAAATAGTATTTCAATTATAGGTCACCTAGACCTGATAAAAACCAATGGTTACTCATTGCGGTGGTCGAAAGTGGACCCCGATTGGCTGATGAAGCAGTTAATTATTAATAGTAAAACTGCCCTTGATATTTGCTTAAATGAGCTTTCCCCCTGCAAAAGCATTGTACAATCCTTACTTGAATTATCAAATGAGGTAAGGAACTTACTTCGTGTGCAATGCCGTAACAAACTAAAAGATCAAGGATGGTTTGACAAAAAATGTACCCAAGCGCATTCAAATTTAAAAGCCGAGTTACATAGGCAGCCTAGATCCCCGCATAAGGTTAGATTGGCATGAGTGGAATATAAGAGGGCCATTGATGAGAGAAAAAGCTGTCTGAGAGACGAAGCTTGGGAAACACTGCAAATTGCTGCCTCCCAGAAAAACAATGTGGCATTCTGGAGGGCAGTCAGGTCTCCATTCCTTTCTTCGGGAGAAAGACCAACAATTGAGATCGCAATCTCAGAAGATGCATGGGTCAACTTTTTCTCTAATGTATATAAGGGACAAGATGACTCTGATATGCGCCCGACCACTATCTTTCAAAATCTTCAAACAAATAAGGATTTTCAAGTCACCTTGGATGAAGTTAACAGAGCCCTTTCTTGGAGCCAGGTGGGTAAGGCCCCTGGACCCGATGGAGTCCCAGTTGACTTGTTTAAATCCAAACTACAACTTTAGGGTCCTTTAGTAACCCACGTAATTAATGCCAGTGCCAGGACATCATTACCAAAGACCTGGGCGGAGTGTACAATAATCCCTATTTTTAAGAAGGAGGATCGTCATAATACGGGGTGCTATAGACCAATTTCCTTGTTGGATTCAATGGTTAAAGTGGTGGGACGTGTTGTGTTGGAATGTCTACAAGACTGGGCGGAAGATACCAAGATCCTGTCAGACCTACAATATGGTTAGGAACGATAGATCAGAGCTTAAACTTAGCAATTTTAATTGGGAAAACACGAGAGCGAAGAAGTGTAGATTATACCTGGCATTTGTGGACCTCACCGCGGCCTTTGACTTGGTGAGGAATGGTAAATTGTGGGAGGTCCTTGTAGCCATGGGGGTGGTTCCCAACATTATAGTTTCCCTGCAGCATTTGTACAGTGGTGCCTCTGCCAGAGTCCGCTATGGTGTGGACGGGGAGTGCACTGAAGCTTTTCCCATTAGGAGGGGGGGTCAGGCAAGGTTGTGTCCTGGCCCCTTTCCTTTTTATTTTATATATTAATGGACTGGGAGACGAGCTGCTTAAGACGGGTCAAGATTTTCCACAAGCGGGTGGTCGATCTATACCCACCCTACTATATGCGGATGACGCAGTCTTAATGGCGCGCACACAAAATGGTCTACAAAGGGTTTTAGACAGTTTTAATGACTTTATGAAGGACTTGGGTTTAAGTATTAATGTTTCCAAGACCTTTGTTATGAGTTGTTGCCAAGGGGTTCAGAGGGGTAGGGTAAGGGAGATGTTTCTGGATGGTAGGAAGATAGCCTAAACTAAATGTTTCACATATCTTGGCATCCTGTTTAATCGTAGCAATTTGTGGACCCAAACGATATCTTCAAAAAGCTTGTGTTCACAAGAACAACTAGTGCCCTTACCACATTCATAAAGAAGCTGGGTAGGAAGCCGCCGGGGAGCTCCTGCAAATTTACGAGGCAAAATGTACATCAGTGGCGATGTACGGGGCAGGGGTGTGGGGTTTTGTGAAGACCCTCCCTTTGCAACTTGTGGAAAATGTGTTTCTGCTTTATATTTTGTCTGTCCCTCAAAGCATGCCTTCCTCTGCCTGTCATGAGGAGCTGGGTCTTCCTTGTTTATTTGTCTGTCCCTCAAAGCATGCCTTCCTCTGCCTGTCATGAGGAGCTGGGTCTTCCTTGTTTATTTGACCTTAATAAACTTGAACCAATACTCCTCTGGCATAGGATATGGTCAAAGGATCAGACCCAGTTAAATAGAGAGATCATGTTAGATACCCTGAGACTGGAAGGGGCTCTGCAGATCCCCTGGGTCAAGTATGTGTATAGCTTCATGAACGATCTAGGACACCTGGAATATATTACAAATCCAGGCTCCATGTGATCGATTTCTAGAAAGGCTTTAAAATCAGTGGGTCTTCTATTATTGGGAGCAATAAGATTAGCAGGTGAAACATCTAAATGTTGTGTGATGCAACACCAGTTAACACTCACCTCTGTAGGGATGGAGCCATATCGGGCCTTTGTACCCAGTGGCTTTGACAGGATGCTTTTAATTAGATTTAGACTGGGCATTGTCCATAGATTACTGACATTGCCTAAAATGAATGATTAGTCACAAACTCTGAAACCATGTCCCTGTGACTCGCAATCTGTCCAGTCCACAATACATTGAATGTTTTTCTGCAAATTTTGTGTCATCAAGGAAAGTTTGGATATTGCCTCTCTTAAAAAATCAAGGTTTTAGACAATGTCCCCCAGCGTTGATCCGACTCCAGTTCTTGGAGAATGAACATATTGCATGGAGGATAGCTCAGTATTTGAAGAAAGTGCTCCGGCTTGGGAAAACTATGATATTTGAGGATTGTTAATTGCTGGGCTTTTATTGATTAAGGACGGTGGTTTTTAATTAATAATGTGTGTCATATTTCTTAAAATTTGTGAATAATGTTTTTTGTTTCAAAAAGTTTTTAAGGAATTTTAACGTTTGTTTTATGTGCTTTTATGATTGGCTTATGAACAGTCGAATAAAGCTTTCCTTGACTAGGAACTACTGGGACACCGCACTCGAGGTCACACTAACAGACAAGCAATGGACACAGGCTCTGTCCCACCCAAAAATAATATCAATTAACACCTGTATCAAATACACACAATTCAATTATCTACACCACACTTATTTAACCTCACACAGACTAGCGAGGATGTATGAGGGATCCCAAGACATTTGCCCCTGATGCCACATCACCAAAGCCACGTTCCTCCACATGGTGTGGGACTGGCCGGGCATAAAAACATACTGGGATGAGGTGACAACCCCTTTATCTGAAGCCACCGAAACTTCAGTGACAACATAAGCTTTACACTTCCTGTTGGGAATAACTAAATGTAACACTGGGCAGAATAATACTAACAAATTCCTGGATCTGGCACTTGGCGAGGCCAAACGAAGACGGGCCATGTCATGGAAGTCAAGCCTGCCCCCACGCACACTTGTATGGCTTGCAGATCTCAAGAGAGCATTGATTGTGGAGCACGTACAGCTACAGTACGCTACACACACACCTGCCATTCAGATCCTAATCCTCCAGATTGGCAAAAGTACTTAACACATGTAGAATCGAAACTCCACCAAGACAACCGAAATTACTCCTATATAGAAATGCCCTTATGGTAACGCCTCGCTAAAGACTTTTCTCACTAGCTGGACCCTAATCGGAGCCACCGCGTGCTTGCGCTCTGTCATCCCACCAGCATGTCTTCTACTCCACGCTTACCAGCAGATGTACCATGCTACATAAGTGGCATTCCCTCACTGTTATAGTTAAATAATAGATTGGTATATCTTCTCCTACAAATACAATGTTCTTTGCCGTGACATCAACAACACATACAAATACCATGTAATGTGAACTCAATAGTAACTCGCAAACAGGGTTCGTTCACCCAATTTATAAGGAACATATGGACGACAAGCAAAATTGTATACAGTTTGTAAAATTAACTGTTTAACAGTGGTACAACAGAACGATAAACTGATGTCAACATCTGCATGTACAATATGGATGTGAAATCATGTAATCTTGTGCCAAATGTGCTACTAAAATATGTGGTACAAAGTTCCTCATGTACAGTAAAGAAGAGATAAGGAAGGCGGTGGAAGGAAGGACTCGACCAACCGCTAGTTACCAGAAAGGTAACAAAGGGAAGACTGGGGGAATTCCCTTGGTGGAACTAGAGCTCTCACACACTCAGCGAGCTAGATGTCATGCTTCATCATATGAGCACAGCCCCTCGTCAAGTCGGCGCTGCAATCCTTGACGGGCTCCCGAAAACGGGGCTCTTTATCGGGGATCTTTTGTTCCTGCCGATAGGTGCATGGGGGTGAGGGGTCTAATATGTATGAATGTAGCAGAGAGTGAGGTAAAAAGGGTCAGTTAGTCCTAATTACTGTTTTATTCGCACGGTAAACTACCCTATTAAAATGGTGTAGAGTGGCTAGGTACTAGAAATAATGTGTCTAGACGTATAGCTCTACTCTAGGAGATCAACATGTTTCATGCCGTGTATGTCAGGAGGATCTGGGCAATTCTTCAATTCTCCGATAGCTTGATGTTCAAATCAAGGAATGCAACTGTAGTGTCTGAGATGGTGTGAGAGAATCTCAAGAATTGATTTTGCTGATTGATCCACTGTATAAAGGTGTTACAGGTATCAATGAAGCATGACACCTAGCTCGCTGGGTGTGTGAGAGCTCTAGTTCCACCAAGGGAATTCCCCCGGTCTTCCCTTTGTTACCTTTCTGGTAACTAGCGGTTGGTCGAGTCCTTCCTTCCACCGCCTTCCTTATCTCTTCTTTACTGTACATGAGGAACTTTGTACCCTTCTTCGCAGATAGTCTCCTGGGGTATTTACACTGGACCTCCTTAAACAAACCCTCTGTCCCCTCTTTTGATACTATACTACTAAAATATAATTATTCAACAGCTCTGATGTCCTCAAATGTTAAAAAAAACAACAACAAAAAAACTTTGGGATGTCGCAAGATTTTATCATCTCACCACTTCTCTTCAACTCTTACCTCACCCTATTACCAGACTTCATCAATGCTCATGTAACTCGCTGAAATTTTCAGAGGTCGAGTACCAGTACCTATGATCAGCTGAAGGTAGTCTGTGGTGTTCTAGACAATTAGCCACCTCAATCCATTTGAATTGACTAGTCTTAGTTAGGTTCAGTGCTTATGTTCAGAGCGAGGGACAGGTTCAGGGCTAGGATTAGGTTCTTGGCTAGGGTTAGGTTAAGGGCAATAGTTAGGTTCAGGGTTGTGTTTTGGTTTGGAATTAGGGCTAGGTGTGATATAATATTTTTAGCAAGTGCTATGTATTTTTCCATAATACTGTATACGCTTGCATAGAATTTGTAGGAAGCTAGCTCTCTATATAGTGTACTAAATGAAGTACACTGTGCAGAGAGTCCAGTGGGCCCCCAATTGGTTTACAGAGGCAAAGGTAGATAATAATTATTCTCTCTTTTGTGGTAGAGTGGGCGAGCAGTCAGGCTTATCAGAGGGTAGTGCTAAGGATTTGTTGTACTCACAGAAACAATAAATGAGACACACACTTAAAGAATAAATCCAAGACCAAATTAGAAAAAGAACACTTCTTTTTATATATGTTTTTAAACCAAGAGCTTTGTTCAAAGGTAAATACAGTTTTCGATAGCAATATTCACAAGTAAGTAAATTAAACCTGTGTGCTTTTACGCACAATGAAATCCTATGGGAGGAAAAGTAAAAGATGCATAAAGGTAGCTACAGTCAGTTTCAGGGGGCTCACCTTCAGGGTTCGAAGTTGTAGTGGGCCAAGTTCCAAAGTACTATCAGTAATTCTTTCGGGAACTACTTGGGTTCTACCGGGAGCAGGGTGCTGTTGAGGCTGGTAGCTGACTTGCTACGCTGAAAAGGGCCACCCAAAAACAGGCTGCAAAGTGGGACTTGCTAACAAGTCAGAGGGCTCCCAAATGAGTACTTAGTTCACAAGGGGTCTTTGAACAAGGGGACACAACCAGTTCGTAGGTAAACCCTGGTTGAGTGGCTAGGGTGAGGAGTGGTTGGGTCGACTGGGCAAAAATGCACCTCCCAGTCAGGGACAAACACCTGCCAGGGGCAAAATTGAAGCAGCTGGGCCACTCTCGAAGGGGTTCTCAGTGATGCTGACATCCCTCTAACTACTTGGTCCTGGTGCAGTGAGAATCTGGACTGGACTCACTTTTGGTGTTGGTGCAGGGCATCCAGTACCCAGAGAGTTTGTACTGCACAGCTTTGGTTAGTCCTGGTGTCTTCACACTCAGTGGGGAGATAGATCTGACCTTCCAGAACACAAGTACCTCATCCTGGTTGTCTGTGTTGTCGGTCGTGCCAAGAAGCTGCAATGTGCTGGACCAGACTCTGCTTGCCGGTGCCTGTGGACTGCAAGTAAGTAGCTCCTCTACTCAAGGGAGATTGTCAGTGATTTCCGAAGTGCTGACAGGCTATCCAAGGGTTTGGTAGTTCTCCAGCTCTCTGGGCGAGTCACTCTGTTGCACTCTGATTCGGTCTTGGTACACTAGGGATCCCACTTGGAGACTTGTTATTTCAGTGATAACTGGAGCAGTACTAGGGGGATTCTTTTTGGGGCAGGCAGAGTCTCCAGTTCGGTGTCCTGTCTTTTGACAGCTGTGACGCCATGCTTTTATGGGATCCCAATTCTTGCCTTACGTTTTTTGGCTGTGAAGAGTTTTGGGGCCCACCCTCCTTAGCAGGTTGTTAGGGTGCTTTAGGAGACTCTTTACTGTTACCCGTAGGATGTTCACCCTCTTTACCCTAGGGAGGCTTAGAAACCCCTTTGTTTTGGTCACCTCCACCAGTGGTAGTTTTGGTCACTCTAGTCTTGACATGGTGGTCTGCCTTCTTTCCCAATTCCTGGGGAGAAGTTGTTCCTAGGTCTACCAAGTATTGGTGCAACTTTTCAGAAACACAGTTACTCATTAGATGTTCTTTCATAATCAAATTATACAGCCTATCATAATCACGCATCTGGCTTTCTTCTAACCAACCACCTAGTGTCTTTACTGAAAAATCTACTAAATCAACCCAAGACTGACTCGAGGTTTTCTGAGTCCCCCAGAACGTAATCCTTTATACTTCAGTGGTGAGTCCAAAGCCCTCAATTCGGGTACCCTTCATGTGGTGATAGGATTCAGCATCTGTCCCTGTCAGGGGTCTATCCCTGCACTTACCAGAGAACAGTTCCCAAGGAGAGAGCCCCAATGCTTCTGGCTGTCCTTCCTCATATTACAGGCTCTCTCAAATGCTGTAAACCATTTTGTGATGTCATAATCATCTGTATATTTCAGGGCAATCCATTTAGGGATTTTAGGGTCAAAGATTTCCACTCTGTCCCTAGGTATTATGTTGCTGCCACCATGTATTGGTCCTAAACCCAAATCTGCCCTTTTCCTTTCTACGGCCAGTATCCTGTCCTCCAGGGTTATTCTGCAGACCAATCTCTCTAGAAGGATCTTCTCCTTTTAGGGATCTTCTGTGTACCTTGATCGACCTGAGCCATCATCACTAAAAGCAGAGGCCTTTTGTAGGTTGGGTCAGTCTTGGGTAAAGGTGCTAACACCTTTCCTGCAAGTGGGGGCATGTCTGGGTCTTCCTCCTTATTCATTCCACCCTGGTTCTCCGGGTTGGCATCCTCATCCAAAGGATGGGCCAGCTCATACTCTGCCAACAGCTTCTGAAGCGTTGGAATGGTAGGGTGTGAGCCAGTTTTTATTTTGTACCCTTTGCAGAGGGTGCTTAGCTGAGCGGATTTCAGCTGCAGGTAAGGGGTAAGGTGGAGCTCCTTAGTCACGTCCCCTGAGGTATTCATTATCTCACTAAAGTTGGGAACTTTTTGGAAGCTAGAAAAACTCCTAACCCACGTTTTACAGTCCTAACTATAGCAAGTTTTAAAATCCTAAACAGTTTTAAACTTTAGGGACTTACCAAAGGCCCTAACAGTTAATTTTAGAATTTTAGAAAAAATCGACCAAGTCGCAAAAAATGCAATTTAACTAAATGCAATTTTTTAATTTACTCTTGTAGTCACTTATTGACCAAGTGGTGTCAGCAAACGCATAGTCGAAGACCCTACCGCTGAGCCACCAGTGTAGGAAGCTGGCTCTCTATATAGTGTACTAAAATGAAGCTCACTGTACAGAGAATCCAGTGGATCCCCAATTGGTTTATAGAGGCAAGCGTAGATAATACTTACACTCTCTTTTGTTGCAGTGTGGGTGAGTAGTTAGGCTTATCAGAGGGTAGTGCGAAGCATTTGTTGTACTTATAGAGGCAATAAATGAGAAACACACTCAAAGAATAAATTTGAGACCAAATTAGAAAAATAACACTTCTTTTTATATATGTTTTAATATCAAGAACTACCATCAAAGGTAAGTACAGTTTTCAATAGCAATACTCACAGGTAAGTAAAACGTTCAAACCTGTGCGCTTTTACATGCAATACAATCCTATGGAAGGAAAAGTCAAAGATGCCATAAAGGTAGGTACAGTCAGTTTCAGGAGTTCACCGTCAGGGTTCGGAGATCTAGTGGGCCAAGGTCCAAAGTACTACTGGTAGTTTTTCAGGAACCACCTCGGTTATAACAAAAGCAGGGTGCTGGTGAGGCTGGAGGCTGGCAGCTGGCGTGCAACGGTGAAGGGGGGCCGCCCAAAACAGGCTGCACAAGGGGACTTGCGAATAAGTCAGAGGGCTCCCAAATGGGGGCATAGGTCACAAGGGGTCTTGGAGCAAGGGGGCACAGCTGATTCTTTAGGACCTGTGCCGGAGCGGCTTGGGTACAGAGTGGTTAGGTCAGCTGGGCCAGGTGCGCAAAGATGTACCTCGCAGTCAGGGACAAACAGCTGGCAGGGGAAAAATCAAAGCAACTGGGCCACTCTCAAAGGGGATCTCAGTGATGCTGATGTCCCTCAGTGGCTACTTGGTCCTGGTGCAGTGAGAATCCGACTGGACTTTCACTATTGGTGTGTGGTGCAGTGCTTTCATTACCCCAGGGGTTGATGCTGCATGGCTTCGGTTGGTCCTGGTGTCTTCACACTCAATGGGGAGATAGATCTGACCTTCCAGAATATGAGTACCTTCTCCTGGTCATCTGCAGTGTTGATCGGGCCATGGAGCTGCAAGGCAGTGAAAAGAGGTCAACATGTCAGTTCCTGCAGACTGCAGGGGAGTAGCCCCTAATCTTACAAATTTTCCCGCCTGTCATGTAGTTTAAAGTGGGATCAGGATGTGGGGGTGAGCACCTTTACTATCCGGAGAGGCCTGGGGTCGCATATCAGAGGCGGCAGGGCATTTGAAACTTCCCACTCTGGAATGCCCATCCTGCTTGGAGGAGGTGTGAACACCTCTTTCCAGAGCAGGCTTTGTTCCTGACCTCTGAGATCAAAGACTCACCTCAGGAGGTCAGAAACTTGTCTATGGTGGCGGGCTGGTCGAGACCCGTCAGTCAACACACTAGTAGTCGTTCGGTTTTTAGAGAGAACTTCTAAGGTGCTCTCTGGGTGTATTTCCTAATAAATCCAGCACTGGCATCCGTTTGGGTTTAATTTTTATTTTTTTACTTTTTTTTATTGAACATGAGCTCCATACAGCATAAAGTAGAGAGTAAGTTGACAATTGATATCCTTCTATAAATCTTTGGTTTGGTACATTTCCGGAGAAACATATCCATCCATGTAAGAGTGGCGCTTTTTACGGCCCTTTATCATTTGGAAATCACACATTCGTCTCCCTGATTGCCTTCCCATCCCCCCTCCCGGAGGTCATCCCTGCCCCTCATTCAGCCATGTCCCCTGTTCTCTCGCCAGGCCCCCCACACTTTCTTCCACTTTTTGGGGCAACCTCTGGCTTTGCATATCACTTGTCAGTGTGGATTTATTAAGACGTGGTGTTTGGTAGCAAACACCTTGGGTATAGTGAAGCCATCATGTAGCTGGGGAACTCCTAATGATGAGTGTCCAACCATGTGTTGTTATGGTTTCCCTGTGCACTTGTAATATGTATGGGTGAACTTAGATATCACCGAAGCATATCTACTCTTGCAGATATGCCCACACATGGGTATAGTGCATCCTGCCTTAGGGCTGTAAGGCCTGCCATAGGGGAGACTTACTTATACCACATGTAGTGCTGGCAGGCATGGTACACAGGGATCTGTGCCATGTCGACATTTCAGTTTTCTCTGCACCAAAACACGCAAGCTGCAATGGCATTTTGCATGAGCTTGGTGAGGGATCCCTTAGGATGGCACAAGTTGTGCTGCCGCCCTTAGGGACCCTCTTTAGTTCCAAGGCCATAGGTACCGGGGGTACCACTCACTAGGGATTTACAGGGATCCTAAAGGGGTGTCAACTGTGGAACAATCATACAGTTTATGGAAAGAACACTGATACTGGGGACCTGATTAGCAAGAACCCAGTACACTTCCAGTCAATTTTGCACCAGCTATCAAGCAAAATGTGGGGGTAACCATGTAAAAAGGGGCACTTTCCTACAGTATTTATATACTAAAAACAATATTTTAACATACAGCAGTATGGACGATATTAAAGTATCATACATATCATATACTGAAAATTCCATACAATGGACTTTTCAGTATACTGGTACCCAATATTGTAGCATACATCATAAATAGGCCTTGCAAACCTAATCCCAATCTCATTTAATTTTCAGAGATAGATAACTACCTGTACCTAAGTTCAGCCGTGGACAGTCTGTGGTGACCCAGACAATAAGCAACCTTATGCCACTTAAATTGAATAATTTGATTTGTGGCTGTGCTACACACAGAATATAGGGGCTGTAGCAAATCCTACAAATACGCCTCATTTTCTTAGCTCTCCCAGTGGAGGGGATGTTTCTTCCCCTCCAGTCTCGGGCCACCACAGTTCCCTTCGAACCATGCGTCCTTGTCCCGGTCATTAAGCATGCAAGTCATTTTAATGAAGCACAATTATCTCAAAGTGGATGGAATACCCAGCTGGAAAGGCCATTTAATAATAAACATGCATATGCAAAATCTACAAAAGCATCAAAAATCAAAATGGAAAGGAAAAGCTGGAGGTGGACCAGCAGGTGCTGCAGGTCTTTCCTTTGGCCACACTGGCTCTACCTACATTTTCTTTAGAGATATGGTTTGCCTGGCCCCCATTACTTATACCATTATAAGAGTAGCATGTACTTCCAACAACTTTATGGTTACAAACGATAAAAGCTATTAAACTAAACTCTAAACCACCAAAGCAATTTGCTAAAAAAAAAGATCGTGAGCATGGTTGCACCTGAGATTCTTCATCATGAACAAAATGCATGGCTGCGTAAGACTGCCTTACTTGACACAGCAGTAAGAAATTTGGAGGGGATACATAGCAAACAAAGTGGTGGAATCGATGGTCACTAAGTACTTTGTTGGAAAATGGTTTCTGCTTACAATGGGCATCCCCCCACCCCGAAAAACATGCAAAATATGCCCTCACGAGAAGATACGTTTCTTGATGGGATTGCTAGGAGCAATGCTCTATAAATATTTGGAATCCTTGTGCAACGAGCATCATCACAGACTAGGTAACATACTTATATTTTATGTTCATGTTTCAATGAAAAGAGGAAGAAAATATATATAATACTATGAGAAAGCTTGGCATCTTGGGAAGAGACAGAATGATAGCCTACTCCTAAGAGCTAATGAAAAGTATGTTAGTGAAAGAGTTGTAAACACAAGATGGTGGACGGAGTGCTGAAACTTTTCAACCACTCTCCCCCAGTCACAGATCTGTATTTAATCCATCATTCTTTTGCTCACTATGCCACCCCAGCTTGGACCCAGCCATATGCAAATCAGTGTTGACCCAGTTCTTCATGGGAACAGTCCAGCCCGAACTGCTAGGCCAGGTTGAAAGAGTTGCACAACAACTTAGAGAATCCTTGGGGAAAAAAACAAATTGATGAAATGATTATCAAGTCAGCATCTAAATTAACTTTATTTGCCTTTCACAATCCTACCTGAATAGACAATTAGAATAAATACGAACCACTGCATAAAAGGAACACTAGATCAAACTGAGGATGGTTAAATCTGTGGAGCCTATAAGGGGATGCTGACATGCAACAAATGAAGGTTCAGCCCATTGTCTTTAAATCTTAGTCTTCATTATTTTGGTACTGCTTCTCTCCCTCCTGTACAGCACCAAGGAACCACACTGTATATATAATTTTACGATCTATGTCTATGTCACTCTAACGGAAGATTTTCCAATTTCATTCAATTTTAATTAATAATTCCTTAAATAGATACTCAATCATATATTTCAAATTTGAGTCCGCTATATTTGTAATACATTTATGAATAACTTTTATTCTATGTATTTTGGAATTTTGTGCTGTCCCTTCTTCAGGAGTTTTATTGATGATTACCTATAAAGCAATTCAATGTGTTTTCAATTTAACCCAGAATTATTTTTCCAACACACCATCTGTTCAAAAAACTAAATCTTAATGTTTTACAGAATCTTAATGTCCTCTTTCATACCTCAAATAGCAGTACCACTAAAATGTCATTTGTTACATATTGTTGAAATAAAATATTCTGGAGAATTATTGCCAGGACAAATATTTTGGCAGTTATAATTTAGTATGCAATAATAGTGTCTGGTAACTATTAGGTCAAGGTTAGAGTTGAGTTAGGTTCGGTGCTAGTGTTAGTTTTAGGGTTAAATGTATGTTTAATAATAGGTTTAAGTTTAGGTTTAAAGTTAATTTCAGGGTTACGTATAGGTTCAGGGCTAGGATTAGTTTCAGGAATAGGGTCAGGTTAAGAACAATGGTTTGGTTCATGGGATGGGGGTATGTTTAGAATTAGGACTAGGTATGGTATACTTTTAGTATGTTCTGTATGTTTTACAGGTGCATGGTATTTATATACTAAAAACAATACTAGCACCTACAGAGGTATAGACGATATTCAGTATCATACATAGTATATTCTGAAAAATCCTGTGTACCACAGTTTTTAAGTACTCAATATCGTACCATAAAACCTCTCTATTACAGTCCTAAGTAATTTGATGCAAAAATGTATTCACAGCGCGTCCTGGTTGATTTCTCGCTCAGATATAATTCTAGTGACACTTAAATGGGTGGCATTGAAGATTTTTTATCAAGTATACCTAGCATCAGTGTGGTACTACACTTTATCACGGGGGGATTATTCATATATTTCTGAATCTTGACAGCATTCTGTGACAGTACAGGTAAGACGTTGGAAATTGAGAAACATTTTTACTCCTAAAGCATGTTTATTACATAGTACAATTACTGCGTCATAGAAACGGTTACCTTCCTATTTTAGCCATACTTAACACCATTTGTTTGACTTTATTTTTCAATAGTTCTGCTTCGTTTTGCCTCCCTTTGAGATTGTGTTTTCCCATATTTACTATCAGAAGCTTTTTCTTTACAACGTTTTGTAAAAGTATTCTAGTAGGGATACAGCTGATACAACCTCGTGAGCTCCGTGGCGTAGCTAGAGCTTTTGCCGTCCGGGGCGATCCCTGAGTTTGCAGCCCAGTGACAGCCGGTGCAGGTAAGAGCGGGTGGAGGCAACTGACAATAACGAGCGGGGGAAAGAGATGACAGACGATGACGAGGGGGGAATAAAAGAAAACAAGCATTTGCAATGCAATAGGTCTCGCATTTACGCGAGTTTGAGCTATTGACATTGCAAATGACAATGCCTTTTATTTTTGTTTTCATTTGTAAAACATAAATAAAAGACATTGTCATTATACAATGCCAACAGCTTAACCCCGTCCCTGCTAGGCCTTTTCCCCTCCTGTGCTAAGCCTTTTTTGGGCTATTTGGGGTAGTGCGCGCTTAGGCCCCTGTAACTTTTTGACCACATTAGGTACGCACGCCAAATTTGCTTCCTTTTCTTCCAACATCATGGGGATTCTAAAGGTACCCAGGGTTTGTGGATTCTCCTAGAGGGTTCCCAGAAATTAGTCAAAATACAGCAAAATTTTGGTTTTTTTGTGAAAAATGGGGAAAAGTGGCTGCAAATGAAAGCGTCTGGGTTTTTCTCTGCAAATGATATAAAAAAAGGGTTTGTGGGGCTGAAATCTCAATTTCTCCAGCTTTTAGGGAATGACAGATTTTTGTCAGAAATCCAACATTTTTTACACAGTTTTGACATTTTTCTGGGACATACCCTATTTTTGCTATTTTTTGTGCTTTCAACCTCCTTCCAGATAATGGTAGAAATGGGTAGAAAAGCAATAATGGATCCTGGAAAGATATACATTTTTGAAAAGTAGACATAATTCTGAATTCAGCAAGGGGTCATTTGTGTAGATCCATCAAGGTTTCTTTATAGAAACTAACAGGTAAATATAGGAAAAATTAAAAATTTGTTGAAAAAAGCAGCCTTTTGAGTCAACGTTTTCACCTGTAACTTCTTCGAATTATGACATCTCTTTGATAGCAATGTACCGTTACATCCGGTGGACCTTCCTGGTTGTGGGGATATATAGGACTTGTAGGTTCACCAAGAGCCCAACGAACCCAGAGTAAAAAACTGAGCAGCATTTTGTAATGTTTTTCTTTTTTTGTTCCGGGTATATAGCAATTATTGTGGGAAAATGTATACATGGAAAAATCGGTATGAAAGACACCTATGTATTTCTGAAATGGGAACAAATTACAGAGTTTAGAAACAGTGCATATTTGGACATTTTCGAAATTGGGAATACTCATACATGCATGACAATTATTGGTCATTTTTCAAAATGACTTTTTTTTTACACAATGTCTTTCATTTGGAAGGGAGAAATGCATCAAAAATCAATAGGTAATAACAGTTGCTTTACAAATCTGAACTACCCTAAGTCTCCCGATAAAAATGGTACCTCACTTGTGTGGGTAGGCATAGTGCCCACGACAGGAAGTGGCTCAAAACCTAAGGTGAACACACCACATTTTCACACTGAAAATTTACACTTTTTGCGAAGAGTCTAGCTGTAGTTTTTGAACCCTAGCCCTGCCGGCACCTAGGGAAACCTAGCAAACCTATACATTGTTGAAAACTAGACACCCAGGGGAATCCAGGATGGGGTGACTTGACTGCCTCCCACCATGGTCTGTTACCCAGAATCCCTTGCAAACGTAATAAATTGACAAATAAAACACATTTTCCCCATATTTCTGTGATGGAAAGTTCTGGAATCTGCGTGGATCCACAAATTTCCACCCACCCCGCGTTCCCCAAAGTCCTACGAGAAAAATGGTACCTCACTTGTGCGGGTCGGCATAGTGCCCGCGACAGGAAACGGTGCAAAACGCAACGTGGTCACACCTCAATTTTGCAGTGAAAAATGACCCTTTTTTGGCAAAGTGACTAGCTGTAGTTTTTGAACCCTGGCTCTGCCGGCACCTAGGGAAACCTAGCAAACCTATACATTTTTGAAAACTAGACACCCAGGGAAATCCAGGATGGGGTGACTTGACTGCCTCCCACCATGGTCTGTTACCCAGAATCCCTTGCAAACGGAAAAAATTGACAAAAAAAACACATTTTCCCCACATTTCTGTGTTGGAAAGTTCTGGAATCTGCATGGATCCACAAATATCCACCCACCCCACGTTCCCCAAAGTCCTACGAGAAAAATGGTACCTCATTTGTGCGGGTCGGCCTAGTGCCCGCGACAGGAAACGGCGCAAAACGCAACGTGGTCACACCTCAATTTTGCAGTGAAAAATGACCCTTTTTTGGCAAAGTGACTAGCTGTAGTTTTTGAACCCTAGCCCTGCCGACACCTAGAGAAACCTAGCAAACCTATACAGTTATTAAAACTAGACACCCAGGGGAATCCAGGATGGGGTGACTTGACTGCCTCCCACCATGGTCTGCTACCCAGAATCCCTTGCAAACGTAAAAAATTGACAAAACACATTTTCCCCACATTTCTGTGATGGAAAGTTCTGGAATCTGCGTGGATCCACAAATTTCCACCCAGCACGCATTCCCCAAAGTCCTACGAAAAAAATGGTACCTCACTTGTGCGGGTCGGCATAGTGCCCGCGACAGGAAACGGCGCAAAACGCAACGTGGTCACACCTCAATTTTGCAGTGAAAAATTACCCCTTTTTGGCAAAGTGACTAGCTGTAGTTTTTGAACCCTAGCCCTGCCGGCACCTAGGGAAAGCTAGCAAACCTATACATTTTTGAAAACTAAACACCCAGGGGAATCCAGGATGGGGTGACTTGACTGCCTCCCACCATGGTCTGTTACCCAGAATCCCTTGCAAACGTAATAAATTGACAAATAAAACACATTTTCCCCATATTTCTGTGATGGAAAGTTCTGGAATCTGCGTGGATCCACAAATTTCCACCCACCCCGCGTTCCCCAAAGTCCTACGAGAAAAATGGTACCTCACTTGTGCGGGTCGGCATAGTGCCCGCGACAGGAAACGGCGCAAAACGCAACATGGTCACACCTCAATTTTGCAGTGAAAAATGACCCTTTTTTGGCAAAGTGACTAGCTGTAGTTTTTGAACCCTGGCTCTGCCGGCACCTAGGGAAACCTAGCAAACCTATACATTTTTGAAAACTAGACCCCCAGGGAAATCCAGGATGGGGTGACTTGACTGCCTCCCACCATGGTCTGTTACCCAGAATCCCTTGCAAACGGAAAAAATTGACAAAAAAAACACATTTTCCCCACATTTCTGTGTTGGAAAGTTCTGGAATCTGCATGGATCCACAAATATCCACCCACCCCACGTTCCCCAAAGTCCTACGAGAAAAATGGTACCTCATTTGTGCGGGTCGGCCTAGTGCCCGCGACAGGAAACGGCGCAAAACGCAACGTGGTCACACCTCAATTTTGCAGTGAAAAATGACCCTTTTTTGGCAAAGTGACTAGCTGTAGTTTTTGAACCCTAGCCCTGCCGACACCTAGAGAAACCTAGCAAACCTATACAGTTATTAAAACTAGACACCCAGGGGAATCCAGGATGGGGTGACTTGACTGCCTCCCACCATGGTCTGCTACCCAGAATCCCTTGCAAACGTAAAAAATTGACAAAACACATTTTCCCCACATTTCTGTGATGGAAAGTTCTGGAATCTGCGTGGATCCACAAATTTCCACCCAGGACGCATTCCCAAAAGTCCTACGAAAAAAATGGTACCTCACTTGTGCGGGTCGGCATAGTGCCCGCGACAGGAAACGGCGCAAAACGCAACGTGGTCACACCTCAATTTTGCAGTGAAAAATTACCCCTTTTTGGCAAAGTGACTAGCTGTAGTTTTTGAACCCTAGCCCTGCCGGCACCTAGGGAAAGCTAGCAAACCTATACATTTTTGAAAACTAAACACCCAGGGGAATCCAGGATGGGGTGACTTGACTGCCTCCCACCATGGTCTGTTACCCAGAATCCCTTGCAAACGTAAAAAATTGACCAAAAAAACACATTTTCCCCATATTTCTGTGATGGAAAGTTCTGGAATCTGCGTGGATCCACAAATTTCCACCCACCCCGCGTTCCCCAAAGTCCTATGAGAAAAATGGTACCTCACTTGTGCGGGTCGGCATAGTGCCCGCGACAGGAAACGGCGCAAAACGCAACATGGTCACACCTCAATTTTGCAGTGAAAAATTACCCTTTTTTGGCAAGGTGACTAGCTGTAGTTTTTGAACCCTAGCCCTGCCGACACCTAGGGAAACCTAGCAAACTTATACAGTTATTAAAACTAGACACCCAGGGGAATCCAGGATGGGGTGACTTGACTGCCTCCCACCATGGTCTGCTACCCAGAATCCCTTGCAAACGTAAAAAATTGACAAAACACATTTTCCCCACATTTCTGTGATGGAAAGTTCTGGAATCTGCGTGGATCCACAAATTTCCACCCAGCACGCGTTCCCCAAAGTCCTACGAGAAAAATGGTACCTCACTTGTGCGGGTCGGCATAGTGCCCGCGACAGGAAACGGCGCAAAACGCAACGTGGTCACACCTCAATTTTGCAGTGAAAAATGACCCCTTTTTGGCAAAGTGACTAGCTGTAGTTTTTGAACCCTAGCCCTGCCGGCACCTAGGGAAACCTAGCAAACCTATACATTTTTGAAAACTATACACCCAGGGGAATCCAGGATGGGGTGACTTGACTGCCTCCCACCATGGTCTGTTACCCAGAATCCCTTGCAAACGGAAAAAATTGACAAAAAAAACCACATTTTCCCCACATTTCTGTGTTGGAAGGTCTGGAATCTGCGTGGATCCACAAATATCCACGCACCCCACGTTCCCCAAAGTCCTACGAGAAAAATGGTACCTCACTTGTGCGGGTCGGCCTAGTGCCCGCGACAGGAAACGGCGCAAAACGCAACGTGGTCACACCTCAATTTTGCAGTGAAAAATGACCCTTTTTTGGCAAAGTGACTAGCTGTAGTTTTTGAACCCTAGCCCTGCCGACACCTTGGGAAACCTAGCAAACCTATACAGTTATTAAAACTAGACACCCAGGGGAATCCAGGATGGGGTGACTTGACTGCCTCCCACCATGGTCTGCTACCCAGAATCCCTTGCAAACGTAAAAAATTGACAAAACACATTTTCCCACATTTCTGTGATGGAAAGTTCTGGAATCTGCGTGGATCCACAAATTTCCACCCAGCACGCGTTCCCCAAAGTCCTACGAGAAAAATGGTACCTCACTTGTGCGGGTCGGCATAGTGCCCGCAACAGGAAACGGCGCAAAACTCAACGTGGTCACACCTCAATTTTGCAGTGAAAAATGACCCTTTTTTGGCAAAGTGACTAGCTGTAGTTTTTGAACCCTAGCCCTGCCGGCACCTAGGGAAACCTAGCAAACCTATACATTTTTGAAAACTAGACACCCAGGGGAATCCAGGATGGGGTGACTTGAGTGCCTCCCACCATGGTCTGTTACCCAGAATCCCTTGCAAACAAAAAAATTGACAAAAAAAACACATTTTCCCCACATTTCTGTGACGAAAAGTTCTGGAATCTGCATGGATCCACAAATTTCCACCCACCCCGCGTTCCCCAAAGTCCTACGAGAAAAATGGTACGTCACTTGTGCGGGTCGGCATAGTGCCCGCGGCAGGAAACGGCACAAAACGCAACGTGGTCACACCTCAATTTTGCAGTGAAAAATGACCCTTTTTTGGCAAAGTGACGAGCTGTAGTTTTTGAACCCTAGCTCTGCCGGCACCTAGGGAAACCTACCAAACCCATGCATTTCTGAAAATTAGACACCCGGCGGCTTCCAGGGAGGTATGGCTTGCGTGGATCCCCCAACGTTTCCTTACCCTGAATCTCCTGCAAACCTCAATTTTTGCTGAAAAAATCACTTTTTTCACACATTTTGGGGTGGGAAAGTTGTGGCATCACCGGGCTCACACAAATTTACCACCACTCAGCAATCCCCCAGGTCTCCCGGTAAAAATGGTGCTTCACTTGTGTGGGAGGCCCAAGTACCCGCGGCAGGCAAGGGCCCAAAACGTAGTGAGGCGACATCAAAATGGCCTATCGCAAACCCACCTGGTTTTGCAAGGGGGGTCACTTGGGTTTTTGGCCCGGTGCTCGGTGGCCATCTAGGGAAACCTACCAAACCCACGCATTTCTGAAAACTAGACACCCGGCGGCTTCCAGGGAGGTATGGCTTGCGTGGATCCCCCAATGTTTCCTTACCCAGAATCCCCTGCAAACCTCAATTTTAGCTGGAAAAATCACTTTTTTCACACATTTTGGGGTGGGAAAGGTATGGCTTGTGTGGATCCCCCAACGTTTCCTTACCCAGAATCCCCTGCAAACCTCAAGCCCAAAATGTAGTGAGGTGATGGCCGCCGAGCACCAGGCCAAAAACCCAAGTGACACCCCCTTGCAATTTTTTTTCAGCTAAAATTGAGGTTTGCAGGGGATTCTGGGTAAGGAAACGTTGGGGGATCCACGCAAGCCATACCTCCCTGGAAGCCGCCGGGTGTCTAGTTTTCAGAAATGTGTGGGTTTGGTAGGTTTCCCTAGATGGCCGCCGAGCACCGGGTCAAAAACCAAAGTGACCCCCTTTGCAAAACCAGGTGGTTTTGCGATAGGCCATTTTGATGTCACCTCACTACGTTTTGGGCCCTTGCCTGCCGCGGGTACTTGGGCCTCCCACACAAGTGAGGCACCATTTTTACCGGGAGACCTGGGGGAACGCTGGGTGGTGGTACATTTGTGTGAGCCCGGTGATGCCACAACTTTCCCACCCCAAAATGTGTGAAAAAAGTGATTTTTTTCAGCTAAAATTGAGGTTTGCAGGGGATTCTGGGTAAGGAAACATTGGGAGATCCACGCAAGCCATACCTCCCTGGAAGCCGCCGGGTGTCTAGTTTTCAGAAATGCGTGGGTTTGGTAGATTTCCCTAGATGGCCACCGAGCACCGGGTCAAAAACCAAAGTGACCCCCCTTGCAAAACCAGGTGGTTTTGCGATAGGCCATTTTGATGTCACCTCACTACGTTTTGGGCCCTTGCCTGCCGCGGGTACTTGGTCCTCCCACACAAGTGAGGCACCATTTTTACCGGGAGACCTGGGGGAGCGCTGGGTGGTGGTAAATTTGTGTGAGCCCGGTGATGCCACAACTTTCCCACCCCAAAATGTGTGAAAAAAGTGATTTTTTTTCAGCTAAAATTGAGGTTTGCAGGGGATTCTGGGTAAGGAGACGTGGGGGGATGCACGCAAGCCATACCTCCCTGGAAGCCGCCGGGTGTCTAGTTTTCAGAAATGCGTGGGTTTGGTAGGTTTCCCTAGATGGCCGCTGAGCACCGGGCCAAAAGCCAAAGTGACCCCCCTTGCAAAACCAGATTAACTATTGTTCCTACAGCGTGAGAATTTTGGAATAAAATTGCAAAGAAAATGTGGCAGACATTTTGAGGTTTGCAGGACATTGGGGATAAAAAAAACTTTTTGAATTCACAAGAGAGACATCACCACGAACTCCCATGGGTTTTCGACAATATCTACAGTTGGTGGGTTATTCTTACATGGAAAGTGTACCTTGGCAGAGAAACTAAAGACAAAGATTGCTGCACAACCATCTATTCCTCAAACACACACACATACTGGTTGGATTTGGCACGAGGGCGAGTCATGGTTAAGTGTATTCAATTTTATTAACTAGAGATTTCACAAAAATGAAATGCACTGTCAATAATTAAATTCACAAAAAACCAAACCAATGACACGCAGCTCGTGAGCTGTAAAGCCACGTCAAGGCACCAACCACTTTACAGGCCATTCACACACCTTTCATACGTGATACAAACAAGACCATTCGCACCACCAGGTACAAAAGCAACACAGTACAAAATTCACCAAAAAGGGACAAGGTACACCCTGCTTCAGAAAGACAAATATTACTGCACAGCCATCTAATCCGCAAGCACACATACATACTAGTTGGATTTGGCACGAGGGTGAGTGATGGTTCAGTAGATACAATTGTATTAGCAAGTGATTTCACAAAACATGAAATGCACTGGTAATAATTGAAAGGGCGAGAAACTGAACCATTGACTCACAGCTCGTGAGCTGTAAAGGTACGACAAGGCACCAACCTCTTTACAGGCCATTCATACACCTTTCATACGTGTGAGACATACAAAACCATTCACACCGCCAGCCGCGGGCCCATCACATAACAAAACTCACACCAGCACACAGCGCCATTCAAGGGCCCATCACTTTCACACGCCCACAATCCAGACACAGCAACTAAACATGCTGATGGATTGCGTGGAGTGGCACTCGGCTAGCAGTGTGTGTAGTGACCAGCAGAAAGTCACTACTCACACACAGCCAGCCGAGCTCCAGTCCACACACACCGCTAGCAGAGCGCCTGTCCACACACCGCTAGCAGAGCACCAGTCCACGCACAACGCTAGCCAAGCGCCAGTCCAGGCACACCGCCAGCCAATCGCCAGTCCAGGCACACCGCCAGCCAATTGCCAATCCACGCACACCGCCAGCCAAGCTCCAGTCCACGGACACCTCCAGCCAAGCACCAGTCCGCACACACCACCAGTCCATGCACACCGCCAGCCAAGTACCAGTCCACGCACACCGCCAGCCAAGCTCCAGTCCACGCACACCACCAGCCAAGCTCCAGTCCACGGACACCACCAGCCAAGCACCAGTCCGCACACACCACCAGTCCACGCACACCGCCAGCCAAGTACCAGTCCAAGGACACCTCCAGCCAAGCACCAGTCCGCACACACCACCAGTCCATGCACACCGCCAGCCAAGTACCAGTCCACGCACACCGCCTGCCAAGCTCCAGTCCACGCACACCACCAGCCAAGCTCCAGTCCACGGACACCACCAGCCAAGCACCAGTCCGCACACACCACCAGTCCACACACACCGCCAGCCAAGTACCAGTCCACGGACACCTCCAGCCAAGCACCAGTCCGCACACACCACCAGTCCATGCACACCGCCAGCCAATTGCCAATCCACGCACACCGCCAGCCAAGCTCCAGTCCACGGACACCTCCAGCCAAGCACCAGTCCGCACACACCACCAGTCCATGCACACCGCCAGCCAAGTACCAGTCCACGCACACCGCCTGCCAAGCTCCAGTCCACGCACACCACCAGCCAAGCTCCAGTCCACGGACACCACCAGCCAAGCACCAGTCCGCACACACCACCAGTCCACGCACACCGCCAGCCAAGTACCAGTCCACGCACACCGCCAGCCAAGCCCCATTCCACGCACACCGCCAGCCAAGCTCCAGTCCACGCACACCACCAGCCACGCACCAGTCCACGCACACCGCCAGTCCATGCACACCGCCAGTCCACGCTCACCGCCAGCCAAGCACCATTCCACGCACACCACCAACCAAGTGCCAGTCCACACACACCAACAGCCAAGCGCAAGCCTACACACACCGCCATCACATTTAGGATTTTTTTAGAAAAAAATAAAAACACAAACAAATCGCAAATAGATACAAATCTTCTAACAGAAAATCAGCAACTAAATACATTGCACTAACACCAGCCTTGAAACAGAATCAAATTATCCAAAGAATACAGACCAGGCAGTTCACTTTACCACTCATGAATGCTCCCAATAATTCTTTCGCGTGTGGTACGCTCTAAAACAAGCAGGGAGACACAGTGCAGGATGAGAAGGACAGTCGGGGCAGTACATACGACTCTCCTTCTGCGTACCTCTTCGCCAACAGACTCTACATCTCCTACTGGGAAAATCTTTTGAGGGTGTGGGAGGAATGTGATCTGGAAAGTGGCTATCTTTCAATCTAGCAACATCCTCCACCACTCCAACTCTAGGAACACTTGCCTGTTCCACTACAACAAGGCTGCCTATTACAGACTCCTGAAACTTAGCAAAAGTCATCTTTGACTCAGGGCAAGAATCCTGGAACACAACAAAAGCATTAAACATTGCCAAGTGGAAAAGATGGATAGCCAACTTCTTGTACCAAATGTAAGCCTTACGAAGAGCAGTGTAAGGTTCAAACCTCTGATCTACTCTGTCAACACCACCCATGTGCCTATTATAGTCTAAAATGCACACAGGTTTGCGCGCTTCAGCGACCTGACCCCAAACAGTCACAGGTGTAGTGCTTTCATATGGATGGTAGTCAGCATGTAGACATCTCTCCTGTCTGAAAACTTCACAGCAAGAAGCTCCTGGCAACGCAACGCACTGCACTGTCCCCGCACAAGCTTTTGACAAACAAGTTCTTTCGGGAAACCTTTACGGTTAGAGTGGATTGTGCCACAAGCAACAGTGTCCACTTTGGCCAATTCCCTGAACAACCGCACACCAGTGTAGAAGTTATCTACATATAAATGGTGGTCTTTGTTAAAAAATCCTCTACCAAGTTCCCAAACAATTTTCTCAGTCACTCCAAAAGTGGACGGACAACCAGGGAGGTTAATCCTAGATTCCTTACCGGTGTACACCCTGAAATTAGACACATATCCAGTCCTACTGTCACACAGCATATACAGCTTTATTCCATAGCGTGCCCTCTTACTAGGAATGTATTGCCTAAAAACCAAGCGGCCCTTGAACAACACCAAAGACTCATCCACTGCAATTTCTTTCCCAGGGGCATAAATCTCAGAAAATCGATCAACAAAGTGATCAAGGGAGGAGCCTAGCGCGCAACCAAGATGGCCGCGTAGGTGCGAGGCTCCCGAGGACCTCCGCAACCTCCTACATTTATCCTGTATTCATCCTGCCTCGGTTGAGGGGACTGTGTTGGTGAGCCTGAGCTGAGGTGGTACCCGTTTCTCATTCTCAAATCGGACCTCGGGTGCCGGAGTGAGCACCGATTGAAGTTTGCGGCCTTCTCCTCGCCGGACCCCGGATTTGCGCTGGGGGGTGACCTGGTGGCAAAGTGAACAACAACGGCGGGCTGGGCCTGGCGGGTCGCGTACCCCGCACTTTCGCTTTCACTTTCGCACCCCCTCGCCTTCTTTGCGAGTGAGATCGCGGAGCTCTTTGCGTTGGTGTGGCCTCGCTGCGGGACCCTGCCTGCCTGCCGGCTGTGACCCACCCCGCCGATCTGGGGTGGCCCCCCCCGGAGCTTGTGGCCCCGATTGCCTGCCCTCTACGGCGTCGCTGGTGCGAGTGTGAGAACTGTGGCGATGGCCACGAAACAAGATGGAGATCGATCAAAGACCAAGTCGACCAGGCGTGGCGCCGTACATCAGGCCAACATCATGGACCGCTATACCCTCCAGAGGGGATCTCCTGGCCCTTCTGATGCCCCGGACTTGCCCACGGATCTGACTCTGCAAGACGTCATGGGCGCCATTGCCGAGATGAAGGCCTCGGTGGGCCAGCGGTTCGATACCCTGGCACATAAGATCGACGCGGTCCTCGTGAATGTTGGCCTGGTGAGGGCTGATCTCTCTAAGACCAACGACCGGGTTGATTCTTTGGCCCAAACCGCATCGGGCCTCACGACTGAGGTGGCGGCCCTACAAACGGAGGTGCGCCGACTTCGTCCGGCGAGTGCACTTATGGATCGGCGCCTTGAGGATTCCGAGAGTCGGGCCCGGAGGAACAACATCCGCATCATCGGGGTACCCGAGGGACGGGAGGAAGCGGCGGCGGATCTATTTGTGGAAGACCTGATCGCTACCCATCTCCAGCCTCGGGGACTGAGTACATTTTTTGCCGTGGAGAGGGCCCACAGAGTTCCCGGGGGAAGGCCGAAGGTCGGAGCCCCTCCGCGACCTCTCATTGCCCGGATTTTTAACTTTCGGGACAGGGACGCGATCTTGCAAGCCTCCAGACTGCAAGGGCCGATTAAGCTGGAAAATATGGAGGTGAACTTTTACCCTGATTTTACCCAAGCGGTCCAAAAGCAGAGACTGAGCTTCCTGGGCGTCAAGCGCCGACTTCGGGACATGAACCTAAAATATGCCATGCTCTTCCCGGCCAAGCTGCGAGTGGATGGTCGCACGCACTTTTTTGATCGCCCCGAAGCGGCGGGGGACTGGCTGGATACTCTGTCTGGGGATCGTGATCGAGATGGCGGGGGGGGGGGGCGGCGGGAGGAGACGGCCCACTGGATCAGGACTGAGGGGTTGATATTGGTCCTCACTCTGGACGACTATGATGCCACTTTCGACCAAGCTTCTGTCTTTGTTCTTTCCTCTCCCATGGAGGTTGGGTGGGGTCTGGAAGGGGTACTCTTTCCTCCTCTAGGGGGTCTAGCTAGTTTCATTATATAGGGGCGACAGGCACACTGCAAGTTGGGGGGGCTGTCCGGGCTCGTGCAGGGGTGCAGGGAGGGGGGAGTTTTGTTGGGGCGGATGGGTTGTTGTGGGGTGTTGTTCGTTTACACCACAAGGCAAATGTATCATTGTGTTATCTCTAAAGTGCTCTCTGGGGGACGAGTGATGGCTTCTGTTTATGATGGGGGGTAGGGGACTGAGTTTGTTGTCCTGGAATGTTAATGGACTGGGGGACAGGATAAAACGAGGTGTGGTCCTGCAGTTCTTGAAGCGAATTTCGCCCGATATAGTTTTTCTGCAGGAGACACACCTCATTGGCAACTCCTTTCGTGCTATGAATCGACGGGGCTACCGCCTTGTGGCCCATTCGGGCTTCACGTCTGGTTCAAGGGGTGTGGGCATTATGGTTAAGAACTCGCTCCCGTTGGAGATTGATGAGGTGCTCCATGATGACAGGGGACGTTACATGGTTTTGGTGGGCAGAATGGAGGGCAGAGTGGTCGTTTTTGTGTCAGTATATATCCCGCCGGGGCTGCAGACGACCACCTTTGCGGACCTGGGGCGCCTCCTCCTTGGCCTTCCGGAGGGGATTCTAGTGGTGGGGGGGGATTTCAATGCTGTGGTTTCCGGAAAGGTGGACCGTCACCCCCCTAGGGATCTCCCCCGGGCCCAGGCGTGGTTGCCTGGCCTCTTGGATACCTTGGGGCTGGTGGATTGTTGGCGTTTGAAACATCCCACGCAGCTACAGTACACCTTCCATTCCGGGGCTCATGGTAGTCTCTCACGGCTAGATTATGTCCTGGTTCCGGCGGCTCATGTGGGGAGGGTGGGACAGGTGAGCCATTTGGCACGGGGTATCTCGGACCACTCCCCGCTCTTGTTGCGCTTTGATATTCTTCCGAGGGGAGAGGGTAGGGTGGCCCCGATTAATCCCTGGTACCTGCGTGACCCCACCATTCGCGCGGAGCTGGTTAAATCCCTTAAGCGCTACTTTGACAAGAATGTGGGGTCTGTGTTGTCGGCGGTCTCACTGTGGGAGGCGTTCAAAATGGTACTCCGGGGAGAGGCCCTGTCCCTTATTTCCCACTCCCGGAGGCGCGAGCAGGAGGAGGTGACCCGTGTTGAAGCTGAGATAACCGAGTTGGAGGGTGATCTAGAATATGGGGTGACGGATGATAAATTACATGTTCTCCGACTCAAGCAAGCGGCCTATAAGGCCCTCGTCACGGAGGCGGCCAGGGGCCTCAGTAGAGAGCAACAGGGGAGACTGTACGATGTGGGTGATAAGGCTGGTAAATTGATTGCGTGGCTGGACAAAAAGGAGAGAGCGAGTCGAGTTGTCCCTTTGATTGAGAAACAGAATGGTGTGTGTGTCACTGAACCGGAAGAAATTGTTTCTTGCTTTGCAGACTTTTTCCGTGGGGTGTATTCCCCGGTGTCCTCCCGCTCTGAAGAGGATTCCCATGCCCTGCTCAGAGATATCGCGCTGCCTTCCCTTTCGGAGGAGGACAGAGTGTCGTTGGACGCCGCTCCAACTTCTGAAGAAATTGCCCTCGCCATACGCTCGGTCGCTTCCGGCAAGGCCATGGGTCCTAATGGTCTTCCCATCGAGTTGTATAAACTGCGACCGGATACGCTGGCACCACATCTCCGTGCTATGTTCCTTGCGGCCCACTCGACGGGTTCCCTCCCGCTAGACCAGCGTCTGGCTACAATTGTGGTTATCCACAAGGAGGGGAGGCCGCGGGACCGAGTTACATCATATCGGCCCATTTCGTTATTGAATGCGGAGCCCAAAATTCTTGCCAAGGTGTTGGCCAATCGGCTGGTCGGCGTAGTGTGTGACTTGATTCACCAGGATCAGTCCGGCTTCATCCCCCATCGCAACACAGCGCTTAACCTGCGGCGTTTGCATGGGGTGCTCGCACGTGTCCCGTACATACGGGAGCCGGCCATCTTGGCGTCCTTGGACGCCACTATGGCGTTTGACACACTGGAATGGCCATATATTTGGGCGACGCTCGCGAAATTTGGGTTTGGCCCTGGGTTTATCAGTTGGGTTAAATTGTTGTACTCTGGCCCGCTGGCACAGGTGGTCGTGAACGGTAGAGTATCGGCTCCGTTCGAGCTGGGCAGAGGCACGCGGCAGGGTTGCCCGTTATCGCCGCTCCTTTTCGCGCTCGCCTTGGAGCCCCTGGCGGAGTGGCTGCGGTGGGAACCTTCTATTCGTGGTCTCCGCTGGACCCCCGAGTATGAAGACCGCGTATCTCTATACGCTGACGATATTCTCCTGTACCTGGCTTCCCCACGTAAATCACTGATAGTACTGGTTGATGTATTGCATTCATTTGGTCTTAACTCCGGCCTTGTCATCAACTGGGCTAAATCGTGCGTCTATGTTCTCTCTGGGGAGGATCCTATCCTTCCGCGGGGCTGTCCTATCCAGATCGCCCCGCGGGGATTTCGGTACCTGGGTGTCTTCATTACCCTGGATGCGGAGGCCCGATATAGTCAGAACTTGCTTCCCCCCCTCCAGCGCCTGAAGGAGGATGTCGCACGTTGGAGGCGCTTGCCGCTCTCGCCGCTCGGCCGGGCGGCATTGTTTAAGATGATGTCGCTGCCGCGTTTCCTGTACGCTCTGCAGAACACAATGGACGTCGTCCCGGCGCGCTACTTCCGCGAAGTGGAGAGTTTGCAGCGCCGCCTGTTCTGGGAGGGGAGACCGCGTATCGCCCTGGCGAAGCTGACGCTCCCGTGGTATGACGGGGGGATTGCCCTCCCGGATATCAAACGGTATTATTGGGCCTCCCAGCTGGCTGCGATTAATCACGGCATGTACGGGCCCGCTCTAAACCCGGCCTTTGAAATGGATAGGATGTTACTGCCGGGCGGTGATTATAACCGAGCGCTTTACTCCAGCTCGCTCGACGCACGTCTGACGGGCCCCACGCGTGTCATGGTACGAGTGTGGCACGCGGCTAATGTAGCGATGGGGTGGAAAGATCGTTTGACCCGGGCGTCGCCACTATACGCATCTGAGCAGTTGGGCACCCTGTGGACTTCGAAGGGCTTCGAGAGGTGGGACATGATAGGCATCAGCAGGGTGGGTGATCTCTGGACTAGGGGGGGATTCAAAACGTTCGAGATGCTGCAGACGGAATTCCAGTTGCAGGACAGGGAGTACTTTCGGTATATGCAGATCCGTCATGCGCTAGGCTCCGTCTTCCCGGACGTTGCCTCCATCCCGGAGTATTCCCCTCTGGAGGACAGAGTGCTAGATGGACATGTACCGGAAAGCACGATTTCACTAATCTATAAAAAACTTATTAATGACCGCGCGGGATTGTTAACTAGCCTTCGTGAGGCATGGGTTGCCGATGGATTGGAGCTGGACGACGAGGACTGGGTCTCTGCGGTGGCCTCCCCGAAAGAGGTGGCCATACCGGCCCGCCTTCGCTTCGCCCAGCTCAAGATACTCCATAGGGTCTACGTCACGGGGCCAAGGCTATTGCGTATGGGCTATGCTGTGGACGGGCTGTGTAAGCGTGGGTGTGGTTCTTTGGGGACCTTTCTTCATATTTTGTGGGACTGCCCGGAGGTGGAGCGATTCTGGCGTGGTGTGCATGAGGTCCTGCGGGTGGTTACGCGTGTGTCGCTGCTGCCTGAAGCGAGGAGATGCCTTCTGAATGTGTGGGAACCAACCGACTACTCGGCGCCACAGACGTGGTGGGTGACTCTGGGATATATGGTGGGCAAACGCGACATTGCCCAACTGTGGGGTTCCCAGAGGTCGCCGACCGTCTCGGCCTGGAAGGACAACATGGACTGGTGCATGTTTCGGGAAAAGGTGGTGTATGTTGCGAGAGGTAAGCCTGGGACATGGGTGAAAGTATGGGGCCCCTGGAACGCCTACCGCGGGGGAATCTGTACCCCGCCGTTATTGCCCGATCCGTCTCCGGCCCCGTCCCCTTAGCCGGTTTATCGCCCCGGTACCGGGCACTGAGTCCACCTAGTCCCTGTCCTGACCTTTTCCCCCCCTTGATACTCCTATGGATTGGTAGGGTCCCCCTTCTAGGTGAGCACATGTTGCTGTTTCCGATTGTGGGTTGCCTTGTGGATTTGTTTCCTGTTGTTATTTATATCAAAAAGAAACCGTTATATGGGGTCCGGATGGTGTGGCTATCAACGCTGCTAACTCCTGTGCATTTCCCTTTGCCGCAGCATGCGCGCTATTGTTTGTACCATATGCTCCTTCTGTTTGCTAGCGGCCGGCCTGAAGGTTGTAGGCCCATCTTTGTATATTTTTTGAATTTTGTAATAAACGGTTTCAAAAAAAAAACAAAGTGATCAAGGACAGGCCTAATCTTAAAAAGACGGTCACAATCAGGGTGATCTCGTGGCAACGCTAAACCATTATCAACAAAATGCATCATCCGAAGCAGAAGCAAATACCTGTCACGACTCATGACTGCCGGAAAAATAGACGTTGCCATCAAGGGACTGCTAGACCAATATGAAGACATTGATGGCTTCCTTAGCAAGCCCATCAAAAAAGTTAAACCCAAGAACTTCTTCATCTCTTCAACATTTGTGGGAGTCCACCGGGTAGCTCTAGAGTGTGGCTTAAGACTGGCACTGTTGTCCCTCAAAAACTGTTCGGCATACAAATTAGTCTGCTCAACAATCTCTGCCAAAAACACATCGTCCATAAACAACTGAAAACAATTTACCGGCAAAAAGTTTTCAGTATTCACTCTAGACCCTGGAACACCAGAAAACTCTGGCAATGCCGGCTGCACCATGCCAGGGGCAACCCAGAGGTCATCACTTTCAAAGGGAAGCCTTGCAGCCCCAGCCTGCAGCCCAGATGCCTCTTGCCGCACTACACCAACGGGAAGCCTTGCAGCCGCAGGCTGCAGCCCAGAAGCCTCTTGCCGCACTACACCAACGGGAAGCCTTGCAGCCCCAGGCTGCAGCCCAGATGCCTCTTGCCGCACTATCGGCACATAAGTCTCCTCCTCTAACACAGGCACTTCATCCGCACTAAGAGTATCTTCATCATCCGATGACTCCATACGGAGAGAAAACTCACTGCCAGAATCATCCCCTGCCTCCTCTCCCTCAGATGCAGAGTCAGTTTCTGAACCAATATCAGAGGAAGACTCAAACAGCAAACCAACAACCTGCTGAGCAGTAATCCTGCGGCTAGCCATTATACTTACTAAGATTGAAGACTGCACAAACAAGTCAACAACAACCAACAATGTGCAAACCAAGTAAGTAAAGAAATGTGTACCTTTTATCACAATGATCAATGTACTCAAAAACTATAGAATTCAAGTACAAGAGACAGCTACACTCACCAGAACCTACTTTGCAGTGACACAGCAAAAACCAACGATATCCAACTAGAAAGAAGAAAAACAAAACAAATTACTCACAACACAACAAAATACACATCGAGCACAAATGCAAACAGTTTTTGCCAAGGGGTCGCTTCCTCATGCAGAAAAATACATCCCTGGTGTCTAGTGGGCTTTTCTGCCCCCCCTGGGAGCAGAAACGGACAGAAAGACGACCGATCTGCCCCCACGGGGGGCAGAAAAGTCTTCCCATTATTTATGCCCCAAAGGAAGCAACCCTTGCCCAAGGGGTCGCTTCCTAAATAAAAAAGAAGACATCCCTGGTGTCTAGTGGGCTTTTCTGACCCCCTTGGGAGCAGAAACGGACAGAAAGACTACCGATCTGCCCCCAGGGGGGGCAGAAAAGTCTTCCCATTATTTATGCTCCAAAGGAAGCGACCCTTGCCCAAGGGGTCGCTTCCTCATGCATAAAAAATACATCCCTGGTGTCTAGTGGGCTTTTCTGCCCCCCCTAGGGGCAGAAAGACGACCGATCTGCCCCCAGGGGGGACAGAAAAGTCTTCAAATAAATTAGGCCGCCAAGGAAGCGACCCTTGCCCAAGGGGTCGCTTCATAAATAACGAAAAAGACATCCCTGGTGTCTAGTGGACTTTTCTGCCCCCCCCCCTGGGTTGCAGAAACGGGCAGAAAGACGACCGATCTGCCCCCAGGGGGGGGGCAGAAAAGTCTTCAAATAAATTAGGCCGCCTAGGAAGCGACCCTTGCCCAAGGGGTCGCTTCCTAAATAAAAAAAAAGACATCCCTGGTGTCTAGTGGGCTTTTCTGCCCCCCCTGGGTTGCAGAAACGGGCAGAAAGACGACCGATCTGCCCCCAGGGGGGGGGCAGAAAAGTCTCCTAAATTATTAGGCCGCAAAGGAAGCGACCCTTGCCCAAGGGGTCGCTTCCTACATAACTGACTTGTGTATCCTCTGAGGCGGAAGCCGGAGGACTGTGTTCCCACTGATTTTTTAAAACTGCACTGTCTCACTTGTGTTTATTTTAAAAAATATAACTTAGAGCTCACCTGCTTGGAAGCGCCGAACTGAAACGCGCTCTCACAGCCCTCCCCGACCACACCTGACACAGCGACCAGCGCTGACTCAGGAAACGCCCAAAGGCGGTAGCCACGCCCACTGCGAGGCCACGCCCACCCACAGAGACTATAAAATACGCGAATCACAAGCGGACTGGACTTCTGACTTGTGTATCCTCTGAGGCGGAAGCCGGAGGACTGTGTTCCCACTGATTTTTTAAAACTGCACTGTCTCACTTGTGTTTATTTTAAAAAAAATATAACTTAGAGCTCACCTGCTTGGAAGCGCCGAACTGAAACGCGCTCTCACAGCCCTCCCCGACCACACCTGACACAGCGACCAGCGCTGACTCAGGAAACGCCCAAAGGCGGTAGCCACGCCCACTGCGAGGCCACGCCCACCCACAGAGACTATAAAATACGCGAATCACAAGCGGACTGGACTTCTGACTTGTGTATCCTCTGAGGCGGAAGCCGGAGGACTGTGTTCCCACTGATTTTTTAAAACTGCACTGTCTCACTTGTGTTTATTTTAAAAAATATAACTTAGAGCTCACCTGCTTGGAAGCGCCGAACTGAAACGCGCTCTCACAGCCCTCCCCGACCACACCTGACACAGCGACCAGCGCTGACTCAGGAAACGCCCAAAGGCGGTAGCCACGCCCACTGCGAGGCCACGCCCACCCACAGAGACTATAAAATACGCGAATCACAAGCGGACTGGACTTCTGACTTGTGTATCCTCTGAGGCGGAAGCCGGAGGACTGTGTTCCCACTGATTTTTTAAAACTGCACTGTCTCACTTGTGTTTATTTTAAAAAATATAACTTAGAGCTCACCTGCTTGGAAGCGCCGAACTGAAACGCGCTCTCACAGCCCTCCCCGACCACACCTGACACAGCGACCAGCGCTGACTCAGGAAACGCCCAAAGGCGGTAGCCACGCCCACTGCGAGGCCACGCCCACCCACAGAGACTATAAAATACGCGAATCACAAGCGGACTGGACTTCTGACTTGTGTATCCTCTGAGGCGGATGCCGGAGGACTGTGTTCCCACTGATTTTTTAAAACTGCACTGTCTCACTTGTGTTTATTTTAAAAAATATAACTTAGAGCTCACCTGCTTGGAAGCGCCGAACTGAAACGCGCTCTCACAGCCCTCCCCGACCACACCTGACACAGCGACCAGCGCTGACTCAGGAAACGCCCATAGGCGGTAGCCACGCCCACTGCGAGGCCACGCCCACCCACAGAGACTATAAAATACGCGAATCACAAGCGGACTGGACTTCTGACTTGTGTATCCTCTGAGGCGGAAGCCGGAGGACTGTGTTCCCACTGATTTTTTAAAACTGCACTGTCTCACTTGTGTTTATTTTAAAAAATATAACTTAGAGCTCACCTGCTTGGAAGCGCCGAACTGAAACGCGCTCTCACAGCCCTCCCCGACCACACCTGACACAGCGACCAGCGCTGACTCAGGAAACGCCCAAAGGCGGTAGCCACGCCCACTGCGAGGCCACGCCCACCCACAGAGACTATAAAATACGCGAATCACAAGCGGACTGGACTTCTGACTTGTGTATCCTCTGAGGCGGAAGCCGGAGGACTGTGTTCCCACTGATTTTTTAAAACTGCACTGTCTCACTTGTGTTTATTTTAAAAAATATAACTTAGAGCTCACCTTCTTGGAAGCGCCGAACTGAAACGCGCTCTCACAGCCCTCCCCGACCACACCTGACACAGCGACCTGCGCTGACTCAGGAAACGCCCAAAGGCGGTAGCCACGCCCACTGCGAGGCCACGCCCACCCACAGAGACTACAAATGGGCCGGCCATACCAGCGCAGCGGACGAGCGCAGCGGGAGCGCCGTTTGCGCGCCGAAGCCGCGCCAAAGCCAAGCCCGTCTGCGCCCGTCCGCGCACGACCGGGCCCAGGGCCAGAACCCCTGCCTGTAACATCCCACCCTTATGCAAGCTACTCTCGTAGAGAACTCCTAAGTCTCAGACCCCCTGTTGCCTCGAAGATTCCTCGGGAGCGGTTCGATGCCAAAAGGGGTCCCTCTCTCGACAGCCCCAACCCTGATTGCTGTTAAAGCACAGGAGAGCGGGATGGTCAAGCGGGGGAAGGAAAGGATGGGAACAGCAGGGAGGGAGATCTGAAAAGGAAAAGACACTACAACATTAGCCTCCTGGCCCTTAATGGAGGTAACTTCAGCCTGTGAGGGTATTGTATCTAACACACCTGTAAATCAAATAAACTCGTGTTCTCCAGGTGTAATCATCCTGGACTTCACACAATCAATAATAGGTTCTGTATGTCACTATGGTTTCTATGGAGAAAAGGAAACCTGGTAAGTACATGCACCCTTCACAACTCCACCATGCACCAACTCTCAGCCGCGCCCGGTACTCATACACACCAGAGTCAATGCCTTGCTTCTCGTCACAGGGGAAGAGCAGACTGCCGCCTCTTAAACCCCCTGTTAAAGCATACAAGGAAAGGTGAGTTAAAATACGTCTTTCAACTCCATAAGTATCGCTGGTCACAGGTTAATGCCTCAATAGAGGTACTGGTTTCCTAATCACCTAACCCCCTCAAGACTTGCTGTGGCACGACAATGTTACCGGTGCTCAGCTCACCAGAATACAAACAACGCCAGTAGCGTATGACTTTGCGAAGGGCAACGCGTTCTCCGCGTTAATGTCACGAGAGCCGGTCGGCTCACAAGGTTCACGGTGGTGCAGGTGCACCCTTACCCTACACGGGTGGTTCTGTAGATCGGGTAATCGAACTACTGCTTAGAAGTCCTCGGCTGCATCCAGGAATAACCAGCAGCGAAGGAAACGCCAAGCGGCGTTTTAAACAGGAGCCGCTTCCGGGTTACGCCCACGTGAGTGGCGTCAGTAACGGCGAGCTGGGACACCTGGGAACTGTAGTCCCGCTGCCTGGCGTATGGTCTGTCCGTCTCTGTTATAGTTTTCGAGTTGCCCCCACCACTCGGTCAGCCATCCCCAAAGGGCCTTTGCTTTGATTTCTTGCCGTATGCCCCCGCCACCTCTCCGCGAGGTCGGAGGTGTACATGGTACGCACGATGTTCGGGGGGGGAGGAGCATAACAGCACATCCTTCTTTCGGGGCCCCTTTCCGAGGACCAGGTTTATCCGGATGGTTTCTGTGGAAAAGAGCGACTAGGCGAGGAGCGTGTATATTCGCCGCTGGCTCCCATGAATTTTCTTCGGGTCCGTAGTTTTTCCATGCCAAAAGGTACCACAAGGTCTTGCGTCTCCATTTGGAATCAAGGATTTTTTTCACCTCGTACTCGGGTTCCCCGTCTACTAATACCGGGTTCTGTGGTGGTTGTTGTGGTCTGGTTGAAGGTTTCAGAAGGGAAACATGAAAAACCGGATGGATTTTCATGTGTGAGGGCAAGGCAAGTTTGAACGCCACCGGGTTGACTCTTTTCAGTATGCGGTATGGCCCAATGTACCGCGGATTAAATATACTGTATTTGCGAAATCGTAAATTTCTTGTAGAAAGCCACACGAAATCGCCTTTCTTATAGTCTGGGCCCGCCCTACGATGTTTATCAGCCTGTGTTTTGTATAGGTCCTTAGATTTTTGTAAGTTCTTCCTAGCGTTCTTCAAGTTCTCTTGTATGAGTGTAATTCGTTCGTGTACCTTAGGTATCCTTTCATTGCCGTGAGGTTTTGCCATGGGGAGGAAGCAGGGATGAAATCCATAAGTACAGTAGAATGGTGAGAGATTACTAGAACTGTGCCGGGCATCGTTATAAGCAACCTCGGCCAACCATAATAGATCCACCCATTCCTCTGTTGATTGGTCGACATAGCATCGTAAGTATTGTTTTAACGTTTGATTAAGACGCTCTGTCTGTCCGTCTGTTTGGGGGTGGAACGCCGTGGATGTATTGTTTGAAATGTGCAGGGTTGCGCACCAGGTTTTCCAAAACCTGCTGGTGAATTGAGGGCCCCTATCTGTGATGATAACTTTGGGTAGGCCGTGAAAACGAACGATGTTTGTAAGCAATATCGTTGCCAACTGAGATGACGAAGGGAGGCCTGTACATGCAATAAAGTGACCCAACTTTGTAAGGCTATCCACTACCACCAGGATGACTGTGTAACCTTGGTCCATAGGTAATCCTACAATGAAATCCATAGATACACTTTCCCAAGGTTTTTCAGGAGTGGGTAACGGTTGCAGCAATCCTGAGGGTTTCCTGTGGTCTGCCTTGGCCTGGCTGCACACTGTGCATTGTTGGATTCTTTCAGTAATGTCTTGTCTGAGTTTGGGCCACCAAAAGTTTCGTGATATTTTCTCCATGGTTTTCTCAATCCCTGCGTGTCCTGCACATGGATTCTCATGACACCAATTGAAGACAGTTTTCCTTAAAATAGCGGTTGGGATTAACAACTGATTTTTCCTCATAGGAAGGCCATCTTTTACTTGCCATTCGGTATTTTTTTCCATCCATTTCTTCCATGTTACCTTTTTCATGGCTTGTTTCACTTGGTCCAGGAATTTATCTGTTTGGATTACACCGATAACCTTATCGGAGGAAATGATGGCGTGTAGTTCAGGTTGTTCTACAGCAAGGGAATTGTCACGACGAGATAGGGCATCTGCCTTCCGGTTCTCAGCCCCTGGTCTATACGTCACTATGAAGTCGAACTCAGCGAAGAACAACATCCATCGTAGTTGACGCGGTGTAAGCAAGCGGGCTGACTTCATAAATTGCAGGTTTCTATGGTCCGTATAAACCGTGACCGTATGTTTGGCTCCCATTAGATGATGCCTCCACTCCAGAAAGGCGTCTTTGATGGCTAGGAGTTCTTTCTCCGCTATCGTGTAGTGGGTTTCTGCCGTGTTCAACTTACGGGACATATAAGCCACCGGATGTAGTTGCCCGTTATCCTTATTTCTTTGGGATAAAATGGCCCCTACCGCCACGTCCGATGCATCTGCCTCTACTATATAGGGCACTTCAGTGTCAGGGTGAGCCAAAACAGGGGCGGTGGTGAAGGCGGTTTTCAACCTGTCAAAAGCCTTCTGGGTGTCTTCAGTCCATGTATAGGCAACGTTTTTCTTCAGCAGTCCTGTTAAGGGGGCTGATACCTGTGAGAACTGCTGAATAAAACGCCTATAAAAGTTAGCGAATCCCAGAAAACGTTGTAGCTCTTTCACATTCTTGGGAGGTGACCAATCTAGGACGGCTTGTATCTTCCGGACCGCCATCTCTTGTCCCTCAGCTGATAGAATTATTCCCAGGAATTCTACCTTTCTCACCTGAAACTCGCATTTGCTTATCTTGCAATATAGGCGATGTTTTCTAAGAGTAAGCAACACTGCCCGAACATGTTCTATGTGGTCTTCTTCTCTTTCTGAATATACCAAAATATCATCGATGTATACGATGACCGTGATATCAAGGAATTCCCGAAGTACATCTGTCAAAAAGTATTGAAATGCGGCTGGGGCATTACACAGTCCATAGGGCATAACGCAGTACTCAAATAACCCATATCTGGTACGAAAGGCAGTTTTCCATTCATCGCCTTTGCGCATCCGTACCAAGTGGTATGCGCCTTTTAGGTCCAAGCGGGTATATATTACCGCTTGACGCACTTGATCTAATAGCACGGGAATAAGCGGCAATGGATACCGGTTCTTTATAGTAATGCTATTCAGCGCCCTGAAGTCCACACAGGCTCTAAGTTCTTTGTTTGCCTTTGGTATAAAAAAGAGTGGTGAAGCTGCGGGTGATTGGGATGGTCTTATGAATCCGTTGTGCAAGTAGGTGTCCAGATACTGGCGCAGATGCTTATTTTCCGGCTCGGTGAGGGCGTACACTCTTCCACATGGCACCACTGCCCCTGGTATCAAATCTATTTGGCAGTCGTAGCTGCGGTGCGGTGGCAATACATTGGCTTGGTCCTCGTCGAAAACGTCCTTAAGATCCTGATAGTGGGATGGTAAAAGGACTGCCTTTTCTTCAGCTGTGGCTATCACATGTGTTGTGAAAGGTTCTTTCCCTGGTTTGTGGCTATGGAAGCAATGTTCCTTACAATAGGGTGATGTGAAGTCAATTACTTCTTTCTCCCAATCAATGGTTGGATTGTGCTTTCTGAGCCATGGAAGGCCTAAGATAACCCCATACTGGGGTGCATGTATGACGTTGAAACTGAGTGTTTCCCAGTGATGGTCTTCCCAGGAAATTACCAGATCTTTGGTACAATGCCGAATGGGGCCAGAAAGCAGTTGCCGCCCATCCACGGTCATCACTATTTCCGGTTCGGATTTGGATATTGCAATAAGGTAGCTAGTTCTTTATCCATAAATAGGCCTGTGGCTCCTGAATCCACCATGGCTGTAAAAGAACACTCCCGTTCCTCCAGGTGCACTTGTAGCCGCACATGGAAGTGGGATGTCGGTCCTTCAACGGTGTTTTGAACCGAAGGGATTGTTTTCATGCCCAAGGACCTCCCTTCTTGATTTCTTGAGCCCTGGGGTTTTCCGCCTTCGTGCCTTCGCCTCCCATACGAGGTAACAGCTCTCTGTCCCTCCCTTTAGGTTTTGCTACACAATCCTTCACGTAATGGCCTTTCTTACCGCAGTATAAACACAATCCATTCCTGCGTCTTTGCTCTTTTTCCTCTGTGGTGAGGGGGGCCCGTACCGAACCTATTTCCATGGGTTCTGGTGCTGTAGTATAACTTCCTGGAACTGTTCTAGCTCTGTCATACCTGAGTGTGGGTTTATCTCCTCGTCTTCTAGTTTCACGGCGGTCTACTAAGCGATGATCTAACCTCTGGGTTAAACTTATAAGAGCTTGACAGGAGGTGGGTTGAGGGTCGATCGTCGCTAGGGCGTCCTTGAGTTCATCTTTAAGGCCCTGATAAAACAGTGCGCTTTGTTTACTATCTGGCCACTCTGTTTCCGCAACCAACCGTTGGAAGGCGTTTACGTAGGCTACAAGGTCCCTGTTCCCTTGTCGTAATTCTAACAACTCACGGTCAGCTGTAAAGGTGGCTGCCCTGCGATCAAACACACGTTCAAATTCCTCACGGAACGCGTCCCAGTCGTACAACAGGGGATCATCTCGCCTTACTAAGGGAACGGCCCACTGAGCAGCATCGCCGTTTAAGTAAGAAATAGTAAAGGCCACCCGAGACTGGTTAGAAGGGAATGCCTTCGGCTTACAAGAAAAGTGCAGGAGAATTTGTGTAATGAACACCTGGACCTTATGGGCTTCTCCTGAGAACCGTTCTGGTGCAGCAAGCTGAATAGGTGTTGGGAATTCTACGCTAAATGGGGTGGCTGAAGCTGAAAAGCTCCCTGAGGGAAACCTTCCTGTACCTGCATCGAAGGGATTTCGTTGCATCCCTTCGAATCTTTGTTTTAAGGCCGCTGTCTCTGCCCGAGAGGCGGCTAGCTCTTGCTGCACTAATGACAGGGCACCCAATACCTCTTCTAGTGTTGTCATGTTTGCATTGACCCGCCCAGGAGGAATTCAATTCGTGGGCTGGTTATTCTGTTGCCTCGAAGATTCCTCGGGAGCGGTTCGATGCCAAAAGGGGTCCCTCTCTCGCCAGCCCCAACCCTGATTGCTGTTAAAGCACAGGAGAGCGGGATGGTCAAGCGGGGGAAGGAAAGGATGGGAACAGCAGGGAGGGAGATCTGAAAAGGAAAAGACACTACAACATTAGCCTCCTGGCCCTTAATGGAGGTAACTTCAGCCTGTGAGGGTATTGTATCTAACACACCTGTAAATCAAATAAACTCGTGTTCTCCAGGTGTAATCATCCTGGACTTCACACAATCAATAATAGGTTCTGTATGTCACTATGGTTTCTATGGAGAAAAGGAAACCTGGTAAGTACATGCACCCTTCACAACTCCACCATGCACCAACTCTCAGCCGCGCCCGGTACTCATACACACCAGAGTCAATGCCTTGCTTCTCGTCACAGGGGAAGAGCAGACTGCCGCCTCTTAAACCCCCTGTTAAAGCATACAAGGAAAGGTGAGTTAAAATACGTCTTTCAACTCCATAAGTATCGCTGGTCACAGGTTAATGCCTCAATAGGGGTACTGGTTTCCTAATCACCTAACCCCCTCAAGACTTGCTGTGGCACGACAATGTTACCGGTGCTCAGCTCACCAGAATACAAACAACGCCAGTAGCGTATGACTTTGCGAAGGGCAACGCGTTCTCCGCGTTAATGTCACGAGAGCCGGTCGGCTCACAAGGTTCACGGTGGTGCAGGTGCACCCTTACCCTACACGGGTGGTTCTGTAGATCGGGTAATCGAACTACTGCTTAGAAGTCCTCGGCTGCATCCAGGAATAACCAGCAGCGAAGGAAACGCCAAGCGGCGTTTTAAACAGGAGCCGCTTCCGGGTTACGCCCACGTGAGTGGCGTCAGTAACGGCGAGCTGGGACACCTGGGAACTGTAGTCCCGCTGCCTGGCGTATGGTCTGTCCGTCTCTGTTATAGTTTTCGAGTTGCCCCCACCACTCGGTCAGCCATCCCCAAAGGGCCTTTGCTTTGATTTCTTGCCGTATGCCCCCGCCACCTCTCCGCGAGGTCGGAGGTGTACATGGTACGCACGATGTTCGGGGGGGGAGGAGCATAACACCCCCCACCCCTTCCTGTGATTACATCCATGACTTTAATGGACCTTTCACTCACTGCTCGCTATGCAAGCCAACCCAGCTCACGCTCCATACAAAACCCATCAAACCTGCCACCCTTAAACTCGCCTTATTGAACTGTCGCTCACTTCCGAAACATGCGTCACAGATTACCCATCTCCTAGAAGATCAGGAGATAGATATACTCTTCCTCACGGAAACGTGGCTCGGCCCACACTCTCAATCAGACATGGTTCTAGCAACACCACGGGGCTACTGTATTCAGTCCCTACCCCGCCCTCTAGGCAGAGGTGGCGGTGTAGCCATTATCCACCGAGAACATCTCCTCTGCAAAACCAACGATGCGCAGATTATCGACGCAGAAAGTATGCATTTCGCCTTTAAACTCAACCCAACCAATTCACTAACAGGACTCCTTGTTTACCGCCCTCCCGGCCTCCCAGGTCCCTTCACCTGTTCCCTTCTAGACTTAGTTACAACCCAGGCCCATTCCCTATCAAATTTTATGATAGTCGGGGACCTGAACATCCATCTAGAAGACCCGACAAACTCGGTAGCCAATGATCTGATCCAAGACCTAGCGGCCCTCGACATCCGCCTACTAAATTCCGGAACCACCCACATCAAGGGCCACCTATTGGACCCGGTATTTACCAGCTCTCCCTCGATGCTAGCGAAGGAGGCCCTTCCCCTCCCTTGGACAGACCACTTCCTTGTCCCCTTCCAATTACCCGGTATCTTCAGGAAACACCGAATACCCCCCACCTACAGTAAGGACAGGACCTGGTCCAGACTCCCCACGGAAGAATGGGCCAAAACCCTTGAAAGCACTATCCCTGCACACGCAGAGGACCCGGACACGGCGGATAGAAGATTCAGGGACTGGATCACCTCCTCCCTAGACTTAGTACTCCCACTTAGAACTAGGGAAGACAAAAACGGCAAACCTGGCTCAGCTCCATGGTATACAGCGGATCTCAGAATACTCCGTAAAAATTGTAAAATAGCAGAACGCCTATGGAGAAAAAACTGGCAACATGCCAACAAAGAGGCCTACCAGTCTACGGTCAAACTCTATAAAAAGGCCATCAAACTAGCTAAAGCTTCATACTTTGATACGAGGATACAAGAAGCATCTAACTCAGCCCGAGAATCCTTTTTAATCGTAAAGGAGCTGACCAAGGTCCCCATCACCTCCCCCTCGAACACCCCCAAAGTTGATAGAAGCAATGAGCTAGCGAACTTCTTCAACGATAAAATCACACGCATCCTGGTCTCCCTCCCACCCCCCGGACCCCCCAGTCATACGGAAAGCCGTACACTCTTCAACCAGGCTGAAAGTAACCTACGCCCCACTCTACCAACATTCCGACCAGTCACCCCCTTAGAGGTTGAGCAAACCCTCATGAAAATGAAAAGTGGGTCTCCCTTGGACCCAGCACCAATAAGGTTCCTCAAGACCATTGCTTCAGTAATCGTACCCACTGTCACGGATCTCATCAACAGCTCGTTCGCCCACGGAACCGTTCCCGACAGCTGGAAGAGTGCTGTGGTTAAAGCTCTCTTAAAAAAACCTCAGCTAGACCCATCGGACCTGTCTAACTACAGACCAATATCTCTACTCCCTGGTATCAGCAAAGTCACTGAGAAACTGGTAAACACCCAACTATCCCAGTTCCTTGAAACCAACCACCTGCTTCGACAATCCCAAACCGGATTTCGCCCGGGCCATGGAACAGACACTGCACTCCTCGCAGTCATCGAGGAGGCAAGGGGCATACTGGATTCAGGAGGATCAGTGGCAGTGATCCTCCTGGACCTGAGCGCAGCCTTTGATACGGTCAACCACCGTATCCTTCTGCATAGACTGGCCGTTGCAGGACTTACCGAGACAGCAATCAAATGGGTTGAATCCTTCCTTTCAGGGCGCACTTTCCAAGTGTGGGATGACAATCATCATTCATCTACCCTCCCACTCACAAGCGGCGTCCCCCAGGGCTCCTCCCTTAGCCCGACGCTTTTTAACGTCTATATGGCCCCACTCGAGGACGTGGTAACCCCATTTAATATAAAAATGGTGAGCTACGCTGACGACACCCAACTAGTCGTCTCCTTGTCCCAGTTGACTGACCATCCAGAAAATCTGACTAACTGCCTCATAGGAATTCATAACTGGATGAATAACTCATCACTAAAACTGAACGGGACAAAGACAGAAGTGATGCTGCTAGGAAAGCAATGGACGACCATCCCTCCAACACTCTGGCCCGATGTGTTCGGAGAAATCCCCCACCCAAAACGTGAAATCAAGACACTCGGGGTGTGGCTCGAACCACAGCTCACGATGAAAACTCAAGCCACTAAAATCTCTGGCACCTGCTTCGGGCTCATGCGCACGACCCGCAAAATCCTGCCCTTACTGCCACCTACTTCCAGGAAGCTACTCATCCAGGGACTAGTGCTGTCCCGCCTAGACTACAGCAACCTGGTTTATCTGGGAGCCCCCGAGTCCACCATCACGAAACTCCAGCGGACACAGAACGCGGCGGCACGCATGCTCACTAACACCCCCTCCAGAACGTCCGCCAAGCCGGCCCTCAAAGCCCTTCACTGGCTCCCGGTGCGCCAGAGGGTGCAATTCAAAGCGATGTGTACAACACACAAGCTGTTCAACGGATCTGGTCCAGCGATCCTTAGTAAAATGATCACTCCCTACATAGCAACCAGATCCCTACGATCGCAGAATGAGAACCTTGCCAGCACCCCTAGATTCAAAAGAACCCGTACAGGAGGTCGACAATTCTCCGTTCAAGCGGCGAAGGGCTGGAACGCACTCCCCCGCTCCCTCAGACTGGAACCCAACTATCTGGTCTTCCGCAAGAAACTAAAGACTTACCTATTTCCTAAATAAATTCCTTCTGTTGCTCTCCCCCCCCTCTCCTTCCCCTCTACAGGACTTCAAGTCACATAGCGCGGGGATGCCCTTGGGTCACCAGGCGCTCTAGAAATCGCTAAAATAAAATAAATAAAGAAAAAGACATCCCTGGTGTCTAGTGGGCTTTTCTGCCCCCCCTGGGGGCAGAAACGGGCAGAAAGACGACCGATCTGCCCCCAGGGGGGGCAGAAGAGTCTTCGAATTATTTTGCCCGCCTAGGAAGCGACCCTTGCCCAAGGGGTCACTTCCCAAATAACAAATAACACATCCCTGGTGTCTAGTGGGGCATCCCTGTTCCACGATCGCGACGCTGTACGCGATCGTGGAGCAGGAATGCCCTGTATTGAGACATCAGGGGAGAGGAAATACTCTTTCCTCTCCCCCGATGCCTCAATACTGAAGAAATCACCCCCGCGGCCCCCACCGGACAAGGAAACGTACCTCTGCACCCTTGGACACGCTGGAAGAAATGGATTCCAGCGCGTCCAACGCTTTCTGATGACGTCGGCGCACGCTGTGCGCGGTGACGTCATGGGAAGGCGTGGGGGGGCTCGGGGGTGGCAGCGGAAACTCTGCCGCTGCCATCACCCTCTGTGGGGGCACGATCGATGCCCCAGGGGGGGAGCGCCAGCGCTTCCCCCAGGGGCTGTGCTCATGACGGAGCGGTTCCGTCATGAGCACAGCCCAACCGATGCTCATGACGGAACCGCTCCGTCATGAGCATCGAAGGGGTTAAACTCGCCTAAATGCGAGACCTATTGCATTGCAAATGCTTGTTTTTTAATGGCAGTGATCACCACTAGGTGGGGGCATTACGTCAGAGCTCTTCCTGTCATGCGCACAGTCGCAGAGGCTGACGGGAAAAACATCTCCCAGACCCAGCAAGGCACGCAGGCAGGTTACCATCTACAGGGCCACATGTCAGCGTGCTCTCCTCTTGCCAGAGTCTTAAATTCCATGCTGCGCACCAGCCCAGAAGGCTTCGACTTGTTTTCTTTGTTCTGGTATTTGCAGCCACGGGTTTCTGAAGGCTAATCAGGATTAAAAACACCAGCAGGTGAATAAACTAATTTGAACTGGACGAGTTACTCGGGCACGGAATCGAGAAACACTAGAGCCCTGTAAAATCCCCAAATATCCCATTTTATGAACCGTCTCAAGTGTCGAAATAACAGGTTTTCTATTTACAAGACGAATGAGTAAATGATCCGTGGTAGGAGTGAGATATGCCTCTAATCTTCCGATTGCTTTTTGGAAACTGAACAGGTCAATTAATGCTAATATGCCTCTGTAGCAAAGGAAAATAAAGTGTTTTCAAAAGCACTGTTTCATACATTGCGATCAGTACTCACAGTTCGCCTTCATTGAAGCATTCACAATTTAGCAGATATGGGGATAACTGAGAAACAGGAAAATAAAGTAGTCTGCTCAGGATCACACAGTTCGCAGACCTCGCATGTGCTGGTGCCATAGCTGATGCACTAACCACTGGTTCAGATCTCGTTCACCGAATGCAAAACCTCACAGTCTTGATAGGCTCTGTCTACACCCATTATAGCCTTGCGGCGGCATCAAAGGCACAGGGGTGCTGATGGTACAGTTCAGGCTCATCGGGTTTCCCGCTTTGGGGTGGCCGTCTGCCATCACAAGAGAGTTGTCCTCCGACATGCTGCCTGCCTTGGAAACCCTGCAGGAGTCCAGCTGGAGAAGTTGTAGGATGGGAGAGGTTTTCCTGTGGTTGAGGACAGGCACAGGGAGGTGGGTCTAATGAGATGGACTTCCCCACCTCCTGGTGGTAAATATACTTTAAGACCAAGCAGCAGCAGCAGGGGGAGGGCACGGGGAGCCATCATTTAATCAAAGGAACGAAGAGAAGGAATCCGTTAGCAGCCCTCTACTTGAGCAGTCTTCCCTTCATAGGAATCTGGATTGTATGGAGGTGGTCTCTCAGACAACAACCTCTCTAGTAGGCTATCATCTGTATCACTGTCATCATCATCCACACTCTTTACCTTCAAGCCATCAGTCTTTACCAGTAATGGGTACCACCTGTCTCCCTCTATTGTTTGCACTCTCCACCTTTTCTCTTCTGCATCCCACCTCGCATCCTGAAATGCCTTAATCGACTTTTTCACCCTTTCTTGACTTCGATCTTTTTTCCTATCATGCGCTGCTCTAATCCATGCATGCAACGCCTCAAGCTGAGTTGGTCTCGGCAAAGGTCGTAGTGCCGCCATTACAGATTTCAACTGATACAACACTTCCAACCTGAAGGACCCTCACCTTGGGTCATTTTATGCCAATTTTCAAGCCAAATTATGGTATGCAACCCCACATTTCTTGCCATATAATCCGCCGGAGTATCCTCAGGAGGGGCTTCTTCTCCCCCACGAGTAACCACATGTTTATCACCTCTACACAATTCTCGGAAAACCTTAAAACATTTCATGATGAACAGTTTTCTCTCGTGCACAATGTTTTCGTTCACTTCCTGATGTCAAATCCACCAATAGCAGCGCGTCTCCCACCAACTGACCTATCACAGAGCGACACCTTCTGATGTCACTTTTCCTCCACTGACAGCAGTTCCCCTCCTTCACAATTTGCGTCTCACCCTTGCATTCGTCCCATTCACACGCTGAAATAACTGTTTGTTCCAAACAAGTTACTTCTCTGACTGTCCGTCCACAGTCTCTTGAAATTTTTGACCTCAACTGGCAACTGCCCGTCCGCAGAACGACCAGACAATTATCTCTGATAGATTTCAATTACTCAAATTACACGTACAGCAACCCACGACCAGCGTCGGTTCCTCACGCACTCACACATTCGCACCCCCTATCTCGGTCCGGGTAATCGATGACGTCTCGCGATCCCCTTTCGGTGGTCAACAAAATGTACCTTGGGTGTCTTCTACACCACAATCACTTAAGCTACTCGTAGAGCCTAAGAGTTTCCCGGGCTGCGCGCGCTCACAGCCTGATCTCACAATCACTCAACACTCACTCCAACTCTGCAAGACATCACACAACAAATCAACACCGCAATCTACAAACATCTCACCCTATTCATACTCACTCCTCCACGAACAGCTGCTTTCTGCCGCACTGCTACTCTCCATCAATCTTCATCAACCACCGTTGTCCGCTGCTCGCCATCCGATGAGTCGCCATCGCTTGACTTCTATGGGCCTCTAGAATCTCTTATCCTGATCTAGATCTCCCCTCACTATCAGAGATAACCATCCTACTCTGCTACCAACTGATGGGACTGGATTCTCGACTACCTGATTATCTCCAAGAATCCTCTCAGGTCGCCAGGATCTTTTATCTGCTAAATAGTGTAGAGGGGAGGAAATACAATTATCAAAACATAATCGCCAAAATTAGATTTCATTTGGAAAGGACCACTGACTCCGAATCTAAAATTTGTAAGATTTTATTACAACCAAAAATAACTGCACATACAAACACCTTAGTACAAGGTGTAGAAGATAAATGGGCACTAATACAAATGCAAGCCTACGTAGGATTCTCATCCGACTCAAAACAAAAAGAATCACTGACTCTAGAAGCATCAAGAAAGCAATGGTTAAGCCAATATCCAAATTAGGAATCATTAGTCTAAAAGGAAAAACGTTAGTCTATCCCTTCTCTAACTCTAAGGTGACATCCCTACTTAACAATTCCCTTCCCAGGCAAGAGAATAAAAAGGTGTCAGAAGTGAAGACTTCCTCAGAGCTCGTTCTAAGATGCTCCTTCTAGCTTCCCGTCTAAACCTCAACTGCTCAACCCACGGGGCACTGTCCCTAATACAAAATCCCAAAAACATAGAACACGCCCTTTGGCACACCTCTTCAGCCAGGTCTTCTTCCAGTACTTTTCCAACGAAACTTGTCTCGCATCCAACGACGGTTAGCCTGACCTTGGGTCCCAGGCACCTTCTCCGTTGAAAGTATCATCCTCACATTCCAACGTACTCCCCTGTTGGCTTCTCGCAGCATCCTAACTCCTAAAACAAAGACCTAGTCTCACTAACGAGCTAAATGTCCTTGCACCTGCAACAGAAACATGGGAACGAAAACTTTTTCTCTTCTCTAAGATTTTCCTCATGCTGCAACCCAAAGCCTTTACCAAGTGAAATCATTTTCGGCCTACAACGTTTAGCTAACATAAGAAAATGAACAGGCCTTTCTCTTCACGTATAAGCGATCAGGCCTTTACACTATTAAACACACTGCTAAATCACACTCTAAGCATTAGTTCATTATTTTCATATACGTGAGTAAGCAACTTGCACCTGTAACTCTTTAACATAACACACATTTTAACCTAATACATTGCTTTACATAAACTAATCATTATACATTTACTAAATACATTCACGATAATCTGCAACGTTACTCTTCACGAAAAGCATTATTACATTTCTAATCACCTCTATGTTAAAGGATTCTAATAATACATCTCTATAGCATTCTTAGACTACATCGATTAATATGCGGGTGCTGACTAACAGTGAATATGATGCACCCCAATAAATTTCAGAATAACATGACGCTCTATCAAAACTCAAAGTGAAAGAAATTCTTTTCAGCAGTCAAAAGGGTTCCTTTTAAATCTATAACGTTTCCCTTTTATCAGTGATGTCATTTCAGATGTCATCAGTGATCTCATCAGTGATGTCACTGACCATATCATGAGTGATGTAATATGTGACGTCATCAACAGTGCATTGCGGGGGCGCGAGTTATAGTTAGCTGAACTAACTAGAACAGGGGAATTTCTAGGGTTTTGTATGAGGGAAATGTCCAGCTTATAACGCCCCTGAAACCTATGGTTTTTTCAGTGAATTTCTAAGGTTTTTTAAATGCCAATTCCTAACAATAACGCCCCTGAAACCTATGGTTTTTTCCAGTGAATATATCTATAGATACATATCTATAGATATATAGAGAGAGATATATCTATAGATATATCTATATCAACATATATATATAATTCACTGGAAAAAAACACAGGTTTGAGGAACCTTATAGTTAGGCTGACATTTCACTCGTACAAAGCCAGAGAAATTCAGCTGTTATATTTAGCTGAGCTAAATATAACTCACGCCCCCGCAATGCACTGCTTATGGCCTCACATATTACATCACTCAGTACATGGTCCGTGACATCACTGATGACAACTCGAATGGCATCACTGATGACATCATACAGTGACTGAGTGTTTCTAAAAAGTTTAAGATTGTTATATACATATACGCCAAGGTGTATTGAAGAATGAGTGGGTGTATGAGTGTCTGAATGGATGATTTAGTGAGTGCGTGACTGACTGTATAAGTGAGTGATTAAACGTGGCTTAGTGAATGCATGGGTAAATGACTAATCTGTGTGAATGTCTCTATCAGTCTGTCAGTTGGCATGTAAATGGCTGCATGGGTTGCTAAGTAGCTACATGAGTGTCTATATGGGTTAATGATTGGTTGTCTGAGTACCTGTATGGGTGCCGGAGTGTCTATGTGGGTGGGTGGGGGTGTGTGTGACTCCCTGCATGGATGTGTGAGTGGGTGTGTGGTATCGGCTGTCATGGGACCGGAAGGACTTCAAGATAGCGGCTGAGAATGTGCCGCTTACGGAAGAGGTCGGTGGTGCAGCGGCAGAGGACGCGCCGTGGATGACGTCATCGGAGAGGGCCAAAAAGGGAGAGGAAGCAAGCGAACAGGAAGAATCGGGAGCCGGAGAAAGCCAGACGGAGGACGGCAAGAAGAGTTCCAGGACCCCAGAGGACGGAGGAAGACCGCCGAACGGGGAGGTTTCCCCAACGCACACCGCTGACGTATCCGGTTGTCCTCAGGAGAAACTGGATACCGAGATACCTCTCGCTATGGTCCCGGAGGGCTGTAGCTCTAGGCAAGTATCATTACTGGGTTATTGGAGGAGGTTTGCAGGGAGGGGGTTAAAGGAGCTCCTGCACGACAAAGGGGAGCACTCCTAAGGTATCACAAACTGCTAACCCTCGCACTGAGCTCCCTCTTATAGCTTTCCTCCCCCCTCCTCACATAAAACCTCAGTGACAATTAGGCACTGGTGAAGGGATAGCACCCTAGAGCTTATAAGGACTGACCAGTGATTGGTATATATTTTCTGTTTCCCTTTTGGGTACGCTGAGCCCTGGTGGGGAAAAGACGGAAGGCCTGCTGACCTAAGGAAGAAGGTCTTTCGAGTACCGATATAGAGCTGAAGACGCCCTTCCTTTGTTGGCTAAAACCCCTACCTATCTTTTGTGTTGGAACCAATTCTTGTTAATGAACAGACTTAAGGACAGTCCCAGTTAAATAAAACTTCCTTGAGAAACGCTAGGACTTTGTGTGGTTCAGTCATAGTCCCAAAGTCACTAATCTTCCAAATAGCTAACAGGGGGAAGTACCACAGCGTGATTCACTGGGTGTATGGGTTCATGAGTGCATCTGCGAGGAGCTGTATGGGTGAGTGAGTGTGCTTATGGCTGTGTTGGTGACTGAGTGGATGTCTCAGTGGTATATGTGTGAGTAATACATATGTGAAAGGCAGTATATGTGAGTGTTGGAGTATATAGACCTTTTTTCCCTCTTCTATTCCTCCGCTATCATTCTCAAACCAAACTGACTAATATCCACCACTCAAATTACTTTCATATTTCACTATACTAATTCACCACTAATCCTTTATGGGTTCCGGAGTAGCGTGCTACTTGCCGAAAAAAGCACTTCAACACCCCATCAGGGGTAACAAGCGCTATATAAATGCAAACCTTTTTCCCTCTTCTATCCCTCCGCTATCCTTCTGAATCCAAATAACTGACTAACCTACCCACCACTCAAATTACTTTCATATTTCACAATACTAATTCAACACTAATCCTTTATGGGTTCCAGAGTAGCGTGCTACTTGCCGAAAAAGCGCTTTGACGCCTTGTCAGGAGTAGTAAGCGCTATATAACTGCAATTACAATACAATACAATATAAGTGACTATATGTGAGAGTGAGTGATTGTGAGAGTGGCTGTAAGGATGTGTGTGCTTGTGTCAGTGAGTGTAGAAGAGAGTAGGCATGTGTTAGTATCTGTATGAATAAGTGAGGTGGTGTGTGTATAACTGTATAGGTGAGTAAATGGCAGTGTGATAGATTTTTTTATTGTTTTTATTATCATTTTAACTTTATGGGTGAGTGACGGTGTGTGACTGTATGGGTGTATGAGTGCATATATCAGTGGCTGTATTGATGAGCGAGTATGAATGACTGTATGGGTGAGTGAGTGGTTGTGTGTGTAGACCTATCAGTGAGTGGGTATGGACTAATTGAGAATCTTAGTCTGTATTTTAGAGTGGGTGTATGAAAAGTTATATTAGGATGTGAGGAGGTGCATCAGCTATTAAGTTGATGATGTCATCAGTGATGTCATCAGTGATGTCACTGACCATGTCATGAGTGATGTAATATGTGAGGTTATAAGCATTGCATTGCAGGGTGTGTTATAGTTAGCTCAGCTAACTAAACGGCTGCATTCATCTAGTTTTGTATGAGTGAAAATGTCAGCCTAACTATAACGTTTTTGAAACCTTTGGATTTTTCAGGGAATTTCTAAGTTTTAAAAATTGCTAATTGCTAACTATAACGTCCCTGAAGCCTCTGTTTTTTTCCAGTGAATTTCTAGAGTTTTTTAAATGCTAATTTCTAATTATGCCTACATAGGCAGGACATGTGCAGAGGAGGAAGAACGGCACAGAACAAACAAGAGAAGTGCAGAAAGAAGCAAGAGAAGTGTAGAAAAAAGCAAGAGAGATGCAGAAACAAGTAAGAGAGGTACAGAAAGAAGCAAGAGAGGTACAGAAAGAAGCAAGAGAGGTGCAGAAAGAAGCAAGAGAAGTGTGGAAAGAAGCAACAGAGGTGCAGAAAGTGGCAAGAGTGTTGCAGGAAGAGGCAAGAGAAGTGCAGAAAGAAGCAACAAAAATGTAGGAAGAGGCAAGAGAAGTGCAGAGAGAAGCAACAGAAATACAGAAAGCTGCAAGAGAAGTGCAGGAAGTAGCAACAGAGGTGAAGAAAGAGGCAACGGGGGCAGAAGGAGGCAAGAGAAGTGCAGAAAGAAGCAACAGAGGCAAGAGAAGTGCAGAAAGAGGCAAGAGGCCCAGAAACAGACAAGAGAGGTGCAGAAAGAGGGAAGAGGGTGCGGAAAAAAGCAAGAAGGTTGCATAAAGAAGGAACAGAGGTGCAGGAAGAAGGAAGAGATGTGATGAAAGAGACAAGAAAGTTGCTGAAACAGGCAAGAGGAGTGCAGAAACAGGCAACAGAGGTGCAGAAAGAGGGATGAAATGTGCAGAAAGAAGCAAGAGGGGTGTAGAAAGAAGTAAGAGAGGTGCAGAAAGAAGCAATAGAAATACAGAAAGAAACAAGCGAGGTGCAGAAAGAGGCAAGAGAGGTGCAGAAAGAGGGAAGAGGGTACAGAAAGAGGCTAGAGAAGTGCAGAAAGAAGCAACAGGTGCAGAAGAAAGAAGCAAGAGGTGCAGAAATCGAAAGTGATGTGCAGAAAGAGGCAAGAGAAATTAAGAAAAGCAAGAAAGGTGCAGAAAGAAGCAAGAGTAATGCAGAAAGAGGCAAGAGAGGCACAGAAAGAAGCAAGAGTGGTTTGCCCACCATTGGTACCAATTTAACACCCACATTTAGCAATAAGTAACTTGTGACCATGCCTGCTTTGCAAAGGGCCTTCCACCATGCTGTAACACTTGTCGCTGCATTTTTGGTAACGTTTGAGCTGTTTGAGCTGGAAACAAGTTTTTTTTTGTTCAAATCTGCAGATTATGCAGCAGATGATGGATTATGTGGCAAATGCTGAAAATGTATAACTATGCGAAAATCGGTGCAGCCGAACAGTTGTATAATTCTAGTGGCCTTGCTCATACCTCTGACTAGGTCCAGAAGTGCCCCTCAGTGGTTCCTTCTTTTTTTGTCCCATGAGTTTATAGTTTAGCTTCTATGGAAATGAGAAAGACTAAACCTGAGGTCACCACTCTACAACACAGACTACCATTCCACATAATTACTCTCTATAACACATCATCCCACTCTACATAATTCCTATACACTAAATACCACATACTTTCTATCCACATAATTTCACTGCACAACATACCACATAATTCCACTACACACAACATACATCCACTCCACTCTAAAAAACATTAGTAACAACTTTTACATTTACAAACTCAATAGCTCTAACTCTTGTAAATGTGAGGAGAGCTATTACATTGCAAATGCTTCTTTAACTAGTAGTCGTGTTCACAGAGTGGTGGAGAAAGGGGGCTGGGCCTCTGACCAGTGCTCAGGTATTCCGCTGCGTAGGACTTACAGGAGGTACCAGGAGGGCTTCTTGGCCCCCACAGTCCCTCAAGAGTAAAGTGGACTTCATCCCCAAACCATTAGTGTGCAAGGAGGCGCGTTTGCAGAGTGGGGAAAGGGGAGCGTGGCGTCCGAAGACCTCTTACCAATCCCACTGTGTGGGACTTACTGAAGGTAACATGAGGGGTAGTTGGCCCCCAAGGACATTCTTGGGGGCCAACTACCCCTCCTATAACCTCAAGTAAGTCCCATACAGCTGGATTGCTAAGTTATCATAGCAGGCCACACCCCCTTTGCCCACCACTCTGCAAACACGCTCCCTGGCACGCTCTTGGATGGGATTGAAGTCCCCTTCGCTGCTGGGGGTTCTTAGGGGCCAACAAGCTTACCTGTTTAACACCTCCAGTAAACTTCACACAGTGAGATTGCTGAGAGGTGGACACAGGCCACACCCCCTTTCTCCACCACTCTGCAAACGCGCCTCTTGGCGCACTCTTGGTTGGGGGATGAAGTCAACACAAGGAGATGGACGGAGTGCTGAAACTTTTCAAACACTCACCCCCAGTCACAGATCTGGGTTGAATTAATCATCATTCTTTAGCTCACTTTGCCACCCAACTTCAGGCACAGCTATATGCAAACCAGTCTTGACCCTGTGCCTCATGGGAACAGTCCAGCCTGAACTGCCAAGCCATGTCTTCCCTGGACATGGCTTGGCAGATCTGTGACTGGGGGTGAGTGTTTGAAAGATTCAGCACTCCGTCCATCATCTCCTTGTGTTTGCTTTGTTCGCCCTAAGGTGGCAGGGTATGCCCAGACGTAGGTCCCTTGCTCACTGTACTCGTGCCCCTCTCCGGACGTGGTTGGTTGTCCCTCGGACCCCTGAGAAACACACGATAGGCTTGTGGCAGGAGTATTAAGACCCTTTATTTGTAGGTTTTTCTTTTCTATTAGTCCCAATGCTTAACAAAAGGATAGGACACAGCTCACACCTTTCGTTTAGCTGGGATAGGACAGCCCAGCGCCCCCTCCCTGACGTGTCGTTCTGTAGGACAAACGTTTTGGTGTGGTCAGGACAGGTAAGAACCGAAGCATTACAAAGCATTGTTTTTAGTAGGGAGAAACTACGTTCCTGCAGTTGGGACCATTGAAAGGGCTACCCTGTCTTGGGTTTAGTCAGGAGGTCAGTAAGGGTGAGGGCTATGTCAGAAAAACAGGGGATAAATCTCCTATAATAACCCACCAACCCCAGGAAGGATCGGACGTCCTTTCTATTGGTTGGGCGGGGAATGTGGGTGATGGCCTCGAGTTTATTCAGCTGTGGCCTGATCTTTCCGGCCTGGATATTGTATCCGAGGTATTCGAAACGCTCTGTTCTGAAGGTTGTTTTTTTGGGGTTAACAGTGAGGCCGGCTTTTCTCAGGGTGTCTAGAACCGCCTGCAGGTGTGTAAGGTGGGTTTCCCAGTCTGGACTGTGGATGACTATATCGTCTAGATAGGCCACTGCATAGGTATGGTGTTCTCTCAGGAGAACGTCCATTAACCTCTGAAACGTGGCCGGCGCACTGTGAAAGCCAAAGGGAAGGACCTTGAAGTGGTAGAGACCCGATGGAGTTGAGAAGGCCATTTTTCTTTGTCTTCTTTGGCAAGGGGTATTTGCCAGTACCCCTTTGTGAGATCGATCGTAGACATGATTTTTGCTTCCCCCAGTCGTACGATCAATTCATCGACTCTGGGCATAGGATAAGCATCGAATTTGGACCTGGCGTTCAATCTGCGGAAGTCGATGCAAAATCGTATGCTCCCATCTGGTTTGGGGACGAGAACGACTGGGGAAGACCAGGGGCTGTGTGAGGGCTCGATGATATCTGCCTTCAACATGTCTTGTACTTCTTGGTCCATGGCTTGTCTTCGTGCGGTGGGTAGGCGATATGGCTTCAACTTAATTGGATTGGCCCCATCGATGTTTATATTATGTTCCACTAAGGTCGTTCGTTCCAGTGTTCCTCACAATACATCAGAGTACTCGCCGCATAAAGCCTGCATTTGCTGTACTTGGGCATGGGAGAGCTGGTCACCTAGACGTATGGGTTCTTTCTCTGTGCTCGGTGGGGTTACTAGGGGGATGTCCAGCGGTTGGGTGAGGGATACGTGTAACACTGATGCATCTGTATCAGAGGATGATCGTTGGGGTTCCTCCCATGCCTTTAGCAGGTTTACATGGTATGTCTGGCCTTTCTGGGTCTTGTGGGGGACGGCCACCCGGTAAGAGACAGGGGTGATTCTACTCAATATTTTATAGGGGCCTTGCCAGGTTGCCAGCAATTTCTTATCGAAACTGGGAAGAAGGATCAGCACTCGGTCTCCCACCTTAAACTCTCTTATTTTCGTGCCCTTATCATAATGCTTCTTTTGTGTAGTCTGCGCTTTTTCCATGTTTACATGGACCCCCTCCCAGAGAGACTCTAGAGCGTCTCGTAACCCCTGAATATACTGTAAGAGCGGTTTACTTTCATCCTCCTCCTCTTCCCATTGTTCTACTGCCATGTCGAAGGAGAGTATGGGGCTAACTTCCGAACAACAACTCAAACGGGGAAAAGCCCTTGGACTTCTGGGCATGAGTACGGATAGCGAATAGCACTAGGGGAAGCTGTCTGTCCCAGTCTCCACCTGCTTAATTGATGACTTTCTTCAACATGGTCTTTATGGTTTTGTTGTACCGCTCAACCAAACCGTCAGTTTGGGGGTGATACATTGCATTCCGTATCTGTTTGATGCCCAATAGCTCACATGTTTGCTTCAGGTGGGAGACAAACGGGGTTCCCTGATCTGTAAGCAGTTCACGGGGTAAGCCTACCCGGGAGAAGAAGACCATTGCCTGGGCTACAGCCGTAGTGGTTATGCTAGTCAGGGGGACTGCCTCGGGGTACAATGTCGCATAGTCGACTAGCACGAGCAGGTATTGATGACCTCGGGTGGAGGGAAGGAGGGGTCCTACTATGTCTATCCCCACTCTCTGAAAGGGTACGTCAATGATCGAGAGTGGGTGCAGTGGAGCCTTGGGAAGAACGGGTTTGTTAACCAACTGGCATCTCTGACACAGAGCACAGTACCTGGCTACCTCCTTATAGACCCCAGGCCAATAGAATGTATCCAGTAGATACTGTAGGGTGTGTTCTTTCCCATAGTGTCCCCCCCCTTGTCCGACTGTGGGCTAGTTCTAACACCTGCTCTCTGAATGACCTTGGGACCAATAGCTGTTCCTTCTTGTGTCCTGCTTCTCGGGACACGTGGTAAAACAAACCCCTCTTTACACAAAACAACGGGCCTACCTTTTCGGGGTGGTCCTCTTGAATTTGTTCCCAGGCGTTTTTCAATGTGCCGTGGTCTCTCTGTGCTGCCCGAAAATTTTGACCAGGGGATTGGGGTGTCTCTGTGGAGAAAAGAAGAGAAGACTGTAGACCGCTAAGGGCCCTGGAATATGCAATCCGCCCTTTTCTTTTCTCTTTGCGTGTTTTTGGGGCTCTGGGTTCGGGTCCTTCTATGTGCTCAAGAGAAAATGGGGCCTGGTCCAACCACCCTTCCGCGGAGGGTTGAGATAAGAGGCTGGTGAGATATGTTTGGAAGTTTGGAAGATCGGTACACAAAAGGACAGACTCAGAGACAGGACATGACCCCCACTTTCCTTAGCTGGGGTTCCCTGGCTATTTCAAGCAGGACCTCAGCGAGGGGGTACATTTTCTTCTCCCCGTGCACACAGGTGACCTGAACATACTCTCTCCTTAGGATTTGGGCGTCAGGGACAAGGTCCTTGCTAACAACGGTATGGTGACACCCCGTGTCCATGAAAGCTACCACTGGTTTACCGTTCACATGTATGAGTTTTTTTATATTTGGAGGGGCCTTCCCTGAGATCAGAACACGTCCTCTTGTATACCCGACCTCCATGGGTTCCTGGGAAGGGTTTCGTGCTGGACACTGCCTGGCTATATGCCCCCATTCAGCACAGTGAAAGCACTGCAGTCCCTGTAGTGTCAGTGCTCCCTGTACTGGTCGGGGTATGGGTCTCATGGGAGGCTGGGACTTGCCCTCCGGGGCCCTGACAACAGGTTTGGGGTTAGGAAAAGGGTGTCGTTATGTATGTATCTTGAAATCAGGGCTCCTATGGAAGGCACATGCCAAATCTACAGCCAGGGTGATGGTTAAGTGGGGGTGTTGTTTGACCCAAGACCGGGTAGGAAGGGGAAGGGCATCCAGGTACTGTTCCAGGTACACTTGTTCTGTTACATCCTCCATAGTGGAGGAGGCCGGTTGCAACCATCGGTTCCCTAGGTCCCTTATCCTGTAGTATAGGGCTCTGGGATTATCCCCGCTGGACCATTTTTCTTTGCGGAACCTGCTGCGATAGAACTCCCGATCGCAACCAAGCCGCTCCAGAATGTCTCTCTTTACTTCGTTGTAGGGGGTTGTTCCATCAGGATTGGGGGCCTGGAATGCGGCTTGCAGTGTTCCAGATAACAAAGGAGCAATGTACTGCCCCCATCTCTCCTGGGGCCAAGCTGCGGTGGTTGCAACTCTCTCGAAGTTGTTAAAAAAGTAATCGGGGTCGTCCCCCTCCTGGAACTTGTGAAGTACAGAGTTGGGCACATTGGGGTGTACCCAGGCATTTGTTATGGCGTCTGTCAGCCTCAGGATAGCCGTATACTGGACCTGTTGGTTGGTAGTCATTAGTGAGGCTTGGTCTCTTAGGGCTTGTTGTAGGACTTCCTGTTCTTGTTGGGCTATCTTCGTCTGCTCCTCGAAGAGGAGCTGAAGGTGTTGTTGGCCCTCTGCCAGCTGAGTCACTACAGACTCCTTGGTGATTGGTTGTTTCATAACTGACTAGACACGTTTATCCCACTTCTGACACCACTTGTACTCGTGCCCCTCTCCAGACATGGTTGGTTGTCCCTCGGACCCCTGAGAAACACACGATAGGCTTGTGGCATGAGTATTAAGACCCTTTATTTGTGTGGTTTTCTTTTCTATTAGTCCCCGTGTTTCCTGGGTTTTCTTTACAGGGGATTGGTCTCCTCAAAAATGGGGAATGGAGATAACACAAACAAAAGAAGGATTAAACAATTGAAGGAGGCATGTCCTCTGGAGTCTTTGTGGGGGTAGAAAGAGAGTCCTTCCTGGTCCTTCTGGCTGTCTTTGGCTGTTGGAGCTCCAGGCCTGGTTGCCTGTGGGTTGATGGGGTCCTTGTCCTCGGATAGGGAACCGGAAAAGCAACAAAAGGGAACAGAAAGAAGTTTCAGGTCTCTTTCCTGGGGTTCGAAATGCTGAGAGGGTTAGTGCTACCGCCACCTATTCCTACTCGTGTGGGTGCCTAAGTGAGGGAGGGGATTGGTGATATCACCGTGCTGTGACCCGTATTCCCGCCCACCAACCCCGAAATAAAAGGGAGCCCGGCACTTGCCTGGACTCACGACCCTCCTGGGCCGTAGGGAGGGAGTCGCAGCCTCCGCTTCCCCAGCTGGAGTACCGGACTCGAGGGCGCTGCTCCCAGAGCGGTTATCCTTATTGGTCTCCTCCTCAGGTCTGGGCAGGTCCCGCCGCCGGGGTGTTTCCTCCTCCTTCGAACGTGTGTGTTCAGGGCTCTCCTCTGCTTGTGCTGGGTCCACGCTGTCCTCCACCTCTCGTCTTCCTCTCCTCCGCTTTTTCACGCAACACGGATACCGTGTTTCTAGCCCCTCCTCCGGGACTCGGGACCGGCCTGTGTGTTCTGGGATGAGCGTCCAGATCGCTCAGCCAACTTCCTGTTTGAGCCCCATGGTCTGCCATGTTGGAAGGGTCCTTGACGTCCGACCAGGATGGAAAACCATCACACTCACTTTGCCACTGGATTCAAGCTAGCCTGGCTGATGAGGGCGGTTTGCCCAAAACCGGTCCCAGGATGCTTGTTTCTGGTCCAGGGAAAACATAGCTTGGCAGTTTGGGCTGGACTGTTCCCATGAGGCACAGGGTCAAGACTGATTTGCATATTAGCTGTGTCTGAACTGGGGTGGCAAAGTGAGCTAAAGAATGATGATGGATTCAACCCAGACCTGTGACTGGGGGTGATTGTTTGAAAAGTTTCAGCACTACGTCCATCATCTCCTTGTGTTTGATTTGTTCGCCCTAAGTTGGCAGGGTATGCCCAGACGTGGGTCCCTTTCTCACTTTGCCACTAGATTCAAGCTAGCCTGGCTGATGAGGGCTGTTAGCCCGAAACCGGTCCCAGGATGCTTGTTTATGGTCCAGGGAAGACATTGCTTGGAAGTTCGGGCTGGACTGTTCCCATGAGGCACAGGGTCAAGACTGATTTGCATATAGCTGTGTCTGAACTGGGGTGGCAAAGGGAGCTAAAGAATGATGATGGATTCAACCCAGATCTGTGACTGGGGGTGAGTGTTTGAAACGTTTCAGTACTCCGTCCATTATCTCCTTGTGTTTTCTTTGGGGGATGAAGTCCCCTTGCCTCCTGAGGATCCCTGGGGGCCAACTAGCCCTCCTGTTACCTCTAGTAAGCCCCACACAGTTGGATTGCTAAGAGTGGCCAGAGGCCACACCCTCTTTTTACACCACTCAGCAAACACACCTACTGGCGCACTGCTGGTTGGGGGATGAAGCCCACATCAGTCCTGAGGTCCTAAGGGGACCTCATTGCCCCACCACCAGTGTGCCAAGAGGCGTGTTTGCAGAGTGTTGTAAAAAGGGGCGTGTCCTCAGACCACCTCTCAGCAATCCCACTGTGTGAGGCTTTCTGGAGGTACCTGGTGGGCTAGTTGGTCCCTAAGGACCCTCACCAGTAAAGGGGACTTCATCCCCCAACCCAGAGCGCGCCAGGAGGTGCGTTTGCAGAGTAGAGCAGGTAGGGGGTGGGACCTCCAGCGAGTTGCTGTTTTTTTTATTTTATTTTTATTTTAGGAAGTGCCCCCTTCCCTTGACCCTTTTGGGCCTCAGGGACCCCATCACCTGGGGCCTGAGCCATTTTTTCTTTTTTTAATTGAAAGGGGAGGGGGGCACAAGGCTCCCCTCCTGAGGACAATTATGGCCCTGGAGACCCCATCCCCTTGGCTAGGCCTTTGTTTTTTTTTCTTTTTGTTTTTTTACAGGGGAGGTGGGCCATGCGGCTTCCCTCCCCAGGCCGATTTTCGCCCCGGGGACCCCATCCCCCAGGGCATAGCTATTTCTTTAAAAAATATATATATTTATTTAAAGGAGGGGGGCCGTGCGGCTCCCCTCCTGAGGCCATTTTCGGCCCCGGGGACCCCAACCCCAGGGCTTGGCCAATTTTTAAATAAATTTTTAAATAAATTTTTAAATAATGGCCTGGCCATTCCATTTGTTTTAAATAAAGGGAGGGGGCCTAGTGCCCCCCCCAGCCATTTTTGTCCCCTAGGGACCCCATCCCCAGGAGCATTGCCATGAGGTTGGGGACTGCTGAGGGAGCTCCAAGGCCCCTAGCGACCCCATCCCCAGGAGCATTGCCATGAGGTTGGGGACTGCTGAGGGAGCTCCAATGCCCCCGCGGTCCCTGCCGGCTCTCCGCCTCCTGCGGGAGCCGGCATTGCTTTTGGGCAAAGGGAGCAGCCGAAATGCAACTTCCTTTGCCCAAAAGCAATTCTGCTTTGCTTCATGAAAGTGAGAGCAATTTTCCTGCTCTCGCTTCTATGAAGCGAAGCAGAAGTTTGCTATGGCATGGCGAGAGCAGTGCTCCCGTCATGCCATAGCAAACTGCAATGTGCCGGAGGTGGGCACCCCGGTACATTGCTGGGGGGTGGCGGTCCCCAGGGCCATGGAGGGTGGCCGCGAGGTCCCTCTCCCATCAGATTTAAAGTCCCGGGAAGGTGGTGGTCCCCGGGGGTCCGCAACGGACCCCAGCATTTTCATTAATGTATGCCCCAGGGAGGTGGTGGTCTATGGGGCAGTGTGGGCGGGCTCGAGCCCCCCCACGCTATAATTTTAACTTCAGCCCCATGGAGGTGGCGGTCCCTGGGGCAGTGGGGGGCTACGTGGCCCTCCGCTTTAATTGTGTAGTGCCCTGGGGAGGTGGCGGTCCCCGGGGCTGGGGGGCTCGTAGCACCCCCGAATTTGATACAACGAGCCCCGGGGAGGTGGCAGTCCCTGGGGCTGCGTGGAGGGGAGGAACACAACTGATCACCTTGCTTGAATGTTAACAGCTTCACCGCCACGGTTCTATGTACCGAAGATGTGTTGTGTACTTCCAGAACCAGACAGAACAACACCAATTTGTTCTTCAGAAGCCATAGATGCTGGAAGTAAGAGTGCAGGTAGTGTTGCGACACCTCCAAAATAACCATGTTCGTCAGAAGGTGAATGAGCAAAAAACATGCCTTTCATTTTTTTATCTTATCACATTTGCTGAGGTCAGATGTCAGGCTACATCTTCTGACACATTGCTGCTTATTCTTTTAACATGGAGATTGGTGTTTAAGTTTTTTTGACTCCAAAGTTAGAGGATTTTGTAAAATGAACTATCTGACAGTCTTGTTTGGGCACAGGGAGTGGGAAAGGAAAAGTTGTAAGATGTCATTTTTTCTAACACAACACAATGTAAATACCTGTAAATTAAGTGTACAAATATTTCAGAATATACTAGCAGTTAGGAGAGCGCAAATTATGCACTTTTTTGAAGTTCTGAAGTGTGATCAAAACACAGGTTTAAATAGGCTCAATTCAAATTAATACACTTGGTGATGTGTAAATGAAATATTTTCTTAAACTTGATTTCCACACAATATCTTTGTGTGCTGTATAGTCCTATCCGTAAAACTGTATGTCGTTGCACATTTTTTTGGCCAGTTCATTCGAAAATGTGCCGTCTGTAAATGACGGTGCGTTACCACACACAATGCCTTAGTGTTATATTTGCAAAAGTGTGCTCCGAAATGCACAACCAGCTACATACCACACACACACTCATTGGTCTCTAGCCGAACACATTTGCTTTCACGCGTGTTCTTTGTGTAATGCTTGAATTTTACACTTGTACACCGTTAACCAGAGGTGTCCTCCCGAGCAGAGCTTAGTTGCTTTGGGAACTGTTTCTCCCAGATATATATAGTCTGGTCGCTAGATGGAGACATTTCATCATAAATACATCTTTACAACTTCTGGGAAATTGTGCGAAAATATGTCTGACCATGTTTTTCTTGATGAGCCGGCTCGGACCACCGTTTATTCCAGTCTGACAGTGGCCGCTTATTAAAGCAAGTAGGGACCTTTGCTCTTGCTCTGCTGAAGTGGCAGCCAACGATTTTCTATTATATTGTGTTCCCGCCGCGTAGCTCCCAAAACATGTCCGGAGACCAGTGTGCTGTAAAGAGTTCAACTAGGCGCGTGGCGCGTGGCGCGCGGCCATGTTTTTAATTAAGTGATTTGGGGTTATTTTATTTTATTCTTTGGATCTGTGGTTACGGGTGGGCGCTGAAGCCACGCCAGAACAGACTTCGGAACAGGGCACGGCAACTGTGTAAAGCTATACGACTGCAGAAGGATGGGTGCAGTCTCAGTGTTTCGCTGAAAACTAGTGCTTTAAGTGGCATGAAAAAGGCCACTTCAGAAAAGACCTCAAAGCTCTTCTATTTGAACGACACCTGACCTAACCCTTTCCTTCCCCCATCACGCTCCCGCCCAGGGCAGACTAACCCAGCACGAGGTACAGTATCTATCACCTGCCTGGCACTGCTGTGTCCCACAATGAATATATGCGACGCGCTCTACGTCACGGGGTGGCGTTCTCTCCACCTTTAATGTGACATGTATGTGTTCTATTTGTTAGTGATAACGTTCTGCATTTTGTAAAGGGCTTGTTTTGGGCCACCTTTCTTGTCACTGCTATGCTTTACAACGAATATGTGTGAAAGTGAAACGCTCTACCTCGAGGAGAGGCTAACCTGGTGATCTCTCCACCTTTTAATGTCACTTTTTCCCTTCTATTTGGCATTGATGCATTCTGCTTTTTGTTGAGCGCTCTAGTGCCTACAGGCCATTCTCTGCATACAATTATATAAATTAATAAAAACAAGAGACTCGATTTTGAGGTCTTAGAATGTAATAGGGGAAATAAGAGAAAAGAAAAAGTAATGGAAATTTAAATTAATACATTAATTAGAATTTGAAAGTTGTTGTTTTGCATATCCAGTTCTGACATCCTGATTTAAAAACTTTTTTGCACAAGATGTTTTAAACAAGCATTTGCAATGCAATAGGTCTCGCATTTGCAAAAGTTTAAGCTATTAGCATTGTAAATAACATTGCCTTTTATTTCTGTTTTAAAAACCAAAACATAAATAAAAGGCATTGTAATTTACAATGGCAATAGCTCAAAGTCGCGTAAATGCGAGATCTATTGCATTGCAAATGCTTGTTATGTTCTTATTGTGAGTTTTACATTATACTATGTCTCTTCACATTTTACTCAGACATCTTCTAGTTCAGCGTTTCCTGAGTAGCCTGCCTTGGGTGTTAAGATAATAACAGCTGACTGACACACATTACCACATATCTCGAAATGGACAGCTCTATAACATAAGAATTTTATTCCAACAGATTTCCATCCTATACCTGAGCTTGGGCTGGGCGTGTTACGCAGAGAACTGAGTTAAGCGATGCTGTGCAGTAGGGATAATGCTGTGAACATATGAAGGCTATTCTGAGTGGAAAACTGGATGCTGTAGTGCCAAGTAGGGGACAGTGCCCCTGTGAAGGAGGAGCTGCACTGAGGACAGCGAGGCAATGCCAGGTGCAGTACAATAGAACTAATACTGCAGAGTGAGTGCAGAGGGCAGTGTGCTAGGTGCAGTATGGCAATAGTTGGTGTTCTTAAAGCAATGCTTGGCCCACATGTAATTTCAGTGCAGGGTGTATTAGAAGCAGCCCGGAAGCTACAGAACATGCACAAGTAGACTACTGGACAGCACTCACCCGAGCGATGCTTCATCTCATTTTTTTCATTCTTTATTGAAACAAGTTTAGGACGCTCAAAAAAACCATAATACCGGCAATTACCGGCCATGTGTTTAGATGAGAGAAAAATTAAAATGACTTAAAACAGACAAATGTTAAACAAATACTGGTAAGGAATACATAGAAAGAGGACGTAATGGAACTTGCTTGTGAGATAAAAGTGCGTGTGTGCACGAGAGACAGAGAAAGAGCCAGTGAGAGACCTTTTACTACATAGACTGTACCTCAGTGAGGGAGTAAACCAGAGTCTGTTTTTCTTCCAAGAGCATTTAAATGCTGCTGCACAGGACTGCCTCGTGGCAAGTTTTTTTTCTTTGTCATTTTTTAAGATCCCAAAAGGTCAGCGTTTGACTCAAAACATGTTGTCCACGTGAGGAATTATTGTGCAATTTATATCTGCCACTCCCCCCCCCCATAGAAATCTCCAGAATTCAGCCTGTATTCAAAGCCTGTGTTAACATCTTTACCACATGAGCAATGGTGAAAAACACTGTAGATGTTCGCTGTTGTGCTCCGGACCCATTTCCTACTAACTGAGCGTGACTGAAGTCATTAATATTAACACATGTGTGGAGCCATGACCAGAATAACTTAATTACTTCCCCTTGAAATTAGAAACGGAATGCACCAGGTATGTAAAGTGCCACGTTCAACTTGTAGACATGCGCCCCGTGCATCGCCCTAGCGCACAGAAGCATGGGTGCTCTTTTAAAACTCACATGAGTGTTTAAAATAATGATCTTTGACGCCGGTATCACCAGTGCAGGCAACATGTAGCTGCCACTATGTGATGAAAATAGGTGAAATTCCCCCATACATCTGAACGGGGCAAGCTCTAACTGTCGTGGTGGCATAAAAGCCGCCCAATGAGCAGTACTGGATTTTGTGAAATCATTAACAACCGCATAATTTCTGACTATTGAAGGCTCATCCGGGCATTATCATCTGGTCCTGTCTATTAACAACATTTCCAGGGCATTATCGGCTGGGCCGCAGCCAGAATGACCAAAAACCTCACCCAATGAAACCTGTCCTGGGGTGGGGCAGTGACCCTCACCCCCCGCCCGTATGCTCATCACACATCACATCAATCACCCTTGCATGCTGCGTGTCACAGCGGAGCCCACCTCTTTCACACAGCTGTTGATTCTACGCAGCAGGCATTTACAACAAGTGAGCAGTGTGAAAGGACGAGGCATAATATGCAGGAGGGATAGGCTAAAGGCAACCCGGACAAAGGGGGTAATTGACAACAGGGTAGGGAACAGCTGTACGGCCTTAACGTAGAGCTGCTGCCTGGGATCCAAGCACCCGCCCCAAACATAACGAGCAGAACTGAAAGAGACCAAGGCTCGGGGAGGTGGGGGTTGGGGAGAAGCAGATAAGGCACTCCCTGGTTTGTTTTGGTGTTGTATTTCAGCCACCTGCGGGTCCGTTGCCCCGCACTTCCCTGTGTGCAGACCATGATAAAAGCGGGATGGTATAATTTTAAAAAACGATGTTCGGATAGGAGAAGAGCTTGCAACAGGAGAAGGGAACATGGACTGGCCTGTTTTTAATTGCACAGTGGGAGCAGCAGTGCGATCAGAGAGACTTCCCATACAGCCTGCAGAAACAAAAGAAACGAGTGGTGCGCGCGCGCGCGCCACAGTGAGACATGTGGTTTCAATTATCGGTCCCGTGACTGGGCACGATAATTGAAACCACATGGCGGCGGTGCGGGTAACCGACCCCAATAGGCCATGGGTGGAGCAATGGGCCCGCCTTTGGCCAATTGCGTGCTGTCTTTGTAAAAAAGATGCACGCAAAGGCCGATAGCGTGGCCCAAAAGGAAAAGCATAAGCCCTAGCGTGTGCGATTCCTAGGTCAGTTTTCAAACCCCCTATAAGAGATCTCTTGCTGCGCGAGCAGTGCTGCGCACTGCAACGCTAGGCGCAAGACCTAAAAACGAGAGGAAAGAGATCACAATGTGAACTCGAGTTACCACTCTGACTGTACAAAGAGAGAAGGATACCGCATATGCACCCAAAATTACAGTGCAAAGAATGTTGTGAAAGGGGGTATTCCAGAGTGACATAAATTTAATGAAAGGGGAATTTGTGAAAGACAACACATGAAGGTAAGTTAAACCTCAAGTGTGCGAAGATTACCATGAGAAAGGGAGCAGATAATGGAGAAAGGAGAAAGGTCAGACCCATTGAGTAAGACAGGCAAAGCAAAAAAAAAGAACTGAACGTTATCATGTCCTGATAGCTTTATGGAAAGGCAGCACTGATGTGTGTTTAAAAAGACAGGTTCCATGAAAGATGAGAACTTAGAAATCCTATGGAAAGGTGTTGACAATATAGTTAAGGGGGTGGCTTAAAATATGTAATAGTCGTGTGCTTCACAAATTCAGACCCATATGCTTTGCCAATGTTTGTTAACTGTATCATATAAATGAACAATAATTTTATTGTGAATATTTAGAATTGAAAATGTTTCCCTTCTGAAAATACAAGACTGTAAATTTGACATTACTAATGTGTGTGGAAAGGATAGTGACCTTTGGTGTGTTCACACCACTTTCTTGTACATTCTTTCACTCAGTTAGAGACTTGCGCCTTTTCTGTCTCCACATTTTACTGAAATTCTCCATCTGCATGTCTCACACTTTCCAACAATTATAACTGCACTTTTAGGACCCCCTTTGTGCGCTCTGCAGAGGCCAAGGATTGAAGTGGTCGAAGTGCATTAAAAAAATATGAGATGTGATGCTGCGTACAATGGGGGCAAGTCGAGCAAGCGTCGGGGCATGGCCAAGGGCGTGGCTTAAAAAGTAATATATTCTGTTACTTTTTTTGGTCTTTCACCTTCAGGTAACTACACATAAAATAACACACAGTTTAAATGAAAACCAAATGCAAGTTTTGTTAATCAGTCGGAAATACACTATTGTACATTATGAAACCTGTATTAGTTAATGCACTGCACCAACAAGCCACAGAATTGAATCCTGGTTGATACTGTTGAGAACAGTGATTTATGTTTGTTTAGTGCTATAAGTTCCCAGTATGTGAACAAGTAAGTCATTATGTTATACTTGCTTTACTCACAGTATAAGAGAGGCTGTTACAAAATGCGCAAAATGTTTTAAGATAAAGTGCTTCCAAAATATAGATTTTGGTAATACCCAGACTGTACTTAGTGCATATATTTATTATAACTCTCGTTTAAAAGCACACACTTCACATTTTAGCTGATGGCTCCCTTACAATACCGTTCAAAATGAATAAATGTGTCATCTGGAAGCTTCAAGTGATTCCATCAATTAAAGCCAATGCCGGTATCCAGGCACCCTTTACATTTGCAGATTGACCACTTGAGCACATTTACATTTCTTTAAGGGAAGCAGGCACCCTTTCAAGAAGGCTTGTTTAGCTGTCTGGCCCTTCCTCTGTCTCCCAGCACAGGAGGTTCCTGCCTTACACTTCGGTTGAAGCATTTCAACTGACAGAATTAACCGTTCCGGGGCAGTTGTCTTTTCACAAAAAGTAGGGGAACTTTTTTTCTAAAATTAAAGTATGGGTATGTCCTGCCCTTCAGACCCCTCCCAGCCTACTTTGACCACTGAATGTGCATGGAATCTGCACACCTTCATGAGCCACTTACAGGCACTGTGAGAAACTCACACTGCTTTCAGGCTTGGCTCTAGTGCTCCCAATCATGCTCCATAATGAACAGCCGTCTGCAATCTCTGCGCACTCACACTCCTGGACATGACTCAGTTTAAAGTATGCACTTGTCATGTGTTTCCTGCATGACCCATTGTCGTTTTTCCTATGTTAGCCTAGTTGTGCACGTTATAGGTGTCATTTTCTTTTGCACACGTAACAATATACACACGCTTGCTTTTGTATTTTGTACCACATTTTATTTTCACACAGAAACTGCATATGTTTTCGTATTCTGTTCTTTTCCTGGGATTTAGTCTGAACACTATAGACGAGGATAAACAACAATGCCCCTTGTTATTCTCTGGTCAGACACTAGCACCTAGACATAACAAGAAAAAGCAGCTGCTGTATATGAGCACACATGTCTTCGTCATATAACTGAGGATGGGAGGTAAAAAAAAAAAAACTGAGCAAAGGTCCTGAGGCAAGATTACTGCTACATCGGAGATGTAGAACATCCATCTGTGTATGTTAAGGTACAGGATCCGCCACTCATCACAGAGATCTTTAATATATAATTATTTAGCTTCAGTAGGCTGGGGGTTGTTTAGGCTGATCTTTCTTATAATATGACAGGGCTGTTTATGGTATATGGTTGTGTAACCATGCTAACAACATTTTTGGTATACATTTGTTTTCTAATTGTGGTGCAAATACTGCATATTAGAGCACAATAGTTTAAATAAACATTATAAACGTTCTTCATATATTTTGTTTGTCTTATTGGGAAGAAGTATGAATTAGAGAGTGAAAGTGTGTGTCCTGTTACCGCGATCACTGAGAGGATCGAGAGTGTTGTGTCCTGAGGTGGCAACTCACTTGTTTCTCTAGAAAGGTTAGGTGGGCAAGTGAGGCACTATAGCTAGTCGGACTCAGATTCATGGCTACTGAGGTAGTATGGTGACTCAGTCCCCACATGCCAAAGTTCTATGTTCCCAAGCATAGTTTTGTTCCTGAGCAGAATCCCTGCAACATGGCACTGCCAACATTTTGAAGAGAAAAAGTGGGAGAACCCACTTGGTGCCTTGCACTGTTCACAAGTTTGAGGAATCCCCCCAAAACACAATCTGTCTCAGGTAAATTTCAAATGGAAATGAAAAATATGTAAACAATAAACATATTTAATAAAGCCAAAATTAACATGTTAGACCAATTCGTTTTGAAGCAAAATTAATAAAGGTGTTCAACGGTACATCAAGTTAATGTATTCTTAACTGAGTGTACAGGTTAGCATTTCAATTTTCAACATGAATTAACTGTATTATACATGGTACAATGTTTTCAAGTCATTGATAAGAAGTGCCCAATGCATTTCGGGATCATGAAAGTCCCTTCGTCAGGGGCCAACCTAGAACAAATGTGGACATAATCAATATTTCATGTGGACTGGGAAAAAATGTAAATTTGGTGATGCTCAGGTGGATGTTAAGAATTGCACGTGGCATGCTGGTGGCTCTGAAGAATATCGATGGTCAGAAAAAGACAGCTGATATGGGACTGCACGTGTATGGGAAAGATGTCGGATCCAATAAACAAAGTGAATCAGTGATCTGGTTAATGATGATAGAAAAAATGGTGTAGAAGCGTTATCATGGAAAGAGAAGTGTAATGACACAAGATTAGGAAAATAGAATGAGCCCGTTCGTTGAACTAAACGAGGAAAGGAATGTGCAGAATTATGAAGACTCATGCGCAAATCTCGCTCACCTTGAAAACGCGTAATGGCTGTGAAATCAAAGAGGTTCCAAAGGGAAGAAAGCTGAAACAAGGGTGCGGTAAATCTGTTGGAAAATAGGGGAATCAATATGTAACGGGAGGTAGAAATACATGAATACGGAGAATGGCGGGAAAAGTAGAATAGCTGTACGCTTACCTTAGTTCACTGGAGGTGAAATGGCAGCGCTGCGTGATCCATAAGGGATGATGTTCATGAAGAATACTTCCGGTTGTAGTGAACTGAGGAAGGTTGCTTAACCTGTGGCAAATATGAAAGACGGTGTCGCCTAGTAGACCCACCTGCGTGAAGTCGTAGTCCCAATCCACAGGAACGACGAGAATACCCCCCACACTCTTGAGACCAGTCCACGGAAGCGTGAACCTGTTTACACTCTAGCAGCAGACTGACCCTGAGAGATGTGGGGACAAGGTTTGGAAGAGCTCACTTGAATCCCCCAGCGGGCGTTTCCTAATAAGCACAGCAGAAACAACCTGCAGCAAAGACAATAAAGACAATAAGAGTAATTACTCTCTGCTCTCTCATAGGGTTGTAAAACTATCAAACTGTCTAAGTTAAGGTGATCTAAACTCTACCCCGTTTCCCTCTTACCCGCTGGACATCTCGTTAAGCTGCAAACAGCGACTCAGCTGGGACTTGGAGGAAGCAGCAAGGCAGGGAAGGAAAATCCGCCATGCAATAAACAGGAGATCAGAGCCACTGTTGGAAACTAAAAGGAGGAATACTACACGGGGTAAATTCAGACTTGGAGGCTCAAATAAGACTCTACAAAAGAGTATAAATGAAAAGAAGAGGAGGATTTCTTTAGGCTTCAGAAACCCTGTGAGTCAATATCGCAAGAAACAAAATGTGACCAACAGGCCTATGTACAAGCACAACACAAGTGCCAAGAAATTACTTGAGGATCCTCAAAGGAATTTCCTAAACGCGCACCAAGCGCGTGTAAAAATAAATACAATCCCCTTCAGCAGATTACAAGGCGCGGTGAGCTCGAATACAGGAAACAATGTATCCGACTGACTCTGCTAACGCCTAAGACTCTGGGAATGCAGCCGCTCTAACCGAGCGCAAAGGAATGAGGAATGCAACAATGTTGCAAGTTCACCGCGGTCGCGTTGCTCAGTACAACACACGCGACTGCATCCAAATTGATACGGGAAACTCAGAGGGGGAACTCGGAATGCAACAATGTTGCAATTTCAGCGCGGTCGCGTTGCTCAGTACAACACACGCGACTGCATCCAAATGGAGACGGGGAGAATCAGGGATTAGATACACATATCAGGTTCTGAGAGGGGCATGGACAAAGGAAAGGTTGCAGTAAAACAGCAAAGCGGGCTCCCTAGGACCACAGGAACTCAGCGAGGAGGGGCGTGGACTGAGGACTCTACGAATCTGAAAGCCAAGCACCGGTTTGCTGCTGAGGAGAGCTATTTAAGGGAGAAACTCAGTGGAAACTCCCCCCACCACTTGCACTAAGGGAGCGTCTAAAAAGTACAGGTTGTTATAGCTTGCACTAAGGGAGCTTCTAAAAAGTACAGGTTGCTATTCGCTTCTTTCCCTGAATCCCCGCAAGGACACAAGAGGCTTGTCGTGTAACAGTTCTCCCACCCAAAGGCCGCTGCACAGGTCGAGGTTTGTCAGGATGTAGTGCATGAAATCTACGAACCAGAGCAGGAGCATGCACGTTTTCTGCCGGTTCCCATGACCGATCCTCAGGAGCAAAACCTACCCAATCTACCAGGTATTGTAGTTTTCCCTGATATCTACGAGAATCCAAGATTTTCTTGATTTCATATTCTAGCTCGTCCCCAACTATTATAGGAGGAGGAGGGACCTCAGGTGTCATAGGGTTTCGATGTTCTTTCAACAGGGACACATGGAATACTGGATGTATTTGCATTTCCTCAGGTAGCTCTAGTTTCATGGATACGGGAGTGATTGTCTTGATGATTTTATAAGGTCCTATGTAACGGGGTTGCAGTTTACGTGGACCTGGCAATTTGAGATTCCTGGTAGATAGCCACACCTGATCACCCACTTTATATTCCGGGGCTGGTTTTCTATGCTTATCTGCCTGTCTCTTCATAGTCTCTTGAGTTTTATTTAACTCCCTTGAGGCAGCCTTCCAAGTCTCTAAAATGGTAGCATGATGCCGTTGTACTGCAGGTATGCTTTCTAGGTGCAGAGGTACTGGTAAGGGCATGAACCTAGGATTGCGGGCATGAGCAAAATAGAAGGGGGAAACCCCAGTTGCGGAATGCATGGAATTGTTATAAGCAAATTCCGCTAACGGGAGGGCATGCACCCAATTCGAGGTGACTGTTGACAGTAAACATCTCAGATATTGTTCCAGCGTCTGATTCGTTCTCTCAGTCTGGCCATCAGTTTGGGGATGATAAGCTGTGGACAATCTATGATCTATTCCTAATGCTGTACATAAGCCCTGCCAGAACCTAGAAACAAACTGAACACCTCTGTCCGTGATAATAACAGAGGGTACTCCATGCAATCTGATGATTTGATCTATGAATACTTGTGCCAAGTCCTTCGCAGTAGGCAGCTTTTTTAAAGGAATGAAATGTGCCATTTTAGTGAATAAATCCACCACCACCAATATGGTATTGTACCCCTGTACTGAGGGCAAATCAGTGATAAAATCCATACTAACAGTATGCCAAGGAATAGAAGGTATGGAAATGGGACGCAGCAACCCTGCCGGAACGGAATGCGAGGTTTTCTGTCTAGCACATACCTGACATTTGGCTACATAAGACAATACATCTTTGCTCATTCCTTTCCACCAAAACCATCTTTGACATAACTGAACAGTCTTGTCAACCCCTGGATGAGCCGTTAAGGACGAGTCATGACACCACTTGATTATTTGTTGTTGTAGAGTGGCAAGAGGGATGTATATCCTATCTTGGTGTAGGTATAATCCATCCTTGATGGTTCGTTGCTGATCAGTGGTCCACTCTAGCGGAGAGATCTCTCCATAGGCTTCCATAAGCTGCTCCATAAATGTTGCAGGAGGTTGGTCTGGAGCAGTAACTCCTATTATTTTATCGTGAGGAATGAGTGGAGTGGGCTCATGGATATGTATTCGATGCTCTGCATCTAATCGAGATAACGCATCAGCTTTTCCCTGTTGTGCCCCTGGCCGATAGGTTATTATGAAATCGTATTCACTAAAGAATAACACCCATCTCAGTTGTCTAGGGGTTAAAGCTTTGGCAGATCTGAAAAATTGTAGATTGCGATGGTCTGTGTAGATGGTAATCGTATGCGGGGACCCCATTAAATAATGCCTCCACTCCTGAAAGGCAAGTTTTATGGCCAGGAGTTCCCTTTCCCCTATAGTATAGTTCTGTTCGGCAGGGAGGAGTTTCTTTGAGAAATACGCTACAGGATGTAGGCACCCAGTGGTGGTGTTCCGTTGCGATAACACTCCTCCTACCGCGTATTTTGAAGCGTCGGCTTCCACATAATAGGGTTGGGAGTTATCTGCATGACCCATGATCGGTGCTGTCGTGAATCTTTTCTTCAGTTGCACAAATGCATTTTCTGCTTCCTCTGACCACTTAAATTGACTACCCTTACGCAATAACTTAGTAATGGGTGTGATGACCTCAGAAAAATGATCGATGAAGCGTCGATAGAAATTCGCAAACCCAATGAACGATTGCACCTCCTTCACTGAGGTGGGACTAGGCCATTGGACTAATGCTTCGATCTTTTTTGGGTTCATAAGAATTCCTTCGGCCGAAATGATGAATCCCAAAAAATCCACCTTTTCTGTATGAAACGAGCTTTTGTCTAATTTGGCAAACAGATGGTTGTCCAGTAGTTTTTTCAAAATCATTTTTACATGACCGACATGTTCGTTCTCATTTTCGGAAAATATCAAAATATCGTCAATGTAAACAATGACTAAGAGGTCAAGATATTCACGTAGGATGTCATTGATGAAATACTGAAATGCGGCAGGGGCATTGCATAGCCCGAAGGGCATGACACAGTATTTATATAGGCCAAACTTATTACGAAAAGCGGTTTTCCATTCGTCACCCTGTTTTACCCTTATCAAATGATAAGCACCCCGCAAATCCAATTTGGTGAATATCTTAGCCCCTCTCACTTGATCCAGAAGTACTGAAATGAGCGGTAATGGGTACTTGTTCTTGATGGTTGCCTTATTCAAGGCACGGTAGTCTAAACAGGCGCGTAGACCCCCTTCGCGTTTTGGAATGAAGAAGAGGGGAGAGGATACAGGGGAGGTAGAGTGTCGTATGAACCCCTTGTCCAACATTTATGCCAGATATTGTTGCAAGTACTCTGTTTCCGGTTCCGTGAGAGCATAGACCCTACTCACGGGCAATTCGACCCCAGGGATCAGATCTATTCTACAGTCATAACTTCGATGCGGTGGTAAGGCCGTGGCCTTCTCCACATCGAATACTTCTGCGAAGTCACGATACATAGGCGGAAGCGCTGACTCCATCGTCTCCATAGCACAACATAGAGGCGTCTCCCAATCATGGGCTTCGTTGTAACAATGTAGCATACAATATGCGGATTTAAGGGTGATCTTGCGAGAAACCCAGTCAATATAGGGGTTATGTGTCTGTAGCCATGGCACCCCTAGGATGGCCCCAAAATTTGGTGTGTCTATCAAATCAAACTCCACTTGTTCTGAATGTCCATTGCTGCACACCATAGTCAATTTAGGAGTATGATAGGTGACCAAACCAGATGATAATTCCTTCCCATCCACGGCTCTAATGGGTTCTGGTTTGGATTTCTGCAAAAAAGGTATACGCAGGGTTTGAGCCAATTGTATATCTAGGAAATTGCCAGTCGCCCCGGAATCTAAAAGAAGGGATAGCGTCTTGCGACTTTGAAGGGACACAACAAGAGTGACTGATAATGTAAAATGGCGTGCCACCGGGGTGTGTATACTAGCCACCACTCCAGAGACCTTCCGATTTATATCACTCGAAGAACCGGTCTCGTCTTTCTTCAAGTGCTGTAGTTTTCCGAAGGTGCACATATTCTTGACACAGAGCTGCGGTCTTAGGAATCGTTCCTGTTTTACTAGGACAACCTCTCGCATAATGTCCCCCTTTCCCGCAATAAAGACATAAATTCTGTTTCCTACGTCTGTCTTTTCCTTCGATGGTTAAAGGACTTCTCACCCCTCCAATTTGCATCGGTTCACTAGTATCTTTGGTTTCTTTATTTACTCTTTTATCTCCTCGCACTATAAACAGTCGTGCTAGGTTCCCACGTGATTTCTCACCTTTTCTTTCCGTTAAACGGTGATTAAGCTTCACCACTAAGTCGATAAAGGAAGAGCAATCCTCTGGAGGGTCCACTATATGAGACAAAAGATCTTTCAAGTCATCATTTAAACCTCTATAAAAGAGAGAGGTCAGTTTCTCTTCTGGCCATTGCGTTTCTACGATTAATCTATTGAATTCTGTCACATAGGTCAATAAATCCTTACTCCCTTGTTTCAAGCTTAATAATTCGCCATCACTAGCTTGTACATAGGTATGCTTCGCGAACAGACCTTTCAATTTATCCTTAAACAGCGTGAAATTATACAATAGGGGATCATTGTTTTCCACTAAAGGAACCGCCCAATTAGCAGCATTACCCCCTAAATAGGACACTACAAACGCAACTTTGGCCGCGTCATCGGGAAAGGCATTAGCCTTACAAAGAAAATGTAACTGACATTGATTAAGAAAAACATTAAATTTAGCGCTGTCCCCATAAAACCTTTCTGGGACAGCTAAAGGAACGGGGATAGGGGTGTGCAGATCTACCTGTATGGCTTGAGGATTGGAAGTACTAGCAGTCACCTGCTCACCCAACGGAGAAGGAACTAGAAAACGAGCAGGCTGTATATATGTTCTTTTACTCTTCTGTGGAGTTTCAGACACCGTGCTCCTCTCTACTTGGTGTTGTCTTTCTAACTCTAGGTGTAGTTGTTGATTTTCTGTCCTTAATCTCCCTACTTCTCTCTGTAAATCTAACAGCGCTGCTGCCAACTCCTCTATAGTAGGGCTAGGATGAGGAGTCTCAGATACTAAACCGGCTCCTTCCATATTCATCGTCGTTCGGGTGGACTTAATACGTGGGCTTGGCTTTCTGTCGCCTAGTAGACCCACCTGCGTGAAGTCGTAGTCCCAATCCACAGGAACGACGAGAATACCCCCCACACTCTTGAGGCCAGTCCACGGAAGCGTGAACCTGTTTACACTCTAGCAGCAGACTGACCCTGAGAGATGTGGGGACAAGGTTTGGAAGAGCTCACTTGAATCCCCCAGCGGGCGTTTCCTAATAAGCACAGCAGAAACAACCTGCAGCAAAGACAATAAAGACAATAAGAGTAATTACTCTCTGCTCTCTCATAGGGTTGTAAAACTATCAAACTGTCTAAGTTAAGGTGATCTAAACTCTACCCCGTTTCCCTCTTACCCGCTGGACATCTCGTTAAGCTGCAAACAGCGACTCAGCTGGGACTTGGAGGAAGCAGCAAGGCAGGGAAGGAAAATCCGCCAGGCAATAAACAGGAGATCAGAGCCACTGTTGGAAACTAAAAGGAGGAATACTACACGGGGTAAATTCAGACTTGGAGGCTCAAATAAGACTCTACAAAAGAGTATAAATGAAAAGAAGAGGAGGATTTCTTTAGGCTTCAGAAACCCTGTGAGTCAATATCGAAAGAAACAAAATGTGACCAACAGGCCTATGTACAAGCACAACACAAGTGCCAAGAAATTACTTGAGGATCCTCAAAGGAATTTCCTAAACGCGCACCAAGCGCGTGTAAAAATAAATACAATCCCCTTCAGCAGATTACAAGGCGCGGTGAGCTCGAATACAGGAAACAATGTATCCGACTGACTCTGCTAACGCCTAAGGCTCTGGGAATGCAACCGCTCTAACCGAGCGCAAAGGAATGAGGAATGCAACAATGTTGCAAGTTCACCATGGTCGCGTTGCTCAGTACAACACACGCGACTGCATCCAAATTGATACGGGAAACTCAGAGGGGGAACTCGGAATGCAACAATGTTGCAATTTCACCGCGGTCGCGTTGCTCAGTACAACACACGCGACTGCATCCAAATGGAGATGGGGAGAATCAGGGATTAGATACACATATCAGGTTCTGAGAGGGGCATGGACAAAGGAAAGGTTGCAGGAAAACAGCAAAGCGGGCTTCCTAGGACCACAGGAACACAGCGAGGAGGGGCGTGGACTGAGGACTCTACGAATCTGAAAGCCAAGCACCGGTTTGCTGCTGAGAAGAGCTATTTAAGGGAGAAACTCAGTGGAAACTCCCCCACCACTTGCACTAAGGGAGCGTCGAAAAAGTACAGGTTGTTATAGCTTGCACTAAGGGAGCTTCTAAAAAGTACAGGTTGCTATTCGCTTCTTTCCCTGAATCCCCGCAAGGACACAAGAGGCTTGTCGTGTAACAGACGGCTGCTGAGGACTGTGGAAATGTGGAAAGCGTTAAGGAGAGAACTGATCAAATACGGGAAATGCAAAAAACGCCAGCGTGTTTGGTGCTGAGGTGTACCTGCAATCATGTACCGTGAGACGGGAAGCCTGATCCTGGTGTCCGGAACTCGTTCAATAACAAGCGCGGTGATTGGAGGATACAATCGTGTCATTTAAAAAGGCGGAAGACAGTGGATCTAACTCGTGGGTTGAATGAAAGTGAAGATATACTATCAAAATAGTGGCCAGGGAGCAAAGCTGGAAAGAAGGAAAACCGAATGGATGGAACTTTCTCGTAGGGCATGAGTGGAAGTAAAAGGATGTATAAGAAAAACTAGACAACTGGCGGAATGAATAGCAGGGAGAACAAGCGTTATGAGACAGAAATAAGTAGAATGCAAAAAAATATACAATGGATGAAAGCGAATGGCAGGATCCCAAAAAGAGTCATTATGAATGCAGAATAGTGACAAGTGTAATGGGGGTGAAAAGGGTAAATGAAAGAAAGGGTTAGTAAGGTGCTCAATATATAAAAAACTGTGACAGTTTTACAATAATAAACAAATGTGGTATTGGCACATACAAATAAACGCATGTAAATGAACATTAATGTAGATTTATAACATGAATATGAAGATATGTCCCCATGTTACGTCGAATGAAGGAAGATGGTGGGGGTCATGTTTGGTGTGGGGACAGAGGGAGTGTGTGTAACTAGAATATGCGTGATGTTTATAGAAAACAACTCATATCAATCCGGTCATTAAGCCCGGTTGGAATCAAGGTGTTAAGATATTTGATCCAGTAGATTTCTCTTTGCAACAGTTTTTGCGTTGTGTCGACGCCAGGGGTGGTTTTGATTGATTCAACTATCTGAAATCTCAGTTGGGAAATGGTATGATGTGTTTCATTCCAATGGGTAGCGAGTGGAGAGGAAATGCTACAGTTCCTGATTTTACTTTTGTGTTCTGTGATTCTCACCTTGATTTTTCTTTCCGTTTTGCCAATGTAAGCTTTGCCACAAGGGCATTTAATGCAATATATAACATTCATAGAGTTGCAGTTGCATGAATGTTTTAGGGTGATTGGTTTTCCGGAAGATGGATGAGTTAAAATATTACCAATGATAACATTATTGCAGTGCACGCAGTTATTGCATTTGGTCATCCCTTGGTGCTGCGCAGTAGATGAGATGGTAGACCGCGTAGATAAAAGTGTTTTAAGATTTTTGCCGCAAGTGTACGCGAATAAAGGTTTGGTAGCGAAGATTTTGTTAAAGTCCTCTTCTGATGATAACATCTCCCATCTAGCATTAATGATGTCTCTTATTGTTTTTGCGGCTGTAGAAAACTTTGACACGAAAACTGTACGGTCAGTTGGTTTTTGTGTTTGTTTTTGTAAGAGAGTAGTTCTGTCAAGTTGTTGTGCTCATTTTGATCAGGTACTTACTTGTAGGAACCCTGTGCTTGTACAATACCTTCTCACCTTTTTACCAGAGGCGTCCATGGTGTTGGGGACCTTTCCTCCACAGTTTTTAGGTAGCACCTAGTTCTGTTGGTTTTTCAACCTTGAATATTGAAAGGTTTTATACCCTATTTCTGCTAAGCTTTGATTCCGTTATAAATTACTTATGCCACAACCTATTGCTATTGCAGCCAATTGCTGAATTGCGGTCTATGTATATTTAACACACCATGGAGTCCCTAATGTGGGAGCTCCTGTAATTTCTCTAGGTGAACATGGATGCTGCATTTCGCTTTTAAGATTTTTATTCTTGGGTCACACTTCCGTCTGTGGATGCTAACACTAATACTTTACATGAATACACTGTACCACTGGCACGGGCAGCATATAAACCATATACACTTGTTGAAATTCCTCTGACAATCTGGGAACACCAGATATAGTTTAATGACACACTCCCCCATGTGCCTGGGTCCTCTCAGTAATGATGGGGCCACTTGGATGGCATTAGCTGAATATACACCATATCCAGATTTGGGAAATTTAAATCTAGTACAAACCTGTGCTTTGTATAATGTTCTTGTCATCCTATATCAATGTGTGTTTCAGTTTAGTTCACATACATTACTAGCAGGTTCAGCTAGACTTGGCCTGCAAGCCCAGATGCCAGCAACACCTGTAATAAGTCCTGTAATTGTTCATTCAGTTATGGGAAAACAATCTATTAATCGTGAGGAAATACCATTTTGGATTGCCCAAAAAATCGATCAACTTGATGCTGTGTTTCTCATTACAGGACCACAAGACAAGCACAGAATGTTAACTATGTGCTTATCCACTGGACTAGTTCCACTCTAGCTGTCTGCAACACCTGGGGGACTATTTTTGCCAAAGCCTACACAGCCTACACTCTTTGTCATGGCACTCCCTTGATGGCCGTTCTACTGAACGTCCTCAAACAAATACAGAATGAGCATGGTGCATGTCCTGTCCTTGATTTGTGGATTAAACTCTTGGATAATTTTCCCGTTGTCTCTGAAATGATTCTTTTTAATGTTAAAGGTGAGGCAGCGACTTGCCACGGTGGCAGTCGCCGACCCAGAAAGTGAATTGTCTGTAATTTTTGCTACTTTATATACATCTTTAGGACATAATAGTTTGGGAACCAGACCTTCAATATCACCTCTTGGCAAGCCTAGCTCTGACAAGGATGCCAGACCACCCCATGAGTTTGCTAAAAAACAATGGAATACATTTTAACAACAGAGAGGAAGACCACGTGGAGGTTCTCTGTCCCCGGAGTCCTCTGAGAAATGATACGATTTTAATGATAGCACTAAAATAAAGATCCAAACAGATATCAGGTGCCTGGTACGTATTCTCCTCATTCCTTAGAGGAATCATCTGACCAGCAGTAGTACAGAGGAGGGTGATCTGAACGCAGACAAGAAGAGTATGCAAAACCAAATACCGAAACACAACACTCGTCTGACATGAAGATAAAGAAGGAGGATAGACCTCCTCCTTATGACGCCCCTTTTTAGAAGAAGGAAGTTGCAGACTTAACTGCTAAATATGCCACCGACGGTGAGAACCTCCCTCTTGAACAGGAGTTGAGTTGTGACTCTCCTCGACAGCGTGGCAGAAGTCACCATAGTACGCCAGACACTCCACCAGTTTCTGGTAGAAAAAGCAACTGAGACATGTGTTACGGTTGAAACCGCGAACACCCACGTATACACTCAAGACAGAATATATCACTTAGACATTCAAATTGAAGGTGACGTTAAACTCGCAATTAAAGCAATAATCTGGTACAACTTAACTGCATCTTATGACATTTTATTGGCAGAGGTCGATTGGCCCCCACCATATGTGCTTGCATCCCCCCAAGAGGAAGATGTAATTCTACCTTCTTTTTCACATCTTGTCCTTGACGAAGTCAAACAAGTTTATGCATTTGAATGGCACCTTGCGTTGGCCTCAGCACTTTATCGTAATAATACTGGTTGGGCTAGAGATTCCCCTTATCATGTTATCCTTATACGGTCTACTGCATAAGAACAACCTCAAAATCCTATTAAACGGGGACACTAAAGCAACCGTTAAAGAAATACTTTCTCAACTGGAGTACCAGGTCATAATTGAAGCCTGTGTCTCTCAAATGAACAATCCTCTTTTTATTGTTCTGAAACCAGATCATTCCTATTGCATTGTCTTAGACTTTAGAAATTTAAACAATCATACACGCACATTTGCGGTGCAAAACACTCACAGTACGGTATCATTACCAATGTAATCCGTAACAAATAAAAAACCACCTTGGACATTTCCAATTATTTTTTTCAGTCACAATTTGGCTCCTGAGAGCCGAGACTGGTCCAGATTTTGCAATTTAGGATTTCAAATGCGCTATGCACGACTACCTATGAGTATAAGAAGAGCCCAGGAGTTTTTGCAGCATGAATTATGTCAGTTCTTTATGACATTGACCCTGAAGCTCAGTTCTACGTAGATGATATCTACGTGACGGACGATGAATTATACCCCCATTTAGCCAGAGTAGACCACATAATATCGAGATTTGCTGAACTTGGTTACAAGTGCAACTTTAAAAAGTCTAATATAGTTTTTCTCAGTGTCCTTTTCTTAGGATATGAACGTGCCAATGAGGGAAATAATCTGACCTCTCATTTTCTGGAGAAACGTGCACAATTGCAACCTCCAAACACACAGAAAAATTGCAGTCTTTGCTAGGATTTTTTAATTTTGACAGAACATTCATACCTGAATATGCACAACGCATAAAACCTCTTTATGCTTTAATACACCCTGATTTTTCCACTTCCTGCTGGACATCAGAATACACAGAAACACTCAGATCTTTACAATCTGACTTACTTGAAACATACCACTTCCATTCATGTGTCGACACCACAAACCTGGTCATCCGAATTTTACTGGGTGCAATTGGATTTACATATATAAGTTTTAACGAAGGTTAAACAGCTCCTTTAGCATATAAATTGCATTTATATTCCAGCGCTGAAATGCATTTTGCTTCCACTGAAAAAATACTGACTTCTGTGCAGATGGCCGTCCTTAAAGAATGGCCACTTGCTCAAGGTAAACGCATTATTGTTGTTACTCCCGTGCCAGCCTTAGAGTCTGTCACTTAAGCCAGCGTTCCTAACGCTAAGACCCTCCATCCTAGATGGATACAATGTGCTGCTTCCTTAACAGCTGCTGATGTTGGCTTTGTCTTTGACCCTTCTTTACAGACACAGGAATTGCTGCAGTATGAACATCTATATACATTGTCATCCACTGTTTTGCCTCTTGATCAGTACAGATATCTCATTTACACTGATGGTTCAGCTCAACCTTGCATAGGTTCTAAGCAGCAGTATTGTATTCTGCTGCATGTGCCATTGTTATTGGTATTATGTTGGATGGAGTTTCACCCTCAAACAACTCGCAAGCAGTCTTTAGGAAACTGCACTGCGCAGTTGGCTGAACTGAAAGCTTTACCTCGTGCACTTGAACATACAGATCCTAAATTCCCCACACTTATTGTGTACGTGATTACTGTGTACAGTCCGTTAATGATAATTTACATTTTTGGTGACAAAATGATTTCAGAGTTTCAAGAGGTAGCACAATCAAGCACAAACTGCTTTGGATTAAAGTAGCCGATCTTAAAGATAGATTGGCACAAGCTCATGTAATATATACATTGAGTCATCAACGTGTGGGAGCACACGCCTTAGGAAATTCTCTGGCTGATGAAGAAGCCAAATCTGCAGGAGCCACAACTAAAATAGCAGCAGTAACTCACTCTAAAACTCGTATCTATAATGATATTTTGTCTTCTGTAAATGCAATTAAAAAGGGCACCCCTTTACCAAAATAATTTTCTTCTAAATACTCTTATCACTTAAATGACCAGAATGTTCCTTTTATACCTATTCCTGGAGTTGGCAATCGTTTGATTCCCTTCGAAGACCACAGACATGCTTTAATTGTCGCCGCACATGAAGGTGTAGCTTCCGCTCATCTGGCAGTGACATCCACTATTTCACTCTTACTGTGCTATTGGTGGCAGGGCTTACACCAACAGACTAAAACATTTGCCCTGTGTTTCGACATTTGTCAGCAAATTAAAGTCTCCACTGTGTCTTGTTCACTCTAGACACATCTCTTAATTTCTAACAAGCCATTTGGCTGTATTTATCTAGATCATTGTGGTCCACTGATTTTGGATACTGCATTCAAATTTAACTTGATTGCAGTTGATTCTTGCTCTAGGTTCCTCTGGGTTTGGCCTTAGTGCTCAACTGATGCTCAAACTGTTATTAAAGTCTTGCAAGTTTTCATCGGGACTTATGCATGTGGTGCATTCCATTCAGACCAGGGTCTAGCTTTCGCCTCTAAAGTGCACCGTGATTCAATAACATCTATTGATGTACAGTTGCATTATTCTTCTCCCTGTAGGCCTGAGGGCAGTTCTGTTATGGAAATTATGAACCATGACTTAAAGGAGTCAGTAACAGCTAGAGTACTAGTTACAAGGTGTCTTTGGTTGAACCATCTCTATGGGGTTCAACGAGCACTTAATAACCTCCCCAAAAGATCTCCGGGTGGGCAGTCCCCGTTCCAAAATGCTTTTTGGCATCAAATGTATGTTATTCACAACAGGGAGCTTTAGAAGGAAAATTATAGCCAGATCACCCTCCACTTATCAATCATTTAAACAACAAAAATCTGGCTGTAACGGGCAATATCCATTTTATTTTTAATAGGACTGGTGTAGGGGGGTATCCACCTCGGCCCAACAACTGTTTTCATCAATTACAGTCGAATCCAGTCCTCATTACCCAATATTGTGATTATTTTATAAAAAAGAAATGTAGGTCAGATCACTCTTCACAAACATACCCTCAACACACAGGTGTATGTATACCACAGAAAAATGTGCGTGAAAATGAGAAAGTACCTCACATGCGCAATCAAGATGTATGTTTTAGATCTTGATGGTTCAGACATTGTCTCAGGTGCCACATTCTTTGATGTAGATAACCATTGTGCTGTCTTGCAGGACCTACAAACATTCAGTAACGCTTAGTTTCACACACATTTACCTGCACCTCTCTCTACGAGTCCTGAAGACTAATCTCAAGTTTCTGTCTGGCTGTCAAAGGTTGGGGATCTGGTTCATGAGAAGGTGGCCATTAAAAAGGAATTCGGCCCAACGTACCATGGTCCTGTTCCAGTCCTTGGCATACGAGGAACACAAACTGTCATCTTGCCAACGCTTTCAGGCTCTAGAGACAAATGCTTTGGCTCTGTCGAACATATCAAACTACACCATGTGGACGATTTTCCATAGTATGCCACAGAGTGGTCATACAAGTCTCCCTGGCTCGCGGAGGCCGAGTACTCCACTGACAACCTGAAAGAATTATAACTGTTTCAACTATTGCATTTTGCACAGCAGATGCCGTTTATATAGAACAACGATTGTTAAATCCTTCCCAACCCAATTTTCGAGTCCTACTGCTGAGTCACAGCCCCCAGTTTTCCAGTTGAGTGCCTCGGGCACTATATGGATCAAATGATTTTTCTTCAGACAGTTCTGCTTTGCATCTGCCTCCAGCATGTATTTGAGTCTGTATTTCATGGGGTTGAAACACACATATCTAGTCGTGCCTTGGATATATGTCTGGATCATACTGTCAAGTTTCTACTCTTATTTCTGCAGGAACGCCATGCAAAGATGAGAGTTGCCAACCTACCCAGGGCACATATCATACCCAACTGAATCAAAGTAACAACAGTAAACCAGGGGAAGAAGAGAAAACAGGGATGGAAGAAAGTGTCCCACGACGTTCCCCACTCTAGGACAGGACCAGACAGCCAGTAGAAATCTTTGTCAAACAAAGACAGAAAATGTAACTATGTAAAGAATATACTGAATATTAAAAGGTAAAAAAAGAAAATATGTGTGACCTTAAGGTAACTGAATAGTTCCCTTCTTCCACTTAAAACTGACAGGTTGTTCGAGTGAGGTGTAATTCTTTGTCTGCAGAAAGTGAAAGGAAGGGCGTAAATAAGGAGTGTTGTAAAGTAATGAAAGAAAAAATAAAAGGAAAGCACACTGAAATCCACTTGTGGACTAATTGTAATGACCCACGATGACAGGACTCCTTACTTAGGAACTAATACCCCACTATCAACTATAAAGCAGTTTACATGTGAGCGAGATATAGAGCTACACTAAATTCCACCTTAACCTCAGGCAGAACTAACAGGAATTCCTTTTAACTTTCAGGAATAATCCTTATAAGAAATCAATGAAGAAAAAGACAGGAAAAACCAAATCTCCATGGACAAATTCCCAATCAGATCAGTATTGAAGTTTACATAACATTATTTGCATGTTCAGTGCAAACAGCGCTGTTACCATAAAGTAGCGAGTATTTGCTGTTTTCTTGCTGCCTTCTCTTTTGTTTTGTGTATATTGTAGTGGAACTGAGGAATCGTCTAAACTTCAGCGACCTGGGAGCCAAGGACTTGTCTGCACTGCAGCGACGCGGGAGCGGAGGAACAAAACATCCAGAAAGCTGTCGGGAGATTGAGGGAGACACCAGGACATCGCAAGTAGGAGGCACAACGAGGAGAGGAGCACGAACGCCGGCAACCTGATGAAGGACCAGAAGACATTGGAGGAACGTGAACGGTAAGCACCGGTAAGTGAACTGGAAGAGCATTAGCCGATCCCAAAGCTGGAACGCGATGCGTTCCAATACTGGATCAGAGGAGCTTTATACTTCTCTTCCGGTGCCTACGTATGTGACGCAGCGGGACTGGTAATCCCGAATAAACACCCCATTATGGCCCCCCCCTACCGGCTTAGGTTTGGAAGAGGTGTGGCGCAGCAGCCAGGGTGCCTAACTCTGGACCACGGGGTTCACGGTTCGATCCCCAGTGCCGGCGGCAGGTTAGCCCAGCACCATGTGACTCTGGGAAATAGCTCGCTTAATCCTCCCAATGGCCCCCAGCGCTGGGACACCTCTCCGGAGGTAGCTGTGCGCTTTACAAATGCTGGTATTATTATTACTAATATTTCTCAGGATAACGTCTATGAAATAGACGTAACAAGCGAGGGGCGTGCACATGACTTTCTGGTTCCCGAGTGCGATCCTCAACACCATAGCCTTTCCAGTGTATGAGATATTGTAACCTGCGTCTCACCCTCCTTGAGTCAATGATAGCCTCGACCTCATATTCAGGTTCATTATCAATAATCACTGGAGCTGGATAAGTAGGTATGTATGTGCCAGCCACTACAGGCCTCAGTAGGGAGACGTGGAAAACCGGGTGCATTTTCAGTGTAGCAGGGAGGTCTTGCTTCATGGCAACAGGATTGATAATCCTACATATCTTGTTAGGGCCAATAAACCAAGGTTTGAATTTACAGGATCCCCTGAAGGCAAGGTTGCTGGTAGATAACCATACTTCGTCTCCTATGGCATACGCAGGTTTTGCACGTCGATGGAGATCCGCTTTTTCCTTATATACAGACTTAGCTCTTTCTAGGTTCTCTGTAGCTATCTTCTGTATGTCATGCAATTTTTTTACAAAGTCAAGAGCAGCAGGAGCAGGATGAGACAGAAGAAGGGGTGATAGCATGAACCGTGGGTGAAAACCATAGTTACAATAGAAAGGAGAGTAATTAGTAGAGTGACAACTGGTATTATAAGAAAATTCAGCTACCCATATGAATGTGTCCCAATCTGCTGTGAAATGTAGAGGCTGACATCTTATGTATTGTTCCAAACATTGATTTACTCCTTTGGTCTGACCATCTGTCTGAGGATGATGGCCAGAGGAAAACCTGACGTGAACCTGTAGTAAGGCACACATCCCTTTCCAAAAGTTAGGACTAAATTGAGAACCCCGGTCTGACACCATAACGGAGGGACGGCCATGAATGCGTATTAAATGTTGCACAAACAGGGAGGCCAATAGTTTGGACATAGGGATTGCCTTCAACTGAATAAAATGGGCCATCTTGGTTAATAAATCCACAACAATAAGGAGAGTAGTGTTACCTTGTGAGGTCTTTGGCAAGTCAACAATGAAATCCACAGAAACAGTATTCCATGGGCTAGGTGGAGTGGGTAATGTATCCAGTAATCCCACAGGAGCCTGATGTGAAGCTTTCCCTTGTGCACACACATGGCAAGTTTGAATTAACTCTTTGGCATCGTTTGCCATATTGGGACAACAGAAGTGTTGTTAAAGTAGCTCTATCGTTTTTTGTACCTGGGATGTCCAGAGAGGGGATGAGTATAACACCACTCTAAAGCTTGTTGTTGTAGCCTACGTGTAGGGATCCCCCTTGAATGTACAACAAGTTTTGAATCTTAGTGACATTGTGAGTTTGAACTAACTCTTCTATTTCTGCAGACCCTTGAGTCTCCTCAGCTGTGTTTATGAAATCCTCTTCAGAGCAAACAGCACCTATTATATGTTCCCTAGCTATTACAGGGGGTGGATAACACTGAGATTCCTCAAGTTCGTAACGTAAACGGAACAGGGCAGCTGATTCCCTGTTCTTCTTCCCTGTCTGGAATTGAATAATGAAATCATAGTCGCTAAAGTACTGTGTCCAGCGCAGTTGTCTCATAGACAAGGCTCTAGCCGATTTCAGGAACTGTACATTTCGGTGGTCAGTGAGTACTGTAACCCTGTGATTAGCTCCTAATAGGAATTGCCGCCACTCTTCAAAAACCTTTTTAATGTCTAACAGTTCTTTGTCCCGTTACGAGCCCATGCGGGGTATAACTTTGGATCCAGAGGAGTCGGGATTCTTCTCAAGTCATCAACCCCATTCATGGTGAATAGATGTTGGCATGATAGACTGGGGAGGTGTGTGGTACTGACAGGAAGATGGGAGGGGGAAACAAACAACTTGTGCTCACTGTATGCCCCCCCTAGGTTGCATGGAAACACAATCCAGCCGTAAGAAATGTGCTATTAGAAATGCCCCAGGGAACAACGATTCTCGGGGGAGGTATGAATGCGGTCATGGACCCACAGCTAGATAGATTACTTGGTGCAGCTGACACCCCGGGTACCGATTCATTTGAAGGCTTAATTCAGGCAATGGGCATGAAGGACCTATGGCGCGCCCACAACCCAATGCTCCGTCAGTATACACATGCTGCTGCACACAGAAGACACTCCAGACTTGACTATATCTTTACATACCGGGGACAGGCCAGACACTTCCGAGGGGCCATGCACAAGGCACAGGGTATTTCAGACCATTCCCCAGTTGAAGTGCAGCTACAGTGTACACCACAAGGTGAGGGCCTACCACCTAAACTAGACCCATGGCATTTTAAAAATAAAGACTTTACTGAATTGGAACACACCACAACATATTTCCAAGAAAATGATGGATCGGTCGAATCGGCCTCCACATTGTGGGAGGCGTATAAGACCGTGATCAGGGGATATGTGCCGGCGCAAATTGGCATGAACAAATTAAAGAACTCGTAACTCTTGAGAACAAAATAAGTCGGCTAGAAGAAGATATGACAGATATTTCTGATCTGAATAAGTCGAAAGCACTGAGACTCCGACTCAAAAGAAAGAAATTTAGGGCTGTGAGTGAGCATAGGGCGAAGGCACACACGCTAGCAACTCAGAGTAAACTATACGATGTAGGAGACAAAGAAAACAAATTAATTGCCTGGTTAGAACGTAGAGATAAGGATAGAAATTGGGTTCTGGAAATAACTACCCCAGGGGTTATAACTCACAAAGCAGAGGCCTTCGCCCATTATTATGAAAAATTGTATACTTCCTCCCCACAACGTTCGGCTGTGAAATGTGAGGAGCTATTGCGAGAAATTAACCTTCCCACACTCTCGACTGACGATAGCCAAATGCTAGAACAGGATTTCACGGCAGAGGAACTGGTGGGAGCGCTTATGAACCTCCAATCTGGCAAAGCGCCCGGTCCAAATGGGCTCCCTTTGAACTATATAAAAATGTTTGGCAGCTTGCCCCCTTCTATTGAACATGTATAATGGGTCTAGGAAAAGGGGAAGCTTCCGCTGGATCAAAGAACAGCCACAATAGTGGTGATCCCCCAAGAAAGGCTAGGCCCCCTGACAACTGCGGATCATGCAGGCCAATTTTCTTAGTAAACATGGAGGCTAAGGTGCTGGCGAGAGCTCTGGCAATGAGAATGTAGCCAGTGATCTCCACGCTGGTCCATCTGGACCAGTCGGGATTTATGCCTCAACGGTGCACATGACTTAACCTTCGCAGGCTATATGGGGTCCTAGAGTGGACGAGAAGAAGCCTCAGGGAGGATGCAGTTCTGCTTCCTTGGACGTTCACATGGCGTGTGACAGTATAGACTGTGAATATATGTTTGCAACGTTGAACAGAATGGGATTTGGACCTAACTTTTGTGTGTGGGTGAAATGGCTATATCAGGACCCACAAGCTCGGGTGAGGGTGAAATGGGAAGTGTCCTGCTCATTTCCAGTGAAAAAGGGCAAAAGGTAGGGCTGTCCACTCTCGCCAATGATTTTTGCCTTGGCGCTCCAACCTTTGGTGGTTTGGATCCGTAATGACCGTATACTATCGGGGATACCGGGTGGGAAAGTTGGGAAGATAGAATATCCCTCTATGCTGATGACTTACTGCTATACCTATGAAAGCCGTAGAGATCTGTGCACAGAGTGCTCCATATATTCCGGCTGTTTGGAAATTATTCTGGATACAAAATAAATTGGGATAAATCCATCATCTTCCCTCTGAAGGGTAAGGTCCCGCAGGTACTGATTGATAAAACACCACTAATAGTCAAGACAAGTTTCACCTATCTGGGTATTAAAATCTCCATGAGTGATGTGGATTTTTTGGTGGACAATCTCTATCCCCAGATACAGAAACTTAAAAAAGATGTGGACCACTGGAGAAAATTGCCGATATCACTAATGGGTAGAGCAGTGCTCTTCAAAATGATGACCCTAACCAAATTGTTGTACATGCTGCAAAATACCCCATACAAAATACCCAAAACTATGTTCCAGGGAATAAATAATGAATTGAGAAAACTACTAAGGGATGGTGGCAGTGCTAGAATAGCTCTGACCAAGTTGCAGCGCGGGGTCTATGAAGGGGGGCTCGCAGTTCTAGATATACAGAAATACTACTGGGCCTCACAGCTGATAGTAGTAAATCATTGGATATTCACAGATCACCGCAACCCAGCCTTCAGGGCGGATCACAGGGCTTTGGAAAATGAGGGATGCTTGGCTAGCCTATATCGGAAAAGTAAAGAACGACAGCCCCTTCAACACACGCAGACGGTGGTGAGGGCCTGGCGGAAAGCATCAAGTCACACGGCTGGGCTGGATGACTAACTGAAAGAACACTATTATGGAACAGTGATCATTTAAAGGAGGTTGGGGCCCTGAAGGGGTTCAAGTAATGGGTCTTGCTGGGAATTGATACGCTGGGGGATGTCTGGAGAGGACAGGCACAGATTACATTCGAGAATCTCCAGTCGGAGTACCACCTGGCAGACTCAGAAAGATTTTGTTATGTACAACTGAGTCACGTCCTACGGAGACATATACGTGAGGGGGAAGTATTGCCTGAATATTCACCATTGGAAGCTAGGCTATTAATGGACCCCATGTTAACAAAGGCCACCTCATTAACGTATAAAAAATACCTAATATATAACTCACCCAACCCAATGGATACCCTGAAGGGAGCATGGGAAACGGACATAGGGTCCCTGGAAAACGAAGACTGGGAGTAGTAATGCAAATTCCAAGAGAAGTGGCGATACAAGCCAGGTGTCGCCTCGTTCAGATGAATTTCAACAGGACCTAGACTAGTGCTCTAGAGTTGAGAAAGTAATACACAAAGCCAGGGGGTGCCCTAAAAAACGGGACAAAATTTGGGGTCCATGGCAGGAATATAGGGGATATTCAAATGTAATAATCCAAGCAGACCAGACGGTCAAATGTACATGGCACAGAGCGGTGTTTCATGGGTAGAGGGGAGAAGGGGGCTCCATTTTGCAGTAATATTCATTGTACTGAAGTAGTCTATGCGTTTGGTGTAAGAGACGATGTTTGTATCGTGGTTAACATAATAAAAAGAGTTTTAAAAAAACAAAAAACAGTTCTTTGCCCCCCACAACGTGATTTTGATCAGCAGGAGGCAATTTATGTGAATAGTATGCAGACACCCCGTATTTGGGTTATTTTTGGGAACAAACTCTGCCTACGGCCATCTGTGAGGCATCTGCCCCAACCACAAAGGTGCGAGAGGGATCCAGATGTCTCAATATATGTGCTTGAGTAAAGACTTCTTTCAACTTGTGAAAAGTCTCTTCGGCTGCTGGGGTCCATAGAAACATAGCTCCCTTTTTCAATAGTTTGGTAATGGGGGAAGCTAAGTCAGAGAAGTTTTCAATAAAGCCTCTATAGAAGTTGGCAAAGCCAAGAAAACTTTGTATCTCTCTTACATTCTTTGGAGAGTGCCAACGTGTTTTGGCCTCCACTTTCTGGGGACCCATACTAATTCCATGAGGAGATAAAATGAACCAGAGAAAACACACTTGAGAGATATGGAATTGGCATTTGTTTAATTTACAGTACAGATGATTGTCCAGCAATTGTTCAAGTACACTCCTAACATGTACTTCATGCTCCTTAACTGAAGAAGAATAGATCAGAATGTCACCAATATATGCAATAACATAAACGTCAAACATGTCATTGAGTACCTCGTTTATAAAATAAACTGAGAGACATATGGAGCATTACACAAACTGAATGGTATTACAAGATATTCGTAGAGGCCATACTTTTTTTTCCAGACACCTTTACTGAACATTAAGGCATGTTACACATTACAAATTCCAACAAAGATCATGGCATCCATTACATTTACAGATATGATTGACACAGCTAGACGTTTTTTAACCGGTGTGCCCCCAGCCCATCGTAGCAGAAGGGGAAAATAAAGCCATTATGACAACATTGTGTGCAGGTAATCCATCAAGCATTGAGGATCAGTCTAGTCGGGGCCATTCTCCACGATCTAAGGGTCATTGTTGGGAGAGCTGGCAGTGGGTTCATCAGGGTTAGCCAACCGATGAAGGTAAGAAATGAGAGGACCCCATATATACGGAGGCCTGTTTGCTGCAGGCATCAGGTCCCAGAATTCACCCAGGAGCATCCGGCAATTGGCAGCATCGGCCATCCAATGTTTGGCAAGCGGTGCCGACCTGCGACCCCAATGTATTCCCACCTGGCGCCTGGTAGCATAGCAGTTAGTTTGCGATTAGAATCTGAAATGTCTTCGACATGCCCCAAGAGGCACTGGAGTGGGTCAGGGACTATGCGCTCCAGGGTGATGTCGCTGATTGCGGTGCACACCTCTACCCCAAAGCTGGAGACCTTAGGGCACGACCACACCAGGTGCATGAAATCGGCACCAGGGGACGAGCAGCGTGCACATCTGTCGGTGTCCACCAGCCCCATCTATTGTAACAAGGCAGGAGTGCGGTAAAGTCCGTGAAGATATTTGAAATGAATAAGTCGTAGTCGATAATTGGAGGAGAGGCGCTTAGTTTGGTTGCAACAGTATTGCCACTGCGCGGGAGAGAGACCATCGGCTAGATCCGCGCCCCATGCATTATGAGTACCCTCCGTGTCTCTGGGGGAGGCCCCCAGTGTGAGGTCATATAACCTTGTGACCAGCTTGCACGGGGAAGCCGAGGAGTGAAGATATTTGAGCGCGGCATTAGGCTGGGGAGCAAGTGGAAAGGCTGGATGAATACTTCTACATGTGGCCCTGATCTGATAATAGAGCAATTTGTTGAGTGCTGCGGCGTAATCAGGAATGGTGAAAAAGTTGTTGTTGGGGTAGAGGTCGGCATTTGTGCGGATACCCAAGTCTGCGGCGCAGTGAGCCATGCCAGTGGTTCTGCAATGGCGGGAATGAGAGGTTGTTGGCGAGCTACATAGAGGGCGCAAACAGTTCTTTGGTGCTAGTGTACTGGCAGAGTCCATCCCAGGCCCAGCACACACATTCCACTGTGTTGATCTTGTCACGGGGTGGTCCTGTGGGGCAAATACAGAGCAGTTTGCAGTGGCCAAGGAGAGGCCAGGTCTGTCTCAACCGCCACGTGAGGCTGAAAAGGCATTGGATGGATCCAAAAATAGAGAAAGCTGGCTTGGGCGCACAGCGCGTAGAGCCTAAAATCGGGAGCTCACATTCTGCCGCAAGCCAGTGGCAATGTCGAGTACATAGGCGGTGCGAGGCTGGCGTCCGGCCCAGATCAGTGTGATGATGGCTGAGCGTAGCCTTTTAAAAAATTGCAATGAAAGTGGTATAGGAATATTTAAAAATAGGTATAAAAATTTCGGGAGCACGACCATCTTAGCGATTGCGATGCGCCCGGCCAGTGAGAGGAGGAGTTTTTGCCAAGATTGTATTTTAGATTCAAACCAGTCCATGGCTTTACGGAAGTTGTATCTCTACAGCTCGTCCACATCTCTACTCAACCAAATGCTCACGTATGGGGACCTCCCCGATGAGCAAGACCATAGCCTCAGAGCCATTATTCTGGAGGTAAAATCAAGTCTAAAATCGATTGATGCCAAAATAGACCACCTCACATCATACCTAGACCAGGTCAAGCTGAGGGTGGATTCCACTGACTGCATGAAAGAGTGCCTATCAAACAGTTTTCTTAACTCTTCCTTAACGGCTGTGCAATTATGCAACAAGGGGTCATCCCTTTCTATGAGAAGTATAGATCAGTTTACTGCTGTTCATCTTAAGTAGAAAATTACAAATGCCACTTTAGCTTGATCGTTAGGAAAACAGGAACCCTTACACATAAAATTGAGTTGGTACTGGCTAATAAAGGTAGCAAACTTAGCAGGATCTCCCATGAACGTCTCTGGAGGAGTCTAAGGAATAGACGGAGGTGTAGTCACTTGTATGACAGGGACACTTGGGCTGTGGGACTGGGATGAAAGTGGAAACTGAACCCCTGCACCTCCTGCCATGTTCCCTAAGTTAGACTCAGGTCTCGTACCCCGCTGGATGGAATCTACTTGTGAAGACAAAGCTTTGGTTTCTTTCTGAAGATTACCAAGCAAATGGGCTAAATCCGTAAGTGTCACCTGACTCATTTCCATGGCGTTCAGGCGGAAGAGGGAGCGTGGGCTTCGCGTTCTGTCAAGTTCCTACTCAGGTTTCCGCAGGCACGCCATGCAAAGTCCAGGATTCCCAACCTCCCCTGGTCACGTATCTTACCCAACGGAGTCAAAGTAACAACAGTAAACCAGGGGAAGAAGAGAAAACAGGAAAGGAAGAAAGTGGCCCATGACGTTCCCCACTCTAGAACAGGACCAGAAAGCCAGGAGAAATCTCTGTCAAATAAAGACAAAGTGTAAGTATGTAACGAATATGCTGAATCTAAAAAGGTAATAAAGGAAAATATGTGTGACTCTAAGGTACCTGAATAGTTCTCTTCTTCCACTTAATACTGACAGGTTGTTCAAGTGGGGTGTAATTCTTAGTCTGCAGAAAGTGAAAGGAAGGGCGTAAATAAAGAGTGCAATAAAGTAATGAAATAAAAAATAAAAGGAGAGCACATTGAAACCTACCTATGGACTAATAGTAATGACCCACGATGACAGGACTCCTTACTCAAGAATGAATACCCTACTATCTAACTAAAGTAGTGTACATGTGAGTGAGATATAGAGCTATGCTAAATTCCACCTTAACGTCAGGTAGAACTAACAGTAATTCCTTTTAAATTTCAAGAATAATCCTTATAACAATTAAATGAAGAAAAAGACAAGAAAAGACAAATCTCCATGGACAAGGGTCCCAATCGGATAACTAACTATTAAAGTTTACATAACATTATTTGCATGTTCAGCGCAAACAGCGCTGTTACAGTAAAGTCGCGAGTAATTGCTGTTTTCTTGTTGCCTTCTCTTGTGTTTTGTGTATATTGTAGTGGAACTGGGGATTCGTCTAAACTGCAGCGATGCCGGAGCCGAAGACTTGTCTGCACTGCAGTGACGTGGGAGCCGAGGAACAAAACATACAGAAAGCCGCCAGGAGATTGAGGGAGACACCAGGACATCATGAGTAGGAGGCGCGATGAGGAGAGGAGAAAGAACGCCGGCAACCCAACGAAGGACCAGGAGATTCTGGAGGAACGTGAACCAGAAGCACAGGTAAGTGGACCCGAAGAGTATTAGCCGATCCCGAAGCTGGAATGCGAAGCGTTCCAATACAGGATCAGAGGAGCTTTATACTTCAGAGACCCTGCAGATATCATATGTGTCCAAAGTTTCAATGGGTGATGTAATAGGGCCTGGGTTACATTTGGGTGCGTGGGATTTCAATACTGTAAATTCTATGCTTTCAGAGCCACAGTATTATACTGTTTTTGAATCAGAGGACGTGTAGTTTAATTTTGCCAACTATGCCGATATGTTTTGCTCTCATTATTATGGGCATCATTTCCTGCACAGAACCAGTCGTCAGCGTTTACATTTTAATTATAAATATTGGGAACATTGTCTAACTCCCCCACAATGGAGCTTCAAAAATCATAGAGGCAAGTTTAAATATTTTACAGGATATTGCACTTCAGACCCCAGGTCATATTATTTTAAATTGGTCCCACCCCACCCAAAAAATATATGCTGACACAAACCAAACTAATATATACAGCTTCATTTGTTAACCAATTAGCACTTCAAGGCTATGATTGCTGGAAGGACACAAATGATTTCAAATCAATTCAGGGAACTAAATCTTGGCAGGTTCAGGGAACAGAAACTTTGTTTCGAGACTGTTTAATTCCCACACAAATGATTTTCTTGAATGAAACAATCCAGCAGACTGCATGTCTGTCTTTGGCAAAAATAAAAGAAATGAATGCCCCAACAATTCCCTTTATTGCCTGCTTTGATGATTCGCAAAGTGTGACAAATTACACTAAAGACCAATTAAATAGCATGGTGCAGAATGGTACATTTAATTCCTCGTTTTCCGGTCCTGGTGGGTGGTTATTGTGGCCAGTAGACACTAATGGTTGTCATGCTTGTTTTCTTAATTCCACACCTGGGTTCAAACAAACAGACCTGATCCACAATACCCTTAGTCAACACATTCTGGTATTATTACCACCTATTTGGTGGGAAAGTTGTGTCAACGATGGTTGGAACAATCCACACCGTCTCCAAAGAAACAACATCTTTCTCTCCTGTCTGTAGGCATGAATTTATCAGATTTTCTTTTAGGTTCCAAAACTCCACATTCTAAAAGATTTATTTATCCTACCTATAATGAAATTGGGAAATTTTCCCAGATGGAAGCTGGCGCACGTTTAAGACAAATTGATCAAGATAATTTGGATAAAGTGCTTGCGGTTGTTGATAATAGTATTAATACTTTGTCTTCTCATATTTACAATTTGAATAACATTATGTCATCTGTTATTTGTATTGTGCAAAGTGATATGTCAACATTGTATCATGGGCAAAGTCCGCTTAGATCAATTATGGAGTTTAGATGGACCCTTCAAACACTTAAAAATGGGCTCGTACCATAGCACAGCTTGAATTTCAGTGATTTATTCCTGCCTTTTAAATTAACACACAAACAACTAATGATGACAAGAAATCCGCAACCTACACAATTCTGCATTTAGAGAAATAGAACAACTACCATTCACTATAGCGGAAACTCCTTTAGTTGTGTGGTTGATACACGGTGCTATTTCTCTGTCCATCTCGACATTTCAATTCACAGCTTGCATGAAAGATTTCCCTGTAGGTGGATATGAACCCCTTGGAAGCAGCTTCATTCATGAATCATGGTCACTTCCCTTTACATATCGTTGTGAGCTTGCCAATAGGAAAGTTTTTAATACAGGAGAAGAATGCGACTCTACTGTTGGTCATTCACTCGTCTGTAAACATGTTAAAATTCATGGCGCATGTAATGTTTCAGCGCCCGATTTGGCCTGGTATTTATAAGGAATCCTGATTCCCGCAATTCTCCCCCTTATTATGATACTCTCTAATGGGAGTTATTTAATGCTTAGTGATCAAGATTGTTGCGGAATTTGAGCTGGAGTTCTGTACATTTGATCTTTTTCCCAGTTAGTCACGTGTTGCAACAATGACTTGTTTCCCCCTCCACGTGGAATCGTAGATTGCCCGTTGTGGCCTTCCATTCTAACTTTGAAGGCAGACTTCAACAAGCTAAGCAGACTCAAAGCATTATTGTTCCAACAAGAAGTAGCTCTCATATCTGCTCATGAGACCTTCGAATTGCAGGTTGCTAGAACTTCTAGTGATATACAGTTATTGTTAAATACTAACCTTCCCCTGCATTTCAGAGAATTAGTCCACCAGATTTTTAATGCCTCTAGTATGGCCGGCTTCGCTCACTTTTTTAAGATAGTCAGTTCCGGCCTCGCTAGTTAACTTCAAACTATCTTTGGAATAATACCAGCCTTTATTCATTCAATTTTTTCCAGTGCATTCGGATGATTCCCGTTGTTGTTATTCCTCATTTGCGGTATTCTCATCCTGTTCCTACTTCTCCACAACGGATCTTCCTTTTGTAGACCCTCTGGAACTTGAACCGCTCCAATGCTATCGTGAGCGCAGGCTTCAGACCTTTGGAATATTTCTACTGCATGGGCTGGATCTTGATTGGTCCTTAACATTCTGACCTGCCTGGTTCACCTGCATGCAACCCGTGTTCTACTGCCTCTGGTGCCCCTTTGAATGGGCACTGGATATTTGCCTGGCTTCGCAGACACCCGCTGGCTTGGTGTCATGCCTGCCGATTACAACCCACGGACGAACGAGCTCCCCTCCAAGATGGCCGCCCACTACTGCGCAGGCGCAACGAGGTCAGGCAGGTTGAAAAGCCTGACTTCCGGTGAGCTCGGAGCTTCGCGTTCAGGTGTTTGCTCCTCAGGCTGTTGCGGTATTCTGCCAAGACGTTCTGATTTATCCTGGACTATTCCGTAGCCGTACTTTGTCCTTGCTCTTTGACCCGTTGCAACCCGTTTCCCAGAGGCTTCAACTGTTACTTCTGGTCCCCCCAAGCCTCTCCGTCAGAGCTCTGACACCCGAGCCTTGTTCCTCTCGCTCGGGGCATTTTTTCCTCTAACGCGCCGCAGGCGCTTTTGTTTTCCTTTCTCCCGGTCTTAACCGACAGTAGTGGGTAGCGGTGTGCTCCGCCCACCTTACCGGATTTGTGTCCCGTGGGCCGGCCGGGTTTAACCGCTCTCACTCCCCCCAGTGTCAAAATCCCTTCAGATTCCGTCTTTCCTTCATCTGGACCTTCGTTTCAAGCCAAGCACTCTCCAGTCCAGTAGTATCCTGCAGTATTCCTCGCACTAAGGTCCTGGTTTTGGATTGGATCCTCCGTTTTGGCTGGCAGTGGTTTCCCTGACTCCATTCAAAGTCCTGTTCCTGCTAAACCAAGGTACTGTGCAGGGGTAGTTTGAGGGTGTAACAGTCACATGTAGGAAGTACTACTTATCCCTGTATTGTTTGTCTTTTATGATATCTTAGAGAAAGACGCTGTAACACAAGATGGTTTGTCTTGCTTCGCACCAGCGCCTGTCCTGGTAGCCTCCTTAAGATTCTACCTTGCAACCATCACTATTCCCTCGCTAGGTAGGCATCCTGCTAGTCTGTCCCTCATTACAGTGGGGGTGGGGGGAGGATCAAAAGTGCTTTCACATTAATCATTTACAGCCTCATGCATCAACCCAAAATCCAGTCGGTAAAATACCGATTCGCTAATAGCTCCCGGTATTAAGTTAAAAATACCCAATCCCAATGCATCAACCCAAAAGCAAAAATCGCTATTTAAGGAATCCTTAAATAGCGATTCTTTAAATAGGGATTCCTTAAATACCGATTCCTTAAATAGCGATTGCATTTTAGGAATCCCAAAGTGAGATTCCTTAAATGCAATGCATCAAATTTTAAAAAATAGCGATTTCGCTAATAGGGGGAGCAAATTACCATGAAGATGAACTGCATGGTAATTTGCAAAAACTTTGAAAAATGCACTTTTGTGCATTTTTCAAAGTTTCATGTTGCGCACACACATGCCCTTAGAGCATGTGTGTGTGCAACATATGTGCACATATCATTTTCAGGGGTGCTATAGGGTGTCATTTTGACACCCTTGCACCCTTGAAATTGCATGAGCAATTTGCGAGAACCTACTGGTACTCGCTATTTGCTCATGCAATCTCCGATTCATTCCTATGGGCCTGGAGGCCCATAGGAATGATTGGGACGGCATTCCTTAATTGCTACTCGCTATTTGCTAGTAGCAATTAAGGAAAGTTAAGGAATCGCTATTTGAATAGCGATTCCTACATGCATAGCCTTTTGCTATTCCTTATTAGCGAATCCTTATTTTTCGCTAATAAGGAATCGCAAATGCTAATGTTGATGCATATGCCCCTCAGTCTCTGTGCCTTTCTAGATTTCCACGGTCCCCAGACCACAGCTGAGAGGAAGACTGCAGTTCTCTGGATGCTACCCCTCTTTCCTTGTTTGTCTCCCCTCTTTCCCTTCTTACCTGTGTTCTAGGGTTTGATAGATACACGGTGTGAGAGTGGAAAGGTGGGAATTAGCAACAGCATCGTGGGAACTCGGTGGCGCTCCTGCAGAACCTTATCCGGTAAGAACCTGACACTTGGACATTGGACTGCTGATGAGTCCCTTAGTGACCCATCTTCAGGACTATCGTTTAGGTTTGTGACTTCTCCACAATACGAAGTTTGAGCCTCTCACCTTCAAGCAAACATGTGCATTGGCACATGAATCCCAGGATACAGACTCAACTAATATGGATGCAGGTGCCCGGAAATTGTTTTGGCCTCGGCTGAGACCGAGGATCTTGTTTGTTCTTTGGAGCTCATGACTTGGGCTATTGACCAATCATCATGTGCGAAGTCGGACTCCTTCATGGAGTTTTTAGTCTTTTAATTGACGAGTGGCCCAATAGATTCCGCCGAAATGATTTCATTATTTTTCTAAAGTGACAAATTCCTTTACTAATCTTTCGATATATCCTTTTTTTTCACCTGTGGTTGGAGTTTGCTTGTCTGTCAGTTACATTTATATCACTTATTATTTTTCTGTTGTGCTATTGTCCTGACCAAGGGGAGGTTGTTGTGTGTTTCCTGCATGGCCCACTGTTGTTTCCCTATGTCAGCCTATGTGCACGTTGTAGGCATCATTTTCTTTTGCACACGTTACTATATAAATACGCTTGCTTTTGTGCCAAATTGTATTTTCACACAGAACCTGCATATGTTTTTGTGTTCTGTTCTTTTCCTGGGATTTAGTCTGAACATCATAGACAAGGTTAAACATCATTGCCCCTTGTTATTCTCTGGTCAGACACAAGCACCTAGACATAACAAGAGGAAGTAGCTGCCAGGTATGAGAACAATGGCGGCTGGTGATATTTCAAAGAGGTGGTGCGTAAAAGTTGTGGGCGTAGCGAGTGAGTTCGACTAGCAAAAGGGAGGTTCGGGGGAGGTGCTTTCCCTGAGAACATTTTGAAACAAGAGGGGGCAAATGGTGCATTTTAAAGCAAATTTGAGAAAGCAAGAAGACTGATAAAGCAATTGTGTAACTGTAGTTATGACATCAATAAAAAGATTTCATATGATAATGTAGGTAGCTGCTTATTGAGTATAATCACAGAACTTCATAAAAGATTTTGGGATAACAATGAACAGTATAAAATATGCTGCTACAGAATTCACAAAAAGGTTCAAGATAAAAAACGTATTTCAAAAATCTTGATTTTTTGCAGGCTGTACATAGTGCAGACCTTTTTGGTTCTCGTGCCTAGCGTTGCAGTGCGGAGCACTGCTCGCGCAGCGAGAGACCTCTTGTAGGGGATTTGGAAATTGACCTAGGAAAAGCACACGCACAAGCGTGTGCTTTTCCTTTTGTGCCATGCTATTGGCCTTTGTGTGCGTGTTTTTCACAAAGACAGCGCGCAATAGGCCAAAGGCAGGCGCATTCCTCCGCCCATGGCCTATTGGTGTCTGTTACGCGCACCGCTGCCATGTGGTTTCAAATATTGTGCCCAGACACGAGCACGATAATTGAAACCACATGGCTCGCTGTGGCTCACGCACCACTCGCTAGCTTCTCCTTTTTTGGATCCATTTCACAGGGAAGCAACTAAGTGAAAGAAGGAAAGAGAGGTGGGCTGCTCGCGCGCACCACTCGTTTCCTTCGGCTGTTGCTAGTTTGAGGTGGCCATAATGTATGGAAGACAATGCACTGAGTTCTTGGAATGTAAAGTGAGACTGAGTAGACAAACTTTCTAAACAATACTGTGTACCTGGAAACCTCCCAGGCGCCTCAGAGCACGCGAATCAGCCGGAAGAGCTCTTTAAAAATATACTTTAATAGGAGCAACATGGGGCAGAGTTACTTATTTATTTCCTTAACCGTTCACCAAGTCAGCTTGAAAAGCCCCAGGTCTCCCAGTCTGGGGATTCATCTATTTTTAAATCTGTAAGTGTGAAGTGGCACACATCTTGTGAAGTTGTTCATCCGGCCGTTATTATCGATAAGCGACCCAAGCTTTATCAATGGGGGCGACGAACGAGCGAGCACAGAAACGCTAAACATTGTTATGTAAAAAGCCAGGACTGACAGAAGAGGACATACATGTCATGGGACGCTTGCCTGTCCCTCTCTTTCCCCTTCCCTCCTCCTTCTCTTTCACCAAGTGCATGTTATATATTAACTGGTTCTTCTCAATTTAGTTCTAAGCGATCTGCATTTTAGCAGCTACTAAATGGGAAGGAATTTATTAAACGTAATCAGCCCAACATTGCACAATGTCTATAAGTGGGAAAAACAGAAGAGGAACTAAGCATTACTTTTTATAGGGTTGAGATACTTTAAAAATCGTAATGAAATGGTCTGCCGTGACTTCTCTGTGCCCTCGAACCACCTTCTACGCAGCTGTTAACCTCAAGCGGTGCAGACACACACCTTGCCAGCTTACTGACTGCTCCTCCATCCGCCTCTTCTGCACCCTCCCCTCCCATCTCCCCCCAGACCCACCTTCCGCGTGGGTGGGTTGGTATCTTCTCGTCAGCCACGCTGAGCCCTGCGCGTGAATATGGAATAGGCTGCACGAGGACAGTGGGAAGTGCAGCCCTGCCTACCCCCACACTGCACCTGGGGACGTGATCGGAGTGGGACATGGAAGCAGACTAAGGGCACCGGCAGCATGACAATTCCCAGCTTCGTCGTGGCTTTGATGCTGGGGGCCATCACCGGAGCTGCATTGGCATTGTAAGCTATCGGCCTTGTAAATGACAATGCCTTTTATTTATGTTTTAAAAACGAAAACAAAAATAAAAGGCATTGTCATTTCTCCTTTTATGCACACTCTGTTGTATCTTTGTATTTATTGAATTATATTTGTTTGCGTGTGCGACCTTGCTTCAATATAATTAATGGCACACACTTCACAAACGCGTGGTTCGCGCAAAGTTGTTTTAATTATTATTTTCATTGAGCACTTTTTTTTAAAGTGAATGCTCCTTTAAATCATAGCTTCCGTGTAGCTGCTGAACTTTCACCCCTCTCATTTTCCCCTGCTGCATTTCCAGCTTCCGGTCAGTCACTAGAAACGAGCTTTCCCGACCGTCGGTGTTTTAAGTTGCTCAGCGCCAGAAGCGAGGAGAATCATAGATGCCTAGTTTAATGTAGAACCTCACTCTCTCTCCCGTTTATCAGGATCTCAACTTCGTTCTGAAACATAATCCAGAGCTACCCTCGGATACTGTGCTTGACTGGTTTCTTTCTGTCTGCATGAGGGTCTTTGTGACTATACTGCAAGCTAAACGATTCACTGGGTGTGTGTGGGGGGAGATGGCAGCTTTATCAACTGTTGATTACTTGATTTTGGGACGCTGGCATATTTAAAACGAGAAGGGTACTGAAGTTTGCAAGTCTAAACTGATGGGTGCTACATGGAATTGTGATTTGAAATAAAGCTTAGGCAGTAGGTAGGAAGAAGACCAGAATATTCTCACCCAGCTTTCAAGATCTTCGTTAAGTGATAATAAGAAATGTTTGGTAAATAAAATGCCCCGGTGGCAATGTTTTTTCACCATTTCTTCATTTACACAAAGGATTAGACTTTTAATAAGTTCATTTTAGTATACATTTGAACAAATAAAAATGGCAGTCATATTATAAAACATTAAGGGCATCATTAGGAAGGCGGGCGGACTTTGTGCGCCCGCCATCCCGACGTGAAGAGGGACCACCCGCCATAAGAGCAGGGGTCCCAAAGGGGATCAATTAGGATGCGCCCGCCACAGTGGCGAGCGTATCCCGGTTATTTAACATTGCGATGGGCGGTGCTAAAAGCACCGCCCGCCGCAATGCTAAAAATGCATGTCGCACATTCCAATGCACAACGAGACAGGCACCGCACGGTGCCTGCCACGTTGTCTATTGAAATGCAGGGGGTACCATAGGTATCCTCCATGTGCACCCCCCAGAGTCCCTGGGGGCCCGCAACGGGCCCCCGCAAACAATTGCCGCATGCATTGCCGCCACGGAAAGGCATGTTTCCGCGCCCATAGTAATATGGCTGGCGGTCTCTCACAGACACCGCCATCCTATTAAACTCTTTTCCGTCCGGTCGACTTGTTGACCGGGCGGAAAAGTGGCGGACGGTCTTTCCGTCCGCCGCGGTCCCCCCGCCATAGTAATATGGCAGGGGAAATGGGTGGCGGGCGGGAACGGATCTCGGGCGGATCGCCACCGCCATGCAGGCGGTGGCGATCCACCCGAGATCCTAATGGGCCTCTAAGTCGTTATAATTAAAAATAATGAATAAGAAGGTATCCCTTAGTGATATACTGGCTTTACAGATTGAGACATTTAGTGATAACTTTTTTTTTTTTAACTCTACAGTCTCTGCCTTTGGGTTTCATTTTTTGTTCTCAGAGGCAGAACTGTTTTCTGGACTTCAGGGCAAAAGACACCAGAATCAACAGTGGCAGGCTGCAGTCCAGGGTGATAAACGGGGCATCTCTGCCCCTTGGGAAGGCTGGGACCCAAGCTGTATTCAATGAATGCATACGCCTCTACAGCAGCAGGACGTGTCGATGCGCTGTACTTTATTTATGGAGTCATGCTACAGTCATAGTGTGGATCTGAAGGCTGTGCAATAAGAACTTCACGAATAACTTAACTTTTGAGCATGTCACATGCTCTTCTGCCGTTTCTAAATGCTTTAAATAACGTGTTAGTTATACTAATTATGACACTAATTTACGACCTTAGCAAAAATGCAAGACTGAGTTGTTTTAATTCTGACTCGTTACCTGCCAACAACTGCTTTGTTTGAGCAGTGAATGTTGGTTAAATACAAATCCTAACTAAATTCAATAGATACCATCTAAGACACAACTGGTCAACAGGAATTTCAAACACAGATTAAAACTAGGGGATCTCAAACGACTTTTTTTTATAAAGCAACCCTTGTGTAATATTTTATTATAGTTTTTATTATATAATCATAAAACAAACAACAGCATTTAAAACACACAGAGTTAACAACACTGAAACTATGTAATCTCTTTTTACAAAATATATTTAGTGACACTGGGTTTTAATGAACCCGCATTGAGGAAAACCAGCTTCTCTCCTTCTGCCGCTACATTGCTCTCTAGCTCTTTGCCGCTGCCCTCCACCCTGTCCTCCGTGTTACTTCCCCCGACCCACACCCCCTTTCTTGTTGTCCGTACCTTCTCCTCTCCCAATTCCCTGTATATTGCTTTCCATCCAGCTGAACACTGACCCCCACCACCTTATTACTTTTACAACACTCTGGCCATCCATCTTGCTCGCCCCCACCATCCTGCAATTTGCAATGCAATAGGTCTCGCATTTTAGATACTTTGACCTATTGGTATTATAAATGACAATGCCTTTTATTATTGCAGTTGTCTTTTAAACACATAAATAAATGTCATTGTCATTTACAATGCCAATAGGCTAAAATCTCGCAATTGCGAGACCTATTGCATTGCAAATGCTTGATTTATAATTGTCTGCATACACTTCACAGCTTAGCTGGTAGCTCCGTTACAATACCCCTCAAAAAAAATAAATGTGTATTAGGAAACAATTGTTTTGGTAACTGTCTTTAAAAAGCACACTTTACATCATAGGTGGTAGCTCCCTTACAACAACGCCTCTCAAAAAAGAATAAACGTTTATTAGGAAGCTTCAAATAATTTCACCAATTAAAACTAACACTGGATTCCAGACACCCCCTACAATTGCAGATTGACTAGTTGTGCACCTTTTACATTTCTTTCTGGGCAGCAGGCACACTGGCAGAAAGCTTGTTTGGCTGCCTGGCCCTCCCTCGGTTTCACAACCCAGGAGAGTGGAGACTCGTGCCCTACTTCAGGTGAAAGCTGAAGCATTTACTGTCTGGGGATGGTTGGCTGTCTTTTAACATTGTGCCCTTTAGATCCTGGACCATAGAACGTGACAATAGAGCTTGGCCTCTGGAGTCAGAACACATGAGACTCTAGCTTGGCCACAGCAGAAGCCAAGAGGTGTGGTCTCCATCTGGTCTCTTAAATTTGCACCCTTGTGCAAACAACGTTTGATGGTTTGGCGCATGAGCAGGGGGAGAAGAGACTGCATGCTCGCAGAGTCCTTGGTCGCACTCAGCCTCCGTGCAGGGCCAATAAAAGTGCAGGCAGCTCCATTTCCAAAAGCTACAGGAACAGAAGACATGAGGGAGGAACTGGGGAAACAGTGCTGGCTGGCTTTTGAGTTTTAAAATAAAAAAAGAGTAACAGCGTTGAGAGATATTTGTTATATTATTTAATGACAAAGGGATTTGATTAGCATACATCGGGCTGACTGTAATTCAGCGATAATCAAACTTGTACTGTGGCGGAAGTGGAACACGTAGCACTAGCAGCAGCGCCAAGGGGCTATGCATGACCTTTGCAGGGGTGGCAGGCAGGCTGTGTTGGAGTCTGACCCTTGGGGTGTGGATCTCTAACCTGGAGTGGATTGCCAGATCTAAAGTTGGATTAGGATGCACTGTAGACTAGTCTATTTGGTGCCTTTTACGTAATGTGAAACCCAACCGCCTGGCACCGGCACAAAAAGGGTCAAGAGATTTTTATTACCACCAGTGCCGTCTGCTTTCCAATCAGGGTGCCCGGTGGCCGGCCCAAGAGTGAGGCGAGTAGGACCTATATATTTACTAGTGAATTAAATAGTACACCCAGCACTGCTGGAAGTAAATGATTAATACAGTCGCGGCTTGCAATTCTTGGGGGAGAGGAGGTTGGGGGGCTCGTGCGGGTGTTACCAAGAGGGGGGTTAAATTAAAAAAGAAAAGTAAAACTTACCCGATCCCGGTCCCGCGCCGCCTCTGCTCCTGGGCCGGTCCGCAACAGGAACAGGCATGCTCCCTCCCCTCGCCAATCACAATGCTGCAATGGCAGTGTTGTGATTGGTGCAGAGTCGCGGGCAGTGCCCAACCGGGCACCAGGGAGGGAGGTCTACATAGAGAAAATGTAGAGTGCGCATGACTGCTTTGGTGAGCCCCAGGGCCAACCAAAGCAGCCAGGATACTCAGAGTGATGCAAGCCACTCCTCCCCGACACGTCCACCCACCCGCCCCCAACTAGGCATTTCCTCCCGCCCGCCCCCAACCAGACATACCACTGCATTCTGCTTTCTCGCAGCGCGAGAAGCAGAAAATAAAATGGTATTTAAAATACCATTTTATTTTCTGCTTCTCGCGTTGCAAGAAAGCAGTGGGGCGGCGCTTCTCTGCCCTAATGGAGGAGCAGCTACTGAATGAGCACATATCTTGTCATATAACTAAGGACGGAAGTTCAAAAAAACAGATGCTGAGCGAAGGTCCTGAGGCAATATTAATGTGTCAGCTGAGATTCAGAACATGCATCTGTGTATGCTAAGGTACGGGGTCGACCACTCATCCCAGAGATCTTTGATTTATATTCATTTAGCTTCAGTAGGAGGGGGGTTTAGGCTGATCTGTCTCATAATATGACATTTCTTTTTATGGTATATGGTTGCGTAACCATGCTAACGATATTTTTTTGTATGCATTTGTTTTCGAATTGTGGCTCAAATACGCCATATTAGAGCATGATAGTTTAAATTAAAATTTTAAACTTCCTTTGTGTCTTTTATATATCTTATTGTGGACAAGAACGAGTGAGAGAGTGATAGACTGTGTCCTGTTACCGCAATCTCTGTGGATCGAGAGTGCTGTGTTCTGGGGTGCCAACTCATTTGTTTTTCTGGAAAAGTTAGGACGGCAAATGATGCACTATAGCTAGTCGAACTCAGGCTCATAGATGGTGAGGTAGTATGGAGACTCAGTCCCTACACGCAGATGTTCTATGGTCCCAAGCATAGTTTTGTTCCTGAGCAGAATCCCTGCAACACACTATACACAAATTATGTTGCATGAATATAAACTGTAGAAACAATATCAAGAGAAAAGCACCATTAGGGAATGCAAGTTGAAGTAAAAGGTGAAAATATAAACACAGATGTTATATGTGACATGGAAATCCTTAAGGGCTTTTAAGCCTTTGTTGAGAAATCGATCAGTGTTTTTGCCTGTAAAGCATGGACATGAAAATCCCCCAAGCCTGATAGGGACCCATGTCAAAGTTGATTTTTAATTACTGCCAGGTCCCGGACCTGATGGAACCCGGCCTACGTAAAGCCCTGTTGAAAACATGTCTTCAGCCGTTTACATGATACAACCAGATCACCCAAAGCAGTAGTGCAGCAAGGAAATACAAGCAAGCAAGTACAGGAATTTCCTGGAAAGACCGCCAGGCTTCCGCATCCTAATTAATATAGAATTTTGTCTATATCCAACCTCATTATTTCCACAATCATTTACTTTACGGGAGAAGACCCTTACCATTGCCAAGGGCAGTGGACACACCACAACTCACGACATTCAGCTACTATGAGATTGTGAATTAAAAGCACCCTGTGGTCCTTTTCAGAATAGCACCAAACAAGATGGTACTATTCTTGCTGCCATCTTCTCACTAGTTTCAAACCGGAATGCAAGGACGCTGGCACAGCTAGCAGCACGTCTGCTGCAATTTTTCTCACTAACCCCCAAACCTGGCCCGATCTTGGAAGGAGTCTTTCCAGAACAATTGTGGATATCATTTGTGAGAATGTAGATTTCTATCCTTTATAACTAGCATATGTGCTCCTTCCAGTCAATTTTAATGTGACAATCAAAGTGTTCGTTAGATTCTGACATATATATAAGATAGAAACAGTAGTTGGTATCATCCTGAAAACTAGAAGAATCATGAGGAGGATTGCAATTGGGCACTTGGGTAGTGGAAACTGATAAAAGTTAAAACTCTAATCTAAGGATCTGATTTTATAAAGTCTTGTGACATCTGACCCGCAGTGCTCACCGACCATCAACTGGACCGCCATTGTCCTGTCCTTTTTTGCTCTCAAGTAGAGTTTTTTCTCGTTTGCATACCCAAGCTGTCATTCGCTGTTTTGGTTGGTTCTATGTGTACGTTAAAAAGCATAGTGGTGAAACTGCCAGAAGTATACATTGACATTGAATTCTTAGTTTGAGGTTTTGAGGCAATGACATAAACCAGTAAAGAACTCTCCTGATAGTGTGTCAAATTGTGGACTTTTATTTCCCTCTCCCCATCAAAAACCACACCAGTCTTCCATCTTGTTTTCGTATGGTCACCTTTATTCACAGGCGGGAAACCTGCTGAAATATCACATGCAAAGACACATTCGGCAAGTCTCTACGCATATCTGACTGTGCATACCTTAAATACAATTCTGTTGGCCTCAAGAGAGGATGACCCTTTCAAAATGGACATACGTTTATTTGGACACTGTCTTGGATTCACCTGTCATGCCGAACCACGACGACCCCGTCCCTCTCTCTGAGGCGGACTTTGTACAACATGGGTATCTGCTTACCTGTTTGAGTGCTCTTTAATCAGCGATGGGGAGGTGGTGGATTTGACACTCGAGGTCCGGCAGGCTGACTAAAAGAAGTGTCCCATCTGGGGTGCCATTGTCAAATTGTGGACTTTTATTTCCCTCTGCCCATCAAAAACCACACCAGTCTTTCATCTTGGTTTATTAGGATCGCCTTTATTCATGGCCGTGAAACCTGCTGAAGTATCGTATGCAAAGACACATTTGGCAAGTCTCAAAGCATATCTGACTGTGCATACCTTATATACATTTCTTCTGGCTTCTGAATATCATGGTTTGCTCCCATCCACATTCTGTTGCTCACCACAAGCACATCTGCTAATCATAAAAGTCACACTATCCTGTTTGTACTGTGAGTGTCTGTTAACTTCCCTTTAGGGCATATTTGCTCAGCTTAGTGCCAGGGTCAATAGGTTATTTCTTGGAACTGTTTGTGTTCTTTTTACCAATGGTCATGACTCCCTCTCCGAGACTAGCCCATGTATTTAAACTCTGTTTTCAGCACATATTTTACTGGTTTGTCTATTTCTCTCTTACGTATCTCTTTTGCAAGAAATGGACAAGATAGTCACTGTAGACATTTCTATTTCCACATTCCCCCCTCTTGTCGATTGATCAACATTTATTTGATGCTGGTGATCTTGTAGCTGTGCCTTATCTCCACTATGAACATAAATCACTTAAGCCTCAATTTTAATCGTATGACACTTCTTCATAAACCCTACCCCAATTGTCCATTAACCTAATTTTTGTTTTAACTGATCTAAGCCCTATTCTGCCCATGTTTGCTATCCCTCTCTGGCTGCATTGTAGTATTATCTGGAAGCAAGAGCAGCATAGCAATAGTACTATTATGGTGGGCAGGCGAGCTTTAAATAACTCTAACATCTAGGATTGTAACCATGAGAATCACCCTGAAAATCAATCAGTACGTTTAGTTTGTTCAGTTGCCCTGTTTTCCCTCAAAGTGTGCAAAGCTAGCATTGATTTGGAGGGTACCATTGTCTTCATCATTTTCCTGGAATGAACGTACAGCATTATGGCCACTAGTAAGTCCAGTACAACACGTTGCTGCATCACCATTGTTCTCATTGCCCTCAATTCTTCCCTGATAGCATTAAAACCATCATCTCTGCAGTTGACCAACAACATTAGTTCATATCTCATCTGTTAAAGCCATCTGGCATTGGCAAGTACTTGAAATACTGGAAACAGTCCTCCGGGGGACATACTCGTGCCACAAACTTCACTTTCAGAGAACAGTAGAACCTCTTGAGGCGCACCTTTTATATCCAGGACAAGTTGTTGACAGATGATCTACTTCCACTAGTGTGTTAAGGCATGCTTTCTCTCTTATGCATTTGCATAAATGTCATCCACTGTAACATTTTGCAGTGGTACCATCAGCGTTTATGACATTAGCATAACAAGTGAACTAACACCTATCCAACTATTGGGCAATTGATAATATGCTTGTGTGCTGCATGTCCATATAGAAAGAAACAGCAGCATCAATCAATGCTGCTGTTCCTTTCTATAAGCTTTGGAGGTCTGATATTCTCTTACAGTGTTTGTTTCTTTCTATGGGCTCTATCCCATTCCCTCAATCATATATGTCCCTATTCACAAAGGTAAACTGAGACGAAAATCTAACTTTATGACTTTCGCTATTCACAAAGGGCATTTAGGAGTAGTAATGTTAGACTTTTGTTTCAGTTAAACTTAAGCTTTGGTCTTCAGTTTAACTGAGACCACAACTGAGACAAAGATTTAACTTTACTACCTTTAAATGCCCTCTCTGAATACCGAAAGTCATAAAGTTAGACTTTCATCTCAGTTTACCTTTGTGAATCAGGCCCATAGTGTGATTCAGAGATGGTAAAATATGTATTGGTGCCGGTAATGTGTCAAAATGCATCATAACAATGACTTCTTGGTTCCATAGAGGGCTACATATATTGTTTGTTGTATTGTATCTATCTGTTATAATCACAAAGGTTTCCTTTGGACTCCACTATACAGCCAACCATATATATTATACTCAGAAAGAGTCATCCACCATATCACTCAATCCAATTCATTATAGTCAAGATAGCAGAATAAATCTGTATATCCAGAGCTACTAGTAAATGCAAGACTAATGGCAAAAAGTTAAAACGATTTTATTCAATCCAAAACACACAATGCTGCACAATAAATGACACTGTCATGAGATAAAAAAACAATAATACAAATTCACTACATTTCATTAAAAAAAATACAAGCATATTACGCGATATAGATTAAAATAAAGCTAGAGTACAAAGAACAGACCAAACACTTTGTCTTAGATTGATCACATCCGTAATACTTGTTTATAAAAAAACTGAGACGGGTGCTGTGTTCTGTTGGCACTCAAGTTTCAGTAATAATACAGATTGTGGTCCTAATGATTCAAGCATCGACGCGTTTCGGTGGAGAAATTATAATGCCACCTTTTTCAAGACAAACGTATTATGACTCTCGAAAATTGATAAAAACAGGAACAATAAAATTCACCTCTTTTATCATAGAGGTTTAGAGGGATATAAGTATATCTTGAGCAGCAGATTAATAATATATCTGAGCTTCAGGGGCAAACACCTCCCATTTTCAGCACTGCCTGACCAAGAACTGCCTGAAGGATGTACCCAAAGCGGAAACTATAAGGTCTAGGACTAGACAGTTCAAAAAATCCTGTCGAAAGCAGGGACTCAAATCCTCTCATTCATTGCACGAGAAATCTGCATAAAATGTCCTCGAATATAAGTAAATGGTTGCTCATATGGATTTATTTTCCTTTTATAATGACTAAAATAGGGGTCAATGGGCTTCTTACAATAGTCCTGTGATAATACGAATCTTATTTGTATGCGGGCAGCAGCCTCACGACCTCCGTTCCCGTAGCTGAAAAATAATGTATCTATCTGTGACATTTAATTATACTTCCTTTAGTACTCTGGAGGGACATATTGCAACAGTGTTATAAACCCAGCATCCCCTACTGTGGTTGGCTTCCCGAAAGGTAAGTGTAGGCCATTCTTCACACTCCTGTGCCGTACTATTTACATCTATTTTGCTGCCATTGGTGCAATGTCTTTGTGCTCTTTCTCCTAACACTACTGTTCATTTTCTCTCTACCAACGTTGTTCTTTGAATACTGTGTCTGGCCCCCAAAGGGGCAGGATATCAATACTTAAAGACACATCAGTTTTTTCTTTCACTTTCATTATTTCAGTGGTATCTGCGGCATGTGCTATTAGCGAGCAAATAAAATAGGAAATGTTGGAGTGTTAACTAACAGTGGTGTGTAAGCTACTCTACCAAACATTCCCCATCCATAATGTATGTGGAGAGTGTGTAGTAGAGTCTCGTTTTTGCCTGGATGATAGAGCAGATACATTCCTGTCGTCCCTAGGTGCTTGTGGCATTACAGTTGCATTGTTACTTAGCAGATCCTTATCTTATGAGGAGGGGTATTAGCAACTCTTTTCTACTACCTGGGAGACACATATCTCATTAGGAGGAATCAGCAACATCTGAAAATGACTATCTATCGGGCTCTCATCCTTTATTAGTGTGAGAGACAGCATCACAAACAAAAACAATAACCACATAAAATAAACGCAGTATTATGGACTCTTACTCCCCCCTTTCCTTACTCCTGGGGAGGAAGGATTTTGCACTCTGATAGTCTTGTCTGATAGGTCGAAGCAGTGCTTCGGTTCGTTGACTTTCACCGCTGTTGGTGTGACTTGAATCACTTTGTAGAGCCCGAGGAAATGTTGGTCATTCCATTGTTGTTCAACGTTTTTCATGAAGACTTGACATCCTGAGTAGATGTTCTTCTGTGATACCACTGGTGGGGCAGTAGAGCTCACTTGTTGCAGCTGAACCTGTTTGTAGTAAACCTGCACAGCACATTAGTGCATTAATATACGCTGACATTTCTTGCCACACTAAGTCAATCGTTTTTTGCGCATCAGTATTTTTTCTCTAAGATACATAACCCATAGGCATCATATGCCTGTAATCATTTGATGTTGTGTCAAATGATGGTCTGAAGAGGGAGCATCTCTTAAAGTGAACAATGCCAATAGTAAACAGGAAAACTAATTTGCATTTAGTGTAACTGATAGTTTATGTACTTTTAAAGCACCGTTAAGGCACTGAACAATTCCATTACTTTGTGGGTGATAAGCTGATACTAGGGAATGTTGTATTCCTAGTAACTTAGTCATGTGCTTAAATATAATATTATCGAAGTGTGTCCTGTTGTCTGAGCGAACCCCTTTTGGAATTCCCAATCTTGGGGTAAGTTATTTTACTAGAAATTTAGCTGCACTTTTTGCATCTGCACCATGGCAGGGCCCTGCATCTACCCATCTAGAGAATGGACATACAGCAACTATCAGATAGCTCATATTTTGGCATCTTTGAATCATATCCACATATTCTTTGTGTAACTCTTGAAAAGGGCCTTCGGGTAATGGAATGCAAGATGCTGGTGTCACTGGTGGTCTTGTTACTATACTGTTTACATATAAGACACTGATGTAAAAAGCTGTCTATTAACTTGGGAAGATCCGGGACAAACCAATCTGCTGATATTATATCTAACAGTTTTTTATTGGGTACATGTGCTGGTAGACGCAATTGTGCCAATGCCAGGTGCAGTAATCTCATTGACATTACTAGCTTTCCTGTATCTGTATGTCTATAGAGAAAGTCACTTGAAACTATACATCCTCTATTTTCACAAACATCTTCTTCACTTGGAGCTGTCTCTTGTATGTCCAGTAGGTGATGTGCTGCTAATGTGAGATACAATACATCTGTTTGTTCAAAATCAGTTTGTGTACTTTGTCCTTCTGATACTGTACACATTGTGGATTACATGTGTCCTGCTTCTTTGGCTGCTTTGCCTGCTATATCATTGCCCTGGGAAACTTTATCCAACCCAACAGTGTGTGCTTGAGCATCACTATTGCTTTTATCCCCCCATCTCCTTAGTTCTGAAATTAATTCCTGTAGGTGGAGACCATGTGCTACTGAAGTTCCATCACTTTTCTTGAACTCCCTTTTCTCTCACTTGCTGAGACCAGAATGTACTGTAGACGTGACGTATTCTGAATTTGAGTAAACGGTATCATCATCTGGATATATTATTGTTAGAGCTTGTATTAGCACCTTCAATTTTGCAGCTTGCACTGAGAAATGAGTTGGCAGTGGCATGTACTGTAATACTGAATACATAACATTTGGTGGTACTCCCGTTTGTTCTACTACTTCTGCACCTGTGTGTCCTATCCCTGTTTGCTGATCTATTAGGCATGATCCATCAATGTACAGTGTTCTGCTGTGAAGTAAAGGTATTTCTGAAGCATACGCTTCTGTGTCTTCTAGGTGTGTTGCACAATCATGGTCAGCCTCTGTTGAGGGTTCTGCGAGAAATTGAGCTGGGTTCACTGTGCGAACTTGAATTATCTTAATAGCTGTATTTGAAAGAATCACTTCATATCCATATGCTCTCTGAGGAGTCAACGCACTTTACGCTTTTTGTAGAATCGCAAAGGACACATGTTCTACATAGAGTGTTGTAGGACTTCCTACTGTTATCATGGCTGCTTTGTGAACTGTGAATGCAGCAGCTGCCAGTCTCTGTTCACAGGGAAACTGTCCTTTCATTATTTTATCTAGCTTTCCACTAAAATAAGCAATTGCCTTGTGACCCACGGGATATTTTCGTGTTAGTACTGCTGTCATAGTGTTTCCATTGGTGTGGGAAAACAGAAAACATAATCTGGAGTTGCTAGTACTGGGGCAGTAGCTATACACTCTTTTACTTCTCTGTCGTTTTGCTATAATTCTGGTGTCCAGTGTAACAAAATGGTCCATGAGGTAGTGCCCATGACCATCTGGTACAAGACAAGGGTGCAGTTTTGGAACCGTAATAAAAAAATCCATTGGCTTAATAAATGACACAGACATAAAAACTTCTGTAAAGCCTTCACTGTCTCAGGCAGTGGTTGGTTTTTAACCGTTTCCACTCTGGCTTGGGTAATGTGGTGGCCCTTAAAGGTCACATTATCTTGCCTAAATATTGAATTTGCTACTGCGCAATCTGTAGCTTCTATTTTTCAACTTTATTACCCTTATGTACAAGCATAATTGGTAGTTTCACAGTGTTCTTTCTGCACTATTCTTGTGCGTCAGATCAATAGATCAATAGATCATCTACATATTGTAATACTGTACTATCACATTGAAAATTCATCAAAACATTTCTCAGATCCCTGTTAAACACTGATGGTGATTCACAATACCCTTGAGGCAATCGAGAATACAAATATTGAACTGTAAAGGCTGTTAGATAATGGCTTTCTGGGTGCAAAGGTACTCCATGAAATGCATTTTTGAAACCAATCACTGAAAACCATTTTGCAGTACTTGGAATGTTGGTCAATATCAGTGAGGGGTTTGGTACCATTGGAAATTCCTATATCACAATAGCATTCATGGGGCGAAAAGCCTGAACCATCCTCCAATTATTTCCTTGCGACTTGCGGACCGGAAAAATCAGGGTGTTGCAGGGTGTGGGGGAGGGGCATAAAACTCCCTGCTTTACTAAGGCTTGTATGGTAACGGCCGTTCCTTCATTTGCTTCACATGAAATAGGGTACTGTTTAACTCTGGAGAGCTGGACATTTGGCTTCAATGTTATCTTAAAAGGTTCAGCATTCAATATTAGTCCCACATCATTAGAATTCTGGGACCGTAGCTGTGATGGTACCCATGCGAGCATGTCACTTTTTTCTTCTTGGTCTGATCTTGGTATCTGGGGTGGGCATTTCTCTACACGTATCTCAGCCCATGCTGATTCTGGAAAGATTATTCTCAGTTTATTAGTCAAATCTTGAAAAAGATCATTGTCTATGATATCTGAAATTTTAGCTCCTGGACTAGTGAATATTATGGTGAACCATGCACTTCTTTTATGATCTTCTGCTTTTAAGACCCCAAATGTTTTGATAAGTATGATGCTGTCCAAAGATAATACTAATACTGCTTCCACTTCTGGATCTGGAAATTCTGGGCTAAATCTTATTTTTGGTGGTACCTCCATCTATTAGCCTTGTAAGTCTGGCTCCGTCATAATGAATCTCAGTATGCCTTTCTGCAGTAAGGATATATATTCAATGGTATGCCTCTCATTTGCATTTGTGTATCGTCTGTGCCGGACCGTAAGACCATGCACAGGGATGGTATCCCTGCGGTGGAACAAAGCATTGTCCCATCAACATTAAATGTTATTGAAATGTTGAGTTTGTGTAACAAATCTCTCCCCATCAAGTTTGCAGGAGCATGGGGTGCCTAATATAAGGATTCCGATGCCGCTGAGTCTTCTTCTTTGACTGGAATTTTACAGGTGTATCGTACTGTCATAATGTAACCTGAGAACTCTTGTGCTGCCATTGTTTTATTTGAGAGAAGTGATCCCCAATCTTTAATGCATGACTTGGTGCCCCTGTATCAATCAAAAATGTATATTTCCTACCCATTATGTTAATGGATGCTATGGGCTCTTGCTTATAATGTAATGTTTTTGCCAACAAGCGGCACATCAGGATCTCAGATTCAGACCGTCATGCTGTAAGAAATGGACTGACCCCTGCTTGAAAAACTGTACCTGCCATCATTGGTTGTGGCACAGTCTGTACCTGTTGTTGCGGTTTCAGGACATGCTGCTGCATCATCATTTGTCCTAGGGTTTATGCGGTCATCCCTGAGTGAAACTTTTGCTGTGGTTGTATCATTTCCATTGTCTGTTGTGGAACCTGCTGCTGTGAAGTTACCTGCAGGGTCATATACACCATCCCTTGTGGCTTCTGCTGATACTGTTGAATGGGGAAAAATTCCCTCCTTGTCCTTGTTGCGCTTTCCAAAAGTGACACTCTGCTATTAAATGTCCTTTCCTGCTGCAATGTCATATTTTGTTAGGTTCCTCTTCCTCTACTTCTACCTCCCTCCTGTTGCTGCTGCTTTTGCAAACCTTACATTGTTTGCTAGGGAGTGTCGATTTTTGGTGGACGATACCACTGCTGCTGTTGTTGTGACTGTGGCATTTGCACTTATTGTTGAACGGGAGGCACCTGTTACTACATTTGAACCCATTGTGTTCTCCTTTTTGATACTCTTTTCTCATTTCTGAGTAGCCAATTTTGCTGTAATGCGGTCTAGGTATTCTTTTGCCTTTTTCTCTTTTTCTAGCCTACTCTTTGCATGGTGCAATATTATCCCTTGTATTTATGCCCATGGTTTAATGTGGCGGTACTCAAAGCAGGCAAGGAATCAATGCCATTTCCGCCTGTTGCAATTCCTCGGGGGACCGCATTCGCTGGTGAAAGCATGAAAGGAGCATGCGCAGACAATCAGTGTTTCGCATGCTCACCCGTCCTCCTGCAGCTTCCGCTTAGAAAGAAACTGATATACATCTGTTGTAAGGGTGGGCGGAATTTGCGAAAGTGCCTTTTGAAAAATATTGCGAAACGGCAAAAAATCTCTGCGATCACGCGAAATTTCACGTGATCGCGGAGATTTTGTGCTGATTAATACGTTACTGAATTTGACCTTCAACTCGGGCACCTGCTTTATTTATATCTGTAAGACTTACAGATATAAATAAAGCAGGTGCCCGAGTTGAAGGTCCAATACAAGTGCTTCCTGTTGGGGTTTAATTTTTGCGACAGGAGCATCGTGCCAGAATGAATCCTGCCCTGCATATTTATCCAAGAAAATGCCACCGTTTTGTGCAATACCTCTACTCAACTGGAGTACTTTCTACTGGTTAATCAGTAAGTGCTACCTCGTTGGGTAAATGTATAGTGCTTTTCCTACACTACTGCTGCGTAAAGGGCCAGAAGAGTTGTCTCCAGCGACCATGTGTGTCTGTAACTTTGCCTTCGCGGCGATGGGCGCCAGGGTCCCTCAAGTGAGCTGTCCATCATAGTGGGGAAAGGGCGGGAAGATGTTGCACACCGCCAGTGTGTGGGGCGGGGCTTCTATGCAGTTCACATGCCTCTTGTTTATAAAGGGTCAGAGACCGACCAGAGCAGCAGATGAGGAGACAGAACCTCCTGGTGTCAGGAACTACACGGGGATTGCGCTCGAGAAACCCATGGATGCACAGACCTCCATCAATGATTACAGCAAATTACTGACGGTAGATATGGGGAGAAAGCACACCTGCCTAGACTCCACTGGGTGCTGACTTATGCGTTACTGAAAGTGACCTTCAACTCGGGCACCTGCTTTATTTATATCTGTAAGACTTACAGATATATTCTAATAAAGCAGGTGCCCGAGTTGAAGGTCAAATACTATAAGTGCTTCCTCTTGGGGTTTAATTTTTGTGACAGGAGCATCGTGCCAGAATGAATCCTGCCCTGCATATTTATTCAAGAAGATGCCACCATTTTGTGCAATACCTCTACTCAACTGTAATGGTGGGCGACAATTTCCGTTCCCTCGCGGATCGCGGAAGTTTCGACATTTTCGCGTTCCGCGCGGAACGCGAAAATGTCAAATTTTCGCAATTTCCGCAAGCGGAGTGGAAATTGTCGCCCACCCTTAATCTGTTGGTGGGTGGATAATATATTTTCTTTTAGGGCAGGAGCATGAAAAGGAGAAAGTGCTGTCATGTTGTTGGTGTTTTTCACATTCTAACTGCCACAAGAAAAGCCCCCTTGCTTTGGTGCAATGGTTTAATGATTGTAAATAGATATTCCTTCTTGCCACATGTTGCTCGGGCAAAGATGTGAATAAACATCAGAAATGGAGCATAATTTAATTGTCCTCTGATGCTGCTGGGCTGTACTTGTTTTGCATTTTACAAAAACAAATGACAGAATTCTTTTTTAAAGTACGCCTGGCCCATATGCAGGGGGCTTGTATGTGGGCTCGCAACTGCCAAAGATCACAGATGATGCCAAAAATCAGCACGCAGAATTTAAAGTTCAACATGTTACCACTGACAGGTCAGCTTGGCCTGTAGAACCTGGCAGGTTTTAGAATGGTTGTGCGCTTACTTTTAGTCACAAGGACAATGCGTTCTCTCAAGCGCACTCTGATTTTGTGTCTCATTGAACAATTCTGACATCAGGGGTGTGCTTGTTTCCTTGAACCTTGCATCAACCGTGCAGAACCTCTGTGTGCCAACCTTGTGTGTTCTTATGAGTGCGGTGGAGGCTGTCTGACCTAAGAGTCTCAGTCAGAAATAACATGATTAACTCTTACAGGGAGACATGCTATTATCTGAAAGTGAAGTTTCTATGCCCTATTTTTTCTGTTTTTTAAAGATTTTTTGTAGCTCATATAAGGGGCGCATGCATCATTTGAAATTGTGGTCGCAAAGGGGCATGTGTGTGTAACCTGAAACTTTGAAAAATGCACAAAAATGTACTAAGTGCATTTTTCAAAGTTTCCGCTAAATACCATCAGGTTGAAATAATCGGTATTTAGCGGTCCATAATAGCGAAATCGCTATTTTGAATGCAATCTTGCATTGCATTTAAGGCATCGCAATTTCTGATTCCTTAAATGCAATCGCATATTGCGCAATATTGCATTTGGGATGATGCATCCCAAATGCAAAAATTGTGGTCGCAAAGGGGCAGATTCTGCAAATCTGCCCCTCTGCGACCGCAATTTCAAATGATGCATGTGCCCCATAGGCTTTTGGGAGTCCTTAATTGTGATTCCTTAATAATCGCAATTAAGGACTCGCAAAAGCCTACCTTGATGCATGTGCCCCTAAGTCTTTACATACACAAAGCAAACGCACGGGCTTCTGAAAATAATTGTTGTACTATGAAAAACAAGACATGAGAGAAATAAATTTTGCAAACAACTTGCAGCCTCATTCGAGAGCTGTAGTGGAAATGGACGCTAAAATCTCTTCTCGAAATATATATATTTTTTACCCTATCCAGTAGGGAACAGAAAAAGAAAATGATCTTGGAATCTGGTTTTAACTTTTACCTTAGTCTATCCTCATTTCGATACTGTGTTTTTCCCCAAGCAATTTTCGCCAGATATTACATAAAAGCAGTTACAGATGCAAAAACACAGCGAATAGGCAAAATTTGCACAAAACCAATGATTGAAAAACCAGATGCAAACTGTGATTGTGCCAGATTTTAAAATCTACTACCACACCCAGAATGAGCCCATTATAGTTGCGCTCTTTATCTTGGTGGTGTTTATTGCTCATGATGCTACTGCACAAATCAAAATGCACTAACCAACTTGTAATGAGGACCAGACACACATGCAGTCACAAATAGACGCCCCATTATACAATGGATTAATAACTCACAACAAAATAAAAGTACTACGGTTAGGCCATGGTTTCATTTTTAGAGTTGAGGACAGGGAATGGAATAAGGCAATTAGTTATTCCATTTTCGATCCTAGGCCTTGATTATGAGTATGCTTAGAGGTTGTTGTGATACATTAGGTTTGGAATTTTTAGAGAGCAATAAATTATTCTGCGTTGTACCCTAAATATTTGGATTTTGGGGCTATCCACAAAAAAAAAATCTCCATGTCCCGGCTTTCTTCTCCCATTAAATTTAGCAGGCTTGACCATCAGAAATGTATCCAGGGGTTTGGACCTCATTGCACTAGGTAATTACCTCTGCAATAAACTCTGCACCCATCGTAAATTTGATCCCTGCATCTATACTGTTAAATATTTTGATGCATGATGGTTTTAGTTATTCTGTTTCACATGCATTATACCATTCCCTTAGATACATAAACCATCCCATTTGTGGAGGTTTCTTAGAAGTGATTCTTACAGCATAACCCTTTCAGAAGAACCCCTCCACACACCTTTTTCTTCCCACTTAAAGCACTGTACTCACATATTCACACATTTAAATTAATTTAATGTGAACCACCATCTAATAAACACATCCTCTTTTAATGGCTTACTCTGCTCTTCGAATTACGCAGTTAGGAGTTTAATGAATTACTCTGTACTCATTACAATGTCTGATAAAAACTAAAGTGAAAAATGTAAGTATCGTTTTTGAATTATGTGAGAGAGGAGATGACGACAGAGGGAGATGGAAGAGGTAGAAATATAAAGGACGGAAAAAAGAAGCGAAAAATAGATGAAGGTGAAAGAGATTGCAAGTCATAAGAATGTAGCAAGAGAAAAAAAACACGGAAAAGGTGAAAGAAAGAAAATTAAGTATAATATTTAAAACAGAAATCATTGAAAAATGTAAGCTTGGAAGGTAAAATAAAAGAGAGAACTAGAAAAAGAGAGCAGGCGGAAGTACAGAGTGAACATGAAGAGGAGGAAGAACAGGGTAAATGAGGCAAGCTGTCGAGTTAGTACAAAGAAAACTAAGAAGCAGGAGAAAGAGCGAAGATGGTAACAGCGAGGAAGAATGATGAAAACTTAAAAATAGAGGCATAATAAAGTTATTGAGAAAGAGATCAAAGATAAATAATAGACAGTCAATGAGACGCTGATAGGCAGGTGGATCAAATAAATTAATAAACCCCGGAATATATGCATCAGTGTTATCAGTTTAGTTCTTTGAAAGATGGCCACAACTCACCAAATCCACATCCTCTTACTCTCCTGTAAACATTCGTGAAATATAATACAAGGAAGCCTGTAATCCTTTTATAAAGGTCTGTCTCTAAATTACTTGTCACAGGTGATTTGGGACATCTCAAGTTGTCTGTAAGTTAGAAATGGCATAGCTATTGAACTGTAATAAGTTATTACAGCTGACTTCTGACGGCATAATGCCTGCTGCCTGAGCCAGTAGCCAATATGAAAGGCATGTTTAAACAAGGAAAATGAGAACTGTCTTTTCCTTCTGTTGACATATTTTTCTAAAAAGAGAACCTGATCATTTATGACAACATATTTATTTTCCCAAGCTATACATCATTGAATGAAAGATATAATCTCTGCATGTTTCTGCACTATCTGAGCCACAGCATTTTGTCAACCCAATTTACATTAAGCTAATTCTAATATATTTTTGCATTAACTGCTTTTGGGTGTGTTTAATTTCTGGGTACAGATTGTGCTTTCATAATTCATGTCTGTAATGAGCATAAAAGAGTAAGATACTAAGGATTTAAGCAATTAAGAAGACAGGCGATGGTCTGACCGTGTATTATGAGGAATCCACTACCCTCAGCCATACATTAACAAGCAGTTGCAATGCAATAGGTCTCGCATTTACGTGAGTTTAAGCTATTGGCATTGTAAATGACAATGCCTTTTATTCAAGTTTTAAAAACCAAAACATAAATAAAAGGCATTGTCATTTACAATGCCAATAGCTCAAACCCGTGTGAATGCGAGACCTATTGCATTGCAAATGCTTGTTATGTTTCCATGTCTTCAGCTATTTTGTTACTTTTAGTCTGCCAGTAAATAATGAAATGTTCACATAAACCATCTGTAGAATGTGGCGTTTTCAGTATTGCTGCCCCCATTCATGATTAAACAAGAAGAACATGAGCTTACAGCATACTGCAAAAACAATTCAAACAATCCCAGAAGGTTACTCAAATATGCCAGAGCACCCGTAAAGGCTCAATACCAAAGCAAGTTTAATAGAATAAGCTGCACAAAAATAAACTGATGGTTTAATTATTCCTTATAGCATTCTTCACGAAGTGACCTCAATGTCCTTAGCACCTGAGGAGTGTAATACAGAATATCGTGTCAAACATACTAGAGATCAATATATTGAGAAGGTAAGCGCAAACAGGTAAGTATAGATTTACTGTTCTTAACTCTGCATCTATATACCTTGAATATATATATATATTTTTCAGGCGGGACGGCCGCCGCTTTAGCGAGCACCATCGGCGTTCAGGAAGCACGCCAGTGAACCGTCTACAAACCATTGTGAGTGAGAGACAGGCGTGCCCCCTAAGGAACTCAGAAAACACGCCCCTGATTGATCGACCGAGGTGCGGTTGTGCTACGGTGTGACACGGAGAACCGAAAACCGGGAGAGGACTCCTGTGAGCTGCAGTCGGACGATTGCGGTGAACGAGATAGCTTCCCCGGATCAGGACTCTAGTAAGCTGGGAAAAGCTGGGCAAGTGTCTGAGAAGCCGAGGAGCCGAACGAGTAAAAGTTGGACTCTCACCAACGAAAGAATATTGTGGGTGAGTACAAGTTCAGCAAATTACCGCAAGGGATTACAATTGGGTATCGATTATGAATGACGAGGAGTGTTTAGCACGAGAGCTAGAAGCTAAAAAGCTCTTTGAAGATGCCGCGTTGCCGCGTATAGTGGATAATATTGTTCCAGCGACAACGGGTGACAATGATTTAATGAAACTTTTACAGGAATATGAAAAATTCAAGGAAAGAGAAATCTCACGTTGGTGGGAAGTGGCGTCGTTACGCCAGTATTTACAAGTAGGACGAGTCCAGAGGGGGCTACGTATAATGACAACACCAACTTATGAGAATCCCCATGTTGAAATGCTAAGAGAATGGGCAGAGAACAGCGCCGCCAGTTCAACGAACATGATGCGTATATTAGTTAAATACGCAGGACTGGAACGAGAAGAGGTACTGGAGAGAATTAAGGAATTGAATAAAATATTTGATGGTCATGTGGAAAAAGGGAAAATAGAAAAATTCAGAAATGACTTAAAGTTGAAATTAGAAAAGTATGAGAAACGTATAAAAGACAGAAAAGCCACCAAATTTATGCGAGATAGACTGGATTATGAAACAGGGCGCATCTATACCTTTGCTAAAAAATTTGATTCAGTTCGGAGTCAACAAATCCAGAGTGGAGTATCACGACAGCAAGATGTCTCTCAAAGGGAATTGAGCGAACTTAGTTCAGATACCGGATCCGAACAAGAGCAGGAGAGACGTAGGGACCCAAAAGATATCCGATTGGTGGTAATGGATTAGTTCCGTTTTTTACAGCTGGAACGGCAAACAGACTTCCAACCCTCGAGAGGCCGTGGAAGGGGAAGAGGCCGAGGAAGAGGAGGCAAAGAAGGGGAGGAGAAGGATATAGAAGAAGTACAAGAAAAGCAAACAAAACGCTCAATGCGTTCCAATACGAGAAAGGCAATAAGGAAATAAATTTAAATAAAACCATTATGAATTTAAGCACAATTTCCTTGACAGAAGAGGAGAAGAGTGTTTTAAATCTAGGACTTTCGTACTGTGATGATAATGATTTTAATTATCCACATAGTAGAATGGATCTCTATCAATATGTGCGTAAATTAAAACTAGCTAAAATGTTTGTGTTAGAAATGGGATTTCTGGTTAGCTGAGGCTTGCGCCAAAGCCAGGCAGAAACCACCACTCTAGTCAGGGCTGGGGAGTTACACGCCAAAGATAACCCCTGCTCACCCCCTTGGTAGCTTGGCACGAGCAGACAGGCTTATCCCTGAGGCGATGTGTAAAGCGTTTGCGCGCGCACCCAGCAACAACACCCAAGGCCCACCACAAAGGAAACTCCACACAAGGTATTATATAAAAATAACCTTTGTATTATACACAACACATTAGATAAAAACACACACTTTACAATGTGCCAACAGGCACGGGCAGAATTTACAAGGGATTATATATACAGGGGACAGGGCCACATGGACCACTGTCAGGAATTAGCACTTTGTAGAAATTACACTTAGAACGTAGGAATAATATTTGAGAACATAGCACACAATAACATATATAACACCCAACCAGTAACTACTGGTAACCAGAAAGTACCACCTACGCAACCCTAACCACCTTTAGGAATATATCACGCAGGGAACTAGGACCTCACTAGTACCACCTGTACTAGGGAGAAAACAACCACCTAAGTATCACTCTACCTGTAGGGGTCTAAGCACATAAACACAGGATGCATAAAATACATTTAGAGGTGTAGAGCAAGGGAAACACATGATGCATAAAATAACACATTCAGAGGTGTAGAGCAAAGCACATGACGCATAAACACATTCAGAGGTGCAGGAAAGGAACACTAGCGCAAAAACTCACATTAGCCACTATCTGTGGCAGTCCCCAGGCCAACTGGCCTGGTCGGGGCTAGGACGCCCTATGTCCAGAGAAGTTAGGGCACGGCTGCGCCAGCCAAGCGCACAACCAAACGCAGAGGTCACAACCTAAACGTTGCAGCTGCCCACTAAGTGCTGGGCAGCTGGGAAAAAGAACGTGGGCACCACTGTGCCCTCTGAACACAGATCACAGTCACGTGGGGCCCCTCTGGGCTCTAAGAAAACACTTGTGGCCCCCTGAGCCTCACAGGCTCTACACAAGAAATGCCCCTGAGCCTCGCAGGCTCGGATCGATAATGCGCTCCTTCGTTGGAGCCTCACGGGGCTCGTGGTCGCCAAGGAGATGCCCCCGGACTTCGGTGGAGCCTCGTGGGCTCTGAAAACAATAGGCTCCAAACAAACGATCTGGGGGACGTTGGAGCCCTCTAGGCTCTTTAACCTCTCTGCCCCCTTCGTTGGAGTCCCTCTCAGGGACTCGCGAGCCTCGCAGGCTCGTAAAACACTGTGCCCGGACGTTGGGGCGGCCCGCTGCTAGACGGGGCCGCCCAGGAAGTCGGCACCGGCACTGGTGCCTCTCTCTCGCTGCCCCCCTCCCCTTGGAGCCAGGACTTACCGGGCCTCTGGGGGAAGGATTCCTCTTCACCCGGTCCCTTCTTCCTTCAGGGGAGCGTGGGGAGGATCCTCCTCGGGGCCTTCCTTCTTCTCCGGCGTTCGGCCCAGCCTGGGTCGCGGGGGTCACGTCTTCGCTCCGGACCGGCCCAGCGCGGGGTAGGCTCCCGCCTGGGTCTTGAGGGTATAGACCAGCGCGGACTTTCGGAGGGAGGCGGGGTAGGCTCCCGCCCTCCTACTTCCTTTTCCGGTTGTCCCGGAGGCCCGCCCCCGGCCCGCCTGACTTCCTGGTCGGGCGCCGGAGGGCGATTCACGGGGCAAATGCCGGGTGTGCACCGGCGCTATTATAATCCAATAAATCGAGGTGGGCACTCGATATTTTGGCAATGTCCCTGGCAGGGTGGGCACCTGCCAGGGGACTTTAGGATTTGCAGAGAACGGGGCACACGCCGGGTGGGCACCGGCTTTTCGAAATAGCGCGCTCCAAGCGCTAAGGAAAGCAAGGGAGGGCGCTCCCAGCGCTCAAGGCCAGTTCAGCGCTTCCAGGCGCTTAGAGATCCAAATAAAGCGCTCCCAGCGTGTTAAGGGTGCCAGTAGCAAAGTCCAGCAGAGTTTTCCCCTGCATGCAGCAGGGCAGGGGTGGGGGGCAAGGCTGGACCCAGAGCCAGCCCACTGGGCCTCCAGGCAGGGAGGTAGTCCAGGTGGCGGTCCTCTGGTCCAGCAGCAGCAGCAGCCCCCCTCAGGCAGGATCCTGGCAAAGAACAGTTTCTGTGGGGACACAGCCCCATTTTTATACAGCAAAACCCCTTTGTTCTGGGTTCAGGGTGAGGGGGAAAACCAGTCGCAGCTGGTTGGGGAGCACCCTTGATGTGCTCAGCCCCTCACTCTATTCATTGGCAGGGCTAGGGTCGTCAGTCGCACCACAGGGGGCGGGGCCAGCATTGTGTGTGGAAAACCCTGTCCTATTCAGGACCCAGGTGTACTCCTCCCACCCATCTAGCTGCTGATCTCCCCATTCACCACTGGGTGACTCATCCTGACTCTGGGGAATCCCTAGCCCGTCACATGACATGACCAGCCAATCACGCGACAGACACACTGCACACAGAAGTGCCCACCTCTAGAAGTGGCACTTCCACACTAGGTACATGCACGCCGCACACATCATCGCGCAGCATTCACTCCCACGAGTCCGCACATACCAAACTCGGGCCTGCACACCCCACGCATCAGGAACTACTAGGGACACATACATTCCCCATGCATTCCTATGGGAGGGCAGGCCTATCTCACCACATGCACTCAGAGCACGCACGCACTTTACCCTGGGACACAGGGAAAGTGCGCAGAGACCAAACAATTACCACACCAAGTCACCAATAAAAAGCAAAAAAGTTCAGGGGTGAACCTGCCAGAAGGGCCAAGTCCAACACAACCCCCTTCCAGCCAAAACGCAGGGCAGGCCAATCACCACCGTGATGGACTTCCCTGCTTGGGGCGATAGAACACGGACGCGGGCCCGCAACTGCAGGGACACCCTCCGGTTCTACGCCACGGTGAACCCATGGAATTCTTTCTAACACCACTGTCTGGACCAACTGGGCTACCCCACTGGTACTCCCAAGCTGTCCATGGCCAAGACCAGGCCCTAGGCCACCCAGGTGCCACCGGTCTTTGCCTAATCACAGAGTGGGGGGTAGTAACCCCTGGCACATAGCGCCCATTCTCCACTCTTCCTCTCTGAAAGACAGGACTAGACTGCCACTGGTTCTCCAGCCTAGGGTCTACACCCTCAGGCGGACCAGGAGTCTCAGGGAAGGCTCTCCTCCCCCTACCTCTTCTCCTAGGGTTCCTCCTCCTCTGGCGAGGGGTACACCTAGAACGCCATTCCAACCCAGGGTTTAACCCCTCAGGTTGTACCGGGGGCAGAGGTGGGCTCTCCCACCCTCTGCACCCCCTTCCAGAACCCTGCTCCCTACCAACTGGGGCGGTACCTCTGGAAGAAGAACTGGTCGGGACGCTGATTACAGACGTCCCACCCTTCAGGTCAGGCTGATCCCGAACCTGGCCTCCCAACCTCCGGCCTAGAACCTTTGGTGGAATAATTGCCTGGCACTCCAGGACTTCTGGGGATTTCCACTCCATCCCCCTGAGGCTATCAAATGACACATATGTCGAGCGACTGTCTGTCTGGCGCTGATCTCCCGTCCCCTGTCCACCTGACAGTGCGCGGAGATCCCCCAGAACAGAAGTGGTGTCACCCTGGTCACTACACGGGATCCTAGCCCAACTGGGTAGTCCCTGACCCACCGGCTCTTCCACTGGGGAACTCATCCCCCAATCACTCACGCTGGACTCCTGTACCCTCCCTACCGGAGTGGTACTGCCAGACTCCAGAACCACAGGAGCCCTGTTTACAGGCGCTCCAGGTCCTCCACTCACTAAGAGATCTTCCTCAAGTGGACTAACAGGACAGCCTAGGTCCCCAACTTGGTGTTCCCTCATGAAACCATCCAAGTCCTGAGGCAGGGTTTCGGGCGTCTGGGGACCCTCGGTCACCCCCTCACTCCTGCTCCACTGAGCCAGGCAGTGAGCCCCTACATCCTCCTCGCTATCCTGGGACCTAGCTGGGCTACACTGAGCCTCCTCCACCACGCTGGGCTGGAGGATCTCTGACCCACTATTGTTGGAATCACTCACTAATGACACTAGAGAACCTCTGGCCCTTTCCCAGCGCTCTGCTTCCTCTGCAAGTTCCCATGGACAAAAAGAGTTATACCTCAACAGGTGTTGGCGCAACCCTGGAGAACAACTACTGGGCATCTGCTCTTTGATAATCATATTTAGTACTCCATCCAGATCCTGCTCCGGGTTAAACACCAACCAGTCCACCAGTGCATCATGACATTCCTCCACAGCCTCCTCCCAAGACTGGTGAGACAGCTTCTTACTGCCCCTGAACTTCAACCTACATTCCTCCTCTCGGGAACAAGGTACCACACTCGGGGAACTGGGACTGGGACTCTCTATACTGCACTTTATATCGCTGCCCCCACTGGACTCCACCCTCACTGGGGAATCCAGAAAACTACCACTATGCTCAGGGGACAGGGAAAGGGATGAGGCGCTATCTCCTACACTGGACCCAGCAAGGGACTCCCTACCTACGGGGTCCTCACTCTCTACTGGAGTCCAGGTACTGTCATCTTCTTCTAAATCTTCAGGGCTCCCCACAGACCCACCACCCTCCAGGTGTGAGGCCCGGGCCCTGTCTTCCTCACTGCGCTCACGTTTCCATTCATCTGCTTGCCATCCAATCATGTAGTTCCTCAATTCGTACACAGTGTCTGACTCTCTCACCCCTATGTTTCTCTCTCTACAGAACCTTTCCAACTCCTGCATACTGTAATAAACTAGATCACTGGGATCAAAAGCAGGCTCCATTATGGCAGACGTTCTAGAGAAAAGATCACACAGGGAACCTAGGGGTCTGCGTTTAACACAGGAGTACACACTTCACAAAAAGATTCAGCAAGCTCTCTAACCCAGAGAACTCACACTCACTTGCCTAGTGCCACACACCATTCATCCACACACAACCCTCCCCTCGGACTGGTAAGGCAGTTTCTACCACCCCTGATTCCTCAACCTGACCACCACGTGACACAGGTACCAACTCTAGGCGCAGGGCGGGGGACAAATGTACAGGACACTATTACGCTGCCACCACTGGATCCCACCCTCTGGTGAATCCAGAAAACACAATGCACTAAGGGGGATGATCTACCCTCCCGAGCTAGGGACACCTAACTCACAGTGCACAAAAACACATTTCCAAAGAAATGACAATTAAAAACAATTTTAAAACAATAATCCCTATACCATGTGATTTATCTAAATGCAGAGTTTTGTAGTGCGGCCAGTTGCTGCTGCGGTACAGCGCAAACGCAAGTCCAAATCCCACCGCTGATCACCAATGTTAGAAATGGGATTTCTGGTTAGCTGAGGCTTGCGCCAAAGCCAGGCAGAAACCACCACTCTAGTCAGGGCTGGGGAGTTACACGCCAAAGATAACCCCTGCTCACCCCCTTGGTAGCTTGGCACGAGCAGACAGGCTTATCCCTGAGGCGATGTGTAAAGCGTTTGCGCGCGCACCCAGCAACAACACCCAAGGCCCACCACAAAGGAAACTCCACACAAGGTATTATATAAAAATAACCTTTGTATTATACACAACACATTAGATAAAAACACACACTTTACAATGTGCCAACAGGCACGGGCAGAATTTACAAGGGATTATATATACAGGGGACAGGGCCACATGGACCACTGTCAGGAATTAGCACTTTGTAGAAATTACACTTAGAACGTAGGAATAATATTTGAGAACATAGCACACAATAACATATATAACACCCAACCAGTAGCTACTGGTAACCAGAAAGTACCACCTACGCAACCCTAACCACCTTTAGGAATATATCACGCAGGGAACTAGGACCTCACTAGTACCACCTGTACTAGGGAGAAAACAACCACCTAAGTATCACTCTACCTGTAGGGGTCTAAGCACATAAACACAGGATGCATAAAATACATTTAGAGGTGTAGAGCAAGGGAAACACATGAAGCATAAAATAACACATTCAGAGGTGTAGAGCAAAGCACATGACGCATAAACACATTCAGAGGTGCAGGAAAGGAACACTAGCGCAAAAACTCACATTAGCCACTATCTGTGGCAGTCCCCAGGCCAACTGGCCTGGTCGGGGCTAGGACGCCCTATGTCCAGAGAAGTTAGGGCACGGCTGCGCCAGCTGCGCCAGCCAAGCGCACAACCAAACGCAGAGGTCACAACCTAAACGTTGCAGCTGCCCACTAAGTGCTGGGCAGCTGGGAAAAGGAACGTGGGCACCACTGTGCCCTCTGAACACAGATCACAGTCACGTGGGGCCCCTCTGGGCTCTAAGAAAACACTTGTGGCCCCCTGAGCCTCACAGGCTCTACACAAGAAATGCCCCTGAGCCTCGCAGGCTCGGATCGATAATGCGCTCCTTCGTTGGAGCCTCACGGGGCTCGTGGTCGCCAAGGAGATGCCCCCGGACTTCGGTGGAGCCTCGTGGGCTCTGAAAACAATAGGCTCCAAACAAACGATCTGGGGGACGTTGGAGCCCTCTAGGCTCTTTAACCTCTCTGCCCCCTTCGTTGGAGTCCCTCTCATGGACTCGCGAGCCTCGCAGGCTCGTAAAACACTGTGCCCGGACGTTGGGGCGTCCCGCTGCTAGACGGGGCCGCCCAGGAAGTCGGCACCGGCACTGGTGCCTCTCTCTCGCTGCCCCCCCTCCCCTTGGAGCCAGGACTTACCGGGCCTCTGGGGGAAGGATTCCTCTTCACCCGGTCCCTTCTTCCTTCAGGGGAGCGTGGGGAGGATCCTCCTCGGGGCCTTCCTTCTTCTCCGGCGTTCGGCCCAGCCTGGGTCGCGGGGGTCACGTCTTCGCTCCGGACCGGCCCAGCGCGGGGTAGGCTCCCGCCTGGGTCTTGAGGGCATAGACCAGCGCGGCCTTTCGGAGGGAGGCGGGGTAGGCTCCCGCCCTCCTACTTCCTTTTCCGGTTGTCCCGGAGGCCCGCCCCCGGCCCGCCTGACTTCCTGGTCGGGCGCCGGAGGGCGATTCACGGGGCAAATGCCGGGTGTGCACCGGCGCTATTATAATCCAATAAATCGAGGTGGGCACTCGATATTGCGGCAATGTCCCTGGCAGGGTGGGCACCTGCCAGGGGACTTTAGGATTTGCAGAGAACGGGGCACACGCCGGGTGGGCACCGGCTTTTCGAAATAGCGCGCTCCAAGCGCTAAGGAAAGCAAGGGAGGGCGCTCCCAGCGCTCAAGGCCAGTTCAGCGCTTCCAGGCGCTTAGAGATCCAAATAAAGCGCTCCCAGCGCGTTAAGGGTGCAAGTAGCAAAGTCCAGCAGAGTTTTCCCCTGCATGCAGCAGGGCAGGGGTGGGGGGCAAGGCTGGACCCAGAGCCAGCTCACTGGGCCTCCAGGCAGGGAGGTAGTCCAGGTGGCGGTCCTCTGGTCCAGCAGCAGCAGCAGCCCCCCTCAGGCAGGATCCTGGCAAAGAACAGTTTCTGTGGGGACACAGCCCCATTTTTATACAGCAAAACCCCTTTGTTCTGGGTTCAGGGTGAGGGGGAAAACCAGTCGCAGCTGGTTGGGGAGCACCCTTGATGTGCTCAGCCCCTCACTCTATTCATTGGCAGGGCTAGGGTCGTCAGTCGCACCACAGGGGGCGGGGCCAGCATTGTGTGTGGAAAACCCTGTCCTATTCAGGACCCAGGTGTACTCCTCCCACCCATCTAGCTGCTGATCTCCCCATTCACCACTGGGTGACTCATCCTGACTCTGGGGAATCCCTAGCCCGTCACATGACATGACCAGCCAATCACGCGACAGACACACTGCACACAGAAGTGCCCACCTCTAGAAGTGGCACTTCCACACTAGGTACATGCACGCCGCACACATCATCGCGCAGCATTCACTCCCACGAGTCCGCACATACCAAACTCGGGCCTGCACACCCCACGCATCAGGAACTACTAGGGACACATACATTCCCCATGCATTCCTATGGGAGGGCAGGCCTATCTCACCACATGCACTCAGAGCACGCACGCACTTTACCCTGGGACACAGGGAAAGTGCGCAGAGACCAAACAATTACCACACCAAGTCACCAATAAAAAGCAAAAAAGTTCAGGGGTGAACCTGCCAGAAGGGCCAAGTCCAACAGTTTGCAAATAAGAAATCCCTTGTTCTCCCCGAAGGAGGAGTACAGCACGATGCAGAGGATGAATTAAATCGTCTGACAGTAATGGATGTACCTGTCTTAGAGAATCTTCTGGGACTATATGAGGAAGAAGAAACCAGTCCCAATGAGATACCTATAGAAGAGAATGCCTCAACCACTGACATTTCATTCAAATTAAAGAATAGTAACTACACCCCTTATAGATTGAATTCTAAATATATACCACAGATGCCACGGGATAATGTGGATATTTTTTCAGACAATGTTACTAAAGATTTTAAAAATCTGTATAGTAAGTTGACAGAAACCCGAAAAAAAGGATGTAATCCTCGGAAAGCACAAATACAAAGAACAGTGGAGAGAATACAAAAAGATGGGAGTGTAGTAGTAAAACCGTCAGACAAAGGCGGAAATGTTGTTTTGTGGGGGCCAGATTTGTATAAAAGGAGGCCCTAAATCAATTAAATAACATTGAATGCTATAAAAGGATTGAAATGACGGATTTTAATTTGGTTAAGGAACAATATCATGAAAGTTTGGATGATTGGAAAAAGGAAGAACTAATTAACTGGGATGAATATAAGTTCTTAAAGCAACATAATCCCGTTTTGCCTGTGTTTTATATGTTGCCGAAAGTACACAGAAATGCCATTACACCACTAGGGAGACCTATTATCTCCTCGTGTGGGAATTTTTGGGAAAACACCTCGAAATATGTAGATTATGTTTTAAACCCAATTGTTAGGACCCTAGCCTCATATATCAAGGATTCAACAGATTTTTTGAAATATATATATGATGTTAGATGGGAAGAATGTTATTATTGACATTAGACATAACAACCCTGTACACGAGTAAACGACATGAGGATGGCCTCAAAGCTACTGAATTTTATTTGAATCAGAGACCTTTAAGATTTGCAAGACATAATTGTATGCTGCTGGAAATGATGAGATGGTGTCTAACTAAAAATATGTTTTTGTTCGGTGATGAATTGTTTCAACAAGAGAGAGGAACGGCGATGGGTACCTGCTTCGCCCCCAGCTACGCTAATTTACATCTGGGCTGGTGGGAGGAGCAGGTACTCAAAGGGCCAACATTGGAACATTGGCTAGAACATGTCTTGCTATGGGTACGATTCATAGACGACGTCTTCGTGCTGTGGCAGGGCACGGAGACTGAGATCAAGCAATTCATGAAAGATATAAATGATAATACTCTTAATCTAGCATTCACTGGTAATTACAGTAAAACTTGTATAGACTTTTTAGATGTCAGGGTGAAGGTGAGAGAGGGAAAGTTAGAGACAACAATTTTCTGTAAACCAACTGCAGGGAATACAATCCTTCATGCAGATAGTGCCCACCCAGACCCACTTATTAGAAGTATTCCCTTCAGAGAATTTTACAGAGCTCATCGAGCCTGCAGTAGCGAGGAAGAATATTTGAATACCGAAGGTGAGATGACAGAAAGGTTTTTATAAAAAGGGTATTCATCTAATGTAATCAAGAGGGCCGCCTTAAAAGCCAGGAAGATAGATGGGAAAAAAGCATTATTTGAAGCCTCTAAAACAAGTAAAAGGAAAGAAATTTTGAATGATGGCTTAAGTAATTGTAGGTTTATAACCACCTTTAATACAAGTCATATAGAGGTTGGAAAGATCTTGAACAAACACTGGCACCTGATTAAATGTGATAATGTATTAGGCCCAAAGATGAAAAAATACCCAGACATTACATTTCGTAAGTCTAAGTAATTAAAAGACAGAATGGTCAGCGGTGAATTTACTGAACAGAGAAAGTCGGGACAATCAAGTTGGTTAAGTAAAATAGGTTTTTTCAAATGTTTTAAGTGTAAGGCGTGTCAACATGGAGTGAATTGCACGCAGTTTACTACTATTTTTGATAAAACCATTAAGGTTAAAGGACACCTAACCTGTAGATCCAACTTTGTGGTATATTGGCTACAATGCCCCTGTAAGAAGGTTTATATAGGTAGTACCACTTTGCCGGTTTTTAAACGTATTCTGCAGCATAGAAGAGCTATAGTCAATAAGGATAGGACTTATCCTATTGCTAGACACTTTGAAAAACATCATCAAAGTAATCCTGAAGGTCTACAGTATAGTTGTATAGCGGAAATCCCTAAGAAAAAAAGAGGAGGGGATAGGGAGAAAGAACTCCGAAAATTGGAGACCTATTATATACTAGAATTTGACTGTAAAGAACCATAAGGTTTGAATGTAGATGAGGATATGTTCACTTGCCTTTAAGAAAAAGTAAGGACAAATAAAAGTAAGAATTGGGTGTCCCTGTAAGAAAAATTAAGTCATTGTCGAAATAGTAAAGTGCTGTTAACACATGTTTCTTTTTCATTGTTTGTTTTAAAAAGAAAAAAATCTAGTCAAAAGTAAGTTAAGAGATTGACACTAACAAAGGAGTAATATAACTAGTTTTTCTAGGTTTTTTAAAGGTAAGGCGGACATGTACCTTAGTACAAGCATTTGTGATGAAGAACTTTTTTTATCTAGTACTGAAAAATAGTTTCCCAAATTTTATGAGAAAGTTAAAATGGGTTTACATAAAGCACTAGCACTTTATTAATTCAAAGATTGTTTACATAAGCACTTGCACTTTGTAAAAGTTTTAGAATGAGTATTAATTTACATAAGCACTTGCACTTTGCAATAGAATGTTTATAGAAAAGACAGTCGCGTGAAAGAAACGTAGGCTATAGTACTAAGGAACATGAATGTCGCTTTATTTTTATGCTTTGGATCTCCCTTGGAAGTTGTAATACGCACTTGCACTTTATGGAAAGTAATTAAGGTTTAATAGAATTAATTACTTATAAGGGTTTGTCTAACAAAGTTAATGATGTGACAAGGGGGCGCTAGAGGGCGCACTGCGAGATGGCCGCCTGCTAAGACGGCTCCGCTGGTCGGTGTTAGGAAACGGCAAATATCGACGACATGCGGAGATCCTAGAGGCATGTAAACGGTATACCAGGGTGGCGGAACAATTGGGCATGCTGGAGAACGTATGTGGTGACGGGCAGCTCCGGAGATAAAGTTCCACGAAGCAAACTGTGCTCCGAGCGGACATGGCTGGCTCTGGGGCAGGCAATATGGCGGCGCTGGCTGAAACACTCGAACTGTGACGAGCTTGACGGGTGTCTGCTGCAGGGACGGAGAGGCTGCCTACACTGCGCGGAGGAGCTCCCTGCAAGCGGTGATGATACCTGGAGCAGAAACTAAGGATCGGCGCTAAGACAGATCAAGGGGAAGAGCGCGGAAGAGAGGACGGCGCTGGACGCAAAATGGCGCCCGTCGTAGCGGAGCCTGATGCCTTCCAGCGGACAACGAGTGAGTAGCGGAGCGGGGCGCTCGACGTGCGGCTGCTGCATGCAATGTGAGGGCGAGGACTTGCTCAAGATAACGGGATTTGGAGGCAGGTGGCGGATGCGAGCGGAGAACGGCTGGACCTGGTGACGCGACACGTGCGTGGACTGCCGGGCTGCTAACGGGCCGTGCGTGGAGGTGCGGGTGTGCGCTGCTTGGGAGGACGAACATGCTGGACAGGAGGAGGGTGCATTGAACGCCTGCGAGGACGACCTGCGTGATCGCCTGCCCTCGAAGCGCTACTGGAGCCGGTGACACGGAGGCGACGTGTGGGATGCATTGGCACTCCTAGAGCACTAGATATAGCAGTGGTGAGGAGGTATGAGCTCCGGAGCGATCCTTCACGAGCCACAGTGCGCGGGTGAAGGGGTTCGGCGCGCACGTGGAGGTGATCGTCACAATGGGAAAGAACGACCGAGGCCAGACAAAGCTGCAGTTTGATGCAAAAAAATCTGCAAAAGCGCAGTCGGAGACTCCGGAGGCGGCTGCGGAGGCTGTGCAGGCGGCGCCAGTAGGTATGGAGGGTGCCCTGCAGGCTATACAGCAAAGCTTGCAGGACATACATGGCAAGCTAGACTCTATCACATTACGAGTGGACAACATGGCTGCAAAGCTAGATGGACACGGGGAGCGACTGGTGGAAGCGGAGACCCGGATATCGGCGGTGGAAGACGAATCGCACGCCACAGCCCAAAAATGTACGGACATGGAGAGGCTGCTGGATGTTATTAAAAACAAGGCGGAGGATTTGGAAGCGAGGTCCCGTCGCAATAACGTACGAATCGTGGGCGTTCCGGAGTCCACGAACATTGCCAAGATGGAAACCTATGTGGAGGAATTGATCAAAAACGTGTTTGGAGTAGAATCCCTCTCACCCATCTTCCTGGTGGAACGCGCGCATAGAATGCTGGCCCGAGACTGAAACCTGGCCTGCCTCCGAGACCTATAGTGGCGCGGATCATGAACTATCGAGATCGCGACACCATTCTCCGCATGGCACGAGACAAACGCAAGATCAACTATCAGGGCAACGAGCTGGAGTTCTACCCGGACTTCACGATGACGGTCCAGATGGCACGTAAAGAGTTCAACCCGGTCAAAAAGAAACTCCGGGAGCTGCAAATTGAGTATGCTATGCTATACCCAGCGCGTTTGAAGGTCACCTATGACGGGAAAACGGCACTTCTGCAGACGCCTAAGGAGGCACAAGACTTTATCAAGCGGATCATTACTCGGCGAAAGGAGCAACGAGGAGTGGATCAAGACATGGACTCGAACTGAGGACAAATATGTGGGACAGTGTAAAATTTGTGATGGTAGACGCCAAGGGACACGGCTGAGACGGAGGTCGCGGGAGGTGAGATGGACGCTGCTGCACAGAAGATGTGGACTATGGGGGGTGGGTGTCGACCGGGATGCGGAATGCAAGATAGCGCATGCATGGGAGGTAAGCTGAAGACTATGCTGCTTACTGGTGGACACGGGCTCTCTAGCAAACGTTCAGGGGCATGCGGCATGGTGGGTGAGATTACGGGAGGTCTGTTGGGAAGGAGATGCTGGGCGATCTTATGGCGCACGATGCATTGGTTCACCACATACACCGTCACTGCTGGGATATATGCCCGCTGAGCTAGCTGCAAAGAGATGTACTAGGATCTTGCATGTATTCCGACTGAACAACTGACCACATCCATTAGGTTGGATGGAAGAGTGCGCTCTTGGTGGATCCCCCGCACGGGTGTTCCCCAAATCCAGTTGGGTTGAAATGTTTCATAGTGATGGGGAGTGTCTTTGGCAGAGTTGGGTTGCTGAAGTGGGTGGGGGGTGGTGGGGGGGATGTTGGGGATCGTTTTCTAGGTTATGGTACGAAGGGGGCAACACAGATACAAAGGGTGGTATTGAGACACGCGGTCAGAGAAGGACTGAAGGGGTTGACTGTAGTGGAGGCGGCGGTGGGACAGATGCCGTTATAATGCGAGACAAGTGGGTGGACGATGTAAGACAGCATGATACGTGATACTAGGTTATCATTTCTGACGTGGAATGTACGGGGGCTGAATAACCCCAAGAAAATAAGGCAGGTGTTGGCATACTTAGATCGGCATCGCATTGATGTTGCTATGTTACAGGAGACGCACACGACGCCAGCAGCGCCTATGCGAATTGGTAGTAGATGGGCGGAGATGGTGCATTACTCGTCGTACTCCTCTTATTCCCGAGGGGTCATGATACTGATCAGGAAGGGGGTACGGTTTGATGTGGACACTACGTATAAGGATGAGGTGGGACGCTTTGTTCTTGTAGTGGGGAGACTGCGGGGACATCAAGTGGCATTAGTTACTACATATGGACCAAATGTAGACGACCCAGACTTCTATACTGCGGTGTGGAATAAACTGGGTGAACTGCCTGACATACCACTGATCTGGGGGGGAGATTTCAATATAGCACTGCAGGATGGGTGGGACAGGTCAAGTAACGCAATTGAACCACATACCAGGGCTAGGAGAAAATTGCTGGATATAATGGCTGATAGGGAACTTGCGGATATATGGAGAGCGAGGAACCGGGAGAGCAGAGAGGCGACGCATACGACAACTGTTAGTAACAGCTGGTCCAGGATAGATTACTGGTTGGGGTCTGCGGCAGCGCTCCTGTGGACGAGATCCGTGTGCCATTTACCTAGAACCCTATCGGATCATAATCCGGTCAAACTCACCATTGAGCTGCCGAATTATACACCCCCCCGTTTAGTTGGAGTTTCAATGCGAGAGCACTGACTGACCCATTATATGCTGACGCAATAGGTAAGGCCGTGACGGAGTACTTTGAACTGAATGCGCCAACCACGGAGGACCCTGGGTTGCTATGGGAGGCGTTTAAGGCTACCATTAGGGGGATCTGCATTGGAACGAGTGCTGGAATATTGAAAGATATTCGCCAGCAATTGATATCCCGTGAGGAGAAAATTAGCAAGTTAGAGAGAGAATACGAGAGTACACAAAACACTAAGCTGTTAGGCGACATACGACACATCATCACTGAATACCAAACACTTGCAGAGGACGAGCTAAAGTACATATCGAAGCGACAGGTAGCCAGAAATTATGGCGAGGGTGGTAGGCCAGGTAAAACTCTAGCAGCTAAAATATGTGCGGCTAGAACACCACAGATAGTGCGTGGGGTGCGTGATGAGGAGGGGGACATGCAGTATGGGGCACAGGATATCCTAAGGGAATTTAGAGCTACATATGGAAAATTGTAAGAGACACAGCAGACAGCATCGGAAGAGGAGATAGGGGACTATCTAGAGGAGGTGGCGATAGCATGGCTGTCGGATGTACAAAGAGAGTATTTAGCGGAACCCATTACAGTGGAGGAGGTGTCGGAGGTGATTAAAACGCTACCAAATGGGAAGACACCAGGCCCAGATGGGTTCACGGGTGAATTCTACAAGGCATTCATTGACCAAGTAGCACCCCATCTGGTTGGGATGTACGGACATGCTCACGATCAGATGCTGCTGCCGCCCACACTGCGTGAAGCGCTTATCATTGCGTTATTGAAGCCAAACAAGGACCCTGAGAGTTGCGAATCGTATAGGCCTCTATCCCTAATTAATGTTGACGTGAAGATTCTGGCCAAACTATTGGCGAAACGGCTCCAGCCGCTAATGACCCGATTGGTCTTGCCGGATCAGTCGGGATTTATCCCCACCAGATCCACCACACACAACACGCGAACATTATTTGCATTGTCGCACTATTTACGGCCAATGACCAGGGCGGCTGCGGTCCTCCTGGATGCTGCGAAAGCATTCGATTCCCTAGAATGGCCATATTTACACAAGGTGCTGCGGCGGATGGGATTTCCGTTGCGCTTTCTGCAGTGGATACAGCTGCTGTACACGGCCCCGACGGCACGAGTTAGAGTAAACAGATTTGTGTCTGACCCGATACCTATCCGAAGGGGGACGAGGCAAGGCTGCCCGCTATCCCCATTGCTATTCGCGCTGGCGATGGAGCCGTTGGCGTGTAGAGTGCGGCAGAGGCATCACTATTCGGCGCTGCAGTTTCCTCAGCGGCCGCTCCATATATCGCTATATGCAGACGATATGCTGCTGTATGTGCGCGATCCTGAGGTGAATTTAAATGCATTACTGCGGGTGTATGTTCGGTTTGCACAGACGTCCGGGATAAGCATTAATTGGGCGAAATCGGTCATTGTCCCTTTATCGGACACTACCCACCCACACCAGCTGGACTACCCAATTGAATGGCAAACGGACCCGGTGCGATATCTGGGAGTGTGGTATCATAGGGACCCGGAGGTGGTGATTCGAACAAACTATGGCAGGGCGGTAGGAGCGCTGGAAGGGAAAATAGATAGATGGATACAACTGCCACTATCGTTGGCAGATAGGCTGGCCATTGTCAAGATGGTCGTCTTACCCAAGTTGTTGTATTTATTCAATAATATACCGATACAACCACCGGCCGAAGTGTTCCGTAGAATATCAGCGATGGTGCTTAGACTCATTTGGGCGGGTAAACAAGCCAGGATTGAACTGCGAGCACTGACGCTACCGTATGCTAAAGGCGGGTTTAGAGTGCCGGATTTTCTGCTATACTATCTATGCGCGCAGGCGCAGTTTGCACACTACTGGTACCATCCCGTCCCGTTCCTGACACACACGGCAGTAGAGGAGGGGGATGCGGCGCCCGTTCCGCTACGGGCAGTCCTTCCGCATATGCGCGCTCCGCTGCATAAGCGCGATATAAATCCAATAGATACGACAAATAGAGCGTGGCGAGTAATGGGGAAGAAAGCACATAAACTGCCATTATACACGCCGGCTTTGCCTCTATTGCACCATCCAGAATTGTCGGTGACGCGAGAGAAGGTAGGGATGGGGCTTTTGCGGCAGGTAGGCATAACCACAATGGAGGACCTGTTTAATAATGGAACGTTTCAGACAATAAGCGAGCTTACATATATTAGTAATCAAACGTTGCTGTTTAGGTTCACATATTACAGATTGCAAAATGCACTGAGGACGCTCTACCCTTCGTTTCCTGAGGAGCCGCCACAGATGCTGGCGTTGCAGTTTCTGATAACAACACCCACTGCCACTAAACTGGTGTCGAGACTCTATAGTAAATTGCAAGAAGACATAGCGGGAAATACGCAGAAGTCAATGGAAAAATGGAATAGTGCATTAGATGACCCACTGACACTGGAAGAATGGGAGATAGCCTGTTCACTGACTGAAATACTGACACCTAATGGTAATCTTAGAATGCTGCATTACAAATATCTACACCAGACCTATTATGCACCGGCTAGACTCTGCAGGTATGGGTTGCGGGAAGACTCGCGCTGCTGCAGATGTGGGGAAGAGGGGGCAGACTTCTGTCACCTGGCTTGGAGGTGCACGGCGGTGGCGGATTATTGGGTAAAGGTGGTGGGGATGGTGGGCGAAATGGTGGGAATAGAGCTGGTATGTTCAGAAAAGACTTGTTTGTTGGGGATTCTGCCTGAACTGCGCTCTCTGAAACGTAAATTTACTGTGATTGCACTCTTGTTGGCCAAACGGCGAATATCGCTATGCTGGAACAGTAGGCTAGCACCTACGATTAAGCAATGGATCAAAGACTTAACATTCTGTAAGGACACTCTCAAAACGTATGAGGAGGAGCTTCCCGGAGGGTCGAGGCCCCGAGACTACTGGGTGTACTTAATTGACTATTTACGACTTCATCCGATTGCGTGATAATGCAGGACTAAAGCGGGATGATGCGGCTGCTTACTATTACTGTGACACTGACCGCAGGGGGCTGGTGTGGCCCTGGCGGCTGGATGATATTGTAACATGACCTATTTGTTTTGGTTTTGTATGTTGAAATGTTGATTACATTTCCAAAATGTTAATAAAAAATTTTTTTTAAAAAAGTTAATGATGTGACAAAATGTTCGTTTTTGAGCACTTGCTTGAAATGATACGCATTAGAGAAACCACTCCAAGATGGCAACATTTCTTTTACGAAAGAAAGGAAGGTGTGTTGCAATCTGAGTAGTCCCTTCTTACTGTCTGAAATGTTTTTAAACTATCGGAAATGAAAACACTATGTCGTGAGCAAGGTAGCGTGAAGCTATCGAAACGCGTAGATAGGTGTCTCGTCAAAATAAAGGAGACCCATTTTAGAAGAATCCCTTGGTGTGCTGCATGATTATTTACAAAGGATAATCGGATAACTGATATATATATATATATATATTGTCATGGTACATGTATGTGTTTACCCATAGAATCTCTGTATACCCATAGAAACGTCCATTCACAATATGCACACGATATTTTGGACTCTATATTTTGTCCAAACACCCGTATGACAAATAATAACGTGGGTGTCACAGACAATGTTCCAAACTATGTATACATCAGACATGCATCTCAAATACAAAGGAAACATTGAAGCCACTGCAATAAAATGAATCAATGCAAAGCCAAAGTGTCTTCGCTATGAAATATGTACCACCTTCAAGGTAATTCATATGAAGGGGTAAACATCCCTCAAACGACAGCAGTGCATTCACAACCACGGTACTCTAATTCATTTTATTAAAAAAATACCATTTGAAGCAGCCTCTAAAATTGGTAAACATGCTTTTGGCAGGACTTTAATTTGATGCCCTACCAATGACGATGTAGGCAGGAAGAGCCTGTAAGATCCAGAGAAGACAAGCAAACAAAAGTCAATTATCATGAAGCCACTGATACTTTGGACTCCGAGCAGCATCGTTTCACATGATAAGTGTCAAACCAATGACATACAAAAGAGCTTTATAAGAAAACCACCCGTAATATAGAATAAGCATGAGTGATGAATGTGACACATCAGGAGTTGAGTAAAGTGAGCCATACTGTTACATATAAAAAAACTCATAGAAATGCTGAGCAGCCTTTTGAAATCTGTTCAGTATTTCCTAAGTAGTATATAGTGGTGTGCAATGTGAGGAAAGGTGGCAAACGCTGGAGGTTTTTCATGCACAAGCAGTACCCGATGGGAGCTGAAAGGCAACACAACCTTAAGTGTGCGCATGCCACAACACGTTGCAATAGAGAAGATTTCGATGAGGTCCTGGAAAGAATTAAGAGTTACTGGAAAGTGATGAAAGGGTGACCTGGGAGATTTCATATACACATACACTAACTGCATGAATGTAGTTCGCACACACACAGCCCAGGATGGTGTGAAAGGGCATTTATTAAAGATCGACCAACTAGAGAGGGAACGTGAGCTTATTTTATCTGATGACCTAAAATAGTCATATTGAAAGAGGCAGCACTCAGAAATTATGGCATAAGCTTAGCACATCCCTGATTATTCCATCTAGGCATAGTGGCTAAATAGCATGACAAGGATTTGCCAAGAACACGGATAATCGTGCAAAGGAGTGTGTTTAATCATAGAAAAGTAAAAGGTCAGTTATCAATGTATACATTCCTGGTGAATTTATCTGAAATATTATGTCCAGTTGTGCAGAGCACACAACCTCAGAATCAGTGTACCTGTTTTTCCTGATTTCTTTATATTCCCAGCACATGTATTGTTGATTTCTGTTACATATACTCATGAAATGCAATAGATTACAACCAGCCTTCCAAATCTGTTTAGTTTAAAAATAAAGTAGTGGATGGCTTATATAACAAGTAATATAAGAAGATCCACAAGAATCTAAACATATACAAGTTTGAGAAACTATAGTCTAAGCAGGTATGGGGCATTATCACACAGTACAGGTGTTTGTTGCTATCAGATAACTATGTTGAAAACAGTTGCCCCCTACAACCGGCCCTCCTTGGGTTTGGATGTGTTAGAGAAAAAGATACGTTGTTGCTGAAGGAGTATGCCTGTGATAAAGTGCCTCCAGGAAAGTTTGAACGTCCAGGAATCCATCACCCAGGTTAACAAGCATTGGCACAACCAATCGGTCTTGGCAATGGGATTACCTAATTGTAGTGACGTTCCGAGAGATGTTCGGGGAAAGCCTCTGCCCTGAGAGTGACAGAAGCATATTTTGGTGAAAAAGTTCAGGCTTGAGTGATATTGCATAAACTGCCAAAATATACAGCGAGATTCCAGGCAGCGAGCGCAAAAGGCAAGTATGTTGCTTGTTGCTGCCCCTCCGCCTGAATATATGAAATCATGATTGATTTGTGTAAACCTACATCATGCTTAATTAGCGCTGCGCACTCGTATAGTGTATTTTGGCAGTTTATGCAAAATAACTAGTGCTTGATCATTTTCACCAAAATATGCTTCTGTCGCTGTCAGGGCAGGGGCTTTTTTCGAACCTCTCTCGGAATGTCTCTGCAATTAGGCACTCCCATTGCCGATTGACTATGCCAATGCTTGTTTGCTTCAGGAGTAATAATTTCCATTTGGAAAAGAATATACTGCTACACATGGACCATACAAATACACCCTAGAATTTGAGAGAGTCTGGGGCAGATAGAGCAAAGCTGAAATATCTATGTGTGGGTGGGAGAAAGGTCTACTGGGTGTGTAGTTCTTTTGTGGAAACCAAGCGCTATGAAGGGGCCAAGGTCTATTTTGAATGTGAATGAGAATATTTTGTGTTGCGAGCAGCTAAAGCTCACATTACATGTGTCCCAGAGTGGCGACTGGTTATGAAGATAATCACAGAGTTAACTGATAACAACATAGCAATCTGCAATAAGGGTAAACGTAATAACTTGATACCTTTTGTGCACAACTTGGCGCAACGCTAGTGAGCCAGGCTGTCCCCAGATCAGCCGCAATTGGCGCTCGAGAAAAGCACTCTTACATTTTTGTTTTTAAGTAGTGCAAAAACAATGCCCTAAAATGGACACTGCATATGTTTAGAAGTAGTTGGTCGCTGTTCTCGGGAAGGGCTAAACTCTGGAAGAGGTATGATGCATGCATGCCTTGGACACCTGGGGAGACCGAAGTACGGAGCGATGACTGAGACAGCAAATAGGAAGGCTAGGGGAGGGCTGAAGCCCACAAACTAGATACAGCATGTCTCTTTGAGACAGAGCATGCGGTGTCTATGGCCGAAACGTATAAACAGCTATGCCAACAGGACCTCAGGTCAGGGACCTGTAGCAGTCATGAACCCACATGCTCGGCACACTGAACACAGCATGGTATACAGTGCAAATATCAAATGTTAAATATTGGGATACACAAATATCATAGCCAGAATATGTACCTTTGAAGATATATGTCTTCAAGGTGTGTAATGTGGAGTTAAAAATGGTAAATCTATACTTGGCTAGAGACACTTAACTTCACAATATTTTGGCGTTTGATACAACAGCTGTCACTACCCCAAACAGCAACGTCTCGTGCCTGGTAATCCCTTCCATTCCTGTCCAGCAAAGTCACAATATCTATCCCTTACACCTGACAAAGTCCTGATGCTTAGAGTCCCTCACTAAAAAAAGTCCTCAAAGTTAACTGAAGTCCCACTGCCTGCCATCTGGCCACATCACAAAGTAAAGTCCTGCTGCCCAGTCCCCCCCTCCCACTTGTGACATAGTTATTCTGTCTAGTCACAAACCTGCGCCCTGTAAAGCCTTGGTGCCCGCCACCAAAATATTACCTGGGGTACGAAGACAGATATAAATTCACATTCAGTACAATGCAATGCTTCCAAAGCATTAATTTACCACATAGAACTTTAAACAAGACACTAAGTTGGCATGTGTGTACATAGCTAGCGAGAACAAAAATGACCTTTTTTAAACTCATTACTAAATATGTAGTAAAAACAATACTCCATGGTGTCAAGGATCTAGGTGCCTTTAATATTCAAATCTAGGAATGGGATAATTTTATGAATTGAAATTTGAGCTGCTTTGAATAATTCTGCAGTGCAGAAAAAAGATCTCACATCGCATCATGCATCTGTTTCTCACATTGACCTCAAATACTTTGAATCCTGAGTAACAAAACAAAGGCCCGAAATGTACAAAGAGATTTTCAGCAAGAAAAGCAGGGGGAAATATTTACTGGTGTTTAAATACGAAGACCAGAGGTTCCCAGGTCTTGACGGGAAGCAGACAAGTGTAATCTCAGTGACGTGGCAGCTGCTTTAAAGGAGGCTTAGGGGTGAGACGCAAGCCCGTCAGCAGGAACAATTAGCCGTACTTATGTGAGATCAAAGACAAAGAGACACGGTGCAGGGAAACAGAGTGCTACTTAACGACTGTGAGAGAACGTCCTACTTGCTGACTTTACCACACGCTGCTGTTTTCACTGAGGAGTGAAGACATTGGAAGGATAGCCACAGGCAGATTATTAGCTCAACCCCCTCCCCTACCCCCGCAAGAAGCGCTAGTAAAGTACTGTCCATGACTAATCTGGGTGACAAGCATCTCTCCAAGGAACACAAGCGCTAAAACACAGGTGCAGCCGCGAAAGTTAACTGTTAACTGAGAGGGGGAGCAGGAGGTGAGCCTGCTAGTGGTGTGCGCATACGAGCCTGGAAGTGCGACATCTAAAGGTCCTGAGAGGAAAGCCAGATGGCGCCTGTGCACGTTACTGTGCGTGTAATTGCATGCTCTAGGCCACACAAAAAGCTGTGGTCTTACTAAAGGTCTCGCCAGTGCAACGCATGCGCTGGCTCAGGCGAGACCTAAAAAAGATATTGCAAGTCACCTCAGAGTACCAAGACTTTATAAAGGAATGAGGGTGAATAGCCACAGAACTTCTTGGTGACTTACAATATCCTGTATGGTGGGGGTACTTTATTCCATATATAACACATGGGAACCTGCAATCCATGTATAAAAGCCTATCTCTAATTTCCTTATTACAGGTGGGTTGCGACGTCTCTAGTCTCCTGTAATAAAGAGATTATGTAGCTGCTCTACTGTAATAAGTTATTACAGTTGACTGCTGACATCACATAATGCCTGCTGCCAGAAGCCAGGGTGAAAGGCAGGTCATGGATCATACTTACGAGTGTAGTTTAAACAAAGAAAACAGGAGCTGGCTTTTCCTTTTTCTGATATCTTTTCCTAAAAATAAAAATATAAAAATCAGCTGAAAGGAGATCATTACAGCCATATGTTTATTTTCTCCATGCTATATGTTATTACAGGAATAATAGAATCTCTGCATGTTATCACACATTATAAGGTACAGTATTTTGTAATATGACTTACATTAAATGGATTCTAATATCTGTTTTCAAAAATTAATAACTGCTTTTGACATGTTTAATTTCACATGACAGATTATGCATGTATTCTTCTTGTTTGTAATGAACATGAAAGAGCAAGACACCAAGAATATAAGCAGTTTGAGCGATGATTGGTGGTGTGACCATGCTTTATAAAGAACAAAATAGCCCTGCTTTACTTTAAAAGGATATTGCAAGTCATCTATGAGTCTCATGACTTTATAAAAGAACTCAGCCTTCGGCCTTGTTCCTCTATATGGTCACGGAACTCCTCAATGACTTGCAATATCCTGATAATGTATGGCAGAAGGTACTGGAGTGGTGTGGCTCACTGGTTAGAGGCAGCAGACCCGGAAGCAGAGGACGGCCCGGGACCAGGGTTCAATTCCCGACGCGGCAGGGTCGTGGACCAGGGCCAGCAGACTCAATAATTCTTGCCTCGGTGCCTACTCTAACCAGGGATCACACTCGGCAACTCTGGGCATTAGCTTGCCTCATCTCCACAACAGCCCCCCACATTCGCCGGGGATGCCTGGTTTCACCTTGGAGATACCCAGGAGGGACCATCTCACAGGGATAGCCAGGACGGGTTCCCCAGCGGTCTACAGCGCCAGGACGCCTCAGGGTAGCAGTGCGCTTTACAAGACACATACATTTACATTTACTTTATACCGTACATTACTCTCCTCAGTGGTGCACACATTGTTAACGTATGTGAAGACTGATGCATAAGGAACAAAGCATCAGTAAGATTTATGAATGGAACACTTCTCACAAAAGCATCTTACCCATGTCTGTATTTAGGTCTTCAAACCTTAATTTGATAGAAAAAATAGGGGGGCACACATTACATGTTCTCATTGCAGTGCAGTGTATAGACCATTGTTTTCAATTTGAAGTAAAATTATATTATATACAGTTGATGGTGATGAATTTGCCCAGCATCTAACTCAATGCACGGGGCACCCCTGTGTCCCTGTATATTCCAGCTGGATACGGTAAGAAATGACTGTGGAGGACACCAATGGTTTTCATCACCCTCAACTCAGATTTTCACAAATGTATTTTTAAATACTCCCGTTTCACATGAACCTTCACGCCACACTATGTGACCGATTCACAAAGGCATTTATGTGGTTGTAAGTACTACTCCTGTGGTACTACTTCACATTCTCTTAAATGCCTTTGTGAAATGGCTTCAAAACATCTAAAATATAAAAAATGGCATACAATAGTCATATACAATTAGTAAAAAAAAAACAGGGACTGTGCCCTCTTTGCACGTTTACTACTAGAGAGTTGGATGTTGCACCAAGGCACTTATGAGCAAGTACTAATATGTATAGTGCTATAACATGGTCACTAGAACCCCTTTACATTGTCACACGTAGACAACATAGGTCTAACACCTGCTATCGGGGAATGATAGGTTCTTTGCTTTCACCTTATGGACACCCCCATACAGGCTTACACCTCGACCTGCTATCCACCCGCAAGGCGGCACGCCCGCCATCCACCAACAGACACGCAGGTACTCATTATGAATCTCTCAATGATGAATGTAACGCCATGATTAACATCACTGCTTGCTGTATAACTTGTATGATAACTGTAAAATCCATTAAAAAGGTTTACCAAAAAAACAAGGTCACTAGAAAGTTGTATTGCTATGAATAAAGTTTGCTTAATATGTAGGCATTTAAAACTATAATATTATAACTTTCATATTATTTTTCCTTTAGCACAACTGAGCTCTATTTCCACTTAACTATAAAGATTTTGGCAAGACCACATATGCACAAAAACTCCTGTAGCATTTCGTGTTGTTTTTCCACTTTTTACATTTACGCACATAAACATTATTATTACTTGCGTTTCTTTTAGTATAGTCTGCAAAACAGTGCCTCGGAGTGCTATTGTTCAGACACACCGACAGGGCAGTCAATTCAGAAAGTATACAAATGACAGCCGGAGTAAAGTAGCCGAGTATGGTGAAATCAAGACAACGCCTTATAGAGCAGACACTGCAATGTGAAAGTGGACCACAGTGGTTGGGGGATATGCACAGACCAGGATCATCTGCATGGGAATAAAAGCAATGATTGGTTGGCACAGGGTTCAAATGTTGGGGAGGGTTGCTTTGCAGTTATTAAAGGCCATTCATTCCCTTTAGGAGTGTAACACAATCCCTTGCAGCCCCCTGTGGCATGGGGGAGCCCCCACACTTATAATCTAAATCTATTTGATTTAAACACATGTAAGAATAGTCTAGACTGAAATACATGATTTTTATATGATTTCATCTTGTTCGTGTTACTTGAAATTTATAATTGGAAAAATAGCCATATCTTGTTGATTTTCCAGAAATTTTTTTTGTATCTTTTGAGGCATGAAAATACCATCCAAGCTCGTAAAGTACTGTGAACATTCCTCCCATTGTGCTTGAGGCTGACATCTGGTGTGAGCTTCAGATCACAAGTCGGGTTCCTCACAGTGCCAACTCAGCATCACACCCTCACTTAGTCTATAAATTGAGTACCATTTATTTGGATATTAGTTTCAGCTATATTTACAACACACAATCAAAATGGTGGTATTGTTTTATTTGTATTTTTAAATGTATTATTTATTATCAGTGCTTAATTTTGGGCGGTGGATGCAAGTGGGGCTCATCAGCAGTCCTTTTTGGGGACCGACACTTTTTTTTCCTCACCAAACTGATCTGGAGAGCAAGTGAGTGGAAAAAACAAAATGAGGAAAGGAGGAGGTAGAGAATGACAAAAAAAAGCAGTGACAAAGAAATCAAATATGAGAAGGGGCCTGCAAGAGTGAGATAAAGGGGCTGGGAATATGTGGTGGTGCCTTAAAGGGGGGCATGGGGTGGAAGCAGAACAGCAGCAGCCTTGGTATTTCTCATTCTGCCAATCAATAGAAACTGAAGATATCTTCTGACCAAAACTTTGGACCCCAGCACGTATTCTTTTACAAATTAAGCAATGAATAGTATTATTAACTAATACATTAGGTAGGCCATACCGATGATTCGCGCGGAGGGGAGTACCAGGTGAGCCCATCTTTGCGGAAGGACATTGATTATTCACAAGCATGGCGTTTGCAAGCCTGGCATTTATGCGCTTAACCGGCGTGCAGTGAGGCGCAAAGCGTTCTCGACGCGTGTAACGTGTCTGAGCGCCTCTGCTTTCCCATTGGTCCTTTGGGGGCTCGAGAGATTTCAAAGCCCCTTCCTCCGGGAATCTGCGTCAAAACGGCCTGCGTATTGCCGTCGACCAGCAGTTCCCCCGTAAATGCTGACTGGGCTTCGGGCCTAAAGTGGCGGAGCATTAAGTGTTCCGAGTCAATAGAGATTAATATATTTAATTACATTTTAAATAAAAAGATGATGCTCGGTGAGTTTGGTAGATGGGGTGGAAATGCCCCTGACTTCCGCATGGAGTAGCTGTGCCAGATTGTATTTTATTGTGTGGTATTTATAGAATTTCGTGTTGACGCTGGGTTTTTAAGGACTTCAAGACCTACCAGTGAATTTATCAAACATCTCGGGACATGTAACTTAACTCTGTAGCCCTTCAGCTGTACGTTGCACATGCCTGACAGTGTCATCCCCGGTCCTCCGTTAGTTTCAGAGATGAGTCCGAGATGTCACTGATTCTCCCCCAACCCTACATGCATTTCAAAAGTGAGCCTAGAATGTAACTTACTCATCTTCAACCTGAGAAGTCTGACATATGACTGATTTAGGGTTGCTACCTTTGCCAGAGAAAAATACCTGCCACTTGTTCATGTTTGAAGATTTTCCAAAGGTACATAATAGGACTTTATTTAAATTCGTCCGTATTCATTTTTAACTTGGCCTTTTTGCCTTTGTTTACTTTAATTATCAGTCAAGGGTCACTGAGGCAGCTCTAGAAACATTTTAAAGTGTTTTCTGCTTATATTAGCTACTTTAAGTTATTATTGATAAGAGTAATAAAATACTGGCTGTAGATGATTTTCCTCTGTAAAGTGTGTCAATTAAAAAACTTTAGACAAGGTTTCGGTAAGGGAACATGGAAATCAGATAGACTGCATAAATACAGAAACAGGACTGTAGTCTATCAAATCTATATCTGCAAGTTTAACATCTCATAGGTTTCATAGGTTTTGAGCAGCGGCCGGTATGGATCGGAGGTAGGGGGCAGGGGCGTTAGGAAGCGAGGGAAGCGGGTAAAAATAAAATTAAAAAACGTACCTTCTGGCGGCGTCTCTTTTTATTCTTTTTCAGAGTTTTATATAGCACGAACATGACCCGAAAGTATCAGGTATCAGAGCGCTTTACATGAGCACCAGTTTCGTTACACAAGGACACATTCATTTTTTTTAGGCACGGGGAGATGAAGTGATTTGCCCAGAATCACAGGATGTTGAGGGTTGTTGCCAAGACTTAAGCTCGGCATTGGCTGTGCATAGTGGGATTGACAGGATACGAAGATCTTCTATAAAAAAATTAAAAAAAAAACTCTTGAAATTCCCTGAAAAACGTTAGGAAATGTTTCCACACCCATTTCATGGAGGGGACCTCGCCATGAAAACAGTGGCAGGATGGAAGGGGGCCCCTGGGCTAAACTGCCGAAGGGGATGTGTGCTGGGGGGCACATGTTGTGGTCCCTAGAATTGCACTTTTGTGTGTACACTGTGTGGCATGCACGACATGGTGCAGGCCACACAGTGCACCCTACGTGGCAGCGGTCCCACATCGGCCACATAACTGCTGACTGTAATCCTCAGCCAAAGCATGCCGCCTCCATACGACTGCCACTGCAGCCCTGCCAGCCCAGCTGCAACATTGTAATTGGGGGGGGAGATGCTGCGGGCTTGGCGATCTTCCTCGGACAGCCACAGCGGCAGTCGGGCTAGAAGACCGCCAAAGTCATAATCAGACCCATTGTGTGAAGCCAGACACCAAATCTTGTGCCTAATTACCACTGCACACAGCCTACAAGGAATAAACACTAGATGTGGCATCTAGCCATACCCTGTGTCACATTCCAGCTTTGCACTGCTTGAAGTACTGTGCATTCAGAGGCAGGAAGAGAGTGCAAGCAGGGTCTGGCTGCCAAACCAGTGATCAGCACTCTTAGTGGAAGGCACTGCACTTTGGTGAGAACGCTCAAGGCCAGGTTTTAGAAAATGGCCAAAGACCTTGAATATTTCTTAAACAGATTGTTTTAAATACTGTTTTCCTTTAATTTATTTTTTATGTTCCTGATGTGTGAGAGTCTAGTACAGCCATTTTGCAGGGAAATGTGTTTATGTTTCATGCAATATACATAATAAAAGTTTCTTTTAGATCAAAACAAGGCCTAACATATAAGAAATGGGAGGGCGTCACAGAGATTATTTGCAGTAATATTGGCGAGCTGCTGCTGTGTTACAGTATTGAAAACACACATAACTATCCCTGAATATTAGATGTAAACACATTTAGGACCTTATTTATGAGAAGTGATGCATCACTGTGTGAAACAGGGATGCTTCACTTCTGAGTGCGCCCACCTTGCGACATGATGGATACGTCATATTTACTGTATGACGCATCATGTCGCAAGGAGTTACAGATACGTCAATATTTCTGGCGTATCTGTAGGCACAAAAGTGATGCATTGCTGGGGTGTGTCTGAAAATAAACGCAACTCCAGCAATATGTCCTTTCACATGGGGCTAGAAAATAGAGAGCAAATACAGAGCATTACCCCACAGAACTATAATTACCTAGAATGGTGTAAGGACCTGGACATCAGAGTATCAAAGATTCAGGACAGGTTCAGGACTGGGAAGGTGACCTCTTCTAATGCAACGCCAGCGTTGCACCCCTCTCTGGTGCTACTCTCTCCGGCTCGTCCGGACCCCTTCCTAGATGTGCCTCCTCAGTTATTCCACGATTCTTCCCTAGTGTTGGATTCTTTAATCAGTTTGCAGAGATTCGGGCAGCATCTCAGCATAGCATCAGCATGTGCGGCATCAAGTGTGTCTGACTAACTAACCGTACCTCTGTTATATCAATTCGGGTGTATGATCCACCCCCAAATGTTTCAATTCTATGTACACCCCTCAATTTGATTGGGACAGGCAGTGGGGTGAAGACATCACACCATACTAATTGCAATAACTTTCTTTAGTTCTATTGTCTAATACCCTGCCCCTTAATTTTAATACCCACAAGCTTTATTCCCACAAGCATTTCATAGGTGGATCGATAATTTTGAAGTACAATGTTTCGGCTTCTTCCTTTTGCAGGTTCAAGAGTTTAGCTTCCCATGTCCTTGCTGGGCACATGTTCTTGGCAGAAGTTCATTGACATCACTAGTTTCAGGACAAGGAACCAGTGCGCATGTGTAGTTGTCGCAAAGGGGTAGGTACATCAGTCACCCTCCAAGGCCCAAATACGAACTATTAAAGTCAGAGAAAAACATGTTAGAATACGATAATAAATGAATTCATTGTATACCACTTACTTCTACTCTAACCCCATTTACTGCATATATCTTTTGCATTAATAGCTTCGTAAAACTTACGCGGATTAGTTTCAGCATGGCATGTGCGTTAATGCGAGATGCGTTTTGAGCAGCCATGTTAAAAGCTATTGCGCAGTTGCAAAGATTTCCCACCAAGCGACAGAAGCGGCATTACTATGTAGATGCAGTAGACGCATGCGCAGAAGAGTTTCTGCGTTTTCAGCGGCCATTTTAAGGACACTCAGGTTACTGGTTAGTAATGCACATAGAAAAGCTTCCCCTAGATACAGTATGTAAAATGTGGTGCAACATTAGTACCCACGAACATTTTGGTTACATTACTACATGTTATTCAAGAGGATTGCATACAAGCAAGTCTCTTTTATACGAAACCTTGCTCCATCAATCCCCTCTCTGATGGCATTTTATGCCATCACTAGCTTCTATCATTAAATCAGGTTCCAACTTTAGCATTCTTCCATTTCGATTTCTTCAAATCTTTCATTCCTTCCTTTGTCCATTGTTTTGTAGATTTTTCCTTTCAATTCTTCAAGTCGTATTTCGTCTAATTTTCTTTTCCTACACTTCTCATTCACTTCGTACTTCTTTCTCTTCCCACTACATTTGTGGCAACACATTATTATCAGAACTAACAAAGTTATGCCCATGATTGGTAGTAATATTTGACCTAAGATACTTTTACCTATGTTAGAAAACCAACCACCTATAGCGGAAAAACTATTAGTTATTTTCTTCCATACACTGTCAACCTCCAGTGGTTTCAGTTCTTCTTCCAAATGTGTAATATTTTTAATATACCCTCCAATTTCTACTCTTTTATCAGGAATATAAGTGCAACAATGTTGCGCTTTCAACATTTTACAGACTCCACCCACTTTTTCTAATAAGATATCAAGGGCAAGTCGATTTTGCAAAACCAGATATCTAACAACAACTAATTCTGTATTGATCAATAGGAATCCTCCAGCAGTGTCAGTAGATAACCGATCAACTACTGTAGACAATTGACAGATTTTTCGAGAATTCAGCAGAACCCCCACTGAAGGTATCAATGCACCAAATATGTCACCTACTATTTCAGAAAAACAAGCTCTTTTAGATCGGGTTAATCCATTACTGTCATCATTGCTTCCAGTGATTCTTTTAACATGATAGACTTTAGGGAATACTATTCCAAAATAGCAACTCCTGTACCAATGATCAGGCAGCCTAAAGTAGGCTTTGTTTCCACAAATATAATAGATTCCAGGAAATACTGGATCAGTTCCTCCTTTTAGTCCCCAACCCCCAATTACTAAGAAGTTATGTTCACACTCACTGGAACCAATAAATGCGTTGTTATATTCTGTTTTTAGTCTATGGAGACAGATTTTCCCTTTCTTTTCCAAATCCAGGGTCACAGCAGCATGAGTCTTGCCAGTTACCAAAATGTCTTCCTTCTCAGCCCATTTAGGGATCTGAGGTTTCGGTTCAGAGGCCCTTCTTTGAAAATCCTGTCTCCTCTGTTCTACTAAATTCAAAAATATATTTTCTTCTTCATGTAATTTACATGTTAAATTGTGTTTGTGTGCATCAGCTAGATCTATTGCTGACATTGTGATAGAAAATATTCACCCATGAATTGTGAGTCTCTAGTACTAGGGACGGGGTTCATGCTCTTTCGCATAGGGACCTCTGAAAATATTACATCTACATTTGAATAATAATACTGTAGTTTTCCATTTCTATAAAATAAACTAGCCAATACACTACATGAAATACCATATGTCAAAGGTAAGTGATGATAAGTTACCCCTTCAGCTACTGAGGTTGGCAATTTCATACAAACATAATCACTAACTTCCATTGTTTCTACATAATGTACTAATAGATTTGCAAATACAATTAAATCAGTTTAGTTTTTTATTCACTGTGTGGTGTAAATCTAACTCATCTGGTGTTTCTAGGTCTACTCTATCTCCTTTAATGTTTGCCACCTTTGTATGTGTATTAGTACTATTCTGTTTGTTTGTAATCATTAAATAGGGAATAGCTAATGCTAATATTACCCACATTATGAAGACTAATAATGGGCTACATATACAGATCCTACAGCACTTCTTTATACAGCTTTGCTTTGGGTTTCCAGTAACTTTATCAGTCATTTTTGGACAAGAAGATTGTCTTCTTTTCTTTCAAGTCGGTCTCACTTCCTCATCAATTCGTTCAACATTCAGTTCTTCGTCACTTTCTTCATTTATGTCGAGATTTTCCAAATCTTCAAGAATGACATATGTCCATTCAGGTCCCTTGAACTTGCTATTCAATTGCTTCAATCTTTGGCTCCTTCGTTTTGGAGTTTTGGTGGAAGGTCCAGATTGGCTGGATATTTCGTTTACTTGATCAGGTTCTTCACTGATTGTCTTAAGGCGGTATTTCAGCATCTTGATAATCCTTGGCCAGTTATCACCTTTTCGGCTTTTCTTAGCTCTCACTGCGCTGTCAGTTTCTTCAAGGGTTCTTTTCTTTTCTTTTATTTGTGGCACAATTTGATCATCATCGTCTTCAGATTTTCTCTCTATCTGACCCTGTCCAGGGCTTATTGTTTTGGCCTGTTCTGCCTGGATATGTTCATCTACCTCAATCTGACCCTGTTCAGGATTGGTGATGTTTGGGTTTTCTTCTATATTCTGAGCCTGTGTTTCTATGCCTGTCTGATCCTGTTCAGGTCTTCTTATCTTTTGTCTTTCTTCTGCCTGAACGTTTTCTCTAAAACCTACCTGTCCCTCCTCAGACTCAGGAATGAGGCTTTGATTTTCTTCTGTCTGAGTATATTGTTCTCTCCTTAACTGTTCCTGCTCAGGTTCCCTAACAGTTGTATCCCTACTCTCCTGAGCGAGTTCTTCTACACCTGACTGATTCTCACTCTTTTCCTGTCTATCTAACTGTGTTTGACTTCTAGTTTTTACAATTACTTCAGGTATGTCCACCACTGGGATCCAGTCGTCCTGATAGGTGCTTGGTTGTTCTTGGGCAGCTACTTCAGGATCTTCTATAGGAAATTCTTCAGCTGCGCAACCATCACCAACTTCAACTGCATCGCATCAATTGAAAACCTTCTTCCTCAGGAGCTGGTACCCTTTTTGTATGACTTGCATGAATCCAATTAGGCAATCTTGCACACTTTACAGCTGTTGAGGTAGTTAGTATAACCTGATGTGGTTTGTCCCACCTTGGTTCTAGGCACGATTCTCGAGTGTGATTCTTCACAACTACCCAGTCACTGGGATTCAGATCATGCGTTTGGCTCAGCTGTCTGTTAACTGCGTCTTCCCCAACCTGATGAGAGATAGAACGCACTCTGTCAGCCAGCTCTTTGCAATACTCCAAAACCAAGTCATCAGTTATATTCAACAGCTTGTGTCCTGGTACACATGCTTGTCTCATTGCTCTTCCCATGAGTATTTCATGGGGACTCAATCCAGTATTTTTGTCAGGAATACTTCTGAGTCCCATTAGAACAAGAGGTAAAGCATCAGGCCATTCCAGTGGGGTGGATGCACACACCTTTCCGAGTCTTGACTTGATTGTGCCATTCAATTGTTCTACCACCCCAGAAGCCTCTGGGCGGTAAGCGCAGTGTAATTTTTGTTCGACTTTGAATGCTTCACAAATTAGTCAAATTATTTCATTATTAAAATGTGACTCTCTATCTGATTCAATCGTTACTGGAAAACCAAATCTAGGGATGAGTTCTCTTAAAAAGAGTTTGGCCACTGTCAAGCTGTCATTTCTTCGGGTCGGGTATGCTTCCGCCCACTTTGAGAATAAACAAACTATGACAAGTACATATTTCAACCCTTGACAAGCAGGCAGTTGAATAAAATCTAGGTGAAGTCTTACAAAGGGACCTTCTGCCTTTCCAATCTTTCCCATACTAACCATGGTTTTCCTACCAGGATTCATTTGTTGGCATGTTAAGCATCTTTGGCAAAGACTCTCTGCTACATTCCTGAATTTTGCATTAAACCAATCTTGTCTGAAAAGTCGAATCATAGCATCACTGCCTACATGTGTGTCTCCATGATACATTCTAGCCATAGGTGCAAGCATACTGTCTGGCATTACTGGTCTACCATCATAACAGACCCACACACCATCTTCTGCCCTTCTGTGACATCCTATTTTCACCCACTTTTCCTTTTCTCTCAATTCTACTCCATCCTGCAGATCTTTTACCTCCTCCCAGGTCCCCACTCCTGCAAGTAGCATAAGTTGGCAGCTGATTCCACAAGCTTCGATTTTCTTATTTAGTGCAACTTTATATCTTGCACAGTGCTGGGCAACCTGGTCAGCATATCGGTTACTGGCTGTCACATAGTCATCTCCTGATTGGTGAGCAGCACACTTAACAACGGCTACCTCTTTTGGTAATTGAATTGCCTCAATTAATTCTCTCACAAAATTTCCATTTTTAATGGGAGTTCCTGAGGAAGTCAGGAAATCCCTCTGCATCCATAGCTGGCCAATATCATGCACGACCCCATAACCATATTGGCTATCAGTAAATATGGTTATCCTCCAATTTTTCCCAATTTTGTATGCTTTAATTAAAGCGATTAATTTGGCTACTTGTGCAGATCTGACTTCTGGGAAATAGGATGCTTCGACTAGTCCAGCTAATGTACACACAGTGTAAGCAGCACTTAATCCTCCCTCCTCGTGTCGCATGCATGAGCCATCTACAAATAGCTCATGATCTGCATTTATCAGGGGTTCCTCTTGTATGTCAGGACGCAGTTTGGTGCTAAGTTCAGTCACGTCAAGACATTCATGTTCGACCTCATCTTTCACCTCTTCTTGGTATGGATCAGGTAGTAAGGTGGCTGGATTGAGAACAGTACACCTCACTATAGTCACGTTTTCAGCCCCCAGTATTATTCTCTTGTATTTGGTTAGCCTACTGGGAGTGAGATACTGCGTTTGGGTTTTGGTCAGCAAAATCACAACTGAATGGGGAACGTACACCTTTACAGGGTGTCCCATCACAATTGACTCACTTTGTTCTATGTTCTCACAAGTTGCAGCTATAGCTTTCAGACAACCTGGCAATGCACATGCACAGGGTCTACAGTAGCAGAAAAATATGCCACTGGTCTTCGCCTCAATCCATGTCTCTGTGTCAGGACTGAGAGTGCACAATTATATCTCTCTTAGCAGAACAATGCAAATTCTTTTGAGTAGTCTGGCATTCCCAAAGCAGATGCTTTGCACAAACAATTTCGTAATTTTATAAACGATTCCATGCTTTCATCATCCCACTCTATGGGCTCCTTTGTTCTCTTTTTGGTCATCTGTATCAGGGGTTTAGCAGGTAAAGAAAACCCAACAATCCACTGCCTACAATATCCCACTACCCCAATAAACATTCTTATTTCTCTTTGGGTTCGTGGCAACTGCATTTGTCTTATTATTCTGATTCTTTCTGAGGTCACCTTTCTAATTCCTCTCTCTATTTGATGTCCCAGGTATTTGGCTGAGTTTTTACAAAACTGAAGTTTCCCAGGGGACACTTTGTGTCCACCTTTTGCCAAATGATTTAGCAATGCAATTGAATCAGTGACACCGTCATCTCATGTGTTTGACACAACCAATAGGTCGTCAATGTACTGCACCAGGACTGATTCTCTGGGCAACACAAGAGATTCCAGACTTCTTTTGGGAATCTGGTTAAAGATTGAAGGACTTTCAGTGTACCCTTGAGGCACACGATTCCACACGTAAACATGCTCCTCGAATTTAAATGAAAATAAAAACTGACTATCTGGATGCACTGGAATAGAAAAGAATGCATGACATAAATCAATTACTGTGAACCAACCTGTTTTCCATGGTATCTGGTAAAGAATCACAGCTGGGTTGGGCACTACTGGACAACATTTTACAACAATTTTATTTATTTTTCTCAGATCCTGAATCCCCCTATATTTCCCGTTTCTTAATGCCAATTATAGGTGAGTTACAAGGGCTACTCATTATTTCTTTCAAAATGCCTTGTTCGACTAATCGCTCAATCTCTGCTGCAACGCCTGCCTTTATTTCAGGACTCATTTTGTATTGTCGAGTATTTGGGTAAATAGCACCTTCTTTCACTGTTACTTTTACGGGAACTACATTCGCCATTAATCCTATTTCTTTTCTAGTAAAATCCCATATCTCTGCATTTACAGTCAGTTTGACTTCAGCAGTTAATTCATCTTTGGTTATCATTGAATACATTTCATTTACTTCTGTTCCTTGTTTGGCTAACATGAACTTGTAAACTCCGTCTTCATCTGGGGTTTGTATTGCGACACCATCGGTGTGCAATATATGGTGCAATTCATTTTGCACAAGAAGTCCCTTCCAAGCAAGTTTACAGGACTTGAGTCACAAACTACAAATTTGTGCATTCCTTTCAAATTACCGATTTGCAGCTCCATGGGTTCTGTGATCGGGGTTCTAATCTGTTTGTTCGAGGCACCTACTACTTGGATGGCTTCACCCGAGGGGTGCATGTTAGGACTATCTGCTGTTCTCACAGTAGACCTGGTAACACCAGTGTCCAACAAGAAAGTGATATAATTTCCTTATACTTTACCTTCTACGTATGGACCTGACTGATCTACCGGTAGGGATGCGCCAAGTACGCACTCCCCTTCCTCCCCCCTCAGGCACCGTCATTCCTGCTCATAATTGAGACTTGGGACCTGCAAAAGAAACTGCGAGGTTACAACATTTTTCTTACCACTTACTTCTGGGAATCTGGTGTCCACACTGTACTTGGCTTGACTCACAAAATGTGGCTTAGGGGCAGGTGGCAATTGACTCTGAAGATCTATACCCTGTTGCGGTTGACTCATTAACACCTCATTCTGCGTCTGTGAATTAAAATTTTGATTTAGGCCATTATTAACTTGAATGAATTTACACTCGTTTTTCCAGTGCCCCCACTTCCCGCACCCATGACAGGGAAACCTTTTCTTTGCCTCTTCCCGATTCAACCTTCCCAGAGGTTTTCACCCATTATTGTCATTTTGACCTTGTACTCTTCCTTGATTTTCTGACTGTTTATTCAATTGAAGCTCTTGCTGTTCAGCTAATTTTACTTGAGCCCACATTACTTTATCTTCTAAGGTTTTTCGTCTGTTATCAATTTCATCCCCACAATATTTTGCATACTTTAAAATTTCGTCTATGGGCTTTGATTGCCAACACAACTAGTGCTGCTTAATCATTTGAGATATATCCAATCTTAACCCTGTCACAAATCGATACACAAAATGAGTCATGTCCTTGTTCTCTATACTTTCAAAACCACTATACTGTTTGAACACCTGTAATAGGCGTTCATAGTATAAATGTATAGACTCATTTTTCTCTTGGGTTGTTCTGTCTATTTTTACCCAATCAGTTTCTTTCGGGGGAATTTTACTCTTCAGAAAAGTGATCACCTGGTGATATTTTTTCATTACATCTTCTGACTGGGCTCCTGTCTTTAAATCTCTTGGATACTCTTCACTAGGCCAATCTACAGTAATTTTACACTCCGTCCACAAATCTGCTGGTACTACTCTGTCAAACAGACCATCCAGATCTTTTAACAAAACCTTTGAAACTTTCACAAACCTCTCAACTTTTCTGTACCACTTCACTGGTTTCTCTCTCAGTTTAGGAAAATCATTTGTAAACGACAAAATATCCTGTCTAGTTCATGTAACATGTACGTACGGCCCTCCGGGTACTTCCCTCATCGGATACAACCACTCAACCTTTTCTGTTTCTCTCATTGCATATTCAGATGTCGTTCGATTTACCTGTGCTTCTTCCTTTTTCTTTGTCCACCTAACTTTCCATTTGTCAAGATCTCCCTATTTTTGTAATAGAAATAATAAGTCCTTGATCTGTAGTTTTCTTCCGGACACATTCATGTTTTCCAAATCTTTATCAGAAAATTCTGCTCTATAGGGTTTCTGCAACACCTTTGACCTCCCTATGTCAATTCCCATTACAGATGCCAGATTCGTCCGTTTTTCATGGAATGTTTTTGTATTTCGTGTGATGGTTCTACAAATAAACAGTAACTCTTCCTCACTGTATGGGGCCCATTAGGATGGCGGTCGGAAAACCATCCCGACCACCATGGAAGCAGAAAACAACCGCCCACCTGCACCGTGGAAAATCCGGCGACCAAATTAGGATCATCCTCAAATAAAACACCGTCCGCGGCGGAACAGGGCCAAGAAAAAACACCCGTAGCGGGCGGTGATGGTCAAAATCCATCCGCGGCGGTCAGATACGCAGCGGAAAAACACCAACCCGCTGCAAGCATAGCGGCGACACACCGCACGGTAAATTAGGATATCCCCGATGGTCCCGCAGTTCGTACCGCTGTTTCCGACCGCCGCGGTCGCACAATGGGATGAATGGGAGAGCCAGCAGAAGAGCTGCAGCATAGCCACCGCTGCGGACAATCCGTGAAAAATATGACGGACGAAGCAAAAAACCCACAAAAGGCCACAAAGAGCACACACCAAACTAGTCATGCCCCCCCCCCAATACACAAAACACACCCCAATAACACAACCACATGGCAAAAAGTAAACTACAATTCCCAGGACAACACACCTGACAACAATACCCCATTTGGACACACCCACATAGCAGAGTATAAAACCAGCCCCTTCCCTGACCACAATCCTTTGCAATACTCCAGGAGAGAAGGGACACACACCCCAGCTTAAAGGAGAGGCAAAGAACACAACAACACTAGCCACACCACACACAGCACCACCACCACTTCCACACCTGCACTACTAACCCCCTTGCACATCACACACCATACACATCACTACCACACCCATCACTCACACTCTCCCACCCAGAAGCAGTTGGAAGCCATTGCAGTACACCAAACAAACGTACAGGTAGGTAGCCATCTTCCCTGGGAGGGTGTTTGTGGGTGGGAGGCCTGTACCACTACTCCCACCATGCCCCCTGCCCCACACCTGAGCAGGATGGAGCACTCCCCCCACCCCACCCAGAAGCATGTGTCAGCCATTACATTACCCTCATCAAACTAACAGGTAGGTAGCCATCTTACCTGGGAGGGTGTGTGTGGGTGGGAGGCCTGCACTACTACTCCCACCATTCCCTCTGTCCCACACCGGAGCAGGATGGAGCACTCCCCCACCCAGAAACAGTTGGAAGCCATTGCAGTACACCAAACAAACTTACAGGTAGATAGCCATCTTCCCTGGGAGGGAGTTTGTGGTTGGGAAGCTTGTACCACTACTCCCACCATGCCCCCTGCCCCACACCTCAGCAGGATGGAGCACTCCCCCACTCCACCCAGAAGAATGTGTCAGCCATTACATTCATCAAACTAGCAGGTAGGTAGCCATCTTCCCTGGGAGGGTGTTTGTGGATGGGAGGCCTGCACTACTACTCCCACCATGCCCCCTGCCCCACACCTCAGCAGGATGCACTCCCCCCACCCCACCCAGAAGCATTTGGAAGCCATTGCAGTAACAAAACAAACCTACAGGTAGGTAGACATATATGACACCACTGAGCAAGATGTAAGCCTCCACTACGCACACACAGATGTGCCATATCACAAACCCAAAGGCGAGCACGTAACAGGCAAGTAGCCAGTACATCCACCCACACATTTGTCACAAAAGAAATGGTGCCATATGACAACACCAGTCCTCCCATTGCACAAATATGCACACCGACCCCATTGCCATGCACAGTGTGCACACAGGTAAGCTAAGGAATCTGTCACAGCTACCAAAGTGTGACACACCAATGCACATGTAGAAGAAAGTCTGGGCACAATCATGCACAGCATCTATTGACATGTGCATCGCCATGGGGCAAGTGCAACAAGGACCATTCGGAAAAAAAGAAAGCATGTGTGTTGGTACAAATCAGGATATGCACATGCCAGGACAAAGGTATGCAGGAGATGACAATGGCCAGTCCATGGCCAGATGTGACGCCTGCCAGGTCAGACAAATCAACAAAGAGTCCTCAATGAAAAACATGTTGTGCCAGTACCTAGATGGCAACAGGTCTCTGTAATCATGAATTATGCACGGGTCGCATGGTATGCCTTGACACCTCACACCATGGACAAGTAATGCATGTACCACTGCATCGTGTCAGGAAGCACAGTAGTGCACATAGGAAACAATGTGATGATCAGTCATTTGTGCAGTGTACAAACAGTGAATGACACACAGCTAACACAAAGCTTGCGGGGTGTACTACAATAACCATCTCCCATCTGATCCACAGGTGACCAAAAACTCACTGCAGAGGACAACACCAGCAACCTGCAGAGCCAGTCTCCCCCCCGGTACATGGACTCTCGGATGTTGACTCCCAGGATTCTACGGACAATGAGCTCGAAGCCGGCCCATCTGGTGTGCCAGGGAGCAACAGGTCCCAGGACCCCATCGTCCCCCCCACCACATCTGTGGCAACAACAACTTCACTGCAGACCCCTGCTGTTACGGCCTGTGTGGCCACCACCACCACCACCAGTGCTGCCTGCAACACCCTCCCTGTCCCAGAGGATGACCACTCCACACCACCGACAGAGGAGTGCAGGGAGAGAATGCGGGTGCCCACAGTGGTGAGGCAACAGGTCCGTGGCAGCAGGGTAGGTGGGAGGGACAGGGTCACCCACAGACACCAGCAGGCTGGGATCCAATCCCTAGAACACATCACCAGAGTCCTTGGCGCATATGAACAGGTCCAGGGACGAATGGGCCGGTTGGACGAACTGTTACACAAGCTCATCATTCTGATGAGGTCCATCGACACCCGCATGGGACAAATTGTGGACCTCTTGGGCCAGCAAGTGGCGGTACTGAGGGACAGGCCTGGCCACAACAAACACCTCCACCTCCCTCTGGTGGGCCGCAGGATGACAGTTCACCATCCTCCCCTGCGCCCACAGAGAGGGGTGAGTCCTCAGACCCCACTGGCCCCTGCAGCAGCCCCCCCGCCAAACGGCAAAGGGGCCGTCCTAAGAAGACCCTTGGAGTATCTGGAGGCAAAGCACCTGCCAAACGCCAGTCACGGAGCCAGCCCTGATGGCAACCCTCTTTACCACTGCATTGACTTTTTGTCTGTTGGACTGGATCACCACGTGGTGACTTGATTATCTCATTTACCATAACTGTCAACTCACTGCTCCACCACCAACTCAATGGAAATGTAAACCCCCCTCACATGTCACCATTGCAAAGAGAAATTCCTTACACACATGTTGTCGTGTCTGCTCCATATTTATTGTAGGATGTACAGTCTTCAACATGTTCACAATGTACCCAGAGTATGGGCTGTATGTAGGCAAGGAGAAGTTGAAGGCACCTAGGGAAACACTACAGAACAACATTCACTGGTCTGGGTGTGGCATCACAGACATCACACAACACCTACCATCAAGAGAACCCAACACGCACACGTCACAATGGGCAACAAGTGTCAACATACACGTCCTGCAGATGTTCCCAAATGACCTGTCCCAGAAACATTGCCAACCACTGCTGAGTCTACAACTGGCTGCTGTCACAATTCTCACATACCCCTTCATGACAACAGCAATATCAGCAGACAATGGGTATGTTGTACATTGTCACCCACCTTCAAGTGAAGTAGCAGGTGATGAGCTGTTCACGCAGGTGAACACCTTCCTCCTCTCCACTGTCCTCATCACTGGACACGGTTTGGTTTGCAGGCTGGGGCCTTGGGTCCTCACCATCATCCAGGAGCAGGGGAATCTCCTTGTGAATGGCTAGGTTGTGGAGCATACAGCAGGCCACTACAATCTGACACACCTTCCCGGGCGAGTATGCCAGTGCACCTCCGGTCTGTTCCAGGCAGCGGAAACGTGACTTGAGCAGACCAAAAGTATGCTCCACCACACGACGTGTCCTCCCATGGACCTAATTGTAGCGGACTTCAGCCGGGGTCCTGGGATTCCGCAGTGGGCTCAGCACCCAGGGATGGTTGAGATATGCAGAGTCACCTAGGTATGACAAACACAAATAGACATTGCAATGTCGCTGAGGCAGAGGGCAGCAGGTCACACACCCAGCATGCCATACGACTAGGCATACTCACCCACAATCCATGCACACTCGGGAAGCAGATTAGCCATTAGCTGGGGCACAATGCTGTGCCGCAGGATATAGGAGTCATGGGCCCAGCCTGGGAATTTGACACACACTTGGGAGATGATCATATCTGCCAAGCACACCACTTGCACATTTATAGAGTGGTAATGTTTGCGATTCCTGTAAATGTGCTCACTTGCCTGTGGTGGCACGAGCCCGACATGAGTGCAATCAATGGCACCAACAACATTGGGGATGTGTCCAAGGGAATAGAAGTCTCCCTTCACAGCTGGCAATTTAGCACCCACGGGGAAATGGATGTATCTGTCCCTGTATATCATCATGGCGGACAGTACATCATGCAGCACCATGCTGAACATCGGTTGTGACATCCCACCAGCGCTGGCCACTGTCTCTTGGAACGATCCAGTGGCAAAAAAATGCAGGGCCGCCATCACCTTATAAGTAGGGGTGAAAGCTGTTGGATATGTCCGGCGAGGCTCCAGGTGGGGCTCCAAAGAGATCACAAAGGGTTTTTAGGGTGGCTCTATCCAGACAGCATTTCCGGATGATCGCCACATCCTCCATGTCCTCCAGCACCATCAAGTGACGAATCAGATTTGACCTCCACTTATGTGAGATGTAAGTGGACACATGTCAATGCAATACATCATGGGATGGGCACAGCATCTCACGTTCTGGATGACACAACGACAACAATGACTGCCATCAATATTGAGTTACAGACCAGCTTACATGTAGGGACACCTTCAGCTACACAAAGGGCACACCTGTCACCTTACACAAAAAAAGTAACTTAAACACCACCTTGGTCAATGTGAATGCACGTAGGGATATGGCCACATTTCACATGGGCACGCCAGGGGGTATAGCATCCAGCATATGTGTAACAAATCAAGCCCACTGTCTCCTACCTAGCTGCTATAACTGTCACACCTTCATGCGTCATTTCAACCTGGCACACATCCACAACACAATGACCGGAGTCAGCGCAGAAATGACGATTGTGTGCATGAGCAGACATAAGAGGCCATGCAAAATAGACCATCATTCATTGAGACGCGCATTGCTGTGATTGTCACTGCACCTCAACACATTGACATGTGTACACATTGTAGAGTCCAGAACAACACTGTCCTGCCTACACGACCATCAAATTCATAAGTGACATGTTAGGGAGTACAGGCCAATCTACGAAATCACACACACAAACATGGCATGTGTAGTCACCAGTGGAGTATATGGAACATTGGCATTGTGTGCACAATGATGTACCATTGACCATGTGGGTACTGTGCACTGTTGATGTTTGCCAGATGGCCATTGCCATTGTATGGCACCCATATCGCGGTAGCTACCGCCTGGCACCAGCGGTGTCACCAGCACCCCCATTCACACAAGTGCGGTAGTGATTGGCATGGAGACATGCCCAAATAGCGGTGGGCATGCTCTGCCGCTTGAATCGAGGTGCCTCGTGTCAATGTATGGCACCCATATCGTGGTAGCTACCGCCTGGCCCCAGCGGTGTGTCACCAGCACCCCCATTCACACAAGTGCGGTAGTGATTGGCATAGAGACATGGGGAAATGGTGGTGAGTATGCTCCGCCACCTGAATTGCGGTGCCTTGTGTCAATGTATGGCACCCACATTGCAGTAGCTACCGCCTGGCCCCAGCGGTGTGTCACCAGCACCCCCATTCACACAAGTGCGGTAGTGATTGGCATGGAGACATGCGGAAATGGTGGTGGGCATGCTCCTCCACCTTATTCACGGTGGGCCGTGTCAATGTATGGCATGCTCCGCCGCCAAAATCGCGGTAACGCACACCGGGTCCACCTCTCGACGTCCCCAACACCTGCACTAAAGGCACGGAAGGTTGGAGCAATCAAGCGAGGGAGGGAAGGATGGGAACAGCGGGGAGTAGAACCTGTAAAGAAAATAAACATACAAACAATATGCCAGGTTATCACACGGTCGCTACACTCATGAATTCTCGCTAGTGCAACCCCATTCAATGAGAATGTTCTGCAGATATTAGAAGGCCTCGTGACGTTAGCATTATTACATCATACACTGACAAACACTCAACCTCAGCCAATACCCCTACCACAGCACCCGGTGAACACTGGCTTCCAACACTTTATGCGATATCTCTTCTTGCCCCTTGTATCGCAACCACGAGACAATCTTATGACTCCCTCAGAGCCCTTGGCGTAGAACTCTAAAAGTTCCGATTTGGACACTTAGAAGATCTCTCAGGACAATAGTACCGCACATTAATTCAGTCATATGAAGAGAGCCTGAACGCTCTGGTGCTCGATTGGCTAGAAGGTGTAAGGTGCCTTCTGATACCTTGCCTCCATTTGCAATGCCATAATGTCCTCCTGAGCAACTTGCTAATCGAGTCGTATTCACCCCTCGTGGGTAAGGAAGGTGGATTGGGTAATAGCTCCCCCCTTGGAGTCTGAAGCGGAGAGCGGAATACCCTTCGTGTTTCCTGTGAAGCACCCAAACTCCCGTGACCTGACAATGCCAATGCCAGACTCTGGGTGGGCCACTCCTGTCCTCCTGCGGGACTGGGGCCGAGAATACCTGTGTGTCTTGCTCCTACTCCGGAGCGTGCACTATGACCGTCAGTCTCTGCTCGAGTCCCCCTCGTTGGCTTCGGCACAGTAGAAGGGCACGCCGTCGGTGCTAGACCTCAAGATCGTGGAACCCGGAATCGTGCCCAGGAATATCGGGTCTCAGGTCCAGGATATAGCCTTACTTCGGAACTCGCGAGCAAACAAACGACGAACCCGCCATCTTGGAATTACGCACAGCGTCCTGCGTGCGTCTCGTCCCTTTTCTAATCGAGGCACCGCCCACGCGTTCCCGGGGATTCTGGGGATTGTAGGCTGGGTAGGCGCTTCGCCCGAATCATGACAATCGCAGTAGGTGTGCTCCGCAACCGGGGAGGCGGTCATTGGATGCATTTGAAGGATGCACCATCGTGGTAGCGCCTGCCTGACCCCTGCGGTGTGTCACCGCCATGGAGCATGCTCTTACAGCCAATGGGAACATTAATCGCAGTAGCATGATGCAATTTTGAAAATCGCGGTAGGCGTGCTCCTCCACCGCGGAGGCGGTCATTGGATGCTTTTGAAACAGGCAGACCTGGACCACCAATTGCTGCAGCTTGGTACCTTTGAAACGACCCCAGGGGGCTATATATGTGTGGGAGTGAGCCTCACATTTCCACTGCTCCCAGAGCCTGCTGCCTGAGACCCCTCACCCGCTGCTGCCTCCAGGGACTGCTGCCTGAGACCCCTCTCCTGCTGCTGCCTCCAGGGACTGCTGCCTGAGACCCCTCACCTGCTGCTGCTTCCAGGGATTGCTCCCTGAGACCCCTCTCCTGCTGCTGCCTCAAGGGACTGCTGCCAGAGACCCCTCACCTGCTTCTGCCTCCAGGGACTGCTGCATGAGACCCCTCTCCTGCTGCTGCCTCCAGGGACTGCTGCCAGAGACCCCTCACCACCCAATTCCGCTGCTGTTGTCTCATGTCCACAGTGATAGCAAGGACAGAGAAGATCCGTGCCAGTCACTTCACGAGCGAGGAGCTGGAGGTTCTGGTGGACGAGGTGCTCACACAGTACCCAAGGCTATATGGTGCCCCAAATGTCATGGTAAGTCCTCAACAGTGGGGGGGGGAGGGCAGGGGGCCACACATGTGGTTGGACTGATGCAGATTGTGCCTAGGATTGTGGGGTTGTGTTATGCACTGCCTAACATGCTGTCTCCAGGGGGAAGGTGTGTGTACCCAATGCCACAGGTTTCCCTGCCTGCACATGTCTGTATGAGTGACCTGTGTTGTGTTTTCAGCCATACAGTGACGCAGAAGGTTGTTCATGCAGGAGGCAGGACAGTGATTGCTTGGCTGAATGGCTGTGTGTACCCCAGAAGTCCATCTCAGTGTGAGCCCACATGGCCAGCACAGTCCCCGCCCACAGAGGCAAGGACACATCACTCCACTTACAGAGTATTTTATCAGTCTTTTCTCAGTGCACTCCAGCTATGGGCCATCTCAGCACTGTAGGTTGCACACGACCGGCCTTGTGATGAGTATTTTGGATTTGTGACACCATGTCCCTCAATGTTATAATCATGACACAGTTATCTATTCACAGGGCAGGTACATTGGGGGCTGCGCAGTCTTGGACACAGTGAGTCCACCCCCAGACACAGGTCAATATGTATGTGTTGCTCAAACCAACAATGGACTAGAGATATGGGCAGGCTACATAGGTGTTTCGGTGCTGGCATCCTGCATGTGTGTGAGATGTGCAGCGACTGTGTTCCCCCTCACACCTGCATGCATTTTCATCAGCTTTTCCCATGTGAGATGTAATCTAATCTCTGATTGACATATCGATGGATTTGTAATGAGTTTATATCTTGCTGCTATACTGATAGATGTCGGTACATAACACTGTGTCACTGATCATTTCCCCCTCTTGTCTCCCATGCCTGCAGCTCAAGGTACACCAGCGTAAGGCCTTGTGGAGGGCCATTGCAGCCAAGGTGCGAGCTCTGGGGGTCTCAAACCAACGGCGCACCCATTGCCACAAGAGGTGGGACGACATCAGCCGGCTGGCAAAGAACGTGGAGGAGATGACCTTGGGGCTGCTTCCTCGCACTGGGCGTTTGGCACGGCGCAGCATGACATCACTAATGGGGCGCATCTTGGAGGTGACACAGCCTGAGCTGGATGCACGTTTGAAGGAGCATCAGCAGCAAGCCAGGGGTGAGCATTTGGGGAGGGTGACTTTTGCTGGGAGTGGCAGCATATGTACAGAGCCTGTGCCAGCGCTGGCCTATGTGATATTGGTAGTGTGATGCAGTGGCATGTAAGTGGCTGTTGGGCTGGGTGCCGGTGTCATGCATTTGCCATTCCTGTACTTACAAAGGTGATTTGAATGCTGTGCATTCCCATTGCATTCTGAGTTGTGCTCTTCAGGTTTCTTCTGCATTGGGGTAGCCTTGGGAATCCCATGGGAGGGAACAGCAGTGTTCCCGATCTGAGTGTGCCTTCATCAGTGCGTCCATTGCATGCACCCCGATTGTGGAGGCCTAGACATCTGACAACAATGTGCACCAGTCCTTGGGCCCCAAAGTACAACATGGTGGGTGGCATGGGCTAATAGCCATTGTGGACTGTCATGTTGTAGTCTGTGTCTGTGTTGTCCCCTCCTGTTCCATCCATATCTGTCAGTGGCAACAAGTAGTGTGCCCCCATCATGTCCCTAGGTGTGCTCAGAGCTAGTTGTGTGTCTGGTTGAACAGAGCCACAAGCAGTGTGTTGTGCTGTGTGGTCATCACATGGCTCACTCATGCCTGAATTTCCAGTTTCCACACACTGTTTGAGTCTATATAGTGAGTTGGCACAATGTGATTGCACAGGGTGGTGTGCAACATGTAGATCTGGTCATTTTTTGTTATGCATTGCTTGCATATGTTTGTTCTGTTGCTGCCACTGGCCTGACCCTACATCTCTCTCTCTCATGCAGCATCTCCTGTGGTCACGGAGGGACAGGAGACGGTCACCAGTGGGGGAGAAACTAGCACGACAGCTGCACAGAAGCCCAGTGACAGATGTCACCAGCGCCTCAGAGGGGGACAGGAGTCTGCTGGAGGCATCCCAGCCTGAGGCGCAAAGTACCACATCATCTGATGCCAGTGGGGATGCATACATGCTGGCGGGCACAGGGAACGGGGACTCTGCATCATCTTCCACCACACAGCAACCAGTGCCCACCCTCCCAGCCACTTCCTCTAGTGCTGCCCGTGTCCGCCTTAGTAAGAAAGGAAGAGTGTCCTTCACCCCTGGCACCGCTGCCCCTGCCCCTGTCCCCCCTGCTGCCATCAGTGCTGAGTCTGTGGACCTTTTGCACCAGCTGTGTGTAAGCCAGACAGCTCTCCTCAATGCCTTCATTGACCACGACAAAAAATTGGCACAGGTGGTTGCTTTCATGGAGGGCATACATTCTGACGTGGGTGGGCTGCACCGGACTGTCCAGGCTTTGTCCTCCACAGCACATGCTCACAGTCCAGCTCCGGTCCCTTTGTCCACCCCCCCTGGCAGTAGCCACGTCTGATGATAGTGACCACGGTCCACATACATCAAAGGCACGATACGGCACACGAAGCACACAGCAGCAGCAACCCAAGCGGTCCCGGGCGCAGACACCATCCCCACAGAAGACCAATTCCACCCCACAGCGCAGAGAGAAAAGCCCGCCAGGCGACACCAGGGAACAAAAAGCAAAGCAGCAGACCTCAGGCACACATGCCTCAGAGGCATCTCCATCCAAGGACTCTCCTGTCCCTAAAGCATCTCGCAAAGAGAAGCATACAGTTTCTGTGCCCACTGAGGAGGTGGTGCATACCAAGGGTACACCTAGGAAGGGCTCCAAGGCAGATTCACCCACCACCTCGACTCCCATTCCAAGCCCAGTGAAGCAGGTGAAGGAGGGCGCTGTAGGGGTGACACCTAGTAAACAGGGGAAGGGGGGGCGGAGGCAAAGCCAGGCAAAGCGTTCCGCTGGATCCAGCACATCACCAGAGGGGGTGCCAGCGTCTGCACCTGATGCAGCTTTGGTGGTGAGTGTTCCTGTTGTGCCCACACCACTTCCCATTTATCCAAAGTCAGGCAGGCCATTTAGGATCTCCAAGAAGTGGAAAGGCACCCCTCCTCAATCTCCCAGCCACACCGTGTCTCCCGTCTGCATTACTCCGCCTCCACGTGCCACTACACCACCTGGTCCAAGGAGCCCTCCAGCTTGTCAAACCACTGATAGCTCTACCTCAGCTGGTCCACTCTCTCTCCGGTCAAGTGCCCCGACAGTCCCCGAGACACAGCCAGCTCCCAGTCCGCCTGACAGCCAAGTCTGAATGGTAGTCACCCTCACACACCTGTCTCTCACACAGGTGGGCCTCTACTGCACATTGTTACCCCCTGACTGTGTTGATGACTATGGAAAGGTACAGTCACACACATTCCCTGTGCAGCTTCTCATGGACATGCTCTGCACTCTGGACTGGCCACTGGCCTTGTTGTTCACTGCTGTTTTGCCCTTGCCTGTGCAGCTTCTCATGGACATGCTCTGCACCCTTGACTGGCCACTGGCCTTGTTGTTCACTGCTGTTTCCCCCTTGCCTGTGCAGCTTCTCATGGACATGCTCTGCACCCTGGACTGGCCACTGGCCTTGTTGTACACTTCTGTTTCCCCCTTGCCTGTGCAGCTTCTCATGGACATGCTCTACACTTAGCCCTGGCCACTGTCCTTGTTGTTCACAGCTGTTTCCCCCTTGCCTGTGCAGCTTCTCATGGACATGCTCTGTACCCTGGACTGGCCACTGGCCTTGTTGTTCACTGCTGTTCCCCCCTTGCCTGTGCAGCTTCTCATGGACATGCTCTGCAGCCCGGACTGGCCACTGGCCTTGTTGTACACTGCTGTTTCCCCCTTGCCTGTGCAGCTTCTCATGGACATGCTCTGCACTTAGCCCTGGCCACTGGCCTTGTTGTTCACTGCTGTTTCCCCCTTGCCTGTGCAGCTTCTCATGGACATGCTCTGCAGCCTGGACTGGCCACTGGCCTTGTGCACTGCGGTTTCCCCCTTGCCTGTGCAGCTTCTCATGGACATGCTCTGCACTTAGCCCTGGCCACTGGCCTTGTTGTTCACTGCTGTTTTGCCCTTGCCTGTGCAGCTTCTCATGGACATGCTCTTCACTTAGCCCTGGCCACTGGCCTTGTTCACTGCTGTTTTGCCCTTGCCTGTGCAGCTTCTCATGGACATGCTCTGCACATATCCCTGGCCACTGGCCTTGTTGTTCACAGCTGTTTCTCCCTTGCCTGTGCAGCTTCTCATGGACATGCTCTGCACTTAGCCCTGGCCACTGGCCTTGTTGTTCCCTGCTATTTTGCCCTTGCCTGTGCAGCTTCTCATGGACATGCTCTGCACTTAGCCCTGGCCACTGGCCTTGTTGTTCACTGCTGTTTCCCTCATGCCTGTGCAGCTTCTCATGGACATACTCTGCACTTAGCTCTGGCCACTGGCCTTGTTGTTCGCTGCTGTTTTGCCCTTGCCTGTGCAGCTTCTCATGGACATGATCTGCATTTTGTGCCTTACTCTTCTCTTCTCATGGTGGCTATCTGCGCAATATGTGAATAAAGAAAGTTGCTCGGTGTGAGAGATCGCAGGGCGGACTTACTAGCATGTCGCCATGGGAGGGCTCTTCTCGTAGACTACGAAGTCCTCCCTACGTTCAGGAAAAGCGGGACTGCCGAAAACTACAATACCCATGCACCTCCCCTGTCTGTCCACAGACGGAGATCGAGGAGGACCTGGAAGTGGGCGGGGTTGACCCCGGAAGTTCTTTCAAAGACCCAATGCAAGAAGGTGGTAGCTAGAAGGCGGAAGCTCAGAGTAGCAGTGGAGAAGAAGGAGGCCGGCGGGACGAGCGGAAGAGAGAAGGCGGACCCGGTACGAAGGTAGAGGAAGGAGAGACCAAGAACCAGGACACTTGGAAGGAAGGCGGTGATGATGCGGAACCAGAGGAGCGGTGGTGTGAGGAGTGGTGGTGTCCGCTGGAGGATGCTGGGGAGCGGCCGCTACTCTGGAGAGTTGCGGCGGAGGCGGTGCGTACAACCGCCCCAAGTGATCCAGGGGTGGGTCTAAGGGGAAGCGGGGAGTGACTGCAAGGGGGTGATACGGGTAGGGGTCTTAGAGGCTAGGAATGCGGCAATAAACTCATCCCTAGGCTCCGACTAAGCGAAGCTTGTACTGCTGTAAGGGACCTCAGCGCACCCTTGAGTACAGAGCCAAGTGTAACCCGGATATTGCATGTTACTCAAACACTGCTAGATCTCCTAAAGACGCCTCGTGTTGAAAGGCGTTAAAGGACCCCGTTGACACATAGGAATAGTGTCGTAGTTTGGTTCTGTTATCCCTTTTTTGTTTAATCTTCCCCTTCCCTCACAACCCATCAGACAGAAGAACCTGGGCAAGCACTTCGTGGTGTGGTGACGGTCACATTAAAACACAAAGGATTATAAAAACACATAACTGACGGCTCACTCTCTTTTCCTCCTATGAGCCTCCGGGGAGACAGCTGTACGGAAGAAGAGGAGGAGCCCGGCACATCGGAATCGGCGTTCCCATTGGGCCCAGACCAGGGAGGAGAACCAGAAGGAACCGTACCCTCGCGATATATCTTTTCAGACAAGGGCAATAAAAATCTTTCTTCTGGCAAATATATACAGCCTCCTCGCCTGCATATCAGACCTGCCCTCCCACACTCCTGTTATCTATTTTGTCAGTGTCCTTACTGAATAAAGTTCTTTTGCTGTGTGTATATGATTACTGTGCCACATGGTCTGTGTGCCACTTCAACATAGTCAATGTTTGGGCTCACTTACTCTATTTTTTACAGGGGTGACAGGGTCTTCAGTTCTTTCTGACCCAGATACTTGTGTGGGCAATGGTGTCAATTTTCAATGGGAAACAGTTGTCATTTTCTTATTGTATTCATGTTGGCTATATTGTACACATGTGAGGTTGGGGGACACTGCCAGCACAGAGTGGGTTTCTGCACACAGTATTGCAGGCAGGCTGTCCAGGGACATCATGTATGGGTATTCTTCCTTTATGTGTGCCCAGTGGTGTATGTGTGTGGTCATCTTGTGATGGCCAGTCTTCCTAGCCCCATGGCTTACTTTCCATGTGTGCTCTTGGATGGTCAGAAAGTGTGCAGTGTGAAGGGGGTGAGTTTGTGGGGAGTGTTGATGTGTGCATGCCCCTGCATTGTCAACTACACACGTGTCACCCAGGAGTTGTATGCCTGTTGTTTTGATTGTTCAGCCCTGTGGATACGGTTGTATGCACATGTGTGAGTTGTGTGTTGTGCACTGTGCACTGTGCAGTGTGTTAGTGTGTCCTTTCAGTTCTGTCTGACTCCTACTTGTTTTTGTCACTTGTGAGTTTGCAGAGTGTGTGACTGGCAAGTCAGTGTTGTGATATGTTGCACATCCATGTGTCCTGTTACTGTTTGTGGAGACTGTGCAGACCTGCTGTTCCACACTTCCATTGTGGTTGTGTTTTTTCATGCATTGCTGTCACATGGTGCCTTCTTGCCTCCAGTATGGCATGTTGTGTGTGTTGTCATACCATCCCCTATCTGTGCTTCAGATGCCTACCCATTGTGGGTCTGCACTCCATCTCTTTGCGTATGGTACACTCCTGCCATGTCCCCTTCTGACATGCAGTACACTTCACTCTGGTGTCAGCTGTCCCCTTGGTTTACATGTGTGTGTGGCTCCCCATCACTTCATTTGTGACACTGTGCTTTGTGGTGCAGTTCTTTGGCCAGGATCAATATGTCCCTCAGGGCATTTCCCCAATGGGTTGTATGTGATGTTCTTGTGCTGTTTGTCAGTCATGGTTGCTCCTATGCAGTTCAACTGTGTGCTGCCCAGTCCTCTGGTCAAGTTGTTTCCATCTTTATGTCCCAGACATGTGCATCTGTTGGTGTTGTGTTGGATGTATGTGTGTTGGCTGTGTGATTGCTTCACTTCCTGGGTGTGCTGTTGTCTTTGTGCTGTGCTAATTGGTGTTGTGTGGGTTGATGTTCTGTCACTCATGTCTGTGTGTGGCTGGTATGCTTGGTGTGCACACACTGCTTGTTGTGCATGCATTGCTGTGTGTGTATGTTGCCTTGCCATTGCCTGGTATCCATCCCCTGATGTCCAGCTGTGTTTGCTATGTGATTTTTCAGCCTGTGTATCTGTTGTTTGTTTGATGTGGCTGTGTTGTTTTGTGATGGTGCACTTCTTGTGTGTGTTGTGATATGTTGTCTCTGCATTGTTCCTGGGTGATGAGGTTGTGCACTCCTGTTGTGTCTGTGCTCCCATTGCCTTTCCACAGTTTAGCTGCACAGGGCATGTCTGTTCTTGTTGTGGTTCTGTGTGTTTTATGTGTTTGTCTGTTGTTTTTGTGCAGACATTTGTTGTGGCATCCCTGTGTGTGTGTGTGATGTTTGTGGCTACCCCCAGGGTGTATGATTGTTTGTGTGTGTATTGACTGGCAAGTATTGCCAGCCTTCAGTGTGTTTGACACTGATGTTGTGTGCTGCTGGTGTGAGGGAGGTATGTGTGTAGATTCCTACTGGTGTTTGTCAGTCATGGGGTGTGTCAATGGGCCCTGTGTGTAGTGCTACTGGTGCACCCCTGTGTAGTAGTTGTATAGATGTGTGGCTGTTCACAGTTTGACTTCAGGGCCCTCCTTTCGTGTTTGTGCCTATACATGGTCTCCCTGTGTTGTTGCACTGTGATGTCTGTGGTTTGACCTGACTGACTGTACCAGCCATGTGTGCTTTGGTGATCTGAGGGTGTGGTTCTCTGTTCCTTGTCTTGCATGTGATGTACACATGCTTGTTGTGTGTCTCTATGGCCTTCCATTAGTTTGCAACCCACTTTGGCTTTACTATTTGTTGTGCTCCATTGCTGTTGGCATGCGGGGTGTGTATGTGTCTGTGTGTCAGTCTGTGGTATATATGTGTGACTATGCAGGCTGTGTGTCCATTTGGATGTTTGTTCCTTGTATGTGTTCATTTGGTGCTTGTACTCATTTTTGTTTCCATGAGTGTGGTGTTGTGGTGGTGTGTGTGTTTCCCTGGCCCTGTGCTGCTGTGCTGTGTGTTGTGTGTTCCTGTGCAGCCACTCCTGCAGTGGCTGTCTCACTGGTTGTTAGTTGTGTGGTGCAGGGTGTATATTCACCTGTCTTGTGCATGGGGGTGCACAGGGGAGGTACATGGAATGTGCCTTCATGGGGTGTGCTAGATTGTGGTGGGAGGGGGTGTGGCCCTGTGGTCTTTGTGCCCTGCCCATGCCTGGCACTGGCCCTGCCTTCTGCATTGTGCGCATGTATTTCCTTGTGTTCACCGCTGCGGTGACGTGACCGGGACATTGCTGCATGGTCGTGGGAGATGTGTGTCCAGTATGCAGAGGGGTGACTTGGTGGCAGGTGGGTGATGTGTGGGTGCCCTTGTGGATGTGTTCCTGTCCCCACCAGGGTGTCTGATGTGGATTTTGACCCTGTGTCAGCCCATGTGTTGTGTGTTGTGTTTGTGTTATTGCGTACCTGCGGCAGCGTCCGCGGCGGTCCATGAGTTGCTGGTGATGTAGCAGGTACAGCACCGGAAAAACGTGTAGAGCTGGATCCATGGCGCTCGTGACCGGGTGGTGTGGGCCGGGACTCTGGTTTCGCGCTCCGCTATCGAGCTTCCGCTGTCTCCGGTTGGGCGGTTTCTTCACTGCGGTGCATCTGCTTGTTTGGGGCATCCTAATTTGTGGAGCGGGCCGACGTCATTCCGCACGGCGGTGAGTCTCCATTGGCTCCCTCCACCGCGTTTGCGGGCACACTTTGATGACGGTGCGCGTTGCACCGCGGCGGATAAAAAATGGGCTATGTTTGGCCATACTAATATGGCGGACGTGAGGACCGCTGCTCGCGGGCGGAAAAATGCATTTTTCCACACCGCCGGCACCGCGGTGGTGCCAGCACCCGACATCCTAATGGACCCCTATGTGTTTAATCTGTCTAGACCTACATTTCTATCATTTCTTCTAATTCTACTCGCAATTTGAAAATGTCTAATATTTTTTACTGTGGCTTTGGCTTCTCTATTTCTTGAGTCTGCCTCTCTATATCTTCTGGGGTTACTATTGTGGCACTTCTGGTTCCTGTTGAGGTTTCTAGTGTAACTTCCTTTGAACAACTGGGCAAATTTTTCCTAGGGGTTTCCATTATTGGTTCTCTTATGGGTAAATCCATTAATGATATTACTGATTCACATTCACTGGCTTGATCATCTATTATTACCTTTTCTTTTCTAGGTTCTATGCTTGGGGCAGGCATTACAGGAACTTTGGGACAGGTTGACTTTTCGCCATACAATGGGACTACTGAGCCTATTGTTACTGGTATGGTCAATGCTTCAGGATGTGCGTTTATCTGAGCTATTTTCTGGATCAATTCATCTCTATTCTTATTTATCACTTCCTTTTCTTTTTCTTGAAGTACCCTGTCTGTTGTTGTGTCATGTACTATTTGTGGAACCAAAGGTGTTCCTATCATCGGGGCACTAGGGGTCATTCTATTGAATCTTTCATTATAAGGTGGAGGACTTTTCATCAATAGGTCTTCTAAATATCCTTCTTTTACTTCTCCGCTACCTGTCATGGTTAAGTGCTTGATTTTCTCTGTACATTTGCCTCCAGTCTGCTCTTCTGACGTTAACACAGGATATAAGCCTTCTGCCACCATGGCCTGTCTCCATTGTTTCATTTGACTAGTTTCTCAGGGACATTTTGGATAATATTTGCTTAGGGTCCTGTTACTTTGTGGTCTATCACGTTCAAAGGCTTCCATTTCCCATTCTTCTAAAGCCTCATACTGGGTCAATCTAGGTCTGGGTTCTAATTCATTCATCCGAGTTCTTAAGTTATACAGTATTCTCCCATTAAAGCTTCCATACTCAGGAAATGCTAATATTCCATCATCTTTTGTGTATTCTACCCAATTTTCTAACCATACACAGGTATGATGCAGGCGTATTTGGGAGAGGAATAAGAATCCCTTCTCTACTCTTAATGGGTTTGTCCTTTTTAAAATAATTCTTAACCTTTTGCATAAATTACTTTTCTCCTTTCTCCATACATTGCGTGCTTGTGCTTGTTAAGATACTGTTCGTAAGCAAATCCTATAAATTTTCTGTCTGGACAAGTCACTGTTAATGTTGGATCGTACATGCAAACTCCACTATCAATTATTATTCTTGGGATTTCTATTTTGGTGACCAATCAAACGCTTGCTTTAATTCTAATGATTCTAATGATTCTCCAATACCAGCTAGTTTTCTATGGTGAGGACCAATCAACTTTTACTCTGCTCGCTCGCTTAGCCAATGCTTGCGCAGCTTTCTGTGACGTCAGTATCACTCCTTACTACTGACCCCTCCTTTACAATTTCGCATCAACTACACGCCCGCTGTTTCAACCAATCCCAGCGTGGCTCTCAATGACGTCAGTGCAGCACCCTTAACTGACCCCTCCTTTACAAAGTAATGTGAAAACTTATTTTCTCACAAATTTCACACAAATTTTCATTAATTAACAACGTACCATCACTTTCCTATTCGGTATCCAGTTTCACGGGATTTCTAAGATTTTGGGAACCCTATTGACTGCACTCGTATTGGAGTGACACAATGAAATACTTAATGGACATATTCCTAGACGTATTTGTTCGGTTTATTCTCATTTCATGCTGAGCATCTTTTCCATTTCGGATTGTCGTACTTAGGAATCTTCGATGCACATGGGACTGCTTTCATTGCACCTTTACTGCTGAAGGTTACAAAGATTTTATTTTTGCCCTGAAGAAGTTCTTGTGTAGAATGAAACGCGTTGGCTGGGTTGTATCTTTTTGAACTACAAGAATAATAAAAAAAAGAAATACTAAGGACCTTTTCTTGGTCTCGGATTTGGACTTCTTTTGCTGGTGCACCTTCCTCTTTTGTTTCTAACGTAGAAACATTCGCTATTGTGTCTGCCCCACTAATTCAAAGTATAGTAAAATTTCTTTCACTGCGAGTAAAACCCTTCCGCTTACCCTTCACACGCTATGAGTAAATGCTTTCCGCTTACTCTTCACACAAGCATCAGAGAACCTGCTACGTCTTCAGTATTATCCTTTCTAGGTGATATAAGACCAAATTTTCACCAGCGAACTCCTTGCTACCAATTATTCTCACTAACATACAAGAAATTAATCCCTAACTTAGTGCTTCTAGTCCTGTATAACTTTCAGCACTTTCTCGATCCAGACCAATAACCTCATTGCAGTGTGGCTTCCATTCACCACCCGCTATTCAATATTCCCGGGAATTTCCAGACAACATAAAACAGTACATAATGGGTTTGGTTAAAACATAAATTAATAATTCAAATTTGCAAATACAATCCTCGCCTAACTAACTAAACTAACCATGCCTCTGCTACCAAGAAAAACTGATGCAGCGGAGTTTGCCAGCTCTACACACACACACAACTCTCGTTTGGGCCCATATGCATTCAATGAGCTAGCAAATAACCGCTGATCATCAATTTTGATTTACCTTAGAGACCTTTTACACCAGTATCATTACCATTCCCTGTCTTCTTAAGTAAATGTACTTTTGTCAATAGATCTAGTAGTAGATTAGAATAGGGAGGAAATAATAACACATTTGACCTTTATTTTAAAGAACCGCAGATTCAAAGGAGTTTTAAAGATTTATCTAAATTAATAGTTTTGTGAGTAAAGTCAGAATACAGGTAGATTCACCAAAAATCTCCATCAGGAAAAATAGTACAGTTAGCTTAGAATCAATTTTCAGTAATAAATTCTCATGATGACAGTACCTGAGGAGAGAAAATAGAGAGCAAATACAGAGCATTACCCCACAGAACTATAATTACCTAGAATGGTGTGAGGACCTGGACATCAGAGTATCAAAGATTCAGGACAGGTTCAGGACCAGGAAGGTGACCTCTTCTAATGCAACGCCAGCGTTGCACCCCTCTCTGGTGCTACTCTCTCCGGCTTGGGCTCATCCGGACCCCTTCCTAGATGTGCCTCCTCGGTTATTCCACGATTCTTCCCTAGTGTTGGATTCTTTAATCAGCTTGCAGCGATTTGGGCAGCATCTCAGCATAGCATCAGCATGTGCAGCATCAAGTGTGTCTGACTAACTAACCGTACCTCTGTTATATCAATTCGGGTGTATGATCCACCCCCAAATGTTTCAATTCTATGTACACCCCTCAATTTGATTGGGACAGGCAGTGGGGTGAAGACATCACACCATACTAATTGCAATAACTTTCTTTAGTTCTATTGTCTAATACCCCACCTTTAATTTTAATACCCACAAGCTTTATTCCCACAATCATTTCATATGTGGATCGATAATTTTGAAGTACAATGTTTCGACTTCTTCCTTTTGCAGGTTCAAGAGTTTAGCTTCCCATGTCCTTGCTGGGCACATGTTCTTGGCAGACGTTCAGTGACATCACTAGTCTCAGGACAAGGATTCAGTGCGCATGTGTAGTTGTCGCAATGGGGTAGCGAAGTCAGTCACCCTCCAAGGCTCAAATACGAACGATTAATAAAGTCTGAGAAAAACATGTTACAATACGAAATTAAATGAATTCACTGTATACCACTTACTTCTACTCTAACCCCATTTACTGCATATATCTTTTGCATTGATAGCTTAGTAAAACTTACGCGGGTTAGTTTCAGCATGGCATGTGCGTTAATGCAAGAGTTTCGAGCAGCATGTTAAAAGCTATTGCGCAGCTGCAAAGATTTCCCACCAAGCGACAGAAGCGTCATTACTACGTAGATGCAGTAGATGCATGCGCAGAAGAGTACCGCATTTTCGGCGGCCATTTTAAGGACACTCAGGTTACTGGTTAGTAATGCATATAGAAAAGCTTCCCCTAGATACAGTATGTAAAATGTGGTGCAACATTAGTACCCACGAACATGTTGGTTACATTATTACATGTTATTCGAGAGGATTGCATACAAGCAAGTCTCTTTTATATGAAACCTTGCTCCATCACCGCCCCCCGCTGGTTGACACTTGTCACTTTGCGCCGTTCACTGTATTCACGAGCACAAACTTGCACAAGTGGTACAGGTTACATTTCATTAAATGTAACACAGTGCTTTTTTTCCTTGTTCCTCTTAAATTCTAAACATAAAACTGCTCCCAGCGTTTTTTGCATAACCATTGATGTCTCCCTTCTTCCTTGTCTACTTCTTTTCTATAGTTATTGTGTGCATTCTTAAACTTGCATTTAATTGATACCTGTTGAGACATTGTCATTTGTTTCATATGATTGCAACCGAGGTCTCAACTGGGTTTACGGGTTACCTCCTGTTATGTTATGTTAAAAGTTCTTGGAAAGCGCTCGTACACCAAATGGTTTCATGGTGCTGAAGTCCAGGAGAAACTGCTGCAAAGGAGATTTAGCCATATGCTTGTCGGAACAGCCAGGTCTTTAACTGTTTCCTAAACAGAGCATAAGAGGTCAGAGATCTAATCTCCAGAGGGAGAGAATTCCAGAATTGAGGAGCCAGGACCGCAAATCTTAGTCCCCCGTGTTTCTTCCGTTTTGACGACCGTATGACCAACAGATTCGAATGGGAAGACCTAAGGTCCCGAAAAGGAACATAGCGCTTAATCCGGGAGGATATAAATGCTGGACTGCTGCCTTGAAGAGCCTTGAAGGTGATGCACCCTAGTTTGAATGTGCAACGTTTGGCTACTGGGAGCCACTGAAGTCTGACCATTAATGGCGTAACATGGTACCATTTGCGCTGGTGGTAAATCAGTCTGGTCGCCTGATTTGCACTAGTTGCAGATGTTTTAATTGATATGCCGGAATGTCCAGGTAAAGCTGTTGTTTGTTGTTTAAGTACATTTGAGTCATGTAGGGAATACTTGCGCTGTGGCACCTTGCGCCATTCCTGACACCAATGCGACAGAATTTGTGACGTGTCTTTGGTCATTTTGCCATGGTGCGCCATACCATAAATACTGCGCAACCATAGGGCAAGGATATGCCGCAACACAGTGCAGACTTTTCTGTTGCTAGGCTGCCGCACCGCAGTGTTGTGTCAGAACTCATTAATATGCCCCTAAGTAATGTAACCATAAATATAGTTCTTTAATATGAGCTTGCTATAGTGCAAACTCAAACACATCAATGAAGACTTCGCAGAGTCCATGACCTCTATAATAAATGAATTTAGGTTGCATTAAATCAAAGAAGATTATAGTACTGATAGGGCCATAGAGAAATAAACTACATATGGTATATCTTCTGATCTAAATTTCAACACTTTGCGTCTTTGTGGCAAATGTTCCTTTTGTCTTCCTTCGTCATCCTCCCCTACCACCTATCCCTCGTTTTTCCAACAGGTGTCCCTGCAGATTTTGGTAATATTGGCTCATGTCCCGATTCTTTGAGAGATTACACAGAAAACGGTGGGAGGCACATTTTTAGGTGTTCCATATGAGTAAGGAATTTAATTAACTGGTTCCTCTGCTCGCTCTCCTGCATGACACAGATGGTGGTGTATTTCCCTACCTGCAGCGCCTTCCAGTGGGCTTTTGTGTCCTGATTGCCGTCCTTCCCCTCCCGTCGTTGCAGTGTGAATCACGGCGACCGCTGTGAGGAGGGTTTACGAGACCACAACATCCAGGCTCCCTTGCTACAACGCCCGGAGGCGGACACCCTGCATTTCGCGCCAAGAGGAGATTTAAAAATCTCTCCGCCCTCGGCAGAGCGGGTTCCTCTGCTCGCTCTCCTGCATGACACAGATGGTGGTGTATTTCCCTACCTGCAGCGCCTTCCAGTGGGCTTGTGTGTCCTGATTGCCGTCCTTCCCCTCCCGCCGTTGCAGTGTGAATCACGGCGACCGCTGTGAGGAGGGTTTACGAGACCACAACATCCAGGCTCCCTTGCTACAACGCCCGGAGGCAGACACCCTGCATTTCGCGCCAAGAGGAGATTTAAAAATCTCTCCGCCCTCGGCAGAACGGGTTCCTCTGCTCGCTCTCCTGCATGACACAGATGGTGGTGTATTTCCCTACCTGCAGCGCCTTCCAGTGGGCTTGTGTGTCCTGATTGCCGTCCTTCCCCTCCCGCCGTTGCAGTGTGAATCACGGCGACCGCTGTGAGGAGGGTTTACGAGACCACAACATCCAGGCTCCCTTGCTACAACGCCCGGAGGCGGACACCCTGCATTTCGCGCCAAGAGGAGATTTAAAAATCTCTCCGCCGCCCGCATCGCGGGACCGCGCGCGGGCGGCGCCGGGCTAAGCCCGGGCAAAGGGCGGGCCGTCTGTTGCCGTCAGGGGCAGGAGGAGGCAGGGCAGGGCCACCCCCTTTAATCGCTGCGATACGGACACTGTTGTAAGGTACTGTGATACTTGCAATCGCTGGGACAATTGGCATCATGTTGCACGTTGTGGATTCGATCTTGCTGTACAGCGTTGACTAGGTCCGCGCCATTTGCATTCTACATTCTGTGCTTCCGTGGCGTGTAGTTGGGCCTCTGCACCTTGTGGTCCCAGGAATACTGGTTAATTCCAGATTTGCATCTACATAGCACCTCTACTAATCAGTGTCCCATTTAAGGGTTTCACCCGTGGTATTGAATTGTTCTTATTTTATGTTTAATGTTTATATTGTCGGAATCATTTCATAGTAAGTGCTATTTTAATTGGTAGTTTTTTGTTTTCGCATTTTTAATCCTAAGGCAACATGTCCAAGTCAACTGGGACTTCTCGCCCTATTGTCTCTACACTTGATAATTATTTAGTTAAAGTTGTAGATAAGATCAACAAGGAACGTAGACTATCCCTGGGTCTGGCCAGTAATAGTGGCCTTGAGTCAATGAGCCAACAAGTCCCTGTTGAGATCCACTCCACTGACTATAGCCAAGTATTGGCTCTTACAGACTCCCCAGTGAGGGTGGGTACATGCGTAATTGAGCCAACACAGGTTCCTTCGTTTGATAACGATCCCTCCAAGGTATCTGATATTAGTAGGTCCCCTAATGATACTGTTGCTTTGACCCCTGTGGTCCCTAAAATGCACAGAGTGTTAAGAGCAGGGTCACATCTAAATAGACCTGTTCTGCCCAAAAAAGGGGGCCGCAAAAGTAAAAAGAACATTGTCTCTGCCTCTAACGCGGGCTCCTCTGAGCATATCTGTTCGAATAATGATGTTAATTTTACCCACATGACACTGGCCCCAGATCAGCTTGAGTTGCTAGTTGGTATGATTGACAGCAAATTAGATAAAATTGTCTCACCACTCTTAGATAAACTCGAGGCCGTATCTAGGGAAGTGAACAGATTGGGCGAATTGGTGCAATCTGGATTAAATTCCAATAATAGCCCTCAACCGCACGCTGTGGTAATTGGGACTGCGGGTTTGACTGGTAAAAGTGTGCATCCTTCTAAAGATCCATCTAGTACCGGTCAGATATGTGCGGGCATGATTATCCCCTCACAGCCAATGAGTAGGACCAATCCTGCTACTGAACGGCAGGGCTTTGTTGGTAACTTAACACGACCTGTTTCTGGGGACGCACCTATTGCTATTCCAGCCACGCTTTCTTGCCCTAATGGTACCCTCCTTAACGCTGCTACCTATGCCCTGGGGAATGCGACTAGGACTTTTGGTAGGGGGAAGTTCAATAACCGTGGCCTCTCCCAACCAAATCTGCCGCCTGACTGCGCACCTTATGTGGCAGTTTTGACCAATGTGCCACCTATCAGAGAGGACGGGCCCTATCGCTCTGTGGAATCACATGATTCCCTTAAAAATAAAACCGTGGCATGGCTTAACCGTGAGTGTGGCTTTCCTGTGGCTATGGCATATCAGATTCTGGCTACTACCAGAACCAATTGGATTGGAATGTCCCCTAAAAACATTCCTGGGGATTGTGTTATCATTAATTTCAGTACCCCCCACCTTGACACGACAGCTTTGATTCGAGCCACGTCCCGCCCCAGCATTGACCAGGGGATCTCACTCCGCCCTCTTGGCTTTTTCTATAGTCAGCATCTAGAGCACTTTTCAGTGCACCATGGGGGAGGGAGATTGAGGAGAGAAGGGGTGTTTAGCTTGGTAAACAGCTACCAGGTTGAAACTGCTAACCGTTTTCAATGCCTGAGCGGGTTGGATCAAAATGACTGACTTGAGGTGGGTGTCGTCTCAGGGTTAATTGAAGATCCCATATCAACGGAAGAGACGGGCGACCCTGTAGTCTGTTCAGAATCTCGAATAGAGGTGGGTATGGTACCCCCGGAAACCCCGGGGAACCAAGTTCTGTTGGGTTCGGCTCTAAACGTATGTTTGCCAGGGTTGGAGGAGGAAATTCCTGGGTCAATCGTAGTCTGTATGCCTCTGGGTAAGGAGGGAGATCCAGTAGGTTTTCCTGTGTTAGACAAGGAGACCCCCAACATGGCCACTTCTCAACAGGGCAGTAACTGTCTTAACTTGGGGTCAGGAATCCATGGTTTTTCTGGTTGTTATATTGCCAGTTGGAATATCGCTGGAATTAGATCGAAATCAGATAGTCTGGGGTGGTCAGAATTTTTAGATCTTTTTGATATAATCTGTTTACAGGAAACCTGGTGCACTGATTTTAAAGGTTATAGTGGTTTCAATTCATACCAGCTACCCGCTACTGGTTCGGTATCGGGAAGAGCCAAGGGGGGCCTACTTGTTTTGATTTCAGTTAAAGCCCCTTTGTCGGTTATAAAATATGTTCAAGTTGGGGCCCACTCCCAGATTTTATGGCTGCATATAAGAGGAGGTAGGAACATTCTTTTAATACATTTTTATAATAATCTTTTTAACGATTCTAGGGATCAGGCGGTTAAAGATCTTTCACAGCCAGTGGGTGATTTTCTCAAGGACTCTAATGAACTCTTTGACCTGTTTTTGGCAGGGGATTTCAATATTACCACCTGTCCTTTCTCAGAGGTTAACGTCTGCGGGTTGGTGGACGGTTATGGGGATGGGATTCTTCATTTCCAACACAATTATTATGGAGATGCCCTGAATAACCTCCTTGCCTCATATAACATGTATATCATGGCCAATGAGAAAAATGCAAAGGGGGAGACTTGTCCTACCTTTATAGGCCGGGGAACGAATTCAGTAATTGATTTTATCTGTATTTCCGCGGGTCTTGAGGCCTGGACCACGGCTCCTAAAGTAATAGACATTCAACTCAGTGACCATAACTGCCTGGTAGTAAAGGCTCTGCTATGGGAAAATGATGGTGCCCATAGTATGGGCCGCACTGTTAATAGTATTGAGGCCGAGCGCCCCAATGGCACAAGACTCAGATGGAAGGGGGATAAAGCTGACATCACGTCTGATTTTATTATATCCAGTTGCCTAGTAGATATTATCGCGATCCTAGAAGATAATCGGGGTACCATTGGCTCTATCGAGCATTTTATTAGTATTAATGCGGCCATCAACTCTAAGCTCACAAGTACATGTAAACAAAAGGAGGATCGACCGCGGGGTTGGTTCAACTCAACCTGCACCTCTGCCTTGAGGGAGCTGAAATCTGCTCTATCAGTAATACCTAGAGATAAGGGTCTGGTCATAGATTTAAGAGCCAGATACAAAGAAACCCTTAAACGTAGGAAATTGGAACTCCGGCAGGAGGCATGGGACAATTTGACTAAGGCAGCTGAATTGAACAATTGTTCCCTGTTCTGGAAAACTGTCAATTCCCCATTTCTCAAAGATGACAAAATTCCGGAATTAACTTCCAACGTTATGCAGGTAGAGTGGGTCTCGCATTTTTCTAAAATTTTCCAGTCAGATAGTGCATCCAGTGTTTCAGGGAATAGATGGCCGCATATTCCATTAAATTTTACCGTACAAGAGGTTTTAGATAGTATACGGGACAGTAAAGGGGGAAAAGCACAGGGCCCAGATGGGGTACCAATCGACGTGTATAAACTGGTCCCAGAAATATGGGGGCCCCTGCTTACTAATATTTTTAATGTAGCTGTCAGTAATGAGATGCTCCCGACCTGGGAAGAATCCATCTTAATCCCAATTTTTAAGAAAGGCAATCGTGGGGAAGCCAAGAACTATCGACCGATTTCCCTGCTAGATTCCTCTGTAAAAGTTCTGAGCCGAGTGCTCCTAGTGAGATTGGAGGAATGGGCGGAGGAAAATGGTATTTTAGCTGAGAGCCAGTTTGGTTTTAGGAAGGGTCGCGGTACGATTGAGCAGTGTTTAAATTTAGAACTGCTCGTCGGCAAATATACTTTGGCTAAGACCGGCACTATTTACCTCTGCTTTGCGGATCTAAGTAGTGCTTTTGATCTGGTGGATCACGGTATTCTCTGGGCAAAGTTGTTAGAAATGGGGGCCCCGGAGGGTATCGTCTTCTTTTTAGCACGCCTCTATACCAAACTGAGAGCATGTGTCCGTTATGGACCGCAAGGTGAATGTACACCCATGTTTAAAATTGGGCGTGGAATACGCCAGGGATGTGTGCTAGCCCCATTGCTTTTTACACTTTTTATCAATGAGATTGACTCCTTTCTTAAATCTCTGGCAGTGGATGCCCCCAAAATCAAAAATGAATATGTCCCTGTGTTACTTTACGCGGATGACGCGGTTTTAATTTCACGTACACCATATGGTCTTCAACAGCTGCTGGATGGTTTTATGCAATTTATCCAAAGCAGAAAGTTAGTTTTAAACAAATCTAAAACTTATGTTATGGAATATGGCCGCAGGCACGGAAAGAAACAGCCCTCCTTTTTTATAGAGGGTCAAAAGGTCCAGGCTGTTGATAATTTTTCATATTTGGGGGTTACTTTTTCAAACAAAAATACCTGGGCTAATGAACATAAGAATGTATGGTCTAAAATGGCCAGGAGCGCTTACGGTATTTTTACAATGGCTACTAAATTGGGAGAAAGGCGGGTAAACGACATGCTGAAAATCTTTCAATCACGGTGTGTTTCAATCGCCTTGTACGGAGCCGGCATATGTGGCTATGCCCCGGCAGGATCCCTTCAGGTCGAGGAGAATGAATTTCTGAAGAAACTTTTGTGCCTGCCAAGCTCTGTCTCTAATGCCTTAGTGCATAATGAATTGGGTATTTACCACCTTTCCGATTTGATTCTCCTTAGACCATTGACCCTATGGCGCTCCATTTGGACCAAAGAAGAGACCTCTTTGTGCAGAGCTATCATTTCTGGCTGTCTTACTTTGGACTATTATACAAGGATCCCATGGTTAAAGTATGTTATTGATAACTTTCGGGAGATCTTCAACATCAATATCACTGTGGATCATCATGGGGCAGATGCGCTGTCCAAATTTGACCTTAAGCAGTGTCTCTTACACCAGGTTTCTATTAAGAGACACCAAAATAGCTCTAATCTTTCATCTTATGTTTCTTACCACGATTTAAATGAACTTGTGGGTTTTCAACCATATTTGTCTCAAGTAACCTGGAAGGCACATCGGTTTGTGTTGACCAGACTTAGAATGGGAGTAGTCCACAACCTTGTTGCCTTCCCCTCTTTGAACCTACATCCAGCTGGTCCATGTCCATGTGATAACTTTACTCCCCAAAGCACCGTGCACTTTCTTCTGCTTTGCCAGCTGTATAAACATTTCCGGACAGCCTATCTGAAACCCTTGTTTGTAAAATTTGGGGTCAGATCACTACGCGACTGTATGTGTTTACTTTTTAACTTACATCATCCCGATGTGTGTTTTTATACGGCTACTTTTCTTCTTAAATCCATTAATGCTAGGAAAAGTATGCTTTTTTAACAATTTTAAGATAATGAATTTTCTGCCTCTGAATGCTTTCATATTGCTGTCTATTAATGTCGGGCTTTTATGAATTTGTTTTATGTTCGAATAAAGCCTTATGAAATTAAATGAATCCTTGTTGTTACAAAAATCTAAGGGGCTGGAGGGGTGATGCAATATTACAATTAGGGTGTTAATCTAGCACTGCTTTCAGAGGTGTGCGTTTACAAATCTTGTATCTGCCCTGAAGGGCAATCCAGGGCACACACCTGTACCAGGTTGGCATGTTAATAAGGTAGTACGTTGAAGGTATCAACTTCTCCAAATCAACCTGACCAACAGTACCGCCCCAGCGTGATGACACGTGCATGTGTCACTATACATGACACAAACATTAACATTGAAAATATCCACCATAGGTCTTCGACAACAGAGAGCTACAGTTTTTGTCTTAAACCAGAAATTAAAGCCCTTGGCGTATTTTAAGCGAGGTCAGACCTCTTCATTAACCAGGACCGTCTTTCCTCTTTGAAAGATGAACATTCTAAGGCCCTGGAAGAAACAAGTGGTGCAGAACAGGGAGGAGTGTTTACCATCACTTGGCAAAGGCTATTACTTGTGGGATGAGGTATTTACCTGGTGTAGTAAATATCGCCTATTTCAAGTTTTCAACTTGGAAATTTGTTGGAACCCATTAAATTCTGCATGCTTCGTCTGTTTTTTGGGGGGTTATCTTTGTCTTGTGGAAATCTGTGGAGGAATGCTAATTATCACACAACTAGGACTTTTCTTTTCCTGTGCAAACGTCTCAGTGTATGCCTCCAGCTAACAATCAGTGCCTAATCAGAGAGGCCAAGGAACGGATGGGCACAGAATCAGAGCTTACCTTCCACTCCCTGCCTTCCCAGTGCCAGTGCTAGAGATGCATCCGTTGAATAGGCTGTACTTTCCTGACCTCTTTACTGAGCTTGAAATGTGAGTGTGTCAGAAAATACTATTTGGTAGGTTAAAGAGCACGAGGTCATACAATGCCATTGCGTGGGTCTTATCTGAAAGGTCGGGGCTGCCCGACATTATAAGGCTTCTACATATTACCGGAAACGTGTTCTTATTTACACAAGAAATAAATCCAGCGGAGCCTTCGGGGCGAGGTCAAATCTCTTCCACGGTCTGGGATAACAGAGACCAGATGAGAATTCCGTCACACAGGATCCCAAGGCGAGTGGGCGTAACTCTAGAACGGGGGAGCCAGATCAACAAAAAAAAAAACGACGTGTCTTGAATTCCAATCCTCTTTTCACCCACTCCCCTATTTTATTTTGGGAAAGCCAACATATTACGATTTTTCTCTTCGCAGAGATATGACTGGTGCCAATCGGCAAACGGGGTGCTGCCTGTGTACCCCGCTCTGCCCCCACTACTCCGCCCGCCACCCTCCCAGGCTTGGCAGTTTAACGACCCGCAGAACGCAGAAGTGGTTATGTGTGTGAGAAATTTCTTTCAGAGTCCACTCTAAAATATTCCCAAGCACCCTGCAAGCAGTATGTGTGTTTTTAATAGAACACTGGCGGTGTTTGTCGTGCGAAAATCAGACTTTTTCATTTGCATGGTTAGAATTTATTTATGAAAGTATGCATTTATAAACCGATTTTGCAAGAGCATTAATTATAGCCTCCAACTGAGCCAGCGCGTAATTTAGTAATAAAAAAAAGAACACATGCCATAAAATGGGGGTAGGGGTTGAATGCGGTTGCGGGTTGGTCAGAGTTTCCAATGTAGCATAAAATGTTAATCTGCTCCAGGTGAGAGCCCGATGAGTTTCCATCAGAATTTCCGGGAAGGGGGCAGCGGAAGAAGGGGTTTAGGGGTTTGGGGGGTTGGGTGGGGTCTCCGGAGGTGGACAGGCTGGTGCAAAATGACGGTGCCCCCTTGCAGAATGTGATGAGGGGCCCTTAAGTCTTTCATGTAGCACATATATTCATTGGCCTCGCACTGATTGGAGAGCCCCCCTAACTGGTTGGGGGCCCTCTGAATGGTTGGGGGCTACCCTTTGCTGCATAGGCTGCAGGGACCTTTACTACGCCCCTGCAAAAGTTTTGTTGAAGTCCCTCTCAGAGCAATTCCATGGAGTCTTATAGCGTGATCTAAGAAGCTGTTTTAAGCACTTTGGGAGGGATGGTGTGGGGGGGGGGGGGGGGGGGTGCAAACACCCCTGCCCCACCCAATAAATGCATTCTCAGCTTGGTAGTTGGGTATTTGTCCCCTGAGTCGGATCTGATATCTCTGTGCCAGTTTGTAGGTCTTGCCGGGCGTTAGCAGCGCGCATGCGTTGCTCTCACCATGCGAGGGCCTTTTGCAATCGATTCAGCCAATGCTAAACATGCACGCGTACGTACGGACAGTGGACAGCCCGACGCCATCTTGTTTTAATTAGCGTGGCCTTTCACTTTCACGGCTGCGTCACTTTCACGGCCGTGCTTGTTCTGTATGTATTTACCATTATGCAATTCTTGACCGTATGTATCTATTTTTGGTAATATTTGCACCCTCTGTAACTATCCATATACCTATATATTTATATCATAAAACGCTCTTGCACTTTTGCGAATTGCTCGCGCTGCATAAAAATGCATTAAAATGAGCATTCTAGTTGTTCCAACTCGTTTCTTTAGCCCTTTGTTTATGTTTCCAGCAGCTTTCGCTTCACGTGCCTCTGTGTACTGTTGGTTGCTTGGTAACCGAGACGTATCCAATCAAAAGTCTCGCTGCTGTTGCCTGGCAACTGATGCACAATTCCTTTGTAGCGGTTACGGAGTCTCTCTCATGAACTCTCCGGGGACCTCGTTGGGCCGGGTGCGCAGGGCGCCCCTGCCAGGGCTCCCCAGCCCAGGGTAAGATGGGCGTGGTTGGCTGGGGACTGAACCTGCAGCTCTGCACTGCCCATTGCAACATTTTTATTTGTGGCGCTTCCCTTACTCCACTAGCCCGAGATTCACCACATTTCCGAGACTTTCCTATAGCTCTCCGTTCGGGGACCACATTTATCCTGGTATCACTCTCCAACCTGACATAGCCATGATCTATCCTGAAACACCATACTGAGTCCACTGTGTCCACGGAGGACCCAATTGCAGCTCAATCCTCACCCTCCCATTCTTAATCCAATTTTCCATTTGACCACTCTAAGCATCAAATACTCTCAGCATTAGCACCTCACCCCGCTACCATTCAGCTAAATTAACCACCCTCACGCAGGCCCAGTCATTAACCTCCTCCAACCCGAGACAACTCTCAGCCATAGAGCCCCTCTAACCCGAGGTCACGCGTAGTCTGAGACGGTCACAGTCTAAGAGACCATTCCGCCTGAAACCACTCAGCAGTCTGATACAAAAGTACGCGGATACTTCAATATCCTTAACCCCATAAAGGTTGAGAATACCGCTTGAAATTAAAATACTGAAGAGCTGGCACCCACCGTGCCCGAGTACCTGCGTGCTACTGAGAATTGCTGCAACTCTGCATTCCATATGTAAAGTGTGTTTCTGACAGCACCTGCAAATTTAAAACAATGACTGAGGCTACCTACCCCTTACCGGAGAGCCCGCGTATGAGACTGTACTCAGCACAATGGTTTCATATGTATGGCGCCGCCCCTAACTCCTTTGGAGACCTCATCTCCAGACCTTCTTCGTTACAGTGGAATCCCCTCTAATTGTCAGACGTGAACAGAATGGAACTTGCCTCAATTTGGGACCTTCATGCCACAGCTTTAGATCATCAGCACGCAACTTAGCCTCCCCAAGTTGATGCTCTTAAACTTTCTATATTCATTGCTTTTCTTTTCGACCTCTTTGTTCGTGTCTCACGTTCCTGACTTATATTTGAAAACGAAGTTGTGTGTCCCGTATATCGTGTAGAATCTGCATTCAGGACCTGGACACTGTAACTGTGACCAATAGGAACAAGCATTAAAAATGCAATAGGTCTCGCCTTTCATTAAGTTAAAGCCATTTGCTTTGCTATACAATACCATTAGCAAAGCAAATGGCTTTAACTTAAACCAAAGGCGAGACCTATTGCATTTTCAATGCTTGTTCTCATTGTGAGCCAAGAATGAAAGATAAAACGGGGACCATAATGTAAATGGGAAAGAGAGACAAAAACAAAGTTACCCATCTGGTGGCTGACTTTCAAAATGTGAAATCAGATATCTGGGAAACATTATCAGCTTCTCTGCTTGTCCAAATTGTGTGATCCTAGGCACATATTTTATTTCACAGAGCCTGAGCCTCCTTTTTCTTTATTATTATATATGAGAGCACTTTTATACACTAGAGTTCAGACTGTGCACTGTACAAGTACCTCTTACAGACAGTTATGTTGCTCCATCTATAATACAAATCTAGGCCACATTTAGGGTTTACATTACTACTGACATGTCTTTTAGTTCACTAAGGGCATTGTCATGGGGGGGAGGGGGGAGTCAGCTATCAATATAAAAAAAAACGATCACTTTTAATATAAATGTCAGTCTATGCAGTGATATAATATGATTAGGGCTCCCGGTTTTATGCTATTTATGTTTTTTAACATTTCTGTCTGTATTTCTTTTTTGCCCATTTTATTTGTATTTATCTATATTTATTTTGTGTTTGTGCATATATATGAAGCAGTAACTCTTATATTTCCACATTTATTTAACCAATACATCTGCACTCATATGTTGATGCCTGTTCGATTTTAGCACTTTTAGTAGCCAAATATAATAAAACTACAATGCCACATGAAAATATTTGTATAATAGCACAAACATATGTTAACATATGCAGCTATTTTAGAACATTCAATTTGTTTTTAATTCTAAATGCTCTCAATCTGTATGACTACTGACTGGGAATTCATGAACAACTACAAGGAGAGTCACTGAGAAGAGCCTCAATTTTCTGTATTTTCCCACTTTTCAAAATAAATACAGACTGGAAACACATTGTTTTCTGTCTGTATTTATCTGTTTAAAATCAGTAAAAACGAAAAACTGGGAGCCTTACATATGATGTGCTAAAGGGAAACGCTTAATGCATGTTAAAGAAATACACTTTTTTTGAATGTGGAAGAGATTCTATCATACTTTTACATTATGTTTGTTGCACAATATACATGGCAAATATTTTCATGGCTTGGCTGATGCACAGACTCTTAGAGCCAAGCCAGATTCATGGCTCGGCTCTGGCTCAGCTCACTCTATTAATTTTCATGCGCACCCTTCTCCATTTGGGACTCGGGCTTAGTACTTAGGGCCGTTACTCACCTGAAAAATATTTTGTTCAAAGGGGGGACTGGAAACATAGAGCACTGCCCACTTTCACAGATTTGACAACTTTACCATAAAGTCTCCTTGTAGCAGGCACAAAAAAGAATGCATTCAGTGAAAATACATTTAAATTAAGAGTGCAATGCGTCAAGGCCATTGTGTTGTATGTCACCGTAGTCATGAGTTCCCAGGGAGAACTACCCGGGCCAGATGGGGCCGGCAGGTGTAGCTTCTGCGTGGGTGTTTGGGATGTGACATCCATCAAAAGCATTTGTTTGGTAGATTGATCTGGGGCCCTTAGTCGGGTCTGCTATGTCTGTGTCCGTTTTTTCTCTTAGCTGTCATTTACGAAGAGGTTTTAACTTGTTTATTTTTTGGATCAGGATCTTAAATATAAATAGTGACCGATTTACCAAAAAAGTTGTAAATCTAGAAGTACTCCGTGAATGGGTACAAATTTACTATTTTTGGGAAGTTGCTTCCATCTTAATCCTCCAGGAATACTGCAGGCAATCAGACACCAAAAGGTGATGAGATAAATGCTTGCAAATAGTCTAACCAGTGGCAACAGCTCAGGTTGCATTCTATCCCATTGTTTTTCACCCACTGTGTCATTCAGAGGCCCACATAATGCAAATCACTACGAATCCTGTTCCTTCATTGACAACAGTCCATCCCGAACTGTGGACATCTCACCCATCCAGCCTGAATCCCACTGCTTTTTTTGTTGGGAAAGGGGAGACTTAGGCTCCCCTCCCCAAATTTCACAGACAAAGCTAAGCCCCTAATTTTAAGATAGTAAAGGAACCTGTTTTACTGAGGGGTTCCACGGGCTTAAGGTAAATCTTAGGCACAGCCAAAGTGAATAGGTCTCGTCTTTTGGCTTTGCCAGTGCTTTTTGCAGATGATGTTCAGCCTCGCCAAAAAAAGAAAAAATATAGTTATTGCAAGTGCTGGCAAAAAAGTGCAATTATGTCCACAGGTGCATCCTTGGTGACTCATGCTTGTAAATGCAACATCAGACTATGGCAGTCCCAGTCAGACTCCCAGGATATTGCAGCATAGATTTGTAAATTTTACGGCACAAAAAGTGAAATTTAGCGGCACAAATACTGAAATTTTGCGGCATTATTGCGGCACTTTATTTTACTCATAATCATTCCTTTTCAGTCTTAAATCAATGGAAACTATTTTATCTGAACATTCCACTTTCAAATAGGCATGTTTAAAGTGTCTGTGACTATTTCTGTGCTATGCTAAGGCTCCGTGTCATGTAATGGCTGGCAGCAGCATTTTTCTCATGTTGCTGGCAGCCAGCCAATCAGAGAACTTGCAGGACTCCGACTTCCGCACGAGCGAGATGGCCTGAGGGAAACAAAGATCCCATGGCCAATCATAACTTTCTACTTTTAAATTGGCGTGCCCCCGAGAGTCTAAGACACTCTTGCAAGCCTAAATGCACCCCTGCTGGGCCCCGAAACAAGAAGATTGGGGATGCGTTGGTGCCCAACGCTGCTCCCTGCTTCCTGTCTACTCTTGCTTCAGAACAGGGTGCAAGCACCACTACCCTGACCAGTCGCATCAACCATTCCACTCTCCCGCCACCGACCTTGCTTACAAGCCTACACCATGGTTTGCTGTAAATCGATTCTCTCCCGGCTGCTCATTTAGCTAAAACTGCAAAGTAAACAACAAGTAATACACGTGATTATACTGACTGACCCCCACATGCCCCCACCTACCACCACTCCCTCCTCCAGGACACAAGTCTTAAAAAAAGAAGTGTGGGGACTAACCAAGTTAGTTATTTTGCAAGTGACATCATGACGAGTGCCACTATAGCACATGACGCCACGACAGTTGGCATTGCACGTGGGATCACAGGAAGTGATCTCTCTGGAAGTGACATCAGATGTTAAGACATGACACATATGTTTATCAGGTATATTATGAGTACATTTAAGCACATTATGAGATTTAACAAATTAGATTTTGCTTTGGGCTTGTGCCAAAAAAAGTGATGCAATCCCAATGCAAAATCTGGGACTAATAATATTTTTTTTCAAAGCCTTGCCACAAAGAAATTGGCAACAAGGAGTAGCATAGCTGTACATCTCTTCTGCCTAATTGGTTGCAAAGTCTGCATTTTGAAATATTTTATGGGGTTAAGGTATCTGCTACCGAGGTGTCCAGTAAATCACAGGGACTAATAACAACGGTGATATAACTCTGGAGGTTAAAGCATTTGTTGGAGAGATCTGAGTTATGTGTAGTCTCAGATTTGCATCAAAGTAGTACAGAAGGTTAAAGTGTCTCCTGCAAAGCACATCACGTAACATGCAGATGAGAGATTTGTATTTTATGTAGCTAGGTAAGTAAGTTACTGCCTTGACACAGAGATCCTTTTGTTAATTGCAGTTTATAAATTATAATCCTTCTTATATAGCACAGTGAGCTGTGAAAGACATGTGACTCCTACACCTTATAACCCTCACCGACTCATGTAACACAACTTTTACATTGATTTACACACTTACACGATTTATTATCAATGTCTAATGTGTATGTTATGTAAAGCACTCTGACATCCTGCATTGGGATAAGTAGCTCTATAAAAGAAATAAAATAGTACTATTTAAATTGTTAGTTTTGTAAAAACGTGGACAGACCAACACATCTAACATTCTTACAGTGCATGCACTTACTTAAATAAGGGGACTTGAACAAAGTCAAAAGCATGCATCTCTTAAGTACCTGTGAAGAGATAACAAGCTGTGTTCTTTTGTTTCCCCTCCGTTGTATTTGCATTTAAGTGAGGTTCCAGGCCAAGTCCAATCAGGATTCTTGATCAAAAGGAGCCGCCTGATCAGTGCTTAATTTGAGCCGGTGGTTTCCGGTGCTCGGCATGGCACTTAATTAGTTTTCCGGTACTCAGCACAGCACTTAATTTTCAACACTGCACTTATGGCAGTCTGCCACATGGTGGCGCTACTCATCTAATTTAGAGATGTGCAGAACAATGGCTGTTTATGAATACAATATACATTAGAAATTACTAATTCCTGCCTCCCTGGAGTGAGACCTTGTGAAGGCACACTGGATCACTGCACTGGAGGAGCTGGAGTGAGACCTAGTGAAGGCACACTGGATCACTGCATTGGAGACTACAGTTGAGCTGAAGAGAGCTGGCACACTGGATCAATGCACTGGAATCTACAGTTGAGCTGAAGAGAGCCCTAGCGATGGCACACTGGATCAATGCACGGGAATCTACAGTTGAGCTGAAGAGAGCCCTAGCGATGGCACACTGGATCAATGCACTGGAGGGGCTGAAGTGAGACCTAGGGAAGGCACACAAGATTCTCCTGCTTAGTCTTAATGAAGAACATTGTCACAACTGGAAATCTCAACTTTCAGTTAGGAAGAGATTCATGAGTGCTGTTGAGGGTCAGGGTTAGCGAAGCAGAATGAGGGGATAAATGGTGCCAGTTTAGCTTCAGTTACCACTAAGAGAGGCGCACAACATTGGAGCCTGCAAGTCTGTACTGCCGCCAAGCACAGTCAGCAAAAACAATGAGGGCTGCTGGGCTGTTTCTTAGCGTAATGAAGTGCTGTTTTTCAAATTGTGCACACAAGTTCCAGACGAGAAAAATACAAATCAGCAATTGGTACAAGTGCGCAATTAAACAAAACCGTCCCATATATAGCACATTATTCAGGGAAAAGGAAATAAAGGAGGTGGGAGCAAACACATGTTTAGATTTATTAAGATATTAACCCAGGTTGTTTTCCTTATTTAGTATTCAGTATACTGTGCACATTCTTGCATATGTTTTCTGCTTCCCACGAATTCACATATTTTCTTTTATTGTGTGTGAATAACAATATTCACCTGCTCGTGCTGTCCCTAGATCCACTCCCTCAAACCTAATTTGATTTTCCATCTTTTCATAAATCTGTGGTTTTTAAATTTACTATCGTGGAAAGGAAGGGTTTCCATTTTCTAACATTTTACATCAATTAAGAGGCTCTCTGCAGTATCAAATGGGCCATCCATCCATTTGCTGACTTTGATGGATTTGGGGAGACACTAGAAGGCAAACGGCGCGTGACATCTGGTTTCACCGGCTCTGTGGAGAAGTCCAACCTTTAACACACAGAGGGACATAAACTCTACCGGAGTAGAAAAACATTTTTTTTATGTAATATGTGTATTTTAACACCTTAATATCTTTGCTGAATTCAGAGGTTCCTCCTCCTTTATCAAAAGCATCAGCATTTTGTTTTCATATATGGAAGAACCATCGTTCTATTTTTGAGCACCACATGCACATTCTGACACAGAAGGGCTATTTTATGGCTGTATGGTGGCACAGCACATACTGACGTGTGCGCACAGCCAGTAAGAAGGCAAATCTTTTGCTGTCTGCCGGGAGACCTAATTTCGCGGCCAAAATAGTATATATTGCGGCCATCGCGGCAATCAGCTGATTTCTCGATTTTTCCGTGAATCGCAAAATGCTGGAGGGTCTGCCCAGTGTGATGACACATGCATAAACATGCGTCAAAATGCATGAGACAAATGTGTAGGTGAGACCTAAAAATCTCTTAAGCCAGAAATTAAAGCGCTTAGTGCTAAGGTTAATACACTGTGGGGAGTGCCGCCACTGGGGGCCCGTGGCTACATTCCCGAGGGGGGGGGGGGCAAAAATGCCTCTGCAACAGAAGTAAGACAGAACCATGCATGCCATTACCACACAATGCTTTTACAACACGCCCATTGCCACCCTTATGCCTTTACCATGCATGCCTTTCTCATGCATATGCCTTTACCACTCATGACTTTACAACAAAAATGTAAGTATTTCACAGGTAAGTATAAAGCCTATATATATTTCATTTGTCTAACTGACAAACTAATGCATTGATTTGCAACAATTACGCAGTGGCTGTTTTCTTTTCCCCAGACTTGTGGGAATTGATCCTCTTTTATATATTTATATATCTATATTACCTACTGGCAGTCACCCGTAGGTAGTTATAGTTAGCATGCAAGTTTTCTCATTTGCCAATAACTTTGGTGTTGTTTGAACAATCCTCACATAGTTTTCAAAACTAGTTTACCACTCACTTCAGCTGCTGTCTTGAAAACTTCGGTGTGATCCATCAAGCGGGGGCCGAGAAAAATGGAGAGTCCCAAACATGTTTTTCCCCTGTTAATTTACAAAGGAAACTATAGACACGGCTATAGCCTGAACTGCTGAATGGAATTAAACCTAATTTGTCAGAAAGGTAGATATAGATCCAGAAAGTGCACTTTTTGTTAAATGGTGTAAATCCGTTCAGTATTTGCGGAGTTATTTAAAGGCTTTCAGATATACAGCTGGGGACGTGGAGGATCAGCGACTCCACCTGAGATCTTGTGCTGAGATCTGATTGCCTGCCAACACTTCAAACTAGCAGGAGTTGGCAGCCATCTTGTGACTTGTTTGAACGAGTCACAGAAAAACATGTTAAAAAAAGAAAAGGGTGCAGGGTGGAAACACTTTGACCCCCCTGGCCTCTTGGGAGAGAGGGGGTCCTACAGGGACCCCGCAGAGTCAAAAAAGCTGTTTTAGAAAACAAATTGGTAGGAGTCGCGCCGTGTCTGCGAATCCCGCTGAAAAAAAAACCAGACCGTGGTCTCCAGCGCTTCGCTAATTATTGGCCCCCGGGTGGGCCAGGTCCAGAGGGAATTATGCAAAAAAACGTAGGGGGGCATACCCAGGGCTTATTATGCCCCTGGGACCGCCACCTTCCCGGGGCTGCTTTGTGAAAAAATGCAAGGGGAGGCCCATATGGCTTACCCTGCTGACCCGGGGACAACCACCTCCTCACGGCTTCTTTATTTTGTCTATGGGGACCTCTCTGACCACCGCAGGCCCATGGACCGCCACCTCCCCAGGGTTAAATGTTTACAAAATGGGGGGGCTGCTTGGACCCCCCTCACCCCCATGGGCCTCCACCACCCTGGTACTTTAATTGCTGTTGATGCGGCGTGGCACATAGACCTCCCGCATCCCAGGGTACTGCCACCTCCTAGGGATTTTCTAAAATGTAATGCTGGGGGGCCACATAGCCTTCCTGCAGCCCCGGGGACCACCATCTCCCTGGGGCAAAATTAAAGCAAGGATGGGGGCCGCACTGCTCCCCCTCCTGGATCTACACATGGCCCTGGGGACTGCCACCCCCCAGGGCCGGCTCCTGCTATGTCCCAGGGTACCCACCCCTGGGACATAGCTGTTTGCTATGGCTTGGTGGGAGCTTTACCGCTCCCACGAAGCCATAGCAAACTGTGCTCTGCTTTGAGCAAGTGACAGCATTTTGCTCTTGCTTGCTCAAAGCGGAACACAATTGCTTTGACAGAGAATGAACTGCTTGTTAGCAGCTCCCTCTCTGTTAAAGCAATGCTGGCTGCTGCAGGAGGCGGGGAGCCGGCAGGGACCAGGGGGTCTTTAGGAACAGTTGTGTTTGAATTTGCCAAGTCATTGATTTGGTGAAACAAAGCCTCTGCATCCAAGTAAAGTGTAAATTACGAGCTTACAATCAAATTACTTTCACACTGGAAGCCCTCTTCACTGTTTGTTAGAATGCGTACTGTGTCCTTCATCACTGTTCATTAAGACTCTGCATAAATTAGACCGAGTGGCCACTGCAGACATGCATATGGTTAAGACTCAGCTGAGCTAAAATGCGTAAAACTGCTTGTTTCGCAGGAATAAAGACCTTTGAACTGTGTATATCTATCTATATATATATATGTATATACGGACCGTACCCCCAGCCCCCCGTGTATGTACGGACCGTACCCCCCATGTATGTACGGACCGTACCCCCACCCGTGTATGTACGGACCGTACCCCCAGCCCCCCGTGTATATACGGACCGTACCCCCGTGTATGTACGGACCGTACCCCCACCCGTGTATGTACGGACCGTACCCCCAGCCCCCGTGTATGTATGGACCGTACCCCCGTGTATGTACGGACCGTACCCCCAGCCCCCCATGTATGTACGGACCGTACCCCCACCCGTGTATGTACTGACCATACCCCCAGCCCCCCATGTATGTACGGACCGTATCCCCAGCCCCCCGTGTATGTACGGACCGTACCCCCACCCGTGTATGTACGGACCGTACCCCCAGCCCCCCGTGTATGTACAGACTGTACCCCCCGTGTATGTACGGACCGTACCCCCAGCCCCCGTGTATGTACGGACCGTACCCCCAGCCCCCGTGTATGTACGGACCGTACCCCCCGTGTATGTATGGACCGTACCCCCAGCCCCCCATGTATGTACGGACCGTACCCCCACCCGTGTATGTACGGACCGTACCCCCAGCCCCCCGTGTATATACGGACCGTATCCCCAGCCCCCCGTGTATGTACGGACCGTACCCCCACCCGTGTATGTACGGACCGTACCCCCAGCCCCCGTGTATGTATGGACCGTACCCCCGTGTATGTACGGACCGTACCCCCAGCCCCCCATGTATGTACGGACCGTACCCCCACCCGTGTATGTACTGACCATACCCCCAGCCCCCCATGTATGTACGGACCGTATCCCCAGCCCCCCGTGTATGTACGGACCGTACCCCCACCCGTGTATGTACGGACCGTACCCCCAGCCCCCCGTGTATGTACAGACTGTACCCCCCGTGTATGTACGGACCGTACCCCCAGCCCCCGTGTATGTACGGACCGTACCCCCAGCCCCCCGTGTATGTACGGACCGTACCCCCCGTGTATGTATGGACCGTACCCCCAGCCCCCCGTGTATGTACGGACCGTACCCCCACCCATGTATGTACGGACCGTACCCCCAGCCCCCCGTGTATGTACGGACCGTATCCCCAGCCCCCCGTGTATGTACGGACCGTACCCCCACCCGTGTATGTACGGACCGTAACCCCAGCCCCCGTGTATGTACAGACTGTAACCTCCGTGTATGTACGGGCCGTACCCCCAGCCCCCCCGTGTATGTACGTGCTGGGGGTCTGCTCCGTACATACACGGGTGGGGGTACGGTCCATACATACACGGGGGGCTGGGGGTACGGTCTGTACATACACGGGGGTACGGTCCATACATACACAGGGGGGCTGGGGGTCCGCTCCGTACATACACGGGTGGGGGTACGGTCCGTACATATACGGGGGGGCTGGGGGCACGGTCCGTACATACACGGGGGGCTGGGGGTCCGCTCCGTACATACACGGGTGGGGGTACAGTCCGTACATACACGGGGGGCTGGGGGTCCGCTCCGTACATACACGGGGGGTACGGTCCGTACATACACGGGGGGTACGGTCCGTACATACACGGGGGGTACAGTCCGGACATACACGGGGGGTACGGTCCGGACATACACGGGGGGCTGGGGGTACGGTCCGTACATACACTGGTGAGGGTACGGTCCGTACATACATGGGGGGTGGGGGTATGGTCCGTACTTACACGGGGGGCTGGGGGTTCGGCGCGTACATACGGGGGCTGGGGGGTGTTTGGCGCGTACATACGGGGGCTGGGGGGGTGTTCGGGGCGTACATACGGGGGCAGGGGGGGCACGGCGCATACATACGGGGGCTGGGGGGGGTACGGCGCGTACATACGGGGGCTGGGGGGGTACGGCACGTACCGTGCCCCCTATTCCGCTGGCATCGCGGCGTACTTAGCTTTTCCGGCACTTTTTGGGTGCCGTAAAAATATTGCCGTCCGGACTGCTGTGGGTACGAATCGTACTTGCTGGTACGTAAAAACAAGCCTACCTCCGTCCGGACATCACGTCCGGATCTCATTCGTATGTATTTTTCAGTCGGTCGGTGTTTTTTCCGACTCGTACGGAAATGGTGTTTCCGTACGAATCGTACTTGCAAGTTTGTAGGGTTTTTTTCCCGGGTACGAGTCGGACGGAGAAAACGCTCCGACCGACGGTTCGTACCCGGTTTTTCCAGGATCGGAATCGGCACCTAAGTTTGACCTCATTAATACCTTTGTCCATTAAACTTGGATGTATACGTTGCTTGAATAATTGGGTTTGTTTCATAGATTAATGCCCACAGTGGGCCATGTTTGGTACATCCCACCCCATCACTAAACTTGTGCCTAAAGTGCAAATAATATTATAATGCTAAATCACAGCCGTGATTTAGTCTGTGCAATTGTGCAAAATTATGTGAAAGCTATATTTGATATCAGCAAGAGCAATATATCAGTTGGAAAAGATATATATATATGTAAAAGCAGTATTTAAAGAACGATGCATTTTAAGAACAATTATAAACAGGTGAAAAAATCCTCACTAGAGTTAAGACAGATGGTGTTTTGCTATCTAGCTCTACTATATATCTCGTTTCATACCTCCTGAGTAAAGCCTCCCGATTTCCTCCCCTCCTTAATGGGGGGATGGAATCCACAACATAGTATTTTAGATCATCCAATCGTCTGTTGTGGAATTCATTAAAATGCCGTGCAACCGGATAGGTCACGTCGTTGTTGACTATGGCCCTTATGTGCTGGAGTATTCGTTTGTGGACCTGCAACTTGGTACTACCCACATATTGCAGGCCACAATAACACTCCAGCACATAAACCGCAAATTCTGTTCTGCAGTTAAGCATTTTAGTTATTTGGACCGGTTTGGGCTTAAAAGGCGTTGCATATGAGGACTTACTACTAGCATATTTGCAGGCTTTGCATGAGGTACACTTGTAGAATCACTTCCTAGCACTTAGCCAGCTTTTACCCGTTCTCACTTCAGGACTACTACTCACTAAAGATTGGCTCATTGATGGTGCTCTCCTGAACGTAATGTTTGGAGATTTAGTGAGCTGACTTCCAATAACAGGATCATTTTGTATTAGGAGCCAATTGCTGTTTATTATCTTTCGTAAGGAGTTATGCTGCTGGTTGTAGGTTAAGATCAATCTTGTCATTTGATCAGATTGATTATCTTCTGATGTCACTTTTTTGTTAGGGCTTTTATTTATCAATGCCATTGTTCTATCGATTTTATTCACTTTCTTAATGGCATTGTTAAGCACTGCCTCAGAATATCCTCTTGCCCTAAATCTGAGTTTACTTTCATTCTGAGCTTTGTAGCATTCACAATCTGTGCTACAGATCCTGCGTATCCGCAGCATTTCCCATAAGGGAGGCTGTGGATCAGATGTTTAGGGTGATGACTCTAGGCGTGCAATACCGAAGTGCCCGCAGTTGGTTTCCTATACATTTTAGTTTCCAATTTATTGTTTTCAATGTACACTTCTACATCCAGAAAAATTATAGATTGTTTGCGTTGCAGAGTGTTGTAAAAAGGGGCGTGGCCTCTGAACTCCTCTCTGCAACGCAGCTCCCTGGCGCATACTGGAGGTACTTGGTGGGCTAGTTGGCCCCCAGGGGACCGCAGGATTGAAGAGGAATTAATTCCCCAACTTAAAACGCACCACAGGGCGTGTTTGCACACGTCACCTAAGGCCCCGCCCCCTTCCTTCACCATTGTAAAAATATTCCTCTAAAATCAGCCGAACTACGAATTACGATTTACTCACCTGTTATCAGGAGAGAACCCAGTGCTGCAACTTTTAGCCCAGCAGTGACCCTGAAAAGTAATTCTAAGCGTACTTACCAGTAACTTGTATTTCCTTCCATAGGAATCCATTGTGTGGTTTTCAGCAGAAAAGTTTCTAAGTGTCTATTTTCACAACCTAAAAATATTCCTAAAAAATCGTCTGTATGACTTACACACATTCTTTCAACGGTTTAAAGGAGACTCACCAGTGCTGGATCCAGGATCCACCACTGAGTAAGAAAAAGTAACGATAACACTACTTACCTGCTGAGTGAATTTTCTGCTATAGGATAACATTGGTGATTCTATGTGAAAACATTTCAAAGTGTCAACTTTTAAAATACAATAATATTCCTTAAAAATCACTACTGTAACCAAAACGCTTTTACTCAACTGTTTACAGGAGATGTCCAAGGAATGAATCTAGGATACAGTCCTGTGGTTAGAAAAGTAATCCATAAAGTAACTAATTGCATTTGACTAGAAATTCACATTGAGCTCAATGTTGATTGTGTTTGAAATTGTGTTGCCCATTGCAACAACTGTAACTACTGTACTTAAAAGTCTATTGCCTATTTGCAAAGTATTTAACCTAAAGTAATTCATTCTGTGAAAGTATATTTTGTATTGTAATGTATAATGTAATTAAAAAAAAATATATCTAAAAATAAATAGTTTAAAAAATGTAGAAAATCAGTATTAAAAAAATCAGTATAACAATTTATACATTAAAAATTGTCATTTACAAAACCTTTGAAATTCACTGAAAAAACCATAGGTTTCAGGCCTGATATAGTTAGGAATTAGCATTTAAAAAACCTTTGAAATTCACTGAAAAAACCATAGGTTTCAGGCCTGATATAGTTAGGAATTAGCATTTAAAAAAACCTTTGAAATTCATTGAAAAAAACAGAGGTTTCAGGCCTGATATAGTTAGGAATTAGCATTTAAAAAAACTTAGAAATTCACTAAAAAAACAATAGGTTTTAGGGGTGTTATAGTTAGCTGGACATTTCACTCGAACAAAACCATTCAATGACAACCTATTTAAATAGTCCTTGATACAAAACATCTTGGGTTTATGTATATAGTATTACCCCAGTGGGTGTGCATTAATCACCAAGTTGATCGCAATGTGAGTCAAATGCCCGAGTGGGCCGAACTCAAAATTATATAAGCTTCATAAAATGATACCAAAGTTGGGGTATGGTACTGCCATTCTTCATAATCAGGCATACACTCCGTCTCCTATAAAAATAAACCAAAATGCACTAATCAATATAATGATTACCATTCATCTGTTAAAACCAACACAAACATCATACGAACAAGGCAACACGTTGAGATTCATCAAGTTAAAAACCAAAAATTCATGGATGGTCAGATCAAAGCTGCACTATTTATGATTTGTTTGCAGTAAAATAATCTTTAACCAAGGTGGACTGATAGCTCTTCATCTTTGTTTATACCCCCTGGGGACATAGTTCCATATTTGATTATCAGCCGTGATTCTAATCTGCGCAGTTCTTGCGTTCTATTTCCCCCTCTTTCAGAGATAGCAATTCTGTCAAGGGCGCAATATCTTAGTAGACTAGTATCCTTATTGTGACATTTTTTAAAATGTCGAGCAATGGGATATTGCCTGTCTTCATTATTTATGGCACGCATGTGTTCTAAAATGCGCAGTTTCACTTGGTTAATGGTGCTACCAATGTATACCAGCTGACAAGGGCATGTCAATGCATACACACAAAAATCTGATTTACAACTCAGATGTTTCTTTTTTTTTTTTTTTTTTGAAACCGTTTATTACAAAACTCAAAAAATATACAAAGATGGGCCTACAACCTTCCGGCCGGCCGCTAGCAGACAAAAGGAGCATATGATACACATTGTAGAGCGTGTGTTGCGGCTGAGGAAGATGCACAGGAGTTAGCAGCGTTGATAGCCACACCATCCGGACCCCACTGTACGGTTTCATTTTAAACTGAAAGAACAACCAGAAAAACAAACCCACAAGGCAATCCACAATCAGAAATAGCAGCATGTGCTCCCCTGAGAGGGGGACCCTACCAGTCCATAGGAGTATCAAGAAGGGGAAGAGATCAGGACTAGGGCTGGGTAAACTCAATGCCCGGAACAAGGAAGATGGGTCGGCTAAGGGGATGGGGCAGGCGACGGATCGGGCAATAACGGCGGAGCACAGATTCCCCCGCGGTAGGCGTTCCAGGGGCCCCATACTTTCACCCATGTCCCAGGCTTACCTCTCGCCACATACACCACCTTTTCCCGAAACATGCACCAATCCATATGTTCCTTCCAGGCCGAGACAGTCGGGGACCTCTGGGATCCCCACAGTTGAGCAATATCACGCTTGGCCACCATATATCCCAGAGTCACCCACCACGTCTGTGGCGCCGAGTAGTCGGTAGGTTCCCACACATTCAACAGGCATCTCCTCGCTTCGGGTAGCAGCACCACATGCGTAACCACACGCAGGACCTCATGTACACCACGCCAGAATCGCTCCACCTCCGGGCATTCCCACAATATATGCAGAAAGGTCCCCAAAGCGCCACACCCACGCTTACACAACCCGTCCACAGCATAGCCCATACGCAGGAGCCTTGGCCCCATCATGTAGACTCTGTGGAGTATCTTGAGCTGGACGAAGCGAAGGCGGGCCGGTATGGCCACCTCTTTCGGGGAGGCCACCGCAGAGGTCCAGTCCTCGTCGTCCAGCTCCAGTCCATCGGCAACCCAAGCCTCACGAAGGGTAGTCAGCAATCCCGAGCGGTCATTGATCAGTTTTTTGTAGATCAGTGAGATCGTGCTGTCCGGAACGTGTCCATCCAGCACTCTATCCTCCAGGGGGGAATACTCCGGGATAGATGCGACGTCCGGGAAGACGGAGCCCAGTGCATGACGGATCTGCAAATACCGAAAGTACTCCCTGTCATGCAACTGGAATTCCGTCTGCAGCATCTCGAACGTTTTAAATCCTCCCCTCGTCCAGAGATCCCCCACTTTGCTGATGCCTATCATGTCCCACTTCTCGAAGCCCTTCGAGGTCCACAGGGAGCCCAACTGCTCGGACGCGTATAGTGGTGATGCCCGGGTCAGACGGTCCTTCCACCCCATCGCCACATTAGCCGCGTGCCACACTCGCACCATGACACGCGTGGGGCCGGTCAGCCGAGCGTCGGGCGCGCTGGAGTAGAGCGCTCGATTATAGTCCCCACCCGGGAGTAGCATCTTATCCATTTCGAATGCCAGGTTTAAGGCGGGCCCGTACAGGCTGTGATTAATCGCAGCCAGCTGGGAGGCCCAATAGTACCGTTTGATATCCGGGAGGGCGATCCCTCCGTCATACCATGGGAGCGTCAGCTTCGCCAGGGCGATACGCGGCCTCCCGTCCCAGAACAGGCGGCGCTGCAAACTCTCCACCTCACGGAAGTAGCGCGCTGGGACGAGGTCCATAGTATTCTGCAAAGCGTACAGGAAACGCAGCAGAGACATCATCTTAAACAATGCCGCCCGGCCGAGCGGCGAAAGCGGCAAGCGCCGCCAGCGCGTGACATCTTCCTTCAGGCGCTGGAGGGGGGGAAGCAAGTTCCGATCATACCGGGCCTCCGGGTCCAGAGTAATGAAGACACCCAGGTACCGAAATCCCTGCGGGGCGATCTGGATCGGACAGCCCCGCGGGAGAATAGGAGCCTCCCCAGAGAGAACATACACGCACGATTTAGCCCAGTTGATGACAAGGCCGGAGTTACGACCAAATGAATGCAAAACATCAACCAGTACTATCAGTGATTTACGTGGGGAAGCTAGGTACGAGAGGATGTCATCAGCGTATAGGGATACGAGGTCCTCATACTCGGGGGTCCAACGGAGACCACGGATGGAAGGCTCCCACCGCAGCCACTCCGCCAGGGGCTCCAAGGCAAGCGCAAAAAGGAGCGGCGATAAGGGGCAGCCCTGCCGCGTGCCCCGGCCCAGCTCGAACGGAGCCGATACTCTACCGTTCACCACCACCTGCGCCAATGGGCCCGAATACAGCAATTTGACCCAACTGATGAACCCTGTGCTAAAGCCAAACTTCGCAAGCATCGCCCAGATGTATGGCCATTCAAGCGTGTCAAACGCCATGGTGGCGTCCAAGGACGCCAAAATGTCCGGCTCCCGTATGTACTGAACACGTGCGAGCACCCCATGCAAACGCCGCAAGTTAAGGGCCGTGTTACGATGGGGAATAAAGCCGGACTGATCCTGGTGAACCAGTTCGCCCACCACGCCGACCAGCCGATTGGCCAGGACCTTGGCGAGAATTTTGGGCTCCGTGTTCAGTAGCGAAATGGGCCGATAGGATGTAACCCGGTCCCGAGGTCTCCCCTCCTTGTGGATAACCACGATTGTAGCCAGACGCTGGTCCAGCGGGAGGGAGCCCACCGAATGAGCCTCCAGGAACATCGATCGGAGATGTGGTGCCAGCGTATCCGGTCGCAACTTGTACAACTCGATGGGGAGACCATTAGGACCCATGGCCTTGCCGGAAGCGACCGAACGTATGGCGAGGGCGATTTCGTCGGAGGTTGGAGCGGCGTCCAATGACACTCTGTCCTCCTCTGAAAGGGAAGGCAGCGCGATATCCCTGAGCAGGGCACGGGAATCCTCTTCAGAGCGGGAAGACACCGGGGAATACACCCCACGGAAATAATCCGCGAAGCAGGAGACAATTTCTTCCGGCTCAGTAACACACACACCGTCCGTTTTCTCAATCAGCGGGACTACACGACTCGCTCTCTCCTTTTTGTCCAGCCACGCAATCAATTTACCAGCCTTATCACCCACATCATACAGTCTCCCCTGTTGCTCTCTACTGAGGCCCCTGGCTGCCTCCGTGACGAGGGCCCTATAGGCCGCTTGCTTGAGTTGGAGGACATGTAATACGGCATCCGTCACCCCACATTCTAGATTACCCTCCAACTCGGCTATCTCAGCTTCCACCCGGGTCACCTCCTCCCGCTCGCGCCTCCGGGTGTGGGAAATAAGGGACAGGGCCTCTCCTCGTAGTACTGTCTTGAATGCCTCCCACAGTGAGACAGCCGAAGGCACGGACCCCACATTCTCGTCAAAATAGCGCTGGAGGGATTTAATCAATTCAGCGCGAATGGTGGGGTCGCGCAGGTACCAGGGATTGATCAGGACCACCCTACCCTCACCTCTCGGAAAAAGATCCAGGTGTAACAGGAGCGGGGAATGGTCCGAGATACCCCGTGCCAAATGGCGCACCTCTCCCACCCTCCCAACATAGGCCGCCGGGACCAGGACATAATCTAGTCGTGAGAGACTACCATGGGCCCCCGAATGGAAGGTATACTGTAACTGCGTGGGATGTTTTAAACGCCAGCAATCCACCAATCCCAAAGTGTCCAATAGACCAGATAGCCACGCTTGGGCCAGGGGGAGGTCCCTAGGGGGGTGACGATCCACAGTCCCGGAAACCACCGCATTGAAATCCCCCCCCACCACCAGAATCCCCCCCGGAAGGCCAAGGAGGAGGCGCCCCAGGTCCGCAAAGGTAGTCGACTGCAGCCCCGGCGGGACGTATACTGACACAAAAACGACCACTTTGCCCTCCATCCTTCCCACCAAGACCGCGTAACGTCCCCTGTCGTCATGGAGCACCTCATCAATCTCCAACGGGAGCGAGTTCTTAACCATGATGCCCACACCCCTTGAGCCAGACGTGAAGCCCGAATGGGCCACTAGGCGATAGCCACGCCGATTCATGGCGCAGAAGGAGTTGCCAATGAGGTGTGTCTCCTGCAGAAAAACTACATCGGGCGAGATTCGCTTCAAGAACTGCAGGACCACACCACGTTTAATCCTGTCCCCCAGTCCATTCACGTTCCAGGACAACAGAGTTAGTTCCCTACCCCCCATCATAGACAGAAGCCACCATTTGTCCCCCCGAGAGCACTATAGAGCTAACACAATGATACTTTTGCCTTGTGGTAAAAACGAACAACACCCCCCCCATCCCTGCCCACCCGCCCCAACAAAACTCCCCCCTCCCTGCACCCCTGCATGAGCCCGAACAGCCCCCCCAACGTGCAGTGTGCCTGTCACCCCATATATATAGTAAAAACTAGCTAAACCCCCTGGAGGAGGAAGGAGAACCCCCAGTAGACCCCACACAACCTCCATAGGAGGGGAAATTATACAGACAGACGCTTAATCGAGAGTGGCATCATTTTTGTCCAGAGTGAAGCCCAATATTACCCCCTCAGTCCCGATCCAGTGTGCCGTCTCCCCCCGCCGCCCCCCCCCCGCCCCCTAGATCACGATCCCCAGACAGAGTGTCCAGCCAGTCTCCGGCCGCTTTGGGACGATCAAAAAAGTGCGTGCGACCCTCTACCTCCACTCGCAGCTTGGCTGGGAAGAGCATAGCGTATTTAAGGTTCAGGTCCCGAAGACGGCGCTTGACGCCTTGGAAGCTCAGTCTCTGCTTCTGGACCGCTGGGGTGAAATCAGGGTAAAAGTTCACCTCCATATTGTCAAGCTTAACCGGCCCATGCAGTCTGGAGGCTTGCAGGATAGCGTCTCTGTCCCGAAAGTTGAAAATCCGGGCAATGAGAGGCCGCGGAGGGGCTCCGACCTTCGGCCTTCCCCCGGGAACCCTGTGGGCCCGCTCCACCGCGAAGAATTTACTCAGCCCCCGTGGCTGGAGATGGGTAGCGATCAGGTCCTCCACAAATAGGTCCGCCGCCGCTTCCTCCCGTCCCTCGGGCACCCCGATGATGCGGATGTTGTTCCTCCGGGCCCGACTCTCGGAGTCCTCCAGGCGCCGATCCATAAGCGCGCTCGCCTGACTAAGCCGGCGCACCTCTGTTTGTAGTGCCGCCACCTCAGTAGTAAGGCCCGATGCGGTGTGGGCCAAAGAATCAACTCGGTCGTTGGTCTTGGAAAGATCGGCCCTCACCAGGCCAACATCCACGAGGACCGAGTCGATCTTCTGTGCCAGTGTGTCGAACCGCTGGCCCACCGAGGCCTTCATCTCGGCAATGGCGCCCATGACATCCCGCAGAGTCAGATCCGTGGGCAGGTCCGGGGCATCGGGAGGGCCCTCAGGGGATTTGTGCGGTCCGCCGGGAGATCCCTTCTGGAGGGTATAGCGGTCCATACTGTTGGCCTGATGGGTGGTGCCACGCCGGGTCGACTTGGTCTTTGCCCGGTCTCCATCTTGTTTCGTGGCCATGGCCACCAGTCCCCCGGTCGCACCAGCCACGTCGTGAAGGGCAGGCAATCAGGGCCACAAGCTCCGGGGGGGGCCACCCCAGATCGGCGGGGTGGGTCACAGCCGGCGGGCAGGCCGAGTCTCCCAGCGAGACCACACCAACACAAAGAGCCCCGCGACCCAACCCTGCAGAGACGGCAAGGGGGTGCGAAAGCGAAAGCGAAAGTGCGGGGTACGCGACTTGCCAGGCCCGGCCCGCCGCTGTTGTTCACTTTGGCACTGGGTCACCCCTCAGCGCAAATCCGGGGTCTGGCGAGGAGAAGGCCGCAGACTTCAATCGGTGCTCACTCCGGTGTCCGAGGTCCGATTTGACAACGGGAAACGGGTGCCACCTCAGCTCAGGCTCACCAACACATTCCCCTCATCCGAGACAGGATAAATTCAGGATAGTCGTAGGAGGTTGCGGAGGTCCTCAGGAGCCTCGCACCTACGCGGCCATCTTGGTTGCGCGCTAGGCTCCTCCCCCCCAACTCAGATGTTTCTTGATGATGAACGGTTTCATGGTTTTAGATAAAGCTATCTGTTTGCAATTGATGCTATTTCTGCAAGCTTTACATGAAGTACAAGTAAAAAATCCCTGAATGCTTGATTTAATTTCATTTTCGGGCAAATTGTTTTTGCATAGTACATCTTTTAGGGCAGGACATCTGCGAAATGTAATTTTTGGGAACTCATCGATACATTTTCTGAAGATCTCGTCAATTCGTAACACCTTCCAGAATTTGTTCAAACATTTTCTGACATCATTTGCCTGATTGCTAAAAGTGGTAATGAATCGTATTACTTCATCTTCCACTTCTGTATCAGCCTTGGTTTTAAATAGATCATCTCTTTTTATTTTTGTTACTTTCTCATATGCTTTTCTGATCACTTTATGAGAATAGCCTCTTTCTTCAAACCTTTCTCTCATTGTGTTTATCTCTTGTGTGAATGCAATTTCTGAGCTACAGTTTCTTCTTGCCCTTAGAAGTTCCCCATATGGTATACTGTTAATGAGATTAACAGGATGGCAGCTTGCAGCATGTAAGATGCTATTTCCAGCGGTAATTTTCCGGAATAATTTGCTTTCCAAGCGATTTTCAATGGGTTTTACTTCCACATCCAAGAACTCAATAGCGTTCTTACTAACTGTGCAAGTAAACTTGAGATTCAGGTCGTTTTCATTAAGAGAATCTACAAATTCCATAGCTGCTGTTTCATCCCCTTTCCAAATGCAAAAAATGTCGTCAATATATCTAGCCCAGAGGACGACCCGATGGCTGAAGGCATTGATGTTAATCGCCACCTGCTCCTCCCACCAGCCGAGGTACAGTCCTGCATAACTGGGGGCGAAGCAGGTTCCCATCGCTGTCCCCTGGGCCTGGCGATATATCACGTGATCAAAAATGAAAAAATTATTTTTCAAACCGACCAAAATGGAACAGGCAAAATGGTGGGAGGCAACTGCCCTCCAAAAATATGTCGATTTTGGAAGAGTACCGAGAGGGTTACGTATTTTTATCACCCCCACTTTCCAAGATCCTGATCCCAACCTGATTGAAGAATGGATGACTAACAATCATGAATGTTCCACGGTTATGTTGAAACTTCTGATTAAATACGCACTGAAAGATACAGAACGATTAACATTGGAGATAGAAAAGCTTTCTGAATTATTGAAAAATAAATGCACAACAAGTGAGCTGGAGAAGGAAATGGGAAAATTGAAAACACGTTTAGTAAAGGCTGAGGAGGAAATCAAATTTAAAAAAAACGTAAATTTTATCGTGACGAAATGGATTACAAATTAGGCCAAATCTTTACTTTTGGTAGAAAATTTGATCACCTAAGAGAGAAAATAACTTCAAATACTGAGCGAATACAAGGAAGTATCAATACTGAAGTGGTTATTAACAAAATCCCAATTGATGCTGCAACGACGACACAGCCACAAGAAGGAGAACCCTCGGAGAAAGGGAAGGGTAAAACCCCGGAGGGAGTAAAATCCAGTATTTTAAGGGAGTACGACATAATTGCCAAGGGAAGACAGGAATCAGCAAGTCCCCAGGCATCAAGAGGTCGAGGTCGAGGCGTCAGAGGAGGCAAGCGGGGAGCAAAGCAGCAAGGAAATATACAAAGCCTTATGGGAATGGTCACAAGGGGCAAAACAGCCATACCATGAAGGACACCCTTACGGTAATAAAGCACGCTACTGAAAAGAATTGGGGCTCGGCGCAATCTTTGTACCAAGAAGGATTGATTGTTGTCTGGATGTGGAGGGGTCGCGACCCTGCCGGTAGCCTGCCACCACTCAAGAGGCAGAGTTCACCGCGAACGAAGGTTTGAACATATATATATATATATATATATATATATATATATATATATATATATATATATATTCTATATTTTTATATATATAGATTATATATTTTTTAATAATGGACATTACTGCACTATATACTAGTATTGCACATTCAGACGGGCTTAAGGCTGTTGAGTACTATCTTGGTAAACGACCAATAGAAATGTATAGCCACAACAAAATGATTCTCAACATGATACACTGGTGCCTTCATAATAATGTCTTTTTGTTTTACAACATCGTTTTCCAACAATTGAGAGGTGTGGCCATGGGGGCATGCTTCTCCCCAAGCTATGCGTGTTTACATGTTGGCTGGTAACAGAAGCATGTCCTCAGGGTAACACATAAAAATGTCTGGCTGCCACATGTAGTACAATGGTGGAGATACATTGATGATGTTTTTGTTATATGGGGAGGGACTATGAGACAGGCAGAACAATTCATAAAGAATATCAATGTGAACAATTTAAATTTGCAGTTTACAGCGAATATTGATGTGAAAACCACCAACTTTCTAGATGTAAGAATGCATATAGAGCAAGAGAAAATTGAGACCTGCCTTTTTAGAAAACCTACTGCCGGAAACGAATGTCTGACAGAATATCGACGGACAGAAAATCAAAATACAAAAATATTGACACAAAAATATTGAAGTCAAAAATATCGAAGTCCAATCTACATAATGGTAAGTACAAAAATATTAGGGGGGAAATATCGATGTTAAAAATATCGTTTTTTAAAATGTTTTAATAATAATGTAAAATTAAGTAAATAATACATATAATTAAAAGAAATATAGTTAAAAATATTAAAACATATTTAAAAATAATAACTAATATATATAATGTTAAAATAAATTAAACATATACATATAAATTAATATATATACTTACTCCACATAGTGCAACAGTAGGGAAAGCGTTGGATACCGTAAGGGTAAAAATTACTATTCCCACTCCAGAGAGTGCAACGGTAGGGAAAGCGCTGGAAAGTGTAGGGGTAAAAATTACTATTCCCAATCCAGAGAGTGCAACAGTAAGGAAAGCGTTGGATAGCGTAGGGGTAAAAATTACTATTCCCACTCCAGACAGTTCAACAGTAGGGAAAGTGCTGGATAGCGTAGGGGTAAACATTACTATTCACACTCCAGAGAGTGCAACAGTAGGGAAAGCGCTGGATAGCGTAGGTGTAAAAATTACTGTTCACACTCCAGAGAGTGCAAACAGTTGGGAAAGTGCTGGATAGTGTAGGGGTAAAAATTACTATTCCCACTCCAGAGAGTGCAACAGTAGGGAAAGCATTGGATAGCGTAGGGGTAAAAATTACTATTCACACTCCAGAGAGTGCATAGGGGTAAACATTACTATTCCCACTCCAGACAGTTCAACAGTAGGGAAAGTGCTGGATAGCGTAGGGGTAAACATTACTATTTACACTCCAGAGAGTGCAACAGTAGGGAAAGCGCTGGATAGCGTAGGTGTAAAAATTACTGTTCACACTCCAGAGAGTGCAAACAGTCGGGAAAGTGCTGGATAGTGTAGGGGTAAAAATTACTATTCCCACTCCAGAGAGTGCAACAGTAGGGAAAGCATTGGATAGCGTAGGGGTAAAAATTACTATTCACACTCCAGAGAGTGCATAGGGGTAAACATTACTATTCCCACTCCAGAGAGTGCAACAGTAGGGAAAGCGTTGGATAGCTTAGGGGTAAAAATAACATACTTATAAATCAAATAAATATTGTAATTAAATAATAATTTATAAAATAATTAACAATAAATTAAATACAAACTACAAATATATCAAAATTAATAATTACTTTAATAATATTAACTACTTCCCACCCTATTTCCCAATAAACACACAACACACTCCACATAAAATTTTACACAAGTAATTTAATTTTCAATTAATCAATTAATAAAAACTTATTTTGCAATTATTAATTAATTAATAAGTTTATTGCCAGTGCCAATAAATAATATTTAATAAAATTAATAACCAATTTATAATTAACAAAAGATGAATTATCATTACCCATTTTTTATTAATTACTTAATTACAATAAATTACTTCCCACCCTATTCCCCTATAAACCCACAACCCACTCCAATAATCCATTAATACAAATAATATAATTAACAATGAATAATAATTAATTAACAATTAATAATTAATTAACAATAAATTAATTATTAATGCCAATAATTAAAAATGAATAATTACTTAATTAAAATGAAATGACTTCCCACCCTATTCCCCTATAAACCCACAATCCGCTACGGTACTAAAACGCATAATTTACTTAAGAAAAAATTACTAATTTAAAGAAATGTTATACATATATTTAAGAAAACAGAACAATACTTTTAAAAAAATAGAACACATACATATAAAATACATACTAATATACATAACACATACATAAATATCGATATTATTAACATCGATAATTTTACTGTTGATATTACTAACATCGATATTTGCAACATCGATATTTCTTACCTTAAGTTCGATATTCTGGTTGTTGATATTCTTGATGTCGATATTCTGTCCCTACGATATTTAAAACTCAATATAAATGTACTTCGATATTTAAAAATCAATATTTTGACTGTTCACCGCCGGAAACTCGGTGCTCCATGCACCGAATTTCTCCCCACATCATACCATAATAGGAATTCTACATGGAGAATTTCTCCGTATACGTAGGGCATGCAGTACAGAGAAAGACCTTGCACAACACCAGTTAGAAGCCAAGCAGAGGTTTATTGAAAGAGGCTACAAGCCTAAGAAACTGGATATTGCTTTAAAGAAAGAGAATTGAAAGGCTAGGACCATGCTATTTTATCCTAGTATGGAGAAGTTGGTAAAAATATCTCCAGACACCATCACTCCAGAAATGAAAAAATCACATACCAGGCTAGTAACCACATATAGCAGACAGGCCACTAAAATTAGGGCAATAATAAACCATCAATGGCCTATTATTCTCAATGATGCTACGCTTAGACAAGTGCTTTCTGCAAGGTCAACCTTTACTTTTCGCAAGGTACTTTCCATGCGTAATGACCTAGTCAGAACTAGTCCAGAAACAGCCTATAAAACCAGCTGGCTATCACCGAGACAGGGTTTTTTCAAATGTGATACATGCCGTACTTGTAAATTCGGTATTAATACCACCTCCTACAATACAGCTTTTTCCTGACAACAGTATTGAGCTCAAAGGACACTACACATGCAGAACAGATCATGCTGTGTATGTACTACAACATAATTGTGGCCTAGGCTGTGTAGGGAGCACCAAGTTGCAAGTGTACGTTAGAATCTTGCAACATTTACATCCAATAGTTAATTCTTACCCTACATACCCTGTAGCGAGACATTTTAAGGCTGCCCGTGGAAGTGACCTGAGTTGTATACAATACTTTGTTATTGATGCCGTGCAAGCACACAAATGAGGTGGGAACTGTGAAAAATTACTCCACCAACTGGAATCTAGATACATTATGAAATTAGACACCAAGGCCCCATTAGGTTTAAACATCGGTGAGGATCTTTATAATTATTTATAATAATTTGGAATCATCCATGAAATCAGTATCATTCTGAATTGACTTGTCCCCTTTCCAGTTACTTAATGTTTAGTCTTTCTACATATCTCTTAACCAGATTAGATTATTTATTTATACGTACTTACAATATATGGCTTTTCGATACATAGTGATTAAGGCTCCCGGTTTTCCATTTAAACAGATTTTTACATATAAATGCAGACGGAAAACTTGTTTTCCTTTGTCTGCATTTATAAATATAAATGGAAAAATGCTGACACACAAGAATCAGACAATCCTGCGGAGCAGCCGTGCTCCTGCCCAGGGTTGCCTAATCTGGTTCACAGAGGAATGCAGCTACCCTCGGTGCATGAAAGGTGCCTTACTAAGGGGGCAGACTCTAAGTGCTGCATTTGGCACTCTCTCCCTGTACGCCTTTCATCAGGAGTTGACCCCCGTAGGGAGCCTGGTAGAGTCATCCTCATCTGGCGCACTCTCCCAGTGGGGAGTGCATTGCTTTATAGGGTGTTCATTTTCACAGCCCCATTGTTCAGGTACCGCCGGCGGGAGGGGGTTAATGTCTCTGTTAAACCTAACTGCTACAGCATCAGAATGTATTCACAAGACAGAGCAGCCGATGCTAAACTATCCGCTGCACGTTAACTTTAATTGGTGTGCAGGATGTGGTGCTGTTGAGACTTTGATGGCCATCTAGGATGAGGGTGGATGGCAGTTTCAGGAATGTTTTCTGGTGCCACTAAAAAGCACACCCACAATTACATTGAGATCACTGCATCGGCAAAGCATCATGGGATTCTAGGCATATCACGTCAGCAGATGACGTTCAGCTGGTGCTCAGGTAAAGCACTCCAAGACCTTTGTGTCGAGTTCCATTGTTCTGCATGTTTGCTGGGGGAATTGTTTCCTATGTTGAAACAATGTGTTTCTCACCCTCCACCTACCCTCAAAAATATGAATACTCACATTAGGTTTTAGCAATTTTTAAACAGAGATTTTTCATAGTGTATGCTGGAGAATAGTGATCTCCTCCATTTAAAATAAAATAGAAGAAAATTCCGCCATAAAGGATTATTATGTAGGTCTAAATCCCAGCAAAGTTGTTCTGCAATGAAAAAAAGAATGGGTTACCCCCCAAAGACACACCTGGACATTTGACCTCTGTTTTTGAATGCACAGCAAATGTGACTAGATAAGAAAAGGATTTAAAAGCCTGTATACAAAAAGGGAGTTCTATCCTCCCCTCTGGTCCCTAGGGTGTATAGCCCCACAGTAAAGGTTTCTTAATGCAAGTTACTCAAGGCCTGTTTAGGCCTACGCTCACTTAAAATTATTTTGGCAAAGATTTTAGATGAATGTATTTTGTTGACCTAATTTGGCGTATTTATAAATATATCTAAACCTATAACACCTGAGTGCAAGTGTGCAGCGTCTGTTTAAATAAATGTGGAAAAAATACTAGCTGCAGCATCTTCTTTTGCTTGCTATAAAAATAAAAGTGGATAAATACAGAAAAAAATACCAAAAAATAAATATGGATAAATTCAGACGGAAATGTTAAAAAAATAAATACCATAAAACTGGTAGCCCTAATAGTGATATATGGAAACCCCCATATTGGTTAAATATATGTTTATATATCAGACTCCTAGATGTTTCAGTTTTCTAGTTTTATTTTCACCAATTGGGTTTGAGTTATTGGATATCACATTGTGATATCCTTTTATTACACTGTATCAGCATTTTTTGCACTGTATTAGACACTGTTGCACATTAGCACTAATAGCACCTTAACATGGAACATTATTATTATCTTGCAGATGAGTTTGAGTGCAATACAATATGTATGCTGGCTATTGCGATCTTGCACATTAGCACCAATATCACTTTGATGTGGAATATTATCATTGTACTGTAGTTGAGATGAAGTGAAATGCAACATATATGCAGGCTATTCGCGAATTTGCACATGAGATGTCCACATATTGGCATTTTGCGAATTATAATATGTATTTGTACATTTTATTATTAATTTGTATTTATTCTATTTATATATATATAACTATATATATATATATATATATATATATATATATATATTCACTTAAAAAAACATAGGTTTCACAAACGTTATAGTTAGGAATTAGCATTTAAAAAACCTTGCAAATTCACTTAAAAAACCATAGGTTTCACACATGTTATAGTTAGCTGGACATTTCCCTCGTAAAAAACCAATGAAATTCCCCCGTTATAGTTAGTGCAGGCAACTATAACTCACGCGACTGCAATCCTCTGCTGATGACGTCAGATATTACATCACTGATTAAATATGTGTCTTTCTGAAAAATAAATATTTGTAATATATGTATAGCTAAAGATTAATAGAAGAAGACATGGGTAAATAGGTGTCTAAATACAGTGATGTAATATCTGACGTCATCAGCAGAGGATTGCGGTCGCGTGAGTTATAGTTGCCTGCACTAACTATAACGGGGGAATTTCATTGTTTTTTTACGAGGGAAATGTCCAGCTAACTATAACATGTGTGAAACCTATGGTTTTTTAAGTGAATATATATATATATATATATATATATATATATATATATATATATATATATATATATATATATATATATTCAGTGAAAAAACCATAGGTTTCACACACGTTATAGTTAGCTGGACATTTCACTCGTAAAAACCAATGAAATTCCCACGTTATAGTTAGTTAAGCTAACTATAACTCGCGCACCCGCAATCCACTGCTGATGACGTCACATATTACATCACTCATGACATGGTCAGTGACATCACTCATGACATCACTGATGACATCTCAAATGACATCACTGATGACATCATCCAGTGAATGTGTATTTGTCTGTAAATTAAATATGTTTTATATATGTATATCTCACGGACGATGGAAGAATAAATGGGTATATAAGTGTCTAAACGGATGATTTGTTTCTGAAAAATTGATTGTATAACTGACTGATTAAGTGTATCTTAGTGAATATATGGCTTAGTGAGCAATGTTTAAATATGTAAATATCTGTATCAGTCTCTCACTTTGTGTATAAGTGGCTGCATGGGTTGGTGAGTAGCTACATGAGTGTCCATATAGGTTATTAGTCGGTTTTTTGAGTATCAGTCTGAGTGTCTGCATGGTTCGGTGGGGGGTATTACGTAGTGCATAGGTGCATGTATGAGTGACTCACTGGTTGTATGTGTTGAAGACAGCATGTGTGCAGGACTGTATGGGTGGATGAGTGTGTGTATGGGTGTGTTAGTGAGTGAATGACTGTTTCAATAGTGTCTTTATGAGTAACTACATATGTTTTAAACTAATATATGTGACTATTGGTGTATATAAGTGACTATATGTGAGAGTGAGAGATTGAAAGAGTTCCTGTATGAATAAGTATGTGTTTCTATAAGTGATTGTTTAAAAGACTAAGTATGTGTAAGTTTCTTTTGAAGTAAGTTTGGTGGTGTGTGTATAACTGTATATGCAAGTAAATGTATGTTTGATTCTATATTAGCATGAGTGACTATTTGTGTCAGTAACTCTATGGATGAGTGGCATTGTGTAGCAGGATGTTTAGGTGTATGAGTACATATGATGAATGAGTACATGTATGAGTGACTGTACAGGACTGTTCGTGAATGTGTGGATGTGTATGTGGATCTTAGAATTACTGAAGAGGTTGTTGTAACTGGTATTGGTATGTCCATTTTTGGGAAAATTTTAGTCTCTATTTTTGAATGTGTGTTTCAAAGGTTATATTAGGGGGAGAGGAGGTCTGCCACTCTGTCACAAGGATGATGTCATCAGTGATGTCATTTGAGATGTCATCAGTGATGTCATGAGTGATGTCACTGACCATGTCATGAGTGATGTAATATGTGACGTCATCAGCAGTGGATTGCGGGTGCGCGAGTTATAGTTAGCTTAACTAACTATAACGTGGGAATTTCATTGTTTTTTTACGAGTGAAATGTCCAGCTAACTATAACGTGTGTGAAACCTATGGTTTTTTCACTGAATTTGCAAGGTTTTTTAAATGCTAATTCCTAACTATAACGTGTGTGAAACCCATGGTTTTTTCACTGAATTTGCAAGGTTTTTTAAATGCTAATTCCTAACTATAACGTGTGTGAAACCAATGGTTTTTTCAGTGAATTTGTATGGTTTTTTAAATGCTAATTCTTACCTATAACATGTGTGATACCCATGGTTTTTTCATTGATTTTGTATGGTTTTTTTAATACTAATTCTTATATTAAACGTGTGTTTTTTTTTTTTTATTTGCAAGGTTTTTACATTTTTTTTTTTACTTTATTTTCTCTTAAAACACTATGCTTAAATTTAAAAAATTCTGCAATATATTATTTTTTCTCATTTTTTTTTTACCAAACAGGTAAGATAGATTAGTATAACATAGTGATTCTTTTTTTCCTTTTTTTTTTTAACGTGCGCGTACGGTAAGCTTACGGTAAGCGTACGGTTTGCGTAATGTACGAAATATTTCTACGCTTTTTGCGTATGGTTACGCAATTTACGTAGCCGTGCGTACTGTGTACGCGGCGCGTAAGCGCATACGCTGCACGCGCACGTTACGCGGAAGTGTTGGGGCGTGCCTGTTATGCGCATGTGCGCGTGTGCGTGTCTTTTATACGCGCATGCGTACTTTTACCGTAAGCGCTCCGTAAGCGCTCCGTAAGCGTAACGTACGCGCACGATGGGTCATGTGATCAAGAAACAAAACTTTTGATTGGTTCAAAGTAGTTTCAGTTCTAGAACTCTCCTACACCACACCCATTCCCCTCATTTCTGCTTGTGATCCCTTAGGAGAAGTAGCTGAGTTGTCTTTGGGATACGATGGCAGACCAGCACTCCTCTTCTGAGAGTGAGGCTAGCAGCACCACCATCAGGCAGAGAAGGAGGAAACAGAAGAGCTCTTTTATATGGGAGTATTTTACTTTTCCTGAGGGCGAGAAAAAAGTAAATGCTGCTTTAGTGACTTGCAAGCTGTGCCAGCGTGTACTTTCTAGAGGTAATCCTAACAAGAAGTATTCCTTCGGGAATCACACTATGTTACGACACCTTGAGGATGTACACCCTAGGACACATGCTCGACATACTAGAGGAAACCCTTCAGTAAGTCGAGCAAGCACATCCACAGCAGCTCAGCCGAGTCCATCTTCGGAAGCTCAGCTGAGCCCTTCATCTGTGGGGGCAGATTCACCTTTTTCTGGTCCTGTGGAAACTAACCATCGGTTTGCGAGGGTTACAATGCGGTGCTCAAATTGCCATGGTCTAATTGTTCGTGGGGAGACCAGTGTTCCCCTAATTAACAACAGAATAGACCAGCACATTTGTCCTACCAGCCAATATTCCCATTCTTCCTTTCCTCTGTCCCTGCATGAACACAACGGCTCTTTTAAGAGCCAACCTTACCTCTCAACTTTTTTTAATTTTTTCTTAAAAACTTATTTTTTTTTTTTTTTACCGTACGCGTACGGTAAGCGTATTTTTTTTTTTTTTTTTTTTAAAACACTAAAAAACAATTACCACATTACAAGGTCTTTGAGGGATTAATAACGAAATACTGAAAATCTGTTTGAGGAGAAGTGGAAGAAAGGGACCATCTAATTTCTGACTTACCTGACCCACCCAACAATTTAATTATCATTTTAAATTTAATTGAAATTGCTTGTAAAAATTGTTTTTTTTTTCGAAAATTTTCTTTCTCAATCTGTAAAAAAAGATAAAAGTATTAATATTTAATAAAACATTATATAATACAGTACACATATTTACATATTTTCCAAAAACAATTTTTTGCCATTTTTTTGCTGTTTTCAGAATATATTGCATCTCACTATAAATCGTGAAAGCAATTGCATTCATCACTTAACAGCGGGCAAAAAAAAATAACAATCTCAAAGATTGTTTTAAAAAAGCCCAGAATCTCTTTTCACTTAAACATAACATTATAGAAAGGCAAAATATTCAAAAAAATATCATCTAATAACAATAACTATTTCTTTAAAATACCATCTGACAATTTTGTTACAGATGCATAATCACAAAAATAATATATCTCAAATAACTCCACAATACATCTGGTTACCTTTCCTTTAGGCCAAATGGTAATTTTAAAATTCTTTTTTGATTAAATTTCCAATGGTAATCCAATAAAATTCCAAAATTTAAATTGTACAGATGTTACCGATTCTCTCTAAAATTTTGGTTTCCAAAAGATTAATTAGTAATTAAATAAGTCCACAATACAATTGGTTACCTTTCCTTTAGGCCAAATGGTAATTTGAAAAATCTTTTTATTTGAAAATTCCAATGGTAATCCAATAAAATGGTAAAATTGTTTTGTACAGATCTTGCCAATTCTCTCTAAAATTTAGGTTTCAGGAAGATTAGATAGGAATTTGCTAAATCAAAAGGCAAACGTTGCTTGAAAATTAATTGGGAATCATTACACAGTGTCCAGCCTTTTTCACATTTAAGATAAACTGTGTAATGTCCTGAAGTTACAGTAGGTCCTTCATGGAAAATTATTGCAACTGTTACAAAAGTTTTTCCTGAAATTGATAATTGCTGTCCTATAAACTTCTTTATTAACGTATCCAATTTTGAACCATCAGCTCTACATCGTTGCATCATTAAAATTACATACTGTCCGTATTCCTTTAAAAATAACGTTGAAAACATGTCAGATTTACACTCACCGCATTCCATGCTATGATTAGCATCTTTAACTAATTTAGCAAAAGTGACTGTTTTACTCTCTGGCAATGATAAATAAATAAACCTTTCAGAATCAACATTAGAGCCACATGTATTGAAACAGTTTTCACAACTATGTTCCCATTTATAAGAGACACCAAACATATTTTCAATTTGTACCCCTTCTTCTTCCAGTACCTGAAGAAAAAACATCAAGAATTCCTGTGCGTCTTGCTGTACATTTTGAGAAAACTGTGTTCGTCCTGAACATACATCTAAAAGTTTTCTAATTTCAGTAGCACTTTCTATTTGAGTTTTATCATTACTCAGCTTTTCAAAAAGGAGACTCAACTCAGAACAGAATCTTTTTCTCTGATTTACTATTATCTGCTCTTGCAAACTTTCCAGATAAAATACAACATTCAGCACTACATTAGCGTAGCAGTTGACACCAGAGCTATTTTCAAAATGACAACCTACAACCTCTTCAACATTTTCCTTTTTCTTTTTGCTTGCAATTACATCACTCCTCTTTTTTTTCTCCTCTCTACATCCTCATTACAGATATTCTCAATTCTCCTTTTTCGAGAAACAACACGTTTCTCCAACACAGGATACTGACCTAAATGAGGAGCATAGGTTCTTCTTAATCTATTATACTCCTTTACACAATTTGCATCAGCACTAACTTTTGAATTATCAAAGTCTATCATAAATAAACCAGATAATGTTTTCACTCGTGACAAAGCAACATAAGCCATACCCTCTTTGAACACAGTTGAACCAATGTTTACCAAAGCACAATCTACAGTCAATCCTTGAGACTTGTGAATAGTTACAGCATATGCTAGAGAAAACGGAAACTGTTTCCTTCGTACATATAAGTCTTTCACAAGCATGAAACGAACTGTACAACGACAAATGTCTATAACTTCTTCTATCTGATCAAATTTTATTTTTAAACATTCAATTCCATCTTTTTTCTGGAAATTAATAAAACCCACAACTCTTCCCATAGCTCCATTCACTAAACCTTTTTCAACATCCAAATTTCTCCTTAAAAATACTCTACAGTTCATGCAAACATATAGATTTTTTTCTAATCCAGCAGTTTTGGAAATGTTCTTCTCTAGTGAATCCAATTTATTTTTCAGTTTGCCTGTTAATGTAATAGTAATTCTTTCATGCTGAATTTTGTCCACTGCTTCCAATTTCCTAATCTCTTCCTTTTCCAATTTCAAAAGTTCCTCATTGAATATTGAGCATTCACGTAGAGTTGGCATTAAGCAGATGACACTTTTCTTTTCTGCAATATTCTTGTATATTTTCTCTGCAACTATTTCTTCCTTTGGGAATAAATTATGTAGCAACCGACTCTGTAATGCTTTCGTGCCAGCTTCAGTGAGTAGTCCAATTCTGATATCTTTCAGAATACTTCCATATTCTTCATCGTTTGCTTGCCTCATATTAGTAGTAAGTTCCTTGTACTCAAAGAAGGACCAAATATTTGCATTACCAATGCTTCCCAATGACTTCTTCTGTCTTCATGTGTCACAGTATTAAACACTGGTTGTCCTTTAACTGGAGTAAGCTGTAGAAGATCCCCAAAAACTATGACATGTTTTCCACCAAATAACACGTCATAGTCTGTCCTTAGAGTTTGCTGTATTCTTAAATGCACAAAAGCAAGCATTAAGTTTGATACCATGCTCACCTCATCAATAATGAGAACTTGCATCTTCTTCAATACTCTTGAAACTTCCAAGCATGCTTCTCCAGTTAGCTTGTGGTATTGTATTTTGTTCTCATGCTCCACTGGTAACATTAGCAAACGATGTAAGGTGATTCCTTTTATGTTATATGCTGCTAACCCAGTTGGAGCAGTAACCACAAAAGACAAAGTTGAATCCGTTTTTTGCTGTAGGTAGCTTCTGATGACTTTTATTAAGAAACTTTTCCCAGTTCCAGCTTGTCCGCTTACATACATCCTGATTGGTTGAAATGATGTGCATGAGCACTCTTTTTTTTCATGTAGTAATCCGTGATCAATTTTGTTTCTGATCTCTTCATAAATTTGTTGCTGCTCTTCATTCAGTTGTCTTTCCAAATTTGGTAAGTCTATAAATTCTTCTTGAGCTTGATTCATAGCCGTTTCCACTTCAGTCATAGCTATTGCAGCTTCATTTTCAACGATTGGTTGTCCTAGGGGATCTTGACTGAGTGTTCCAGAACTTTGGCTGTCTTGAGAACTGTCTCTAGCTACTTCAGCTGCAATTGTAGTTTCCTGTTCAATTTCTTCATTTAACATTTGCACATAATTTGTGAAAGTACTGCATTCTATGCTGTCTTTGCAAGCATTAAAGGAATCTTCATAGCTTTGAAATTCTCCCAGTAGTTCGTCCTCTGAACGCCATGGTTTAAACAGCTGTAAAAGAGCCAAGTAGTAAAATTCCTTTTTGTCAGTAGTTTCGCAACTGAGCTTCCTGTGATTAATCAAACTTCCTTTTGTTTGCTTCACCAAACATCCTTCCTCACCAATGACTTTATATTTTCCATTGTTGATGTCTTCTGTGGCTTTCCGTGAAAAAATGTAGTTCTGCAGCACTTCATAGAGACACATGTTCTCTAGATGAAGACTTCTCTTTGGGTAATATGTGCCCAACATGTTTGATTTCAAAATATCTGTACTTTCTGGGTCATTCTCGGCCAAATATTCAATTTCTCCAACAGATTTCAGTACCCGATTTCTCATTGCTGCAAGGCCTAAACTTGCCCAAATTATTCTTCTTGATTTCGAGTAGAGACTTGCAGAAGATAACCTATCTGAACATTCGTAGGATCCAATTTCTCGATGCGATAACATCTTTAAACTGAAACTGTACAGCTTCTTACTGACAGTCTTCTCGTGAGAAATCTCTTCCCACATTTCTTTCAATTCAGTTTTTTCTGATTTAGTAATGTAAGACGTTACATATCGAGCAACAGCAATGGAATTGTCAGCTACATACTGAATATCCATGTTAGCATTCCACATGGATAAAATGACTGGGTTGTAGTCATTTATATTTTTTGATTCTTCTTTTCTTTTTAGGTTGTAGGTATTCTTAGGTGATTTTCTTGTAATAGTATGTCTCACAGCTGACATAAAACTGTTTACTCTTCCTTTTGAAAGAACAGGTCTAGGAAATCCAAATCGACATTTAGGTGCCGATCACGATCCGGTAAAAAATGTCCCCGTGCGACTCGTATCGGGTCTTTTTACCGTACGAATCGTACAAGTGCCGTACGAACTGGCAATCACGATTCGCATGGTAAAAAGTCCATACGAACCGCACTGGGAATCATTCCCCACACGTCCTCGGGTCGGAAAATGTGTCCGACACGTCCTCGGACGATTTACCTTACAAACGTGAAAAGCCAAGTCCGACCGAGGAATCACGATCCATCCCGTGCGTCCGAGCGTACAACCGTATGGAAAAAACACCGTCCGCACCGAACTCCTATAGCAACCATGGAGACATGTGCCCGCATACGCGCCCAACACTCCCCCCAGCCCCCGTACATCCGACACGTACCCCCCGTGTATGTATACCCCCACCCGTCTAGGTACACCCCAGTACGTTCAAGTCGTACCCCCACCCCAGTACGTGTCGTACCACCGTCTATGTACACCCCAGTACGTTCGAGCTCCACCCCCACCCCAGTACGTGTCATACCCCCCGTGTACCTACACCCCAGTACGTTCCAGTCCTACCCCCACCCCAGTACGTGTCAAACCACCGTCCATGTACACCCCAGTACGTTCCAGACGTACCCCCACCCCAGTACGTGTCGTACCACCGTGAAGCTACACCCCAGTACGTTCCAGTCGTACCCCCACCCCAGTACGTGTCGTACCACCGTGAACCTACACCCCAGTACGTTCGAGCCCCACCCCCACCCCAGTACGTGTCATACACCCCGTGTACCTACACCCCAGTACGTTCCAGTCGTACCTCCACCCCAGTACGTGTCGTACCACCGTGAACCTACACCCCAGTACGTTCCAGTCGTACCCCCACCCCAGTACGTGTCGTACCACCGTGAACCTACACCCCAGTACGTTCGAGCCCCACCCCCACCCCAGTACGTGTCATACCCCCCGTGTACCTACACCCCAGTACGTTCCAGTCGTACCCCCACCCCAGTACGTGTCATACCCCCGTGTACCTACACCCCAGTACGTTCCAGTCGTACCTCCACCCCAGTACGTGTCGTACCACCGTGAACCTACACCCCAGTACGTTCCAGTCGTACCCCCACACCAGTACGTGTCGTACCACCGTGAACCTACACCCCAGTACGTTCGAGCCCCACCCCCACCCCAGTACGTGTCATACCCCCCGTGTACCTACACCCCAGTACGTTCCAGTCGTACCCCCACCCCAGTACGTGTCATACCCCCGTGTACCTACACCCCAGTACGTTCCAGACGTACCCCCACCCCAGTACGTGTCGTACCACCGTGAACCTACACCCCAGTACGTTCGAGCCCCACCCCCACCCCAGTACGTGTCATACACCCCGTGTACCTACACCCCAGTACGTTCCAGTCGTACCTCCACCCCAGTACGTGTCGTACCACCGTGAACCTACACCCCAGTACGTTCCAGTCGTACCCCCACCCCAGTACGTGTCGTACCACCGTGAACCTACACCCCAGTACGTTCGAGCCCCACCCCCACCCCAGTACGTGTCATACCCCCCGTGTACCTACACCCCAGTACGTTCCAGTCGTACCCCCACCCCAGTACGTGTCATACCCCCTGTGTACCTACACCCCAGTACGTTCCAGTCGTACCTCCACCCCAGTACGTGTCGTACCACCGTGAACCTACACCCCAGTACGTTCCAGTCGTACCCCCACCCCAGTACGTGTCGTACCACCGTGAACCTACACCCCAGTACGTTCGAGCCCCACCCCCACCCCAGTACGTGTCATACCCCCGTGTACCTACACCCCAGTACGTTCCAGTCGTACCCCCACCCCAGTACGTGTCATACACCCCGTGTACCTACACCCCAGTACGTTCCAGTCGTACCTCCACCCCAGTACGTGTCGTACCACCGTGAACCTACACCCCAGTATGTTCCAGTTGTACCCCCACCCCAGTACGTGTCGTACCACCGTGAACCTACACCCCAGTACGTTCGAGCCCCACCCCCACCCCAGTACGTGTCATACCCCCCGTGTACCTACACCCCAGTACGTTCCAGTCGTACCCCCACCCCAGTACGTGTCATACCCCCCGTGTACCTACACCCCAGTACGTTCCAGTCGTACCTCCACCCCAGTACGTGTCGTACCACCGTGAACCTACACCCCAGTACGTTCCAGTCGTACCCCCACCCCAGTACGTGTCGTACCACCGTGAACCTACACCCCAGTACGTTCGAGCCCCACCCCCACCCCAGTACGTGTCATACCCCCCGTGTACCTACACCCCAGTACGTTCCAGTCGTACCCCCACCCCAGTACGTGTCATACCCCCCGTGTACCTACACCCCAGTATGTTCCAGTCGTACCTCCACCCCAGTACGTGTCGTACCACCGTGAACCTACACCCCAGTACGTTCCAGTCGTACCCCCACCCCAGTACGTGTCGTACCACCGTGAACCTACACCCCAGTACGTTCGAGCCCCACCCCCACCCCAGTACGTGTCATACCCCCCGTGTACCTACACCCCAGTACGTTCCAGTCGTACCCCCACCCCAGTACGTGTCATAGCCCCCGTGTACCTACACCCCAGTACGTTCCAGTCGTACCCCCACCCCAGTACGTGTCGTACCACCGTGAACCCACACCCCAGTACGTTCGAGTCCTACCCCCACCCCTGTACGTGTCGAACCACCGTGTATGTACATCCCAGTACGTTCGAGTCCTACCCCCAACACAACCTCCTAACTACGGAGCGCACCCCAGGCCCCAACATCACAACCGCATGTACGAGTCGTACCAAGCCACACACAAGGACAGCACCGTACAACCAAATGGCCCATGTACACACCGTACACACGCTCAAAACGCACGGACACAACCAGGACAAAACAAAACAACACAACAATAGACCATTCGAATGGCACAAAGCCACTAAACATGGCCAAAAAACAACAAAACAACACCTTCACTGACCTGCAACTGCCAAAAACAAACAGAGGCCCAATACACCACCACTCCTTATAACCAACCCACCCACAATTCAAACACAGCCACACCCACCAATGGACCAATAAAAAGGGCCCACACACACAAACCATGAGCCTTTGCAACAGACCCACTGCTGCCAGACCCCACAGACAACCCACAGCACCAGACCTCAACCTTTACTACACCTTACACTTGCACACCTTCACACAACCACCTTCACAAACACACCCTCATCACATTCACACACACACGCACCTGCACAACCACACCCACACACCCACAACCATCCACACACCACCCCCACCATCCACACACCCCCCACCATCCACACCCCTCATCATGCCCACTACCAAGAATCCAAAGTTCAGTAACCGAGAGTTGGAGGTTCTTGTTGATCAAATCCTCAGAGTCGAGCCACAGATCTTTGGAACATTGGTCAGAAACACCAGCCAGGCAGCAAAAACAGCCATGTGGCAGACCATCGTCGATGCTGTGAATGCTGTTGCGGACACCAGACGGACCAGGCAGGAATGCCAGAACAGGTGGTACGATCTGCGGAGGAGGGTCCGAGCCAAGAGGCAGGATGAACACGACCAGGCCAACGCCACCGGAGGAGGGCCCTCCCGCAGACCCGTACACTACCATCCCTGGGAGGAGAGGGTGATGGCCATACTGCCGGTGGAGGCAGTCGAAGGATTAGAAGGACTCCGAGACCCGGGTGAGTACACAAACAACGCACCTCACATGGGGGGAACGGCATCCACAACCAACATCACTAACAGGCACGCAACCACCACAAGCCATCGCATGACTCAACCACACTCCATGAGCACGCACATGCCACTGCTGCCACCATGCCCCATGCACCCACCTGGACAATGTCAAGTCACAGGCCACAGAAGACAACAACACATGACACGGTAACCCGGATGGCGGGAGGCTGGGCCCAAAAAAGCACATAGTGCAACTCAGAAGCAGACAACAATTCACTCTACCCATATGGCCTAGGTCACAGCCAGACAAACACTGTGTCCCAACACAGGAATGACTTGCCAGCAAATGGCGGACGCCTTGCATCAACACATGGGGGTGAAGGCACTGTTTTGCACATTACAGCAGCTAATGAACAGCCAACATTGTGAAAGAGTGGCAGCACACACCACCACAGCAGCAGCGCACAGACACACATCACACCCAATGGGTGCCTGGAGATCAGAAACAAACTCACATCAACAAGCCAAGGGCCACTCAAAGATCTGCTAACAGTGTGTGCCCAGGAAGCAGGGCCGAGGTGACAGAGGGTGACACACGGAGGGAGGGAGAGGGGGACAGAGAGGGAGGGAGAGGGGGACAGAGAGGGAGGGAGAGGGGGACAGAGATGGAGGGAGAGGGGGACAGAGAGGGAGGGAGAGGGGGACAGAGAGGGAGGGAGAGGGGGACAGAGAGGGAGGTAGAGGGGGACAGAGATGGAGGGAGAGGGGGACAGAGAGGGAGGGAGACGGACAGAGGGAGGAGGCTGACACACAGAGGGAGGGAGAGGGGGACACAGAGGGAGCAAGACACAGGGAGAGCTAATCAGCCGTGTTGCGTGTGTGAATGTCTGCTCGTCAGCAGGTAGACTGCGTGCATGTAGACAAGGGTGGCCAGTGCCAGAACCCCCCCTCTTCACCATGGCAAAACACAGGGCCATGTCACAACCTGTACACGGTAACAAGGACAGCTACCTGGATCATATAAGTGTGTGGATCCCCTCCATGTGCGCATGTACAGTGCTACACGGAAGGCGCCAATGCATGGCTCGCCACACCTGCCCACTCCACTGCTGACTGCAGTCACACTTGACGCAGCAAGTAAGACTGTGCCACACATAGTTAAAGGGGCCAAAGTGGTGCCCAAGGGACACAGCCATGCACAAGTGCACTTTGAGTGGAATGCAAGACAGATCCTAATTCCAAGAGGAAATGTGCCAACTTTGGAAATGATGAAACATGGATGTTGCATGGACCAAAATTAACATTGTCTCTCTCACACACAGGTCAACGTCGTGGTGCACCCCCCAACACTGGGGGGGAACACTCACAGGACCCGGATCTGCAGGAGCCCGATCCCACCGGCAGCGACCACTCTCACCACTCTGCGGACGACCCCGACCGACCTGGCCCCTCTGGTGTCCAACCACCTGCAGCACCTGCGTCAGGTACAACTGTGCCAACCACCACCCCCACTCCTGCCACATCCCAGGAGACAACCAGGATCCCTGCCCCAACACCACAATGCAGCCAGGCTCGCCAGGAGGGACACGGTGTCCCGGGCACCCAGGAGGAGGCAGGCGACAACGCCAATGCCACCCCTCAGGGGTCCCGGAGACCCCATGTGCCCACAAGTGCAGGCCAGGCGCAAGTGGGCAGGGGTGGTGGGAGTGGAGGACGGCGGAGGCGCGAGCCTGACCAGTTGGCTGGGGATCCGGTATTTTCCCATGTCCGTAACATCCTGGACTCATACCGGCAGGACACCACGGGCATGGCCCAGGTTGTGTCCGTCCTCGAGGGGATCAAGGCCCAGCAGGCCCAGCAACATGCGGAGCTAATTGCCTGTCTACTGGTACACCAACGGAGGATGGAGGACAGACAGGCTGAGCAAGTGACGGCATTCCAGGGGATTCACGCTACACTCCGTCGGATGGCCGACACCATGGCCGACCCTCCCTGTGCCAGAAGGCGGAGAACATCACCACCCACAGGGAGGGATCAGGAGGAGGAGGAGGAAACATCCGACGGAGCATCCCAGACGTCGTCACGGCCTGCTGGTGAGGTTCCCCGCAGGAGGCCGGGTCGTCCACGGAAAGGACCGTGAGGGTGGCTGCTACATTACCATCTCCCAGGACACCTGGCCTGGCACCTGGCCCACTGGAGCAACAGCATCACAGCATCAAGAGACATTCTCTGCCACATGGCCCTGCTGGTCACTGGCTGACCAATGTTGACAAAGACTGTGGCATGGACTCTGAGGATTTCCAATGGCAAGGACACCAACTCCCCTACTGAACTTTGGATTCCCTAATCCCGGAAAGCCCCTCACTTTGCCCCCCCCCCCCCAATAATAAATCACACTATGAAGAGTAGATGCCTGCTGGTAGCATTATTACCTAACATGTGTCTTGTAAAGTCTAAACATGCCTGAGTCATCTTTTCTCTTCAACCATCCACACCCTGGGGCCTGAGTCTGGCACAGGACACATGGGTCACAGTTTATTAGGCAAGACAGACATGGAGCACCATACACACCCGTGATGGGCACAACCAGCTGAGGGGGTGGCCGAACAACCGTGCTGACACACACATTGAGTACACCAACAGTCATGCGCGGAGGTCAGGGATCCAGTCCAGTGTCCTGGGTGGCACCCAGGTATGTGTAGACAGGTGGCATAACCATGTCCTGCAAGCTTGACTCCGGTGGATGCAGAGAATGGGGGCCTGGCCAACGTTGGATGCATGGGGATGGCACATGTCACAATACCCACGCAGTCATGGACATCATGCCCAATACACAGTCTCAGCCCACACACACAGCTTGCATCTTGCGACTCGACACATTGACACATAGCCACAATCAGGGAATACCATGCCAGACATGCAGGATGCACCGTGCCAACACACCAGCATTGACTGAGAAGAGGCACCTTGGAGGCATAGGGACACCTTTATTAGTCATGTATTCGGGTTTGCAGAGGCAACTCGAAGTACAGATGAACACATCATGTGGAGTGACATGTGGGTCCAACACTGGCACCCCCCTTCTGCAGCACAAATGCGTGATAGCCATGGTACTGGCACACAAGCGTCGGCTAACAGCTAAATACCCACAGCTGCACACGGAGAGCCTGCCATACACCATAGATCCGCTGATGTGGAAGTCCCACACCATGTCAAGCCAATGCTAACCGTATGTGTCCGAGGGCAGTGTCACACACATTGATGCCATCATCACAATCCACTATCCCATCACTGATGACTGTCAACAAGTCAGACCATCTATTCAGGTGTACACAGCTGCATGTCGTGTCCCATGGTGATGCTACATGGCTGCAGAGGAACCAAACATCGACAGGGGCAGTGTGCATACATCGTGAACAACTGCCAAACCCAATACACCCCTGATGCATCCCTTACCCCATGGAGACTTCCAAACGTGTCCGTGCCTGTAACGCTGAGTCAGCCCACGATGTCATGTCCATGAGGAATAGCAGTGCCACAACAATGCAACCAGCAAACGGCATGCGCAGGTACCTGGGGAAGATAGACACACAAGAAGTCAGCCACAAAAAGCACAGCCACTTGCATGTGCATTTACTCGACACATGTATGGATGACAACATGCCAGGTCACAATTATGACTGGGGAAATACTACCATCACTGCCACCATCACTCCAGTGACACACCCACACACACCTCTGACCCACGTGCCATACATGCAGGTGGAGACACACATCACAACGCATGCCACACGGGGACCAATGCGTGCACACTCAGACACTGGTACTCACCACTAAGCAAAGAAGTCGCGTATGAGCCGAGTCCGGATGTCCTCTTGCGGCTCCACATCCTCCACATCACTAGCCCCATTGCCAAGCCCTTCGTCCTCCACGGGTGGATGGTCCTCGTCATGTTGATTCAGGATGAGTGGCACAGCTCTTTCAACTGCCATGTTGTGCAGCATGCAGCAGACCATGAAGATCTTGCAGACCTTCGCCGGGGCATATGGGAGTGCGCCGCCCGTCTTGTGGAGGCACCTGAATCGGCTCTTCAGCATGCCAAACGTCCTCTCTATCACTCGCCTTGTCCGGCCATGGGCGGTGTTGTAGCGGAGCTGGGCCGGCGTGATGGGGTTGCGGAGAGGTGTCAGCAGCCAAGGCATGTTGGGATAGCCAGCGTCCCCTACATGGGAAGCACATGGACATCGTTAGAACTGGTGAAGCGGTCGTGCTGGTCGGCTATACAGAATACAGGACAGACAGACTGTACCCACCAACAACACATGCCCGTTCGTTGCGCAGCTGCATCATCATATCAGGCATCCCGCTACGCCTCATGATGTAGGCATCGTGTGCTGATCCTGGGAAACGAGCACAGACATGTGAAATCACCATATTGGACAGACACACCACAAGGGCATTGATGGAGTGGTAGTGCTTCCGATTGCGGTACGCCACCTCCCGTGCGTGTGGTGGTACCAAACCTACATGTGTCCCATCTATGGACCCAATGACATGGGGCATCCCTCCCAGGGCATAGAATCCACGCTTGACCTCAGTCATCTGTTCAGGGGTTGGGAACTTGATGAAGTCATCCAGGTGAATCAACATGGCCTCCAAGAAATCATGCAGCACACCGCTGAACATGCTCTGGGACATGCCACCAACATGAGCTATGGTATTTTGGAAGGTACCCGTGGCAAGAAAATGTAGGGCAGCCATTACCTTCAGCTGGGGTGTCAGTGCCGTAGGATACCTGTGCTGCGGTTGCAGGTGTGGTGCCAGTCTCGCCGTCAGCTCCAGGATCAACGGTTGGGTGAAGCGGTAGAGCCGGATCCTGTCATTCTCCTGCATGGCGCCAAGTCTGGAATTCTTCGGGCAAGAGGCGGCGCTCTGCAGTAATTTGGGAGTGACAAGGAAGAGTGAGTGCACTACGACAACAACTCATGTCTACTGAGCACATGTAAATCTGGCAATACACACATGCTACATAGGGAGTGAGGTATGTGCTACATGCCCAGGACACGTATGGATGCAAGGTGACACTCCTTCCAAGACCCAGCTACACACGGAGATAGAGAACCTCCCCATGCCACGCCATGGGAATAGCTGTGTCCCAGTGCAAGTGAACAGCCCGACGGAAGACAGGAGTGACATACACCCACACATCAGCAGAAGTGGGATGCCGATTGCAGAGACTGGTTGCGGAACACCGGAGCCACAGGTCACATGACATTACACTAGGCCTGCCCACACACCTTGCCATGAAGGTGCACATGTCATGACTCACCACACATTCCTTGTGAGGATGCTGACATGGCCTTGTCACGCTACTCCGTGTCCCATGCATACATGTGCACCTCACATCCGATAACACATGTGGCATGGTGTGCGGGACAGTGTGCAATGACAATCTACACACAGACACATGTTGGTTGCTGCAACGGCTGCAGCTTTTGAGGGTGCTACAACATCAACCTGATGGAAATCCCGGACACATGAATGACATAGTCACATTGTGCACTGTGGGTAGTGACAAGTCATGTGTCATGACCCCTGTACCGGGCATCATGGGACACTTCCGTGTGTTGGTGTCCGTGCCATGCCAGTGACGCTCACCCCAAGTGCGTAGTCCGACATGCACACATGTCAAAGGAGTCAAGGGCATGCCTGGCACACATTGCACCGTCACACAGTACACCTATACACATCTCATCATACATCTGGTGCCTTCTCCACTCAGGAGGCATGTTCCACATCACAGCCTGTCACACCTGTGCCCCACACATGTAGTAATGCACAGACGATGCCTTGATGTCCATTCCTGGACAAGTATGTCCATCCATGGACAAGTATGTCCATCCATGGACAAGTATGTCCATCCATGGACAAGTATGTCCATCCATGGACAAGTATGTCCGCCCTATTCCTACCTGTGTGTCGCCTATCACCACTGTGATGTGTAAAAACCGCCGTACTGCTGCTAAGAGGGCCTGTGTATGTTCCCAAATCACTGTGGGAGTGCTGCCGTATGTGTACCCATCGTGATGGCGAGCGTACAGGCATTTGTACGGTCCGTACCACTACGAGTACGCATACGCGTGCAGACCCATAGTGATAGTGAGCGTAGATGCGTGTGTACGGTCCGTACCACTACGGGTACGCATACGCGTGCAGACCCATAGTGATAGGGCCGTACACACGCATCTACGCTCACTATCACTATGGGTCAGCACGCGTATGCGTACTCGTAGTGGTACGGACCGTACACACGCATCTACGCTCACTATCACTATGGGTCAGCACGCGTATGCGTACTCGTAGTGGTACGGACCGTACACACGCATCTACGCTCACTATCACTATGGGTCTGCACGCGTATGCGTACCCGTAGTGGTACGGACCGTACACACGCATCTACGCTCACTATCACTATGGGTCAGCACGCGTATGCGTACCCGTAGTGGTACGGACCGTACACACGCATCTACGCTCACTATCACTATGGGTCTGCACGCGTATGCGTACAAGTAGTGGTACGGACCGTACACACGCATCTACGCTCACTATCACTATGGGTCTGCACGCGTATGCGTACCCGTAGTGGTACGGACCGTACACACGCATCTACGCTCACTATCACTATGGGTCAGCACGCGTATGCGTAACCGTAGTGGTACGGACCGTACACACGCATCTACGCTCACTATCACTATGGGTCTGCACGCGTATGCGTACTCGTAGTAATAGTGAGCGTACATGCGAGTGTACGGCCCGTACCACTACTTGTACGCATACGCGTGCAGACCCATAGTGATAGTGAACGTAGGCATGCATGTACGGGCCGTTGCCATGCATTTGGGGTGCCCTAGGGCCCCGAAACGCACCGTACCTGTGTGTGATGCTCCAAATTACATAGGGGACAAGTATTAAGGCCTACATGCATGCTGGTTGTCATGGAGACCAAGTTCAAATTTCGAAATTGTTCTGGAAGGTGCACAGCATAAGTCAGTTGGAATTATTCTACTTTGTTGCAATGTGTTTGTGGGGCTGACATCATGCAGGAGAATGAAACCGATAGAGAACCCACAGACTGCTAGGTTTGAAGGGATTGGTGGAAACATAGGATGCAAATGTGAGTGACCAATCACTCTGTACTCCTGTGCATGAGACTGGGCAGAAGGGCACATATAAGGCAGCCAGGTCCCATGAGGGAGTACTTGCCTGCACATCTTTGCATTCGTCGACCCAGCTGCTGCTACTGATTCCCTGGAACCATGTCAAGGGCTGTGGAGAGGACACAGCCATTCACCCTGGAGGAGAACATGGCTCTGCTGGATGTGATCCTCCCACAGTACTCCATGCTGTATGGGCGACCAGGGTATCAGGTGAGTGCATAGGCCACTGCCACAGACTGTCCCTATGTTGTGACTGTGACTTCTGCCATTGTGTCCAGGTGTAACACACATGCCATGTACTGTCGGGGGGGTCCCAGGGGGGGGGTGCCTGATGTCTCACAGCAGTGCCCTGAGACAGGAGGGGTGGGGGCCTAGCACTCACAGCAGTGCCCTGAGCCAGGAGGGGTGGGGGCCTATCACTCACAGCAGTGCCCTGAGACAGGAGGGGTGGGGGCCTAGCACTCACAGCAGTGCCCTGAGACAGGAGGGGTGGGGGCCTAGCACTCACAGCAGTGCCCTGAGCCAGGAGGGGTGTGTGCAGAGTCCTCCCAGCAGTGCCCTGAGACAGGAGGGGTGGGGGCCTATCACTCACAGCAGTGCCCTGAGACAGGAGGGGTGGGGGCCTCTCACTCACAGCAGTGCCCTGAGACAGGAGGGGTGGGGGCCTATCACTCACAGCAGTGCCCTGAGACAGGAGGGGTGGGTGTGATGCACAGTGTGAGCCTTGATCATTGATTGTGACATTGCCATCATTCCACCTGTGTACCCACTGTGGCACGTACTGCTTTTTCCCTCACCAGGGGATGATGTCCCTATGACAAAGGTGCAATGCGTTGGCTGCATGACATGCCTTGTTGTAACCAGCTAATTTGTACCCATATGTCTCTCTGTGACATGTGGCTGGTGTATTGATGTGGTGTCACTTGTTCCTCCTCACAGGTAGGCGCCACTGCCAAGGAGCAGATCTGGCTGACCGCCGTCAGTGCCGTGAGGGGTGTGGATGGTCGGAGGCGGAGCCTGCCCCAGGTGAGGAAACGCTGGCAGGATATCCGGTGCTGGACGCGGAGGATTGCACGGCTCCTGCTGGGGGGCTCACCTGAGAGCCACAAGAACCGCGGCGGCCGCCGTCTGAGCCACCTCCACAGGCGTGTGCTGCCGGTGGTCTTTCCAGACCTGGAGAGGCGCTTACAGGCGATGCAGCAGCCGGAAGGGGGTAGGTACATGTGTGTTTGTTGTGTGTCACCGGCATTTGTAAGGGCACAGTAGCATGAATTCACTGGCAGGGTTTAAAGGTGCTGTGCAGATCCTGTTTGCCCCAGTATAGCGCTGCGCCCCTGCCACCCTTCCCCTCCTTGCAATGTGTTCCCTGGTCTGTGTGTAGTCACTCCTTCACAAGGTAATGTAGGCTGGCGCTTTGTCCACGAGAACAATGACTGTAGCATCATGTGTGGGGGTGGTGTGTAACAGGTTGTGGGACCTTGCCTGTGCACTGTCAAGTTCACTGCATGTGGGTTCCATGTCAGTTGGCACTGATGCTGACTCCAGACATGGGAGTTGGTCTCTCTTGTGTCATGCCTTACAGCGCGCATGTCCTATGTAGTGGCCTGTGACATGATGTGCATGAGTGTGCGATACACATAGTGCAGGGATGGTGACGTGTGTTGCAGTCATTACCATTCAGTAGCATGTAGTTGCGTGCCCACTACTGTCCCCTGGGGCACCTTTTCCTCAGTGGTGTATGTGTCATCATAAACGTGGACAATCTCAGTGTCTACAGCGTAGGTTGTGCTCTGTGCCATTGTCCCCTGTCACCATGTATATAGACGTGCTATTTTGTACAGGTGTCCACTGTGCAGCCTGACCTGATTGTCCTTCTTCATACTCACAGTTGCCAGTGCCTGTGTGTCTTGTTATACTCATCTGAGGATGGGCACTGGTACCTCATTATTTGTACAGGCGCACCTTGGCTGTTTGGCGTCCAATCTTGCTTTTTGCCTGCCCCTGTGTGTATCACCCAGACTATGAGATGTTGGTGCCACCTGTGTCTCAACCATTTGCCTCGTGTAGGGTCTTGTTGGGGCGGGCAATGCCTATGTGTCAAATCCTGATTTCTACTTGCTGGGTCTGGGCAGTGTGTGATGTTTCTGGACACACACGCAATGTGCAGTGACCGAGTCATGTTGGGCATGTTTTCAGCATTACCTATGCAGCATGTGTCTCAAGTTCATGGAAATGGTCCCTGGTCATCGGTATTTTCGCCAACGCTGTGTGGTGCAGATGCAGTGCTGGATTGTCCCCAGGGCCTGGGTGCTATGTCAGACTCCGTTTCCTGTGTTTAGCTATTGTCTCATGCTCTCCATGGTATTTCAGTGGCATGGTGGCTCAACCAACTGTGTGTTTCATGCCCTACATCGGTACCTTGTTTAGTAGATGTTAGGGATCTTCCTTTTCAGGCTATGCAGTGTTACCTATGTCGATTGGACTCATGTGACTGATGTGTACAGCTGTCTGATTAATTTCTGTCTCTCCACCCTGCCCACAGCATCGTCGGGGGACACAGAGGGAGACATGGACACAGGCAAGGCGGAGGGACCGAGCACCAGTGCCAGCCGTGACATCGGGGCGGGCACATCGAGTGGGACAGAGGTGGAGGATAGTGCGGCCGAGGACCTGTCGACTGGCACGTCAGAATACGAAGCTGACAGGTCCGAGGAGGATGTCTCCGAGTGGGCGGTGGCTGCACCAGCAGCTGACAGCGGAACAACACCTCGCACCGCCCCCTCAGTTCCCACCAGCCGCCTCCCACTTGCTCGTGTCCCTTCCCAGCGTGCCCGGTCACAGCATGTCTCCTTCCTGCCAGGCACCGCACCCCCTGCCCCTGTCTCCACTGCTGCCGCCAATGCAGAGTCTGTGGACATCCAGCGGCAACTGCAGGTTGGTCAGGCTGCGATCCTTAATGTCCTCCATGCCCACGGAAAAACCCTCACCAACATCGAGGCTTTCTTGGAGGGCATTCATTCATCGCAGGCTGACCAACGCAACTTGCTGAGGTCCATAGACTCCACACTGACTGCAGCAGTGGGTCTCCTGCAGCGCGACCTCCCCCCACCTACCCCTGCCCCATCCACACTTCCCACTCCCATGCCTGTCCCACGTACACCCAGACGTCGGCATGCACCCACATCAACGGACACGGGCACCACACCAGCAGGGAAGGTCCACCGCACTCCTCCTGACGCGCACACACAGGGTGAGGTAGGCACACCCACTGGGTCGGGGGGCAAACGTGTGACACGCAGCCATAGTGGGAGTCCGCATTCCACCCAGTCCACTCCCTCCAAATCCCCTCCCCTCAGCTCTCCTGGCCACATCTCTCCCAAGGACTCCTTCATGGCCGCTCTGTCCCTGAGCCCCACAGTTACACCACCACGCAAGCGGTCAAGGAGGTCCCCGGTCAGGGTGGTTGAGTCTCCCCCCCTGTCTCCACCCTCCCCCGGTGGCGCTGCGACCCATCCCTCTGACCCCCCCCCCCTCCTTGGGGCCTGAGGTCCCTTCGGGTGCAGGGGACTCCCTGGAGGACCTTGCAAAGGTGTGTAGTGCCATCCTGGCCTCCGCCTTTGGCACTGACCCACCCCCTGTGGTGGAGTCCTCCATCCCTGCACCCACAACGCCGCCCCTTTGCCCTGATGTCCCTGCGGTGCCTGTTGCTTCCCCCCCCCCCCCCCTGATGCCCTCACCAGTGTGGAAGACGATGCCATTTGACTGTGCAGGCAAGGTAGGGGACACGCATCCCACTGTGTCCCCCATCCAGCTGAGAATCATTGACTGCCCTATGGGCTTTGTGAAGATTGAACTGCCTGCGATCCACGGACATTGTGCTCATGCTGAATAAAGCTTAATTTTGTTTTCATTATCACACTACTGCTATGCTGGTATTGGTGTTGGTGGGGCTGCTACATGGTTTTGGGTGGTGTGTAAGGGTTTGGGTGTGTGGGATATGTAGTAGTGTACTGCTCATTGGTGGGACCCTGGGATCTGTGTGCCATCACGAGGTGTTGGCTATTTTTCTTTGTTCATGTAAGCAGTTACTGCATGGTGCACTTGTCCCAGGGTGTATTCCTTCCTCTGTGTACCCAGCTTTCTTCCCTGCAGGGTGTTCCCAATGTTTAGCGCAGAGCTGTGTCTACATGAGCTGTGTGTGTGACGGAGCCCTTCTACTTTGGCCATGCATGCAGGGCCATGTCTCCACCTGCAACAATCGTGGCATCCTTGGTGATCACTGTACTTGTGTGTGGAGTCTGTTGACATGAGTTCATGGGGACATGTTCCCTTGTAGCCAGTATGCATGTGGATAATTCTGGCCTCACACACATGTGTTACACCCCTCCTGTCTCAGGGCACTGCTGGGAGTGATAGGCACCACCCCTCCTGTCTCAGGGCACTGCTGGGAGGACTCTGCACACACCCCTCCTGGCTCAGGGCACTGCTGTTAGTGATAGGCACCCACCCCTCCTGTCTCAGGGCACTGCTGGGAGGACTCTGCACACACCCCTCCTGTCTCAGGGCACTGCTGGGAGGACTCCACACCCACCCCTCCTGTCTCAGGGCACTGCTGGGAGGACTCCACACCCACCCCTCCTGTCTCAGGGCACTGCTGGGAGGACTCTGCACACACCCCTCCTGGCTCAGGGCACTGCTGGGAGGACTCCACACCCACCCCTCCTGTCTCAGGGCACTGCTGGGAGGACTCCACACCCACCCCTCCTGTCTCAGGGCACTGCTGGGAGTGATAGGCACCCACCCCTCCTGTCTCAGGGCACTGCTGGGAGGACTCCACACCCACCCCTCCTGTCTCAGGGCACTGCTGGGAGGACTCCACACCCACCCCTCCTGTCTCAGGGCACTGTTGGGAGGACTCCACACCCACCCCTCCTGTCTCAGGGCACTGCTGGGAGGACTCTGCACACACCCCTCCTGGCTCAGGGCACTGCTGTTAGTGATAGGCACCCACCCCTCCTGTCTCAGGGCACTGCTGGGAGGACTCTGCACACACCCCTCCTGGCTCAGGGCACTGCTGTTAGTGATAGGCACCCACCCCTCCTGTCTCAGGGCACTGCTGGGAGTGATAGGCACCCACCCCTCCTGTCTCAGGGCACTGCTGGGAGGACTCCACACCCACCCCTCCTGTCTCAGGGCACTGCTGGGAGTGATAGGCACCCACCCCTCCTGTCTCAGGGCACTGCTGGGAGGACTCTGCACACACCCCTCCTGGCTCAGGGCACTGCTGTTAGTGATAGGCACCCACCCCTCCTGTCTCAGGGCACTGCTGGGAGGACTCTGCACACACCCCTCCTGTCTCAGGGCACTGCTGGGAGGACTCCACACCCACCCCTCCTGTCTCAGGGCACTGCTGGGTGGACTCTGCACACACACCTCCGATTTCAGGATATGTACGCTTGGAACATACACGGTGGGGGTACGCTCAATGCATTCGAGGTGAGGGTACGAGTCTACTTACACTGGTGTGGTGGGGGTATGCTCCATGCATACGCGGGTGAGGGTACGGGTCGTACTTACACTGTTGGGGTGTGGGGTACGCTCCTTGCATACGCGGGTGAGGGTATGGGTCGTACTTACACTGTTGGGCTGGGGGGTACGCTCCTTGCATACGCGGGTGGGGGTACGGGTCGTACTTACACTGTTGGGGTGGGGGTACGGTCCGTGAGTCCGCGGGTGGGGGTAGGAGTCGTACTTACACTGGTGGGGGTGGGGGTACGGTCCGTACGTCCGCGGGTGAGGGTTCGAGTCGTACTTACACTGTTGGCATGGAGGGTACGCTCCATGCATACGCGGGTGAGGGTTCGAGTCGTACTTACACTGTTGGCATGGGGGGTACGCTCCATGCATACGCGGGTGGGGGTACGGGTCGTACTTACACTGTTGGGCTGGGGGGTACGCTCCATGCATACGCGGGTGGGGGTACGGGTCGTACTTACACTGTTGGGCTGGGGGGTACGCTCCTTGCATACGCGGGTGAGGGTACGGGTCGTACTTACACTGTTGGGCTGGGGGGTACGCTCCATGCATACGCGGGTGGGGGTACGGGTCGTACTTACACTGTTGGGGTGGGGGTACGGTCCGTGAGTCCGCGGGTGGGGGTAGGAGTCGTACTTACACTGGTGGGGGTGGGGGTACGGTCCGTACGTCCGCGGGTGAGGGTTCGAGTCGTACTTACACTGTTGGCATGGAGGGTACGCTCCATGCATACGCGGGTGAGGGTTCGAGTCGTACTTACACTGTTGGCATGGGGGGTACGCTCCATGCATACGCGGGTGGGGGTACGGGTCGTACTTACACTGTTGGGGTGGGGGGTACGCTCCTTGCATTCGCGGGTGAGGGTACGGGTCGTACTTACACTGTTGGGGTGGGGGGTACGCTCCATGCATACGCGGGTGAGGGTACGGGTCGTACTTTCACTGTTGGGGTGGGGGGTGCGCTCCTTGCATACGGGGTGGGGGTAGGGTCCGTACATATACGTCCCCACGCTATGTGATGCTTGTGCGGCCCATACCCAGGCCTTTGCCACGTGGGTGCGATCCGTCCCGCCATTGTTGGGGTGACGTGTGTGGGTGGGTCCGACTCGTACCCACGCTCTTCAGGCGTGGGTACGGGACGTACCTGTCTGGTTGTGTTGCCGGTTCGCGTGGTGACGGACTTCCGTTGTGGCGGTCGCTGGCTTATCAGGACACTCCCCCACCCCCTCGTGGTGACCAGGGCATGGGAGTCAGGTATGTCCAGGCCATGTGTGGTGTGTGACTTATGTGGTTGTTTTGTGGCCTGCCCTGGTCCTGCCACCCCCACCCCACCCCACTTTCCCCCCTCCCTTAGTTATTCTGACCTTCTGCGGCGTCTGCGTCGTAACCTGTAGAGGAGGTGGACTACTATGAGGGCAGGGATGACTCGTAGGTTCGGGTCCATGTCTGTCCGTCGCGTACTGGTACTCCTTGATCGCGTCGTCCTGTCGCGTACGGGTCCTCCTTGATCGCGTCGTCCTGTCGCGTACGGGTCCTCCTTGGTCGCGTGGTCCTGTGTGTCCGTCGCGTACTGGTCCTCCTTGTTCGCGTCGTCGTCTGTCCGTCGCGTACTGGTGGTCCTTGTTCGCGTCGTCCTGATTTCCCGGCAGTTTTTGGCTGCCGCAAAATATTCGCCGTGCGGGGTGACGTCGGTGCGAATCGTGATTCCTGGGTCGTGAATGGCTGGCTGCGAGCGTCCCGACGTCAGGTCGGCGCTTTTCCGGATCGCATTGGTAGGTTTTTTTTGGTCGGTCGGGCTTTTTTACGATTCGTACGGTACTGGTGTACCCGTGCGAATCGTAATTCCTTGTTTGTAAAAATTGACGACCGGGTACGCGTCGGACGGAGATTATGCTCCGTCCGACGGTTCGTACCCGGTTTTTGCCAGATCGTGATCGGCACCTTAGTGTAGAATTTATCTTTGCTCTTGTATTTCCGTCGACAGTATTTTCCACACCGATGACTTTGGAAACGTAAAACTTGCTCCTTTAACTTTTTCTCTTCTGTGCTTTTTGGTATAGCACATGTTGCATATTCTTCAATGAAAGATAACACTGCTTCATCAGTATCTGTTCCAAACTTTGGGGCATCCTTGATCCACAACAGCATATGAATATGAGGAGCACCTCTTGCCTGGTACTCTTTTCTCCAAAAGAAATCCACTACTTCTCCAAGAGGTGGATTTTTTTTATTGCAGATGAAGGACATCATAGCCTCAAATCTATGATTGAAATATCTGCAAACATTAACCGGATCCAATGAGCACAGTTCTCCTGCTGTCTTGTATTCGATGTTTTTAATGTTTGAATTTGCCTCTCGTAGAAAATCCAGTAAATCATCCCAAGCGTACTCAGCACAGCCTAGGGTAAGGAACCATGTTGGTGTTCCTAAATTCCGTAACATGCATTTTAATTCACCATGGCGTCGGTACCAATATTCATTTGTCCCACGCTCACAAGCCATCAGATTGATTAGTTGTATTTCCAAATGATCATCTCGGTGCTGCACTTTCTCCATAAAATCCTTAGCAGACACATTTTGTAAATGTACTCCACTTTTTAAAATGTGATTTACTGCATAAGATAATGCAGACAAGTCGCTTTCAAATAAAAGATGGAACAAATAAGGAATACTTTGTCGAAATCTTGGATCTTCTGCATATAGTCTTGTAGTCCGATACTCAGAAGCTGGAATCTGTTCTGGACGTTCATCGTATCGTCCACCTTTTCCTGTAGGAAACAGCTGGGGAAAACATCGAGCTTCCAAGCTCTCCTCCCATACACTCACGGGAGTTCCTTTTGCTTTCTTCATCTAATACGCAATAAATCTCTGTCTATAATTCCTCTTTGCACACAGAGTCATGGTTTGATATTAGTCAGAAAACGAAATTTCTTTGCCAATTTGAAAGCACACTTACTACTCTTTTTTGGCAAGTGATAAGTACTTTTACAGTCTGACACATTTTTTTTTTTTTTTGAAACCTTTATTACAGAGTTCAAGAGATATACAAGTATGTGCCTACAACCTTCAGGCCGGCCGCTAGTAGACAGTGAGACCATGAAACATATTCATAAACACAAGCAGCAAGCAGTAAAAAGTCCCACAGATCAAAAATATCATTGGCGGCCACATTGCCCAAACATCCCAAATGGCGGTTTCCTTTTAAATGAAAAACAAGAAACAAACCCACAAGGCGGCAAAAATCTAGGCAACAGTATGTGCTCCCCTCGGGAGGGCTCTACCAACCTACAAGAATAAGAGGGGGGGAAGGGCAGGGGCAGAAACAAGTGGTTACGGTAACACAGAATCATGACAATGTGCAGACTAGGGAGACAGGGCCGCCGCCAAGTCGGGCGTCAGTGGCGGGGTACAGATCCCGCCGCGGTAGGAGTTCCAGGGGCCCCACACCTTTACCCATTTCCCAGGCTTACCTCTCGCCACATACACAACCTTTTCTCGGAACATACACCAATCCATATTTTCCTTCCATACCAAAATCGTGGGTGACCTCTGGGAGCCCCACAATTGTGCAATGTCACGCTTGGCAACCATATATCCCAATGTCACCCACCACGTTTGCGTCACCGTATAATCAGTCGGCTCCCACACATTCAGCAGACACCGCCTAGCCTCGGGGAGCAGCGCAACATGCGTGACCGCTTTCAACACCTCATGCACACCACGCCAAAATCGAGTCACCTCCGGACATTCCCACAAAATGTGGAGGAAGGTCCCTAACATGCCACACCCACGCTTACACATCCCATCCACCGCGTATCCCATACGCATCAGGCCCGGTCCCGTAACGTAAACCCTGTGGAGTATTTTGAGCTGGACGAAACGAAGGCGGGCCGGTATGGCCACCTCTTTCGGGGAGGCCACCGCAGATATCCAATCCTCGTCGTCCAGCTCCAATCCATCAGCGACCCATGCCTCACGGAGGGCGGCCAGCAGTCCCGAGCGATCGTTGATGAGCTTTTTATAGATCAATGAGATAGTGCCATCCGGTACATGCCCATCTAGCACTCTATCTTCCAAAGGGGAGCACTCCGGGATGGACGCGACCTCCGGGAACATGGAAGACAACGCGTGGCGAACCTGTACATACCGGAAGTACTCCCTGTCATGCAACTGGTATTCCGCTTTCAGCGCATCTAATGTTTTAAATCCCCCCTTCGTCCAAAGATCGCCCACCCTGCTAATGCCAATCGTGTCCCACTTCTCGAAACCTTTCGTCGTCCACAAACAACCCAGTCGTTCAGAGGCATACAGTGGCGTCGCCCGGGTCAACCGATCTTTCCACCCCATCGCCGAGTTTGCCGCATGCCACACCCGTACCGCGACCCGTGTCGGACCAGTCAAACGTGCGTCAAGCGATCTAGAGTAGAGCGCACGATTGTAGTTGCCACCCGGCAACAACAATTTGTCCATTTCAAAAGCCGGATTAAGGGCAGGCCCATAAAGCCCGTGGTTTATCGCAGCCAGCTGGGAGGCCCAGTAATAACGTTTGATGTCGGGGAGGGCGACCCCCCCATCGTACCACGGGAGCGTCAGCTTCGCGAGGGCGATCCGCGGCCTCCCATCCCAAAACAGTTGGCGTTGCAGACCCTCGACCTCCCGAAAGTAACTAGCCGGAACGACATCCATCGTGTTTTGCAAGGCATATAAAAACCGTGGCAACGACATCATCTTAAACAGCGCCGCCCGGCCGAGCGGCGAGAGCGGCAAGCGCTTCCAACGTGCCACATCCGCCTTCAAACGTTGGAGGGGGGAGTAGGTTCTGTGTGTATCGGGCCGCCGAGTCCAGGGTAATAAAAATACCCAGATACTTAAATCCCTGTTGAGCAACCTGGATAGGACAACCCCGCGGGAGGATAGGGGCCTCCCCTGAGAGGACATATACACAGGATTTAGCCCAGTTGATGACTAGGCCTGAGTTACGGCCAAAGGAATTCAGCACATCCACTAACACAATCAACGATTCACGCGGGGAAGCAAGATACAAAAGAATATCGTCCGCGTAGAGAGAGACTCGATCCTCATACTCAGGAGTCCATCGGAGACCACGAATCGAAGGGTGCCACCGCAGCCACTCCGCCAGGGGCTCCAAGGCGAGCGCAAAGAGGAGAGGCGACAGCGGGCAACCCTGTCGCGTGCCCCTACCCAATTCAAAAGGAGCCGACACTCTACCATTCACCACCACCTGGGCTAGCGGTCCAGAATACAACAATTTCACCCAGCCAATGAATCCCGGGCCAAACCCAAACTTCTCCAGCGTCGCCCAGATATATGGCCACTCAAGTGTGTCGAATGCCATAGTGGCGTCCAGGGACGCCAAAATGGCTGGCTCACGTATGAACGGAACCCTCGAGAGCACCCCATGCAGACGCCGCAGGTTAAGCGCGGTGTTGCGATGAGGGATAAAACCGGACTGGTCCTGATGGATCAGGTCGCACACCACGCTGACCAGCCGATTAGCCAGCACCTTGGCCAGAATTTTCGGTTCCGCATTCAAAAGCGAAATGGGCCTGTAAGAAGTGACCCGATCACGTGGCCTCCCCTCCTTGTGAATAACCACAATAGTGGCTAGACGCTGGTCCAGCGGGAGGGAACCCGCCGCCCGGGCCGCAAGGAACATATCACGAAGATGCGGCGCCAATGTATCTGGCCGCAATTTGTACAATTCAATGGGAAGGCCATTAGGACCCATGGCCTTGCCAGAGGCGACTGAACGTATGGCCAGAGCGATCTCCTCAGACGTCGGAGTCGCGTCCATCAACGATTTATCCTCCTCCGAAAGGGAAGGCAACGCAATATCTTTAAGCAGGTCGCGGGAATCCTCTTCTGAGCGAGAAGATACCGGGGAATACACCCCGCGAAAATACTCTGCGAAGCAATCAACAATTTCACCCGGATCAGTAACATACACACTCTCCACTCTCTCAACCAGTGGAACAACTCGACTCGCTCTCTCCTTTTTATCCAGCCACGCGATCAGTTTTCCAGCCTTATCACCCATATCATACAGTCGCCCCTGCTGCTCCCTACTCAGGCCCCTGGCCGCCTCGGTGACTAGGGCTTTGTAGTCCGCTTGTTTGATCCTGAGAGCATGCAGTTTGTCGTCCGTGACACCACAATCCAGGTCACCCTCCAACTCAGTTATCTCAGACTCGATACGGGTCACCTCCTCCCGCTCACACCTCTTGGAATGGGAAATGAGGGACAGGGCCTCCCCCCGGAGTACCGTTTTGAACGCCTCCCACAGAGAAACAGCAGACGACACTGATCCCACATTATCTCCAAAATATTGCTCAAGGGATTTAATCAAATCTGCGCGAATTGCGGGATTACGCAGGTACCAGGGGTTGATCGGGACCACCCTCCCCTCCATCCCCGGGACAATATCAAAGTGCAACAAGAGAGGGGAGTGGTCTGAAATACCCCGAGCAAGATGCCGCACCTCCCCGACCCTCCCCGCCTGTGCCGCTGGCATCAGAACATAATCAAGTCTCGAAAGACTACCATGAGCCCCGGAATGAAAGGTGTATTGTACCTGCGCAGGATGTTTTAGCCGCCAACAATCCACTAGACCCAGGGTATCTAAGAGGCCAGACAACCAAGTTTGGGCCCGGGGGAGATCCCTGGGTGGGTGACGATCCTCAGTTCCGGAGACCACAGCATTAAAATCCCCACCAACCACTAAGATACCCTCCGGCAGCCCAAGAAGAAGGCGCCCCAAATCAGCAAAAGTAGTCGTCTGCAACCCCGGCGGGACATAAACAGAAACCAAAACAACTACTTTACCCTCCCATCTACCCACCAGAGCCGTATATCGCCCCCTGTCATCATGGAGCACCTCGTCAACCTCCAACGGGAGCGAGGTTTTAACCATAATGCCCACACCCCTCGAACCAGAGGTGAAGCCCGAATGGGCCACAAGGCGATAGCCCCGCCTATTCATAGCACAGAAGGAATTACCAATAAGGTGTGTTTCTTGCAAGAACACAATATCAGGTGAAATCCGTTTTAAGAACTGCAGGACCACCCCCCGTTTTATCCTGTCCCCCAGTCCGTTAACATTCCAGGAAAGAAGTCTCAGTCCCCTACCCCCCATCACAGCCAAAACCAATCTGTCCCCTCCCAGAGAGCACCTTGAATAGAACACAACAATATGTCTGCCTTGTGGTACAAACAAACAATACCCAACCCCAACCCAACATTCCAAACAAAACTCCTCCCTCCCTGCACCCCTGCATGAGCCCAAACAGCCCCCCCAACTTGCAGTGTGCCTGTCGCCCCTGCATGAACTAAACTACAAACACCCCCTAGAGGAGGAAAGAGAACCCCCTCGAGACACACCACAACCTCCACGGGAGGGGGAGCAAAGCACGACAGTCAAGAGACCCTGAGCACAGCCGAAAAGTGACATCATCAGGAATTAGCCCCAGTATCAATACCGCTGGTCCGGTCCAGTGGGCACTCTCCTCCCGCGGCCCCCACACCCTCTCGATCATGTCCCCCAGGCAAAGTGTCCAACCAGTCCCCGGCCGTCTCCGGACGGTCAAAGAAATGAGAGCGACCCTCGGACTCCACACGCAGTCTGGCCGGGAAAAGCATGGCGTATTTCAAGTTCATATCTCGGAGCCGCCGCTTAACGCCCATGAAACCCAGCCTCTGCTTCTGGACCGCTTGAGTAAAGTCAGGATAGAAGTTGACCTCCACGTTCTCCAGCTTCAGCGGCCCCTGCACTCTAGAAGCTTGTAAAATCGCATCCCTGTCCCGAAAGTTGAAGATACGGGCAATAAGAGGCCGCGGGGGAGCTCCGACCTTCGGCTTGCCACCAGGAACTCTATGGGCCCTCTCCACCGCAAAGAATTTACTCAAACCTCGAGGCTGCAGACGATTAGAAATCAGGTCCTCCACAAAGAGATCCGCCGCCGAATCCTCCAGTCCCTCTGGCACCCCGATAATGCGAACGTTGTTCCTCCGGGCCCGACTCTCGGAATCCTCCAGTCGCCGATCCGTGAACGCACTGGCCTGCCGGAGCCGACGTACCTCCGTCTGAAGGGCCGCCACCTCAGTCGTGAGGCCCGACGCGGTGTGAGCCAAAGAATCCACCCTGTCATTTGTCTTGGAAAGATCTGCCCTGACAAGGTTAACATCGATGAGAACCGCGTCGAGTTTGTGCGCCAGGGTATCAAATTGTTGACCCACCGAGGTCTTCATCTCCGCGATGGCGCCCATGATGTCCTGCAAAGTCAGATCTGTCGGCAAATCCGGGGCATCTGCGGGGCACTCAGGAGACTTATGCGACCCGCCTGGAGAACCCTTCGGTAGGGTGTAGCGATCCATAATGTTGGCTTGAGTTGCAGCGCCACGCCGGGTCGATTTGGCCCTTGGCCTCTCGCCATCCTGCTTCGTCGCCATTGTCCTGTAGCCCGTACACCCACGAGTCCTACCGCGGAGAGCGAACAGTCGAGGCCAAGGACCCCAGAGGTCGCCTCAGAAAGGCGGAGCAGGTCCCCGCAGGGCAGGCAGGGTCCCCCAGCGAGGCAACCACCACACACAGAAGAGCCGTGATCCCACTCGCAACAATGGCAAGAGGGCTCAAAAGCGAAAGTGAAAGTGTGGGGTACGCGTCACGCCAGGCTCGTCCTGCCGTTGTTATTCACTTCTCCACTGGATCACCCCCCAACTCAAGTCCGGGGTCAGGAGAGGAGCAGGCCGCAAACTTCAATCGATGCCCAGAACGGCACACGGGGTCCGATTGAAATACGGAAAACGGGTACCACCTCGGCTCAGGTTCACCAACACAGTCCCCTCAACCGAATCAGGATGAAGACAGGATAAACGTAGGAGGTCGCGGAGGTCCTCGGGAGCCTCGCGCCTACGCGGCCATCTTGGTTGCGCGCTAGGCTCCTCCTCAGTCTGACACATTTTCAATCCACTTTTCAGATTCTGAAAACAGCACATGTCCAAACAGCTTTTTGAGACCTGGAACATGTGTAACCTGGGTGACTGACTACACTCCAGCAAGGGCAACCAGCCTTAGTGATGCTGAATGTATTTGCATTACTGACTGCAACCTCAAACCCCACTCGGTTGTGAATACTATGCATGATTCTACAGGATAAGCAGCTGGGTGTGTGCTAAGAGTCTGCTTCTGCAGAAAAATAGCTGCCCCTTTTCCTACTAATGCAAATGTAAAATTACCAGAGTAATACGCAATAAATCTCTGTCTATAATTCCTCTTTGCACACAGAGTCATGGTTTGATATTAGTCTGAAAACGAAATTTCTTTGCCAATTTGAAAGCACACTTACTACTCTTTTTTTGGCAAGTGATAAGTACTTTTACAGTCTGACACATTTTCAATCCACTTTTCAGATTCTGAAAACAGCACATGTCCAAACAGCTTTTTGAGACCTGGAACATGTGTAACCTGGGTGACTGACTACACTCCAGCAAGGGCAACCAGCCTTAGTGATGCTGAATGTATTTGCATTACTGACTGCAACCTCAACCCACTCGTTTGTGAATACTATGCATGATTCTACAGGATAAGCAGCTGGGTGTGTGCTAAGAGTCTGCTTCTGCAGAAAAATAGCTGCCCCTTTTCCTACTAATGCAAATGTAAAATTACCAGAGTAATACGCAATAAATCTCTGTCTATAATTCCTCTTTGCACACAGAGTCATGGTTTGATATTAGTCAGAAAACGAAATTTCTTTGCCAATTTGAAAGCACACTTACTACTCTTTTTTTGGCAAGTGATAAGTACTTTTACAGTCTGACACATTTTCAATCTACTTTTCAGATTCTGAAAACAGCACATGTCCAAACAGCTTTTTGAGACCAGGAACATGTGTAACCTGGGTGACTGACTACACTCCAGCAAGGGCAACCAGCCTTAGTGATGCTGAATGTATTTGCATTACTCACTGCAACCTCAAACCCCACTCGTTTGTGAATACTATGCATGATTCTACAGGATAAGCAGCTGGGTGTGTGCTAAGAGTCTGCTTCTGCAGAAAAATAGCTGCCCCTTTTCCTACTAATGCAAATGTAAAATTACCAGAGTAATACGCAATAAATCTCTGTCTATAATTCCTCTTTGCACACAGAGTCATGGTTTGATATTAGTCAGAAAACGAAATTTCTTTGCCAATTTGAAAGCACACTTACTACTCTTTTTTTGGCAAGTGATAAGTACTTTTACAGTCTGACACATTTTCAATCCACTTTTCAGATTCTGAAAACAGCACATGTCCAAACAGCTTTTTGAGACCTGGAACATGTGTAACCTGGGTGACTGACTACACTCCAGCAAGGGAACCAGCCTTAGTGATGCTGAATGTATTTGCATTACTCACTGCAACCTCAAACCCCACTCGGTTGTGAATACTATGCATGATTCTACAGGATAAGCAGCTGGGTGTGTGCTAAGAGTCTGCTTCTGCAGAAAAATAGCTGCCCCTTTTCCTACTAATGCAAATGTCAAATTACCAGAGTAATACGCAATAAATCTCTGTCTATAATTCCTCTTTGCACATAGAGTCATGGTTTGATATTAGTCAGAAAACGAAATTTCTTTGCCAATTTGAAAGCACACTTACTACTCTTTTTTTGGCAAGTGATAAGTACTTTTACAGTCTGACACATTTTCAATCCACTTTTCAGATTCTGAAAACAGCACATGTCCAAACAGCTTTTTGAGACCTGGAACATGTGTAACCTGGGTGACTGACTACACTCCAGCAAGGGCAACCAGCCTTAGTGATGCTGAATGTATTTGCATTACTGACTGCAACCTCAAACCCCACTCGTTTGTGAATACTATGCATCATTCTACAGGATAAGCAGCTGGGTGTGTGCTAAGAGTCTGCTTCTGCAGAAAAATAGCTGCCCCTTTTCCTACTAATGCAAATGTAAAATTACCAGAGTAATACGCAATAAATCTCTGTCTATAATTCCTCTTTGCACACAGAGTCATGGTTTGATATTAGTCAGAAAACGAAATTTCTTTGCCAATTTGAAAGCACACTTACTACTCTTTTTTTGGCAAGTGATAAGTACTTTTACAGTCTGACACATTTTCAATCCACTTTTCAGATTCTGAAAACAGCACATGTCCAAACAGCTTTTTGAGACCTGGAACATGTGTAACCTGGGTGACTGACTACACTCCAGCAAGGGCAACCAGCCTTAGTGACGCTGAATGTATTTGCATTACTCACTGCAACCTCAAACCCTAAAAGTATTCCTCATTTATACCAGTACACCTTAATTTGTGGTGAAAACAGAGTGCATAATATTTTACATGTTCCTTACATTTAAATTTCTCCCAAAACACAAAATGATAAACACAACTTCAACAAAAGGAATTCCAATTCTATTATTCATTTCTTAATTTACCACATACATCCCCTCTCAAACTCATAACTCACCTTTAAAATTAGTTAGTTGTGAAAGAAATGTGGCACTCAAACAGCAGATTATCAGAGCCAGGATCTCTGTTCTGTACACCTCTCTCCTCTCAGCAGAACCAGATAATGGCAATGTTTCCCTCTCTTTTTCCACACATATACATGTTAATTTCAAATCTCAGTGCTTCCCCCTTTTTTTCAAATGTAATCACACATTTCTATTGGTTGAAAACCAACCCTTTTCCAAAAGTACCCTTCCCCCAACTTGACTTCTGCCTAGTACCCTTCGCCCAACTTGACTTCTGCCTGCTACCATAGCAACAGCTCATGGAACACTGCTGTGTGAAGTCAGGTCAGAAGTTAACCACACAATGTTTCATTTCCAAAGAGCAAGAGTGCTTGACTTTTCTAACCTAACAGCAAATCCATAGTAATGTTCTTTGGTAACACATTTTTCTGTACCAATACAAAACATGCTTCTATAAATTGACACATACAGCCTAGTTTTCAGTGTAGAATGGTATGAAACAGCCAATGAGTTCTTTTTATTTTAAAAAAATATGTATGCCTCCATTTCCAAACTGTCTTTCATTTCTTCATAGCAACAGCTCATGGAACACTGCTGTGTGAAGTCAGGTCAGAAGTTCACCACACAATGTTTCATTTCCAAAGAGCAAGAGTGCTTGACTTTTCTAACCTAACAGCAAATCCATAGTAATGTTCTTTGGTAACACATTTTTCTGTACCAATACAAAACATGCTTCTATAAATTGACACATACAGCCTAGTTTTTAGTGTAGAATGGTATGAAACAGCCAATGAGTTCTTTTTATTTTAAAAAAATATGTATGCCTCCATTTCCAAACTGTCTTTCATTTCTTTTTCCCATTCTACTTAAATACACCTCCTGAGTGCATCCAGATCTCCTTTGAAGATGTTCACAGTGTGGATTGTAGGGCACAGCTATGTCTTCTGGAGTGAAAAGTATGCAGAGAAAACAGGTATGGTGAGAGACCTTGCTTTGCCAAATGTAGACATTAAATGGATTGGTCAGAGAGGGTTAAAGTGGCACCAATTGATGCCATTGGTGAAATCCTTCATGCAAATCCAACACCCTGACCTCATAATAGTGCACTGTGGTGGCAATGACCTAGGCACTTTGACTGGGGTAGGTCTGGAAATGCTTATGAAGGAGACCTTTGCACAACTGTTTTCACTTTTCCCTAAAACTGCCTTTGCGTATTCTAACATATGCCAAAGGCAAAAATGGAACTGGTCCAATCATTTTTGTCCGCAGATTGACAAAGCAAGAAAGCACGTCAACAAATCTGTTTCTGCTTTCCTCCGAGACTATGGTATGGGTTCCATTTACCACAACAACTTGCGTTACGACATGCAAGACATTTATAGAGGAGATGGTGTACACTTCACTGATGAAGGGAACAGAGTCTTCCTCTTGAACCTTAGACTCTGCATCGGTACTTACTTGTAGGTACCGAAAAACACTTCATAAACACAACGGCTCTTTTTAGAGCCCCCTAATATCTTAACACTTATATCTGAATTTTATTTCATTTTTTATTTTTTTTTCTACCGTACGCGTACGGTAAGCTTACCGTACGCGTACCCGCGATTTTTTTTTTTTATTAATAAATGTTTTTTTGTACTTTTCTGTCCTTCTTTGACCCCCTTTCAAATGTTAGGGGGTTTGTAACTCTCTTCCTTGCCCCCTTTTCACGTTATCTCCTTTTTTTTCTGTGTGAAACACACGAAATGGCGGCCGACACTTCCTGATTTCGTCCGATTCGAATGTTTACAGTCATGTGACAACCAATCAGATTTGAGCTCGCGCACGGCGCCGTACGCGTACGGTAAGCTTACGGTAAGCGCACGGAGCGCGCTTACAGATATATATATTGATTTAAATGCTATTTTCTCAGGAACTACTGAACAGATTTACACCAGACCTACAAAAGGCACTTCCTTGACCTGCGGACTACCTCTCTGCCAAATTACAAGTAATTCTGTTCAGCCGTTCGGGCTGTAGCTGTGTCTAAAGGTCCTATGGAAAAATGCATGGGGAAAACGCGTTTTGGGACCCCCCTTTTTTCTCAGCCCCCGCGTGACGAATCCCCCCGAGAATTTCAGGGTAGGAGCGGAGCGTAGCGCCCCATTAGTTTTGAAAATTTCGCGAGGATTCGTCGACCGGCGCCAAAGTTATTCCAAATAGAATGTTGCGGTTTTCCTATGGAAACAGGGTCCTAACTATAACTACCTACTGGCGACCGCCAGTAGGTAATATATATGTATACATATATATATATATATATATATATATATATATATATATATATATATATATATATATATATATATTCACTGAAAAAAACGTAGGTTTCACACACGTTATAGTTAGGAATTAGCATTTAAAAAACTTGCAAATTCACTTAAAAAACCATAGGTTTCACACGTTATAGTTAGGTGGATATTTCACTCGTAAAAAACCAATGAAATTCCCCCGTTATAGTTAGTTGAGGTAACTATAACTCGCGCGCCCGCAATCCTCTGCTCATGACGTCACATATTACATCACTCATGACATGGTCAGTGGCATCACTCATGACATCACTGATGACATCATCCTTGTGATAGAGTGGCGGTCGCGCGAGTTATAGTTATCTCAACTAACTATAACGGGGAAATTTCATTGGTTTTTTACGAGTGAAATATCCACCTAACTATAACATGTGTGAAACCTATGGTTTTTTAAGTGAATTTGCAAGGTTTTTTAAATGCTAATTCCTAACTATAACGTGTGTGAAACCTATAGTTTTTTCAGTGAATTTGTATGGTTTTTTAAATGCTAAGTTATGTATGTATTAGAATTTTTGTTATATATTTATTTTTCAATAAACTACTTATTAAAACATTTTTGTTTTTTTTTAATGGTTTTTCACCGTGCGCGCACCGTGCGCTCACCTCCGCGATTTCAAAAAAAAAAATTACATGTTTTTTACTGCCTTCGGGGTCCTTCAGGGACCCCCTGACCAAGGCTAGGGGTTCAGGGACTCTCTACCCTGCCCCCTTTTCACGTTCACCACCTTCCTTTTCCACACTCGCACTGAAAACAAACAAAATGGCGGCCGACACTTCCTGATTTCGACCGATTCAAATGTTGACTGACATGTAACACCAATCAGAATTACGCTCGCGCACGTTAGGGTGCGCGCACGGTGCGCGGCTATAGATATGTATGTGCATTTAACTGCAATTTTCTCAGGAACTACTGAACAGATTGACTCCATATATGCAAAAGGCACATCCCTGACCTGAGGACTACCTCTCTGCCAAATTTCAAGTAATTCTGTTCAGCCGTTCGGGCTGTACCTTCGACTAAAGGTCCTATGAAAAAATGCATGGGGAAAACGCGTTTTGGGACCCCCCTTTTTTCTCGGCCCCCGCTTGACGAATCCCCCCGAGACTTTCAGGGTAGGAGCTGAGCGGAGTGCCCCATTAGTTTTGAAACTTTTGCGGAGATTCGTCAACCGGCGCCAAAGTTATTCAAAATAGAATTTTGAGATTTCCTATGGAAACACGGTCCTAACTTTAACTATCTACTGGCGACCGCCAGTAGATAATATAGCTAGGTAGTTATTTCTGTTAGTTGTAACTTTGCACATTAACATGAGTGTGGATCTATCATTTCGGATTTACTTATGCCTTGATCTTTTACGCCTTTGGTATTTGACAGCCAGCATGAGCATGCACAATTTCAGATCTTAATGTAATTTTGTTCATGTGGAGGTACGATGCATCACTCCTCCGTAGGTGCCATAGTGTTTTTTCTATGACTATTGATGTCATCACTAGTCACATATAGTGTAAGTTTCCTTTAATTATTCTTCACTAACGTAGCGTGGTCATGTGATCAAGGCCACAGGGCATGGCCAGCACAAGCTTGCAATAAACTTTACTTTCTAGCACCAGCTAAATCGGAGTCTGTATCTGCTGCATAAATCGCAATCTGATTGTCGTTTCGATATATATATTTGATTATGCATTTATTGTAACAGATCTCCTTACATTGAAGACAATTGGTGCCGATTACGAACCGGTAAAAACCGGGTATGAACCGTCGGTCGGAGCGTTTTCCCCGTCCGACTCGTACCCGGTCGTAAAACTTTACAAACATGGAATTACGATTCGCACGGAAACACCATTTCCGTACGAATCGTAAAAAACACTGACCGACGAAAATATACATACGAATGTGATCCGGGAATGCTGCGACGTGACGTCGGGACGCTTTCAGGCAGCGTTTCACGACCCAGGAATTACGATTCGAACCGACAGCAGTCCGGACGGCAATATTTTCACGGCACCCAAAAAGTGCCGGAAAAGCAAAGTACGGCGCGAATCGACCAGAGTAGGTGGCCCGGTACGCACTGTACCCCCCCCCAACCCCGTGAGTACGCGCCGAACCACCCCCAGCCCCCGTGAGTACGCGCCGAACCCCCCGTGTATGTACACCCGTGTACGTGTCGAACCCCCCATGTATGTACACCCGTGTACGTGTCGAACCCCCCCGTGTATGTACACCCGTGTACGTGTCGAACCCCCCGTGTATGTACACCCGTGTACGTGTCGAACCCCCCTGTGTATGTACATCCGTGTACATGTCGAACCCCCGTGTATGTACACCCGTGTACGTTCGAGTCGAACCCCCCTGTGTATGTACACCCGTGTACGTGTCGAACCCCCCCGTGTATGTACACCCGTGTACGTGTCGACGGGTGTACATACACGGGGGGGTTCGACTCGAACATACACGGGTGTACATACACGGGGGGTTCGACTCGAACATACACGGGTGTACATACTCGGGGGGGTTCGACACGTACATGGGTGTACATACACGGGGGGGTTCGACTCGAACGTTCACGGGTGTACATACATGGGGGGGTTCGACACGTACACGGGTGTACATACACGGGGGGTTCGACTCGAACGTACACGGGGGTACATACACGGGGGGTTCGACACGTACACGGGTGTACATACACGGGGGTTCGACTCGAACGTACACGGGTGTACATACACGGGGGGTTCGGCGCGTACTTACGGGGGCTGGGGGGGTTCGGCGCGTACTCACGGGGGCTGGGGGGGGTTCGGCGCGTACGTACGGGGGCTGGGGGGGGTCGGCGCGTAATCACGGGGGCTGGGGGGGGTCGGCGCGTATGCGGGCACGTCTCCATGGTTGCTATGGGAGTTCGGTGCGGACGGTGTTTTTTCCGTACGGTTGTAACATCGGACGCACGGGATGGATCGTGATTCCACGGTCGGACTTCACTTTTCACATTTGTACGGTAAATCGTCCGAGGACGTGTCGGACACATTTTCCGACCCGAGGACGTGTGGGGAATAATTCCCAATGCGATTCGTATGGACTTTTTACCATGCGAATCGTGATTGCCAGTTTGTACGGCACTTGTACGATTCGTACGGTAAAAAGACCGGATACGGGTCGTACGGGGAAATTTTTTACCGGATCGTAATTGCCACCAATGTATACCAAACAATACCTGAAGAAGAAAACATTTACATTGTACATCACTGAGAGAAAAATAAAAACAAAGGAAAAGACAGAAGAAGGATGCTCACTCAAAACAACACTACTGTTAAGAGTAATGCAAAAATATGTACTCTTTCTAAAAAAAAGTTACCTTACTAGGTAAAAGGAAATTGGGAAACAATTGAAAAAGAAACCAGTAGGCACACTTAGCCATTCCAAATAAAGATTTGATGGCCCTTCCAAAAGGTAACAAAATCTCTTTTACAAGAAGAGACGAGATTATGAATATAACTGCAAAGCATTATAAAATGTGTGCCCTCAAAAATCTCTTAGAAAACAGCTGACTATACTAAACTTCTGCAACATTTTCCAAGGCACTTGGAGACATACCTCAAACACTGAACCATACTTTCATGAAGAGAGTTACCATCAACAGAATAATTTAGTTCTTCCAGCTATAATGATGATGTTTTCACAAAGTATAATGTCCACATAGTTTTCTTATTGTTGAATGATATGAATGAATGTGGTGGCATGCATGTAATTTCTGAGGCAAGCCAAGGAATGCCTATGTGGGCAGACGTCTATCTTTTGTAGTAGTTTGATTTTTTGAAGTACTGATAATTTTTACATATCAGAAATGTCCTGAATGGATGTACCTCGCATATTGCAAATAGAAGTGCGATTCCATGCATATAGGTTTTTTGTGGTTTTTCCTCATGCAAATCAACAGTAGATAATATTGCTTTTTTCAGGTTTTTTTCATCTGTGCATACTACAGTCTCATGTAAACCTTCATAACACCAGCCTCAGTTGGCACTGAAAGGACACAATTATGCTCTATTGCACTCTAATCCACCACAAGTTAACAGATTACGAACTACAAACAATCCAAATACTCTGATGCACTCTCTGAGAGCAATAATTGTCCAAAGGTCATATTCACTAAGAATGAAACAGAAAATGTTTTAATTGACTTGGCTAATAACAAAATAGATATTCTGACATTTCTAGAAACAATTTAGAAATTTTCTTATCAAATTTGCATTTGTTGCTGAAGAATACATTATCAGGAGCAAATTAAAATTATCGATCTCTTTGAGAAAACAAAAAATGAAGAAAAACTAGCTTGGAGAAATTGTACTCTCTATTTATGGAAGAAAGATATGAAGCTTATGAATATCAGATAATCTTTAATTAAAGTTTTGGAAAACTAGACCACAACTTCATGCCTTCATGTGAGATTCACAACAATTTGGAAATGTATCCAATCCTGGCTGTACTACTACAACTTAATTTATATCAAAGCATTTTGGTGAGGCCACCATGAAAACTGTGGCGGTGAGTAAACATAGGGGGCCCTACCGGGCCCCCTGTTTTATCAGGGCAATGGGGAGGGTGAAGGGGGGCACATTATGTGCCCCCATGTTTGTATTCGCCCCCATTCCTGCACTGCATGGAAGGCACAGTCCATGCCATGCAGGAACGACCTTTGGCTCTCCCATTGCGGTGCCTATTTATTGAGAACTGCGTGGGGCCGCCAAAGCATCGCCCACCAACATGAGGAAACTTGTAATCTGGCTGGCGGTGTCAGTATGGCTTTGGCAGTGTGGGAGAGGGGCGCTGGCATGGCAGCCCACTCCCACACCGCCAAAGTTGTAATTAGGCCCTTAGTCATTACTGAAATCTGGGGACCCCAACTGAATCCTTACTGGAATCTGGAGCATCCCCACTGTGTAAATACTAGAAACTGGGGACCCCGGTCAATGCATATTCATTTATTTGAACTGCAAAATAATACATAAAAAATACAAAAACAAGCATTCATGAAGTAAATATAAAAATGGTGAAATCATTTAATTAATTCAAATACAAATCTAAACAAATCTACATTTTAATGGGAAGGCAAGAGCTTTTCCAAATTCAATTGAAGTGCCTCATTGTCCATACTAGATTTCTGTTTGATGCACTTGCACTTTTCCTATGATTCAATTTGAGGATACTAACTTAATTTTAGCCTCCAATTTCAAATTCCTTTTCATTTACAGCATGTTTTAAATTTTGAGTTGTACATTTTCCTTCTTTATTTAAATACACTTCACTGATCTGTTAATATTATTTAATTTTTTAAGCAGTCGCTGACCGACTGAGTACACTTTGTTGCACCCCACAGGTCCCAGGACCACAGGTTAAGAACCATTGCCATATACGTTAATAGTAGTTTTCTGTTTTATGATTTCATGTATGTTGCAGTTTCTGACTTCATCTTTGTGGATTAGATAATTAGTCAAAGTCAAAGTAGTCTTTATTGCGATAGTTTCAATCACCAAAGACACAATAAAAAAAAAAGGAACATTGATCCTCAATCAATGACTACATAATTTGATAATGCAAGTAGTGTTATAAAGTAAGGTTAAAATATTAAAATATTATAAATAATTTTAAAACAATATTTAAAAGAATATTAGACATTTCATAGTATAACACAAGTAATACCTATGTATGTAGCAGCTTAGATATAATGTTTTTCCAAAACTCAACAGCTAAGGGAAGTAAACCTAGGATGCCATGAAATCCCTATTTAAGTTCCACTAGTTTACTAATGTTATTTCTGTGAATGTCCCACATCCAGCTCAAGAACTTAGCCATTGCAATAACTATGTCTTCCCGCAGATTTGTTTTCAAGATGCGGAAAGCAGTTATGCTTGATCTTGTGCCAAGATTAGAGCAAATCAACTTTAGCCATTTATTTCTCGGGCGTTTATATGCAGGGCATACAAATAGATTATAGCCTTATAGCCCGCCGTAGCGGGCTATACCGGCTGTTAAAGGCCCGCTGCAGCGTTAAAGGCCCGAGCCGAAGGCGAGGGACTTTAACAACAGCAGCGGGACTTTAAAAGCCGGTATAGCCCTGCTACGAAGGGCTATAAGGCTATTAGAACATTCTGCCACTAGAGGGCAGAATGTTCTAACAAAACGAAGCCTTCAGGGAGCGCGAGGGGATTCAAATCCCCTCCGGCTCCCTGAAGTCTTTGTTCACAGCCAGAGCTGTGAACAAAGACACATTGGAATGTTGGCGCTCCGGGCTTATACCAGCCATTATAAGCCCGGAGCACTCCATTGTTTTCAATGGAGCTCCCAACATTCCAATGTTCTAATATGCATTATGGACTCATCCATCAAATGGCATGAAGGGCATTTAGTATCTATTTCATTTTGCCATTTTATTGTAAAAGATTTTATGGGCAATGAGCCTACTCTAAATTGATGGAACAATTTCCTGTCACGAGGTCTAGTGATAAAATTCCAATATGCTTCAAATCTTGGTCCAATTTTGTGTTCCAGGAAAATGCCAGTAAGAGAGGTGATTTGTATCAATGACAGCGACTTAATGTTCACCATATTCCAATAAGCTTCCTTATAATCTTTTTTGGATGGGAACATACTACCCGTTGGATCCTCCCACAGATGGCTAAACCCCATATCGACCAATGTGCTCTTTATCTTTTGTAGCCATTTAATTTTACCTGCCGGGTCAATTTTTTTAACATGTTTCAATGCATTCGCATGTGGATTCGATAATTATTAAAATATTTGTTTGTTATTTTTATGTTTATATGATCTTTAAAAATTATTGTGCCATTTAATAAAATGTTTACATTTTGTTCTTACATTTTGATATTCTTCTTTGGGTAGGCTGATTCTCTGTTGTTTGAAGGGCTGTTCTTTTTCTTCTTTGTGTTATTCTTTTAATGTTTCTCCTGATTTAATTTTTTTTTTTGTAAACAGAATTTATAGAATTTTGCAGTATCATCAACTTAAAACAATGTGTCAATATCCTTCCCTAAAAGTCCCATTTCTATTACCATGACAGGCTTACAGTACTAAGTTACATTTAGTGAAGCCTATTGCTCAACCCATTGTCTTACCTACCGCGCATGAGAGAGTCCGAGGACCTATACCAAAATGAAAGGGTCAGCTCTAACTAACCAAAAACTTCCCTGATCTAGGACTGCTTATTAACCATAGCAGCATTACTCTGACTAGAACACCCAAACATCCCCCCACACCCCTCCAGGCATGTCACTTCCAATTTGTCACAGAACACTCAACATTCCTATATTGTGTATAATAGTCGGTAGCCTTTCAAAGCTAACAAGGAGACTGGGTGCGCCCCTCTATGCCGCGCTCGCATGTCATGTGGGCAGTAAAGGTGGTAGTGTTGCTGCGACTAGTTGTTCGTACTTTCACCTCCTATCACCGGCGTGGCTCCCTCAGTGTCTTCATCGCTATCAAAGTCCGGGTCCTGTAGCAATCCCACCAACCGCTCCGCTGATTTTAGTTTTAGCGGTATGCGGAAACCAATGCAGCACACACTGACCCATTGCCAGCTCCAGCCCTCTTTCCGTTACGTCGTTCAACAAGGTCACTACCTCGTCCCAATATGCAGCTAGTTGTGGACACCCCCAGATCCTGTGTGGAAAGTCTGCTCCCTTCCCCTGGCAGCATGGGCACTCGTCAGAGTCAGTGTTAAAGTAGGTTTTGATATTTGCTGGAGTGAGGTAGGCTCTGTGCAGTATGTAAAAATGCACTAATTGAAACCACGCTCTTTCCACTATCTCTGCCCAGGTCCTATCTGGTATCTCTTTCCCAACTTCCACCTCCCATTTACGCTTAAGAACATCTATGGTTGCCAGTTTCTTCCGCGTCAAACGTCTGTATAGGCACATGACCGCATCGAGCTTCCCCGCAGTGGATACTGTATATTGACAACCCAGGGAGATACCCGGCTCCGTTAGGCCCTTCTTCCAGTGCCCGCGAATAGCCGCAGTGAGTGCTGCATGCAGCAAGAAATCTCCACCTCTTAAATCAAATCGCTCTTGCAGGTCTTGAAATGGCATTAGGTTACCTTCTTCGTAGAGGTCTCCTATGGTAGTCAACCCTTTGTCGGCCCAGTCCGTCAACTCTCGCCAGGAACCCCCATGTAGCAGCGCCTCGCACATAACCAGCGGAATATCAGGGGCATAAGGCACTGCTATGCCCACACGCTTAAAGCTCCATTTCCAACACTGCCTTGCCGTTCTGAGGTCTTGGACCGGAAGATCCAGTACTATTTGAGAGAGTAATCTCAATGCTGGGGCTCGGTCTCTGTTCGATGCTGAGCCACGCAGTTGTGCCGCCACTCTTTGCATAAGCCATTGCAGTTGAGCAGCTCTATAATAGGTTTCAAAGTCAGGGACTGCCGATCCTCCTTCTGAGCGTGGACGCATTAATACAGCCAGGGCCACCCTCCATCTACCAGTGCCCCATAAGAAGCCTGTGATCATAGATGTAAGTTGTTTAAAAATCCACACCAGGATCCAGACCGGCAGGGTTCCAAAGTAATACAATAGTCTAGGGAGGGTCACCATCTTAAGTAAAGCCCCTCTCCCAGCTACCAACAGTGGGAGTGATCCCCAGAACTCGAAACAGCTTCCCAGCCCTCTCACTGCTCTGACAATATTGCCCTCTAACATGTCTGCTCTCGCATGATATATCTTAACCCCTAAATATGGGAGGCAACTGTATTCCCACTGCACCCCTGCCTGGTCCTGCGGCCCATCTTTGTCTCTGATTGTCGGGAACAACCAAGATTTAGACCAATTTCCTCTTAGGCCTGAAACCACACACAGTTCGTGTAATAGAGTCTTTGCTCCGAGCAGGGCTTGCCCCATATCTTCCAAGAACATGAGCAAGTCATCAGCATATAGGGCTATATGGTGAACCTGTCTGTGCGCCAGCAAGCCTTTGTAGTATCGCCCTGTCCTGGCCTTCGCCGCCAGTGGTTCCATAGCCAGTGCAAACAGTAACGGGGAAAGTGGACATCCCTGCCTTGTCCCGCGGCTTACATCACAAGTATCGGATATCAACCCACTCGTCTTAACCCGTGCCGTGGAGGACTTATAGAGCAAGGCCGTCCACTCTATGAATTTGTCCCCCAGTCCACATTTGGCCATGACGTGAATAGGGCCATTCCAAACTGTTGAACGCTTTCTCGAGATCAACCACAAAGACTGTGGCTACGTCTTTCCGATAAGAGTCTGCTTCTAGTATCCGCAGTAACCGCCGAATATTTAAAGACGTGTTCCAAGCGGGAATAAATCCAGCCTGGTCCTGCTGTATTATGGTGGGCATGAAAGGTAAAAGTCGCGTGGCCAATATGCGGATCAGTATTTTATAATCTGTGTTAAGCATGGATAACAGCGGGTATGCGTACCTGTCCCATGCCGGTTTTCCAGGTTTAAGGAGGGGGACAATAACCGCCTCCCTTGTGGAGATTGGAAGTTGGCCCAGTCGCTTCGCATCATTATAAAGCGCTACCAATCGAGGCGCCAATTGCTCCGTATAAGTTAAATAAAATTCTATCGAGAGCCCGTCTGTCCCTGGCGTTTTATTCCTTGCCATACCCTTAATGGCCGCTCTGACTTCTCTAATTTCAATGTCTCTGCCTAATAACTCAGCCTTCTCATCATCCAGCCGTGGGAATGGCAGACCACTTGTGAAGCTATGCAATTCATCCTCCATCTGGGTTGTCTTGCTTGTATATAAGCCCTTGTAGTAGGCGTGAAATAACCCATTTCTACCTTCCGGTGTGTCGCAAGCTCCCGCCCGGGGGTCTCAGATCTCTAGGATCACTGAACCGCTGCGCAACTGGTTGGCCAGCCAGGCCAGCAGAACACCTGATTTATTACCCTGTACGTAGGCCCACGCAATATCAGCTTTGTGATCGAAGCATCGCAACCGCTCCACCTGCACTGACAGTGCTCCCCCTGCTTATCCGGCTGCCCAGGACGTTCCCTTTCCACGGTTTGAAGGCGGGATTCCACGTCCCCCAATTCCGCTAACAGCACCCTGCGCACACCCACCATCTCAGCTATGCTGCGACACCGGATCACCGTTTTGAAGGTGTTCCATTTCACTAGAGATGTAGAGGCGGAGCCCTTGTTGTCCCCAAAATACTGAGTTATGGAGGTGCCCACTGCGTCACGAAACACCTGGTCCTCTAATGCCAAGTCGGTATCTTAGCTCGCACCCACGACCAATGCAACCGGAGCAAAATGGGGTTGTGATCTGACAATGTCCTAGCAAGATACTCACTACTCTGCACCCCTGCGTGTACGTCCGGAGTACATAACAATGCATCCAAGCGCACATGAAGTTCATGAATCGCTGAAAAAAAGGAATAGTCACATTCCCCAGGATGCTGAGCCCTCCAGGTGTCTACTAGGCCCCATCGGCTCTGTCAATTTTGCCTTGCGTTTGCGACCATATGAGCGGGTGCATTAGGGAGTGGGGGGTGTGAGCGGTCTATTATCACATCTGAAATACAGTTGAAATCCCCCCAAACAATACCGAACCAGTGAGATAGGGTGCTAGCTTGCCCGATAGTTGTGAGAAGAAGGCAGGTTGTTCCGTATTGGGGGCATATATGCTCCCCAAAGTTATGTCACGCAAGTCTAGCTTCCCAAGTACCACTAGTTACCTACCCTCCGGATCTATAATCCTTTCCCTACATTGGAAGGGCACCCCCGCCCGCACCCAAATCAATGCTCTCCGAGCAAATGCAGAATAAGCTGTGTAAAACACCTGGCCACACCATCGCCGTTGCAATGCTGCACCTTCCAGCGCCTGTAGATGGGTTTCCTGTAAAAACGCTATGTGGACCCCTCTGCGCACTAAATATGCATGCAGTTTATGCCGTCGCCAGATAGAGTGCATGCCCCGTACATTCCATGATATACACTTTTAGTCATTGGTGGTACCCATCGCAACAGTATCAGTGAACCTATCCTAAATTCTATACTTGTGACATGCCTGGTTATAACAGACCCCAAAACTAAAAAACATCCCCAACTCCCCCTCCTCAGGACAGCTACCATTGAACTATTACCCATCCAAACCTGAAGAAAAAAACCACAGTAAGTCCTCTGTCGAATACAGAGGTTCTGGGGACTGCAGCTGGCTTGGGACATCGCTAAACATTGTACATCGCCCCATTATAAGGGATACAATCTGGGATATCCACAGGCCTCAACAGTGTAAGTGTTCTCCTGGGCACCCTACTCATTATAGTTTGCCTCCCTTCCTCAGATAATGCCATCCGCCGTCTGGGGTGTCACCTCAGGCATCCGGTCTTCACTAGCCTGTGATACTTCCGAGTCATTACCCACAGAGCTCCCTGTAGTGCCTGCCTCGTCTGCTTCTGACATTGCAGTCCTGGCCTACGCCACCGCCTGCAGTGCCTCTGCCCGTTCTCAGGCCATCTGAGAGATCATGGGTTTCTTCTGGGTTCTGTTGCAGAGGCGGTGCCACGGCCAGAGTTCTCGGTTCGCGGCTCGGACCTGTGTGCTCTCCGTGTTCTCACCGCGCGGTATCTCTTTTCTGTATGTCTTGAGCCAGTCCCAAGCATCGTGGGGAGAATCCACATAATGCGTGTTCCCGTCGAGTAGGATGCGCATCCAGGCCGGAAACATCAGAGAGTACCGGAGGCCCTCGTCTCGCAGCACTTTCTTAACTGCCGTGTAAGATGCCCGCTTCTTCTGTACCTCCATCGTGTTATTGGGATCAGCGTAACCCTAGCATTGTCCACTGTAAAAGGGAAAGCAGTCCTTACTTTTTGCAGAAGTAAATCCCTGTCACGAAAATGAAGCAGGCGGGCCACCACAGGTCTCGGAGGCCTCCCCGGGGCCAGAGGCTTGGCTGAGACCCTGTGGGCTTGTTCAAGGGTTTAGAAGGCAGTGAGGCCCTCCGGGGCTATAACACTTCTAAACCACGTCTCTAGGAAGGCCACTATATCACCTCCTTCCGTTCCCTCCGGAAGCCCCACTACTCAGACATTATTTCTCCGGTTGCGCCCTTCTGCATCCTCGGCCCTGTGCTCCAGAACATTAACCCTATCCGTCAGTGCCTTCATCTGCTGTGCCATGTCCTTCTGCACTGGCGTCAGCTCCGCAAGACCGAGTTCATTTTTCTTGACCCTCTCCGAGAGCTTTTTATGTTCATCTCGAAGCAGCCCAAGCCCCACCGCTACTGTACTAATATTCTGGTGGAGGGTCGCCTTCGTGTCCGCTATGGCTTCCAGTATTTGGTGGAGCTGTTGCTGCACTGGGTCCTTCTGGGCAACCCGCGACTGATCCGAGGTATCACGCTCAAGCTCCTGTGGTCCTACAGCCTGGCGACCCTTGAGCTTACCCATAGTGGCAACAGATCCCTTCGCTCCCCTAGGCTTCTCCTTCCTTCAGACACCAAGCACGCCGCAGGTGTGATACAATCCAAACACCCCTCTTAGCAATGAGGCGAAGTTAAGAAGCACCCCAATGGTGCAGCAGTGCCCCCTTTCCTACCAACTCTCCGAGCGAGTTGTGGGAGCAATGTCCAAGCTCCCGGTCTACGCTCCAGGCCCCTTGTGGTCCGCGCCGTCTGCGAGGGCTATCCACCACTGTCCAATTCCACTCCCAGTCATTCCCCGGTCACTGCCTTCCTCGAGAGCATTGGAACCATGCCCTGGTCACCTCGATCACCTCTCGGTGTGGGTCACTGTCCGCACGGTCACCAACAGTTAGCTAGGCTGCTGCCCCATGCACATCTCCGTTTTCGGCAGGGAAATCCGATGTCACTGCCCTTGCGGCGATCGTACTCTTCTCAAGCCCAAGCTCGAGCTTCTCCCAGCTAACGTCGCCTTGGGCTTGGAGTGCACAGCCCGCGGCGGGATCCACAGCCGCTCTGGGCCCTCTTCAAGGGGGGACCACCACACAGCATCTTAATACCCATGGTCCCGGCGCCCGTAGCGTCTCGCCCAACTACCACAGGTGAGGCACTGCAGCACTCACGTGTCTCATCCGTAAAGTGACTCCCTCTGGGCCAAAGGCTGTGTCCTCTTGTTGAGCCCCCGGCTGCGATGCCAGACTCGCTCCCCCAAGGGGTCTCCTCCCACTGCTTGCACCACCAGCCTGCTCTCTCAAGGCTCCTCTCCGGAGCAGTTCCGGAAGCCTCACCCCACAAGTCCGGTCTCCTCATGGCAGCAGGCCGATGCAACATCAGGGGGCCTCAGCGTGGCTTCACAATCAAGCCCCCCCTTCCTCTCACTGCTCAATCGCACAACCTCCTTCTCTCTGTGATTGATCACCGCACAGCTTCCAGGTCACCAGGGGTCTGCCAGTCTTCAGCAATCACGCCAGGGCGTCCGCCCCAGCGCAGGCACTCCGTCGTCAAGAGATCGCTCTCAGGGAGACCCTCTCTGTCGTCCACCAGGGGCCTGCTCCTCCGTCAGCTCAGAGGCACAGGGCAGGGCCGGCCGCGTCTCCCCGCTGTCACCCCGCATTGCCGATCCACCAGGCAGGAATCAATGCAGCAGTTTGTGGCGGCCAGGTACAGCACGGCGCAGCGGTGGTCCGGTTTGGGACCATGGGGCTGTCCCCGCTTTCAATAGGATGTGCAGCACACTGCACAGGCCGCTGCCGCCCCTTTCACCATTTTGGGTGCTCCGGGCCTCCCGGCGTGGAACATGCGGTGCAGCCGGTTTCAAGCGTAGAGTCAATCTCACTGCCAGAGAAGCAATATCCTCGCGCAACACCCCCAGGGGGTCATCGATGTCACGCCAGGTAGTCCCGGGTGTCCCTTTAAGCAGGAGAAATGTGAGGCCGATGCGGAGCTCTCTGCTCACACGTCCGCCATCGTCTCCGGCTAAGCCACGCCCCCCTGTCTATTTAATTTTATAGGGTTTTTGTACTTAATAATACATTTAAAAAGATTAGTTATTTATTACCTTCAGTGTTTAAGTTTTCACTTTACTTATTGTTACACTTAATTTTTTGTATAGGTCTTGTATTTTAATTTAGCATTGGTTCTGTGGCTTAGCTTTATTTGTGCTTTATTCAGTGTTATTTTTGATGGACTTGGCATCTGTGTTATGTTAAAATGTTTTAAATAATTATTTGTATGTGTATTAAAATATGTTATTTATTTCAATAGTTAAATTTAATTTATTTTCTAATTCAGCACTTCCTTTGTAAATGTTGCGGCTTTATTTCTGAAGAGTGCTGCAGGCTTTCAGATTGTAGTGTCAGTTGGGCAGAGCAATGCTTTTCAATAGGGGTGGTTGTTTTTATTTTATTTTTATACTACTTTTAAAGTGGACATTGTTTATATTTGTTAACTGTTTTTAGGTTAATTTAATTGATTGTTGGTTTAGTAGTTTTTCCCTTATATTGTAAATGCTCATTATTTTTTTCTTCTATTTGTGTAGGTTTTAATTTATTTATTCATTTAAAGAAAGAAATATAACGATATATATTTGGATACATGTTTTATAATGACTTTTAGCAATATTTTGGTTAACAGTATTTTTGTTTTTGTTGTTTTTGTCATGCTTTCTATGTTTTGTTGTAATCTCAATACCTCGTATTTCCATATTTTAGTTTTCAATATTTAGGTATTTTTCACATTTTAACAGCAATATTTTTGTAGTTAATGGATGTATTTTTGTGTTTTATGTATAGGATGGTAATATTTATGTTCTCGATATTTTGTTGACAATATGTTTGTATGTCGATATTATCAATATTAATATTATGTCATAGAAGCTGCATGGTAGTGTAGATACTAGCAAAGACTGTTTCCTGTGTAGTATCTCCTCTGTGGATGATACAGTACCAAGTGCATCAAACATAGTCAGCATTCTATGTTAGTCTTGGGGTGTTGTCTGAGGATAGATTGCTTCCAATTGATTTACTTTGTGAGCAATTGAAAATGGAGGGGCATATTATCAAGAAACGGCGTTAACATTATCGTGGCTTTAGCGGCAGAAAACTGCGGCGATATTGGGCTTGATAATATGCCCTTGAGAATTCCCATAGAAGCCCATGTTCTGGTGTCAACATGGGCTTCTATGGGAATTCTCTGCGGCATATTATCAAGCCCATTATCGCCGCTTTAGCTGCAGTTTTTGCCGCTAAAGCGGCGATAATTTTAACGCCTGGCTTGATAATATGCCCAAGAATCTCATCTCACTTTATGGCTACTTTACCCATGATCGCATTATTAGTTTGTGGACTAATTGTCAGCACTGCAGGGTGCTGCATTTGTTATGCACACCTAGGACCAATACTCCAGTCCCTTCAGTCTGTCAAACATCCTGCCTAGGTCATCTGTATATGGCCATTAATTCATTTAGTAGCTGTTTTAACTTTGGAGCATTCATGTTTCCTACATCTGGATGCAGAGTGTAACTAGCCAATACAGACCAGAGTTATTTAAGGAGCACATTCTGGCATTCTACACTACATGTGGTAAATATCCACCAAACCAAGCTTGTTGTTCCTGAAATCCGAACAGGATTTCTAGGTAAAGATAAATGTAATATTCTGCAGGTGTAGGGGCAGCTTTATGTATATGAAAGTGTCTAATGTTTTACTCTATTGATCGAACTCCAACAACAAGTAAAATATTCCGAAGGGGTATGCATGTGCATTTAAGACAAACGTTGCTTCACCCCTGATGCAGGAAAACCCCTTCCTGATAGGTATACTGTTAGTAGTGCCCTGAATTTTACTCTTAGCATAACAGGTTGTGCCGCCTCTGTAGAAGAGATTCAAAATGAGACTCAAAAAATTAAATCAAAATATGAAATGCCTTTTAGTAGTCAAGCGTCTGGCAAACATACAGCGAAGAGGAAGCTCCTGTCTGAACGAATGGAGGAAACCAATATTACAGTGGACGTCTAAGTGTTGGTAAAGTCTTGTGGGTGTCACTCAGGATTACTCAAAGATTAAGCCCCGTGGGTCCAAATGATATGTTTTTCGCAATGTATTCAAAATACGGCCCGAGGTTAGGCTTTCTAGACCCTGTAGTAAATTGCAGGCTTATCCAACTTACCAACTACCCTGTAGTAAATTGCAGGCTTATCTAACTTACCAACTAGTTAACCATCAGTTGAGGCACACATAAGCACAAATAAAGATTTTTATATATAAAAAGAGGATGTATGTTCAAAGTCCACAAAACGCTCCACAGTTTTCATTGAAATCTCATTCTTTATTATTCTTTCTTGTCATGCCCATGTATCAAGTCAACACAGAACAGCCGACACGTGTTTCGTCCATCAGGACTTTTTCAAGGCTGCAAACAAATATATACCAATATACAATTACAAAACCATACAGGAACACAAAACACAAAATGTAATCATTAAAAAGGCAGTATTTACAATAAAAATCTCTTCCACATAGACTGATGTTTGTACATTTGCGCTATGTCAGTTATTACCATTGATAATATATGATAATAGGGGGCTTGTGTCCACGAGTTATTTAAAGAAACAAAAACTCCGGTGAGAAATTTCAACATAGAATTGCAAAGATCCACCACCAAAAAGAGTCACCATGACCATGCACAAGTGAGGCCCATGCTGCAAACTTTAGAGAGGCACTATGTGCATGAAGAATTATTACAAAGATCTAACCTCATTTAAGGCTAGTATCTCACCTAGTGCGTATTCAACCAGAGGTTGGGCCACTCCTTCCTCACTTATTCAGCCTCAATGGTAGCTAGGTCCTTGTCCCATCACAATCGATTCCTAACTTACCAACTACCCTGTAGTAAATTGCAAGCTTATCCAACTTACCAACTACCCTGTAGTAAATTGCAGGCTTATCCAACTTACCAACTACCCTGCAGTAAATTGCAATCTTATCCAACTTATCAACTGCCCTGTAGTAAATTGCAAGCTTATCCAACTTACCAACTACCCTGTAGTAAATTGCAGGCTTATCCAATTTACCAACTACCCTGTAGTAAATTGCAGGCTTATCCAATTTACCAACTACCATGTAGTAAATTGCAGGCTTATCTAACTTACCCACTACCCTGTAGTAAATTGCAAGCTTATCCAACTTACCAACTACCCTGTAGTAAATTGCAGGCTTATCCAACTTACCCACTACCCTGTAGTAAATTGCAAGCTTATCTAATTTACCAACTACCCTGTAGTAAATTGCAGGCTTATCCAACTTACCAACTACCCTATAGTAAATTGCAAGCTTATCCAACGTACCCACTACCCTGTAGTAAATTGCAAGCTTATCCAACTTACCAACTACCCTGTAGTAAATTGCAGGATTATCCAACTTACCAACTACCCTGTAGTAAATTGCAGGTTTATCTAATTTACCAACTACCCTGTAGTAAATTGCAAGCTTCTCCAACTTACCAACTACCCTGTAGTAAATTGCAGGCTTATCCAACTTACCAACTACCCTGTAGTATATTGCAGGCTTAACTAACTTACCAACTAGAGATAGGAAACCTGGTGGGCTGTAACCCACAAACCACATGCATATTACATGAATATGGTGCATTCTGGGCACGAATCATTCGAATGTAGTTCCAGTGTTATGGAACTCAGGGTATGTATTGAAGGCGGTTCATCATCTTCATTCCCATACACCTTAAATTGCAGCAATAGCTCATCCCATATCAATGCAATGGGTTTCTTCCTCACACCGCGCTTTTCTCCCTAAAATCAACATCCTAATCTACAGAAGATAATGTGTAAGAATATAAATATGAAAACAAACAAAACAGTGGTAAAAAAAGCAATTTAAAAGCAAAATTTCAAAATAAGAATTACAACATTGTGATAGGTTTTCTAGATGTTCATGATACTCAGTCTTTGTTTCATCAGTCTTCCCCTTCTAGCCCATGCCTAAGGCATCTTGGAACAAAAGTCCCTGTCTGTGTTTCTTGCAGGGTCTTTCAGGCGATATCACTTGGCCGAACAACAGCTCTGTTGTTCTGTACTTTGAGGTGGTTGCTTTCTATCTCTGTATCTGGTTGTGGCATTCTCAAGCAGGCCGAAAAATCCAGGATGGCTCTGGTAGCCTTTGCTGCAGATGTTTACAGCTACAGCTGGTATGAACCAAGATGTCTCCCACAAAGACAAAGATTCCTCCCTGCCTGTATGCAGCTTAAATACACTGATCCGGTTATTTTGAATGGACAGGCCTCTTGCAGAATGATGCAAAATACAAGAATGAGCAAATTAACCTTGTTGCACCTTGATTTAATTATATCACTTATTATAAATAAACCACATGAATATATATCAGGATAGCAGACCACCATCCTTCTGAGTGCACTCCCAAATGGGAAAACACGTCTGCGTTTAAAAAATAAAATTTAACATGGTTTTACGATTTGGAAAACTTCAGTGAGGGCAGGAAGCGATCCCATAGACCACAGCCTACTCTGCCACAAGACTGACACAGAATAAAACAATGGAAGGGACCCGAATGGGACCCCGTCCCCTTTGCGAATAAGTTACCACACCAACGTGGGACTCAGTAACTGATCTATACTTTGTGACCCATTGATATATAGCACACCAATTGCCAGTTTGGTTAGAACGCCCCTTACATTCTAAAATGCGATTCGGTATGGGTTGGGATTAGGAAAACATTTCTGAATCGCAAAATGGTGTTAGTACATTAGAAAACACGATTTTTAATTTGCAAACACTGTTATGTTGTGGATCACAGGGTTTGTGACTGCAAAAATAGTCCTAGTACATCTGGCCCCAAAATATGCTGCAATTATAAAATTTCGAAGGGCTTGTGCAATTGTGTTTCGAAAACTATCCTTTACTAAAGTAAATTAAAGGAAAGAAGAAGAGCTACTTATAAAAGATAAAGGAGTTAAGAAGTTTGCTGAATTTAGTCAGATTTTTCTCCAACGAAAGTATTCATGCTAGCAAATAGCATTTATTTGCAGCAGCAAATGAAAAAGGTCTGTGTCATACGTGACAGTTCTTGTTCAGTACTAAAGTAGAAACTGTTGATCAGAGCACAGATTGCGACCAGGAGTGTACCACTTGAATTTGATTGGCAAGAATTCCAGGCTGTTGGTTTACACTGATTCACAAGATAGAGGGATAGAGGAGAAACAGCTGTCCTCCTGCCTCCACAGCTGACAATGTACTCACAACCGGTATGGCAACTAGTCATTCGGCTCACCTTCACCCAGAAGGTTTTCCCTTCCCCCATGAACAAAGAAATCCATATTATATGGGCGGAAAGGTCTAACCCACTTATTTGTGGCATGCTTCATCACTGGAAAATTGGTTTAGACTGCCTTGTGGATGATTATTTATCATGGCCTTGTAGGTGATCCTGGGTTTAACCTTACCAGTGACCTTCGCATTTCTAAGTGGTGCCAGGTTATGTGCAGCATCTATAGTCACTCTTGTCTTTTTATTCAGTCACAATTTTCCTTCTGCTACTCTTCAGTCCTGGTATTATCCAGACCTTTTGGTTTTGCTAAAATATATACATATAATTTACTTGCATATTTTAGCTTTTAGCCAGCCCTCTTAATTCATTGGTATGTCCAAATGTCATTCACATTTTGCTCCTGCCCCCACAGTATACAGTATGGAAAGCACGTACTCTAAGGCAGCGCGCCTTTAGGACGCGGGCCCTCCGGATCCCAGCCACACCCTCGTGGCTCCTGGATGAGGGATTGGTCGCTGCGAACGGCGAGAAGTACTTCCGGGGCGCGACTGACGTCACTTCCTGCCAGGGGAGGAGAGGGCAAGGGGCCTATTTAGAGCACATTGCCCAGGCCCTCGTCCTCTCTTACTTACAGCACCGGCCCCATGTGCAGTGGACTCTGTGAATCTCCCACCCACCCATCCCTTGAAGTAGAGCTTCGGAAGGTGTAGGAAGTTGAGTTAAGAGTGGCGGTAAGGAGGCCAAATAAATTGCCTTACATTGTTAAGGGGAGTCCTCCTGCATGCTCCCTAGGCCAGCACTGAGGGGGAGATACGGTAAGCTCTTCCCAGAGAGAATGGGGACACTGGCTGGGGGCAAGGGCGCCAGTTTACCAACTAGGGCATGGGGTATCAGCCCCTGGTTATTCCCTACGAGCCTCAATGGGCAGCCTGGTGGTGGGAGGGGTGGGCCCCTCAGGTGGCAGATAAGGACTGGATGGCAGGGGCTCACCTCTCAAGGACGCAGGTGGGTTGCGACTTGCGTGGTTCTCAGTTGGGGGGCACGAGCCAGAAGGCCCCTTAGTGCTGGAAGCGATAGAGAACATTCTTGGTCGATAAATTAAGTTCTGACATTTCTGCTGATAGAATTATGAAGTTACGATCAACATAAATGAAAATATCGTTCAGTGATCAAAACTGATAAATATGTCGTATGATTTTTTAATCTGATTGATGATATATTGTCATGTTTATATGTGATGGTTTGTAATAAACATGGCCTCTTTTACCCACAGCTCTGGTCGTCAAGTCTTGATTTGTGGGTTATGATGGGGGCAGGGCCGGGAACAACCTGGGTGGTCTGGGTCCTATGGGACAATTGATCAGTCAACCTGGGTCACACGTGCCTTTCTCTGTGAGTGGCAGCATTCTGCCTAAGCAGAATGTCGTCACCCACAGTGAAAGTAGTCTCTGTCAGTCTCAAGGACCTGTGGGCCATTGTATGTGTTTTAAAAAAATAAAAAATAAAATATTTTTGTAGTCTTGTTAAAGTATGCTAGCACCAGGCAGCACCCTAGCACTGGTATAGATGTGTATCACCACTCTTAGTACGTCATGTTACACACATGCACCATTTAAGGTGGCATATTTGGAAATGTGGCTTTCAACTCATTCCAAGATAGACAACTTGCGCATGCATGTGCATGCACAAGCAGCCATCTTTAAAATTGGCTTCCACTGAATTACATTAAATTCCACCAGAATCTATGGAATTCCGCAGCAGGGTAGAGTGAGCATTTAACGATACTTTCTTAGCACAAAATGCACCCTTGCGTCCAAAAATGGATGTGAGGATGCATTTTGCGCTTAGAAAATAGTGCAGCAAAATACAACATGACACCCTTGCATACTCTGCAGTGATTACAAGTCGTAATTACTGCAGAGTATGCAACGGTGCCCAGTGGTATGCAGTGGTTTCCAACTCCAGAAACCCATGCATAATTTTTAACTCTACCTGCAGAGCAGCAGAATTTTAATTTATCAGTAATTACGCATTACAAGAGTAACACACAAATATCTAAATTCCTCAGATCCAGCCAGCGGAATTGAAAATTCCACTCAAGCATTCCTTATTGTACAGTAGAGTGTGCTGTGAAGTACAGTTTTACAGATCAATAGGTTTTTTTCTGTTCATGTAAGGGCACCAGGAGGGCAGCTATCCTTCCAGTTCCTGTTTATTGTTATAAACGGGATGAATATGAGATGTTCCGCAAACCCTTCAAGTGTCCACTTAGGCTCTGTGGAGTCCATAGAACTGTACATGTGTGAGCAGGGCCTGCAAACACATATTTCGTTACTCTCGGGAAATCGAAGAGAAGGCTACCTGCTGGCAAAGCAGAGTACAGCAGCACTTGTTTGCAACCAGACTGAGGAGGAAGGTGGCGATAGTGATGCTGTAGCACAGCAGGTGGGAATCAAGGTTTAGTAATGTGGACAGCAGCAAATGTAGGCGTTTCTAAAATACATGTACTGAATGCCCTGCTGCGTGCATGAATGCTTAAATGGGTGCCCCTGGCCGGATCCCTTTGCGCTGCCCATAGCTCCGCCTGTTAGCCCCACCCAAAACCCCACCCCCTAGTCCACATCTCAGTTTGGTGAGTACCTGCACTTATTTTTTTTCCATTTAAAGCACTGCCTCCGAGGAGCCGGTAAGGGCTGGGGGAAGGCCAGTCACATACCCAACTCACCTCCAGCACAGCCGTTGAATAACCCTATGCCATGTGTGACATCTCCAGTCAGTGCACATTTTTTTTTTTTATAACACCACCTCGCATTTTGGGATGCGCATTTTTGAATTTACTATTATTATATTTATCAAGTATGGACTTAAAAAAATTCAGAATGCACTCCCTGTTTGCTGGGTGAGAGTTTTCTCACACCTGACACAGCCACTCGGCTGCTAAGACAGAAGACTGGTGGGGTTAGTAAAATACACCGAAGCCTTGTTTGCCAGGTCATACACGACTAGTCACTCTAGTGCACATTTTATTCTTGGCATTCTGAGACCTGTAGCCCTGGATTTATATTTGTAGAAACTAGAATACAACTTTCAGAATTTGGGTGCCCTGAGGTCCTGAATTTGCAACAACAGTCCCAGTTTTTTATGAATCTTTGGTTTCAAGTTTCAGTAAATGTAGGACATGTCCAGGTTTTCAGAGCAGGTCATCTCAGCGGGGAGGAGGCGCGTTTTGATTTGTTCTGGTGCAGTATCTGTCAGCAGTCCCTAGTAAAAAGGTAAATCAGTTAACGCGGATGATATTGTTTGTAAAAATAGCATTTATTTCCCAATATTTGTGCTTTATTGTTTGTGTTTTATATGCTGTTGATTGCTGTTAATTAAGTCGTTTTACGTCTCTTGGTCAATGTAAAACTGTAGTCCTACTTCTATGTTTGCGAAATGTCCCAGTTTTTAGTTTGTAAAATTACAGCACTGTACACAAGCTGCAAATTAAAAACCCGGACTAGAGCAGCTGGTCACGCACGAACCTGGGGAACGTGGAAGGGATGAAACTATTATGCCCATGGCATGAAAGACCTTTATCTGGTTGGAGTGATGCCCGAGCAGGCTCTGCTCGCCCCAGCCCTTCCAGCCAGGGGTGTATCTTGGTCAGTAAGACTGGGGTGGTGTGAGCTTCATATTTTCTGACAATCAGACTGGCAAACTGTAATAATTAAGGATGTCTCGTAGACAGGTCACTTAGAACAGGTTATAGGTTTATTCCTTAAGTTACAAAGTCCAAGTAAAACTCCTGTAAGGCCTCTGCTAAGTCCCTATATGAGCCCCACCAGGAGCAGCCTCCCTGCTGCTCAGCCCATCTCTTCCAACTGCCAACTCCTCCAGTCCCACACACACAACATTCCAAGTGACATCACTCATGGCTGAGCAGCAAGGGACAGGACAGTAATGAGGAAGATGCACCAACAACAACAATAGGTTACAGCACAAACATTATATACACTAAAAGCAGGATACATGAGAGGAGTCTAAGGGGCAAAAGAAAGGGAGGGGAATGCGGATTAGTAGGTGTAGGAAGAGAGACAATACAATATTTTGTAAAAATAACCTATATTTTGAGGACTTTCAAAACAGAAAGGAAAAGAGTGGGTGAGCGTTTTTGTCTGTGTGTTAGTAAAAATCCCTGGTGAAATCTGACCGACGTTCACAATACCCGACTGAAAGCCCCTGTACCGACCTATTTATCAGAAAATACATTTATTAGGGGAGGTGTAACACCCCAGCGGCCCCTCCCGCCCCCCATCCTCTTGAAGCTAGGATCCTGCTTTCAGCATTTGTTTGAAGGGCAGCGACCAGTCGAGAAATATCGCGACACCCCCTTTCAAATTGGCAGCACGGCCCTCTCCTCGGAAGAGCTGAGAGGTTTCATATTTGTATACCGACATGCCAAGCAGGCGCCCCGTTTTTATGCTACACCTGGATTAAGTGAAAGGCAAGGAGGAGGGGGGGGGCGGGGGGCAAGAGGGGGCCTGGTTAGTGTTGCCGATGAGGGTGACAGGTTGTTTTCTTCAGAAGCTCTGCCCTGCAGATATATCTGACAGATTTATACCCAGTGTAGCTGCGCACTTGTATTCTGACACCTGCAGCGGGCATTGTTAGCCCGCTCCATATTACAGGGCCTGGAGGGACAGGGTCACAATTAGCCTGATACACCGCGCTCTCCTCCCGGCACGCCTTCCGCCGGGGACCGCCGCAGAGCACGATGGAAATGGACCCTGACATGACACAGAGGCAACTGTCAATAAGAGCCGTATTGTTTTTCAGTTCAGCTATGCGGAATGGCACCCGCTGAAATATGAACCGATGCACGCAGCGGTGGGGGCGAGGGGCTGGAACACCTCGATAATTTCAGGCATGGAAGTCTCTGCGTCCTCGCCAGACAGGCGCGGACTGTTTATTTACCTGGTTAGGGGCATTAGCCTCTTTCCTGGGCACTGCACCCCTGCGCTGTGTTGTGGCCTCCCTGTGTTGTGGTAAAAGGTCTTTCGGTTTTTTTTTCTGTGGGGGTCCAACTATGTGAATTTTCCTGACAAGGTTGCATCTCTCGCTGTGTGCTAGTTCAGGGTGTCAATTTATTTTTTCTGGGACTCTTTCTCCCTCTCTCTGTTTTTCAGGGTGATGCGTCTCTATTTTCCACGAGTGGTCTCTCTCTCTCTATACATATATATATATATATATATATATATATATATATATATATATATATATATATATATATGATATGTGATCAAGGTCGTTGTATTGGCCGAAACGCGTCATGGCAGGCAGAAGAAGCAATAAAATATTCTTTATTTGCCACTAAGAGGAGTTCGCTCATTCCTTTTCGCCACTTTTGGAGGTTCCAGGAATGTTTGGAATTCATGTATATATATATATATATATATATATATATATATATATATATATATATATATATATATATATATATCCAACTCTCCCAACAGGAAGAAAACGAGCAGCACTCACAACGGTAATGTTTCTGATTTGATAAATTACAGCACTGGCAGTCCTAATGCATTTTGGTCTCCTGACCTTTCTCAAAGGGAAGCCCCAGCATCACACTGAACTCGCAGCCTATCAAGGTGATTGCTTCAATTATATACTTTTCTGCCCCCTAGTGGGCGGCCTTTGTAGGCCTTCGTTTTGAAGCATGCTGGTCCTTGTGGTGTGAAAACAGTCAATCATTGCCCTCCAGTGGGTGATGCTTTGATACTGTTCATTTCCGTTGTCCCCTCGCAAAACCATTTTCGAGTTGCAGGAAACCATGCCAAAGCCAATCCTTGGCGGCGCCTACTATCCCTTGCCGTTTTGTCGGAATACACAGGTGGTTCAGTTTCGGGAAGTGTGAGAAGTTGGCCTGGTATATGCTGTTCACTAGTTAAAGTGACCACCTTGTACCATGCCAAGCAACCCTTATGGTGTGGTTGTAAGTCAACCTTTTCGGACTAGCTGCCCTAGTGGTAGCGTAGGCTAAGCAGTCTTTGAGGCTAAACTCGTTACAGCGTGTTAAGCAAGCTGTTTTACCATATGTAACCCCCCTTTATACCAATGAAAGGACACCACACAGATATATATTCAAAATATATATGTATTTATTACTCAAAGTATCCCCTAGACTCTTTATGAGCACAGGAGCACAAATCGTTAAACAAGAAAGTATTACAATATACAGAAGTTGCACTTTATATGGATAGGCCCTGGTGGCCGATCAAACCATATACTAAAATAGTGGTATAAGTACCACGAACAGGAAAGGGAAAAGGCCTAGGGCCTCTAGAATCGCTGGGCCTACAAGGAGCTAACTTCAGTTAGTGACCAGGAGGTCCACGGGTCGCGTGTGCAGCGAGGAAAGTTACACGCGTGCTCCCATAGGTTTTCAATGGGTGCGTAAAAGTTCAAAAGTTACTGCTAGAAGGGTCTTCTGGATGGACTACGAATTTAAGACTTAAAACACAGACACTAGAGATGTTTCTCTACTCTTGGGCACCGGAGTGCCAGCTTTACCTCACCCACAGGAAGCGGGTGCATAGGTCTCGAAGTGCGTCGGGTTTCGTCTATCGATTCAATGGAGCCTGATGACAAAGATGCTGCAGGCGGCCGGTCCAGAAGAGATGCGGTGGATCCAAGAGTGGATCGGAGTTGTAGAAGACCTGAAAGCAGACGGGACAGTGTTCACAGTCACTAGCCAGTGACCGGCGTGGCACCAGGTAGGTACCAGGCGATGTCGGATGCAAACAGGTGATGAGGGGTAGCTTGTCTCCGCAGCCACGTAGTCCCTGAAGGTCGACGACGTCCAGGAGTCGGTTCACGAGCTGTCCCACGCAGGTTCTCGCTGCCGGCGGTGTCGGCGACTCAAAGGAAGCAAACAAGTCTTGGCAAAGGCAGGAGTTGTGGAAAGTAAAGAAAGCTGATTATTCTGACCAGCAAGGTCAGAGGGGCTGCTCCTTTGGAGAGCAGCTGGGGCCAGTCTGGAGCAACCAGACCAGCATTGTAGATTTCAAGGTTCATCGCCAAAATGGCCACTAGCCAACGGGCCAGGGACCGGGCAGGCGCGTCGAGATGCAAAATGCAGAAGGGCCCCACGCAGATCGTGGAGATGCTGGAGGGCTCACCTTTGGTGCAGATGCTGCTTGGGTGTTGGGCTTTTCAGGGCCCAAAGCACAACTTGAAGGGAGCCTCTGTTGTCGTGCTTGCAGCTTGTCGTCGGTCTTTCAAGATGGCTGGCTCCACGTGTCTCGGTGCGTCCACGGGTTCCTTCTTTTCAGGGACTGTGGATCGAGCAGTGAGAGGTCTGGAGGTCCAGGTCTTGTTGGGCTCTGGGCTCGGGCTCCGGCGGGAGGCGGCGGCAAAGCAGACGTCGAGTAGCTGGTTGGTGCTTGCGTTAGCAAGATGGTCACTCCCTGACCATAGGGGAGATTTCCTTCTGTCCTCTGTGCAGCAGAGCATCGAGGTTCCCGTCTTCTTCTTGTAGTTAAGTTGATTCCAGGATGTCTGAAGTCTTAGGACACAGCTCCTACCTTTAAGCGGATTCTAGGGGCCGGACTACCTGCTAGGTCCCTCCCTAAGGGTGGGACCAGGAAGGGGGGTGGTTACACCCCCAATCCTTTGTCCAGCTCGCCCCAGGTCCGGGGCTGGTGTGCCCCAGGACCGGTTTGAACTGGCATATGCACCGATGCTCCTTGTGAGCCTCAGGCATGTCTGATTCTATTCAGCCCTACCTGACCAATACATAAAATCCTGTCTGGGGTGGTGCTCGCAGCTCCCCTGGCAGGAAACCCTTTGTCCACGTCTCCCAAGCTGGAAGGACTCCCAGCAGCAGGAGGGCAGACTTGTGTCTGTGGTGGCAGCATCCATTTTGTGGAGCTGAGGCTATGTCTGATTTTACCCGGGTTTCAGGTACTGTACATGTCGTGTCCCTCTAGAAGGGTGGAATGCTAACCCCATCGCCAGAATTGGCGAGGGGTTAGTATTCCAATTCGTATGACACCTTACTCGACATGTTTGGATAAAGCCAAACCAAAGTTAGCATTTAACCGCGAGGTTCATAATGCACTTAAGAGTATATGGTATGGCGATATCTGGAAACGGTAAAAGGAAGTTGTTCCGACCACTGCAGACAGGCTCAGCTCATGCCAGAGCACCATCTCACATGGAACCAAGCACTCTGCCTTCAGGATTGTTAAGGCCTGCCATAGGAGTGACTTATAGGTTAACATGTGTCCCATTTAAGGTTAGGTATAGGTATACTACACCTAAGTAAGAGGTGGTTACACCAACTTACCCCAGCTGAGTGATCAGCCAGTTGTGTCAAATTTGTTAGGCCAGGCCAGGGGTGGCATAATACATGCTTCAGCCCCTGGTAGGCCTTAGATACACCAATGCCCTGGGTACCTAGTGTACACTGGTACAGGGGCTCACAGGGTGATCCAATTCCAATTGGTTATGCACCTATAGTGCATAGTGTCAATTTAGTAGAGAGAACAGCAGGCTGGGGGTCTGATTAGCAGGCCCACAGCCTCAATATGTCAAAAACCAGTGAAGCAAAAAGCAAAAATTTGGGGTGACCATAGGATAGCAGACCCTACTCTCCTACACAACCCCCCCCCCCCAAACACAGGGACATTAAACTAGCCTCGACCAGTCTCGTCTTCATGTCCTAAGTGGAAGTACCTGGAGAGACCATCTGCATTCCCATGGTCTGTACCTGGCCGGTGCTCCACTGTAAAGTCCATCCCCTGTAGGGAAATGGACCACCTAAGCAGTTTGGGGTTTTCACCCTTCATCTGATTTAGCCACAAGAGGGGCTTATGGTCGGTCTGAATCTTGAAGTGAGTGCCAAACAAGTATGGCCTCAGCTTCTTCAGGGCCCACACCACAGCAAAGGCCTCCCTCTCAATAGCTGACCAATTCTTCTCTCTGGGGGTCAACCTTCTGCTAATGAAAGCAATGGGTTGGTCTTGACCATCTACATTAAGTTGTGACAGCACAGCTCCCACACCCAACTCAGAAGCATCTGTTTGGACAATAAACTCTTTGGAGTAGTCAGGACTTTTCAGGATAGGTGCAGAGCACATGGCCTTCTTCAGGTCATCAAATGCCTTTTGACAGCTTACTGTCCACTGAACCTTTTTGGGCATCTTCTTGGATGTCAGATCATTAAGAGGAGTCACAATGGACCCATAGTTCTTAACAAACTTCCTGTAGTACCCAGTCAAGCCCAAGAAAGCTCGAACTTGAGTCTGGGTGGTTGGAGGAGACCAGTCCTTGATGGATTGTATCTTACTCTCCAGTGGTTGAACTTGGTCTCCACCTACAAGGTGGCCCAAATACACAACCTTACTCTGCCCTATCTGGCACTTAGTAGCCTTGATAGTGAGGCCTGCCTTTTGCAGAGCCTCAAGTACCTTCTTCAGGTGGATCAGGTGATCCTCCCGGGTGGAGCTAAAGACAGCAATGTCATCAAGACATGCTGCACAAAAGTCATCCAACCCAGTAAGGACTTGATTCACCAACCTTTGGAAGGTGGAAGGTGCATTCTTCAGACCAAAGGGCATCACCAAAAATTGATAATGCCCACCTGGGGTTGAGAATGCTGTTTTGGCATTGGACTCCTCAGCTAACCTGATTTGCCAATAGCCAGCTGTCAAATCAAATGTGCTCAAAAACTTAGCAGAAGCCAGTTTATCTATGAGCTCATCTGCCCTTGGAATAGGATGTGCATCTGTCCTAGTGACAGCATTGAGTCCTCTGTAATCCACACAGAACCTCATCTCTCTCTTGCCATCTTTGGTGTGAGGTTTGGGGACCAGAACCACTGGGCTAGCCCAGGGGCTCTCTGAGGGCTCAATGACACCCAGTTCCAGCATTTTGTGTACCTCAGCCTTTATACAGTCCCTGACGTGGTCAGGTTGTCTGTAAAGTTTGTTCTTTACAGGCAGACTGTCACCAGTGTCCACCACATGGGTACACCAGTCAGTTTGACTAGGTATCAGTGAAAACATATGCTGAAATGATTGTAGAACCTGTCTACATTCAATCTGGTGATGATCAGTGAGGTTGCCTCCAAGGGTCACTCCTTCAACTGAGCCATCTTCAGGGTTCTGAGACAACAAGTCTGGGAGAGGGTCACTCTCTTCCTCCTGTCCCTCATCTGTAGCCATGAGCAAGCCCATGTCTGCCCTGTCAACATATGCCTTTAACCTGTTAACATGGAGTACCCTGTGGGGACTCCTGGGAGTTCCAAGGTCCACCAAGTAGGTAACCTCTCCCTTCTTTTCCAGGATTGTATGGGGTCCAGACCATTTGTCTTGGAGTGCTGCTGGGGCCACTGGCCCCAACACCCATACCTTCTGTCCTGGCTGATACTCAACCAAGACAGCCTTTTGGTCATGCCAAGCTTTCTGTAAGGCCTGGCTTGCCTCAAGGTTTTTGGATGCCTTCTCCATATACTCAGCCATCCTGGAGCGGAGACCAAGTACATAGTCCACTATGTCTTGTTTGGGCTTTTTGAGAGGTAATTCCCATCCTTCCTTTACTAAACACAGTGGGCCTCTCACAGGGTGCCCAAACAACAATTCAAAGGGTCTGTAGCCAACTCCTTTTTGTGGGACCTCTCTGTAAGCAAACAGAAGGCAGGGTAGAAGGATGTCCCATCTTCGCCTGAGCTTTTCAGGTAATCCTTTGATCATACCCTTTAGGGTCTTGTTGAATCTCTCAACAAGCCCATTACATTGTGGGTGAGAAGGAGTGGTGAATTTGTAGTTGACACCACATTCCTTCCACATAGCTGTCAAGTATCCTGACATGAAGTTGGTACCTCTGTCAGAAACCACCTCCTTAGGAAACCCCACTCTGGAGAATACTCCTAGCAGGGCCCTGGCCACAACAGGAGCTGTAGTGGTCCTAAGGGGAATTGCCTCTGGATACCTGGTGGCATGATCCACTACCACCAGTATAAATCTGTGCCCAGATGCAGTGGGAGGATCCATGGGACCCACTATATCTATTCCCACTCTTTCAAAGGGAACCCCCACCACCGATAGTGGTATTAGGGGGGCCTTTGTTGTGCCACCTGATTTGCCACTGGCTTGGCAGGTCACACAGGAGCGACAAAACTCCTTGATATCTTCATTCATGTGAGGCCAGTGAAAGTGAGGGACAAGCCTGTCCCAAGTCTTGTTCTGGCCTAAGTGTCCTGCTAGAGGAATATCATGGGCCAAGGTAAGAAGGAAGCCCCTAAATTGCAGAGGTATAACCAACCTCCTGGTTGCACCAGGTTTTGGGTCTCTAGCCTCTGAATAAAGGAGCCCATCATCCCAATACACTTTATGGGTACCTTGAGCATTCCCAGCAGCCTCAGCAGCAGCCAGCTGTCTGAGGGGTTCAAGAGAGGGACAGGATAACTGAGCCTGCCCCAAGTCAGCCCTGGAAGGTCCCCCTGTCCCCAGAAACTCAACCTGATCAGGTTCAAGCTCTTCAGGGACAGTTCCTTCAGGGTTCTCTAGATCATCTTCCTGGGAAGGCTGATCATCACTTGGAGGCAGGGGGGAAGGCACAGCCTTAACCCTCCTGTTCTTCTTCTTGGTAGGTGCTTGGTCCATTGTTCCAGGATCCAAGACCTGTGGTTCAGTAAGGCACTTTTTGGCCTGTGACCTGGTCACAGCAAGGACATGTGGTGATATACCTAACATCTCTGCATGTGTCCTGTACTCCACTTCTGACCATAGAGAACTCTCTAGGTCATTGCCCAACAAACATTCTACTGGGAGGACTGCACTAACCACAACCCTTTTGAGGCCAGTTACCCCTCCCCATGAGAAGTTAACAACAGCCACACTATGTGAAGTAGTGGCATTGCTGGCATTGGTCACCAGGTAATTCTCACCTGGTGTGTACTGTCCAGGGTCCACAAAGCCTGGTGCCACCATAGTGACACTGGCACATGTGTCCCTGTAGGCTTGAGTCACTTTTTCATTTATTAAAGGAGTCTGTCTGTACTTGCCCAGGTTACTGGGGCTCACAGTCAGGGACAAATCCATGTCCCCATCACAGATCAAGACTGCTTGTGTCAGGGTTCTGTCTAAGTCAGAATCTCCTTCAGTTCCCATAGTGATTCCCACTAGACCCTTTGTCTGGGGACCAACACTGCTAACAGTAGTACTGGGAGCATGTGCCTTAGGGGCAACAGTGTTGGGGGCTCCACCCTTCTTACAATCACTAGTCCAGTGAGTTGTATTCTTGCAAGCTTTGCACCAGGGTTTCTTTGGACCTTCTTTCTTCTTCCCTTTAGGTTGTTGGGACCCCCCCCTCGTTAGTACTAGTTTGGGGCCCTGTTGAAGACTTCTGGTCTTTAGATGTCTGATCTCCACCCTTTTGGTCTGTTTTCTTCTGATCACCCCCTTGGCCCTGGTTCTGGTTCTTTTGCTTAACCCTGGTTCTGACCCATTTGTCTGCCTTCTTTACCAATTCTTGGGGAGAGGTCAGATCTGAGTCAACCAAGTGTTGATGCAGTTGCTGGTTCTGACAGTTATTTAAAATCTGTTCTCTCATCATCAAATTGTACAATCCTGTATAATCAGATACCTTACTTCCCAGCAACCAACCCTCCAAAGCCTTAGTGGCACATTCAATGTATTCAGACCAGTCCTGAGTCTGTTTCTTCTGGGTGTCTCTGAACATTAACCTGTACTGTTCAGTAGTTAAGCCTAACCCATCAACTAGGACACTCTTCAGGGCTCTGTAGTTTCTGACAACCTCCTCCCTAACAGTGAGGAGTCTATCTCTGCCTCTTCCTTCAAAGGAGAGCCATAAGATTGCTGCCCACTGGTCTTCAGGAACCTGCTGCACTTTGCAGGCTCTTTCAAGAGCAGTCATCCATTTGTGGATATCATCCCCACTTTTGTAGGGGGGCACAACCTTGGACAGGTTCCTATTGTCAAAGACCCTATCTTTGTCCTTACGGACAATGCTGCCACCAGTGGGTATAGACCCACTCTCTCTAGGTTGCCTAGCCTTACTCAGTTTCTCTTCCATCAGAGCTACTTCTAGCTCCTGTCTCCTGATTCTCAGCTGAGCTTCCTTCATTCTGGCCTCATGCTCCCTCCTCTGAGGGCTGGTCATCCTTCTCCTGGAGTGACCTTGAGAGCCTCTAGAGGCATGAGAAGCATTAGATTCACCTTAGTGATTCCTTTGCCTCCCAAACCCCTGGTTAAGTCCACTAGGGAGATCCAATGGGGTGACCCCATTGCCAGTCCCCAGTAGCCTTAAGTTAGCTGGCCCACGTATAACACTTGGCACTGGGCTAGTTCTCCCTTTATCCCCACTACCATCTGTATCAGTACCCTTATCACTTTCATCCTCTGTAGTATGATTCTCATCTAAGGGGTGACTATTGGAAATGGGTACCTCAGCCTCAGTGGCATCTTCAGAAGGGGGCCTCCTGTTCCAGTCCCTAAGGGGCCTAACTGGGAAGCTTTCTTGAGAGCTCTCTGATCTTCATCAGCTTGTAAGAGTTCTCTGAGTTCAGCAGAGGTAGGGTTCCTGGGCTGTTTAAGGCCCCTGATATTTGCCAACTGCCTGAGCTCATTTTGGTTTAGGGTAGCAAAGATGGTTGGTGTCCTCTGGGGGTCACTCTCGAAAGAGATGGGTACATTGGACCCCTCTGCCCAGCCATTGCTCTTAAGTGTGGGTGGATGTGTTGCAACTACCTACACTTGGGTTTTCCTACTAAACCTATCTAGTAGTTGTAGTCAGGGTGTGCTACTCCCTTTGCTCTACAACAACTAAGTTCAGTAGAACTTAAGTATATCTAATCTTGTTTTATATGTACCTAAAGGTACCTGTATGATCTTTTAATTGGTAACAAAGAGATTACAGAGGTAAAACACAGCAAGCTCAAATCCAACCGCTGCTCACCAATGTGAGAAGTTGGCCTAGTATATGCTGTTCACTAGTTAAAGTGACCACCTTGTACCATGCCAAGCAACCCTTATGGTGTGGTTGTAAGTCAACCTTTTCGGACTAGCTGCCCTAGTGGTAGCGTAGGCTAAGCAGTCTTTGAGGCTAAACTCGTTAAAGCGTGTTAAGCAAGCTGTTTTACCATATGTAACCCCCCTTTATACCAATGAAAGGACACCACACAGATATATATTCAAAATATATATGTATTTATTACTCAAAGTATCCCCTAGACTCTTTATGAGCACAGGAGCACAAATCGTTAAACAAGAAAGTATTACAATATACAGAAGTTGCACTTTATATGGATAGGCCCTGGTGGCCGATCAAACCATATACTAAAATAGTGGTATAAGTACCACGAACAGGAAAGGGAAAAAGCCTAGGGCCTCTAGAATCGCTGGGCCTACAAGGAGCTAACTTCAGTTAGTGACCAGGAGGTCCACGGGTCGCGTGTGCAGCGAGGAAAGTTACACGCGTGCTCCCATAGGTTTTCAATGGGTGCGTAAAAGTTCAAAAGTTACTGCTAGAAGGGTCTTCTGGATGGACTCCGAATTTAAGACTTAAAACACAGACATTAGAGATGTTTCTCTACACTTGGGCACCGGAGTGCCAGCTTTACCTCACCCACAGGAAGCGGGTGCATAGGTCTCGAAGTGCGTCAGGTTTCGTCTATCGATTCAATGGAGCCTGATGACAAAGATGCTGCAGGCGGCCGGTCCAGAAGAGATGCGGTGGATCCAAGAGTGGATCGGAGTTGTAGAAGACCTGAAAGCAGACGGGACAGTGTTCACAGTCACTAGCCAGTGACCGGCGTGGCACCAGGTAGGTACCAGGCGATGTCGGGTGCAAACAGGTGATGAGGGGTAGCTTGTCTCCACAGCCGAGTGATCCCTGAAGGTCGACGACGTCCAGGAGTCGGTTCACAAACTGTCCCACGCAGGCTCTCGCTGTCGGCGGTGTCGGCGACTCAAAGGAAGCAAACAAGCCTTGGCAAAGGCAGGAGTCGTGGAAAGTAAAGAAAGCTGATTATTCTGACCAGCAAGGTCAGAAGGGCTGCTCCTTTGGAGAGCAGCTGGAGCCAGTCTGGAGCAACCAGACCAGCATTGTAGATTTCAAGGTTCGTCGCCAAAATGGCCACTAGCCAACGGGCCAGGGACCGGGCAGGCGCGTCGAGATGCAAAATGCAGAAGGGCCCCACGCAGATCGTGGAGATGCTGGAGGGCTCACCTTTGGTGCAGATGCTGCTCGGGTGTTGGGCTTCTCAGGGCCCAAAGCACAACTTGGAGGGAGCCTCTGTTGTCGCGCTTGCAGCTTGTCGTCGGTCTTTCAAGATGGCTGGCTCCACGTGTCTCGGTGCCTCCACGGGTTCCTTCTTTTCAGGGACTGTGGATCGGGCGGTGAGAGGTCTGGAGGTCCAGTTCTTGTCGGGCTCTGGGCTCCGGCGGGAGGCGGCGGCAAAGCAGACGTCGAGTAGCTGGTTGGTGCTTGCGTTAGCAAGATGGTCACTCCCTGACCATAGGGGAGATTTCCTTCTGTCCTCTGTGCAGCAGAGCGTCGAAGTTCCCGTCTTCTTCTTGTAGTTAAGTTGATTCCAGGATGTCTGAAGTCTTAGGACACAGCTCCTACCTTTAAGCGGATTCTAGGGGCCGGACTACCTGCTAGGTCCTTCCCTAAGGGTGGGACCAGGAAGGGGGGTGGTTACACCCCCAATCCTTTGTCCAGCTCGCCCCAGGTCCGGGGCTGGTGTGCCCCAGGACCGGTTTGAACTGGCATATGCACCAAGGCTCCTTGTGAGCCTCAGGCATGTCTGATTCTATTCAGCCCCACCTGACCAATACACAAAATCCTGTCTGGGGTGGTGCTCGCACCTCCCCTGGCAGGAAACCCTTTGTCCACGTCTCCCAAGCTGGAAGGACTCCCAGCAGCAGGAGGGCAGACTTGTGTCTGTGGTGGCAGCATCCATTTTGTGGAGCTGAGGCTATGTCTGATTTTACCTGGGTTTCAGGTACTGTACATGTCGTGTCCCTCTAGAAGGGTGGAATGCTAACCCCGTCGCCAGAATTGGCGAGGGGTTAGTATTCCAATTCGTATGACACCTTACTCGACATGTTTTGATAAAGCCAAACCAAAGTTAGCATTTAACCGCGAGGTTCATAATGCACTTAAGAGTATATGGTATGGCAGAGGCGCAACTAGAACCAAATTTCGGGGGGGGGCTGAGCAAAAATTTCGGGGGGGGCTGAACTTTAAGCAATAGGCAGAGTGGAGCTGCAGGGGCTCTTAGAAGGGGTGAAACAACAGCGAGGCCTCATTAACATGCAAATGGTCTTTTAAAGACCTGTAAAGTGCTCTTGTGCGGCTGCTTTTTTGCCCGGGAAGGTGTCTCATCCCGGGCTGCCACACATGACGGGGGGGGCTGAAGCCCTTTGAGTCCAATGGGTGTTGCGCGCCTGTGGTATGGCGATATCTGGAAACGGTAGAAGGAAGTTGTTCCGACCACTGCAGACAGGCTCAGCTCATGCCAGAGCACCATCTCACATGGAACCAAGCACTCTGCCTTCAGGATTGTTAAGGCCTGCCATAGGAGTGACTTATAGGTTAACATGTGTCCCATTTAAGGTTAGGTATAGGTATACTACACCTAAGTAAGAGGTGGTTACACCAACTTACCCCAGCTGAGTGATCAGCCAGTTGTGTCAAATTTGTTAGGCCAGGCCAGGGGTGTCATAATACATGCTTCTGCCCCTGGTAGGCCTTAGATACACCAATGCCCTGGGTACCTAGTGTACACTGGTACAGGGGCTCAAAGGGTGATCCAATTCCAATTGGTTATGCACCTATAGTGCATAGTGTCAATTTAGTAGAGAGAACAGCAGGCTGGGGGTCTGATTAGCAGGCCCACAGCCTCAATATGTCAAAAACCAGTGAAGCACAAATCAAAAATTTGGGGTGACCATAGGAAAGCAGACCCTACTCTCCTACAGGAAGTTATGGCGCTCTTTAGAGGCGGTGCGTAGCTCGCGGCCGAACCAAGCCGCTAAAACATCTCTCCAACTCTCCTAACAGGAAGAAAACGAGCCGCACTCACAACGGTAATGTTTCTGATTTAATAAATTACAGCACTGGCAGTCCTAATGCATTTCGGTCTCCTGACCTTTCTCAAAGGGAAGCCCCAGCATCACACTGAACTCGCAGCCTATCAAGGTGATTGCTTCAATTATATACTTTTCTGCCCCCTGGTGGGCGGCCTTTGTAGGCCTTCGTTTTGAAGCATGCTGGTCCTTGTGGTGCGAAAACAGTCAATCATTGCCCTCCAGTGGGTGATGCTTTGATACTGTTCATTTCCGTTGTCCCCTCGCAAAACCATTTTTGAGTTGCAGGAAACCATGCCAAAGTCAATCCTTGGCGGCGCCTACTATCCCTTGCCGTTTTGTCGGAATACACAGGTGGTTCACTTTCGGGAAGTTATGGCGTTCTTTAGAGGCGGTGCGTAGCTTGCGGCCGAACCGAGCCGCTAAAACATCTCTCCATCTCTCCCAACAGGAAGAAAACGAGCCGCACTCACAACGGTAATGTTTCTGATTTAAAAAATTACAGCACTGGCAGTCCTAATGCATTTCGGTCTCCTGACCTTTCTCAAAGGGAAGCCCCAGCATCACACTGAACTCGCAGCCTATCAAGGTGATTGCTTCAATTATATACTTTTCTGCCCCCTGGTGGGCGGCCTTTGTAGGCCTTCGTTTTGAAGCATGCTGGTCCTTGTGGTGCGAAAACAGTCAATCATTGCCCTCCAGTGGGTGATGCTTTGATACTGTTCATTTCCGTTGTCCCCTCGCAAAACCATTTTCGAGTTGCAGGAAACCATGCCAAAGTCAATCCTTGGCGGCGCCTACTATCCCTTGCCGTTTTGTCGGAATACACAGGTGGTTTAGTTTCGGGAAGTTATGGCGCTCTTTAGAGGCGGTGCGTAGCTCGCGGCCGAACCACGCCGCTAAAATATCTCTCCAACTCTCCCAACAGGAAGAAAACGAGCCGCACTCACAACGGTAATGTTTCTGATTTAATAAATTACAGCACTGGCAGTCCTAATGCATTTCGGTCTCCTGACCTTTCTCAAAGGGAAGCCCCAGCATCACACTAAACTCGCAGCCTATCAAGGTGATTGCTTCAATTATATACTTTTCTGCCCCCTGGTGGGCGGCCTTTGTAGGCCTTCGTTTTGAAGCATGCTGGTCCTTGTGGTGTGAAAACAGTCAATCATTGCCCTCCAGTGGGTGATGCTTTGATACTGTTCATTTCCGTTGTCCCCTCGCAAAACCATTTTCGAGTTACAGGAAACCATGCCAAAGTCAATCCTTGGCGGCGCCTACTATCCCTTGCCATTTTGTCGGAATACACAGGTGGTTCAGTTTCGGGAAGTTATGGCGCTCTTTAGAGGCGGTGCGTAGCTCGCGGCCGAACCAAGCCGCTAAAACATCTCTCCAACTCTCCCAACAGGAAGAAAACGAGCCGCACTCACAACGGTAATGTTTCTGATTGAATAAATTACAGCACTGGCAGTCCTAATGCATTTCGGTCTCCTGACCTTTCTCAAAGGGAAGCCCCAGCATCACACTGAACTCGCAGCCTATCAAGGTGATTGCTTTAATTATATACTTTTCTGCCCCCTGGTGGGCGGCCTTTGTAGGCCTTCGTTTTGAAGCATGCTGGTCCTTGTGGTGTGAAAACAGTCAATCATTGCCCTCCAGTGGGTGATGCTTTGATACTGTTCATTTCCGTTGTCCCCTCGCAAAACCATTTTCGAGTTGCAGGAAACCATGCCAAAGTCAATCCTTGGCGGCGCCTACTATCCCTTGCCGTTTTGTCGGAATACACAGGTGGTTCAGTTTCGGGAAGTTATGGCACTCTTTAGAGGCGGTGCGTAGCTCGCGGCCGAACCAAGCCGCTAAAACATCTCTCCAACTCTCCCAACAGGAAGAAAATGAGCCGCAGTCACAACGGTAATGTTTCTGATTTAATAAATTACAGCACTGGCAGTCCTAATGCATTTCGGTCTCCTGACCTTTCTCAAAGGGAAGCCCCAGCATCACACTGAACTCGCAGCCTATCAAGGTGATTGCTTCAATTATATACTTTTATGCCCCCTGGTGGGCGGCCTTTGTAGGCCTTCGTTTTGAAGCATGCTGGTCCTTGTGGTGCGAAAACAGTCAATCATTGGCCTCCAGTGGGTGATGCTTTGATACTGTTCATTTCCGTTGTCCCCTCGCAAAACCATTTTCGAGTTGCAGGACACCATGCCAAGGTCAATCCTTGGCGGCGCCTACTATCCCTTGCCGTTTTGTCGGAATACACAGGTGGTTCGGTTTCGGGAAGTTATGGCGATCATTAGAGGCGGTGCGTAGCTCGCGGCCGAACCAAGCCGCTAAAACATCTCTCCAACTCTCCCAACAGGAAGAAAACGAGCCGCACTCACAACGGTAATGTTTCTGATTTAATAAATTACAGCACTGGCAGTCCTAATGCAGTTCGGTCTCCTGACCTTTCTCAAAGGGAAGCCCCAGCATCACACTGAACTGGCAGCCTATCAAGGTGATTGCTTCAATTATATATATATATATATATACATACATTATCTACTGGCGGTCGCCAGTAGATAGTTATAGTTAGGACCGTGTTTCCATAGGAAATCTGCAACATTCTATTTGGAATAACTTTGGCGCCGATTGATGAATCCTCGCGAAATTTTCAAAATAGGTGGGGCACTCCGCTCCGCTCCTACCCTGAAAGTCTCGGGGGGATTCGTCAAGCGTGGGCTGAGAAAAAAGGGGGGTCCCAAAACGCGTTTTTCCAATGCAATTTTCCATAGGGACCTTTAGTCCAAGGTACAGCCCAAACAGCTGAACAGAATTACTTTAAATTTGGCAAAGAGGTAGTCCTCAGGTCAGGGATGTGCCTTTTGCATATCTGGAGTCAATCTGTTCATTAGTTCCTGAGAAAATTGCAGTTAAAAGTACATACATATCTATAGGCGCGCACGGTGACGTGCGCGAGCGCAATTCTGATTGGTTGTTAGATGTCAGTAAACATTCGAATCGGTCGAAATCAGGAAGTGTCGGCCGCCATTTTGTCTCTCGCAGTCTGAGGCAGTGAAAAACAAAGGTGGAGAACGTGAAAAGGGGGCAGGGTGGACAGTTCCTGACCCCCTAGCCTTTGTCAGGGGGTCACTGAAGGACCCTCAAGGGTGAAAAAAACGTCTTTTTTTTTCGAAAAAGTGCAGTGTGCGTGCACCGTGCGCGCACGGCACGCACAACGCATCGTGGGTGCTCGGTGCGCAAAGCGCACCAAGTGCCCACCGTGCGCGCAAGGTGCGCGAAGCGCACCGTGCGCGCACAGTGGACCGTGCGCGCACCGTGCGCGCGCGGTGAAAAACCTGAAAAAAATATATTAATAAATACATAACTTAGCATTTAAAAAACCGTACAAATTCACTTAAAAAACCATAGGTTTCACACACGTTATAGTTAGGAATTAGCATTTAAAAAACCTTGCAAATTCACTTAAAAAACCATAGGTTTCACACATGTTAGCTGGACATTTCCCTCGTAAAAAACCAATGAAATTCCCCCGTTATAGTTAGTGCAGGCAACTATAACTCACGCGACCGCAATCCTCTGCTGATGACGTCAGATATTACATCACTGATTACATATGTGTCTTTCTGAAAAATAAATATTTGTAATATATGTATAGCTAAAGATTAATGGAAGAAGACATGGGTAAATAGGTGTCTAAATACAGTGATGTAATATCTGACGTCATCAGCAGAGGATTGCGGTCGCGTGAGTTATAGTTGCCTGCACTAACTATAACGGGGGAATTTCATTGGTTTTTTACAAGGGAAATGTCCAGCTAACTATAACATGTGTGAAACCTATGGTTTTTTAAGTGAATATATATATATATATATATATATATATTCCTCCCAGCAAAAGCTCCTTGTGGATACACAGGGACCCGTAAGAAGTGGCGCACACGCCGGCGGAGCGTACCAGCATAAAAATTTGCATATAGTTCCAACGTGATGTGCGCTCTCAGGACATCAAAGATTTGGAAACGAAATGAATATAGCACAAAGCGTTTATTTACATAACGCGTTTCGACTACAGCCGTAGTCTTGGTTACATGTGACCAAGACTACGGCTGTAGTCGAAACATGTTATGTAAATAAACGCTTTGTGCTATATTCATTTCGTTTCCAAATCTTTGATGTCCTGAGAGCGCACATTACGTTGGAACTATATGCAAATATATATATATATTTATATATATATATATACATATATATATATATGGTGTAATATACTATTTGTTACCATTATTGAGTGTGCAGTGGGGCCATGGCTCAAGAGGCGAAGTCACGAGTTGGGCACGATGCCGCTCCACTACCTTAAGAAGAGTAATGAGTAGCATATTACACTTTGCACAGCAGCATGTATGGTTTAGGTGATGGCATTTTTTCATGCTTATATGTTTAAAAAAAGTTATTTAACCAAAACATGGAGGCAAGGGTTTAAAGTTGTACAGTAAGATAAAATCACATTGAGGATGCGCTCTGACAGTTAGGAAACATTTTCCATGTGTCAAGTAATTGTAATATGCAATCTGTGATGCAGAAAACAGTGTTTTTCTAATGTCAACTTTGCTCTACTGTGTTTATAAACTGCGATTCGATCATGCTGAGGCGTGTGTATTATGTCGTAAACTTAAAAGACATACCCAGGAGAATGTGTTGCGACTCAGTCGAAGGTTGCTAGTTCAACGCAGGCTTCTGGCGAGATTCCATATGGCCAGGTACTCCCTACACCCCCTCCTCCCCACAATGAAAACCCGTGACAGGGGAGAAGTCTTTGGAAGCAGGGGGCGTGACACCCCCCGGCCGTATTTATTATACAAAATTAATAAACATTAAAATGACCTTTTAAAAACAGACAGCAGAAAATATACTTTACACAGATTACAAATGATAAGTTTACAGATATCAAGTGGCTAACCTTAACATAACCCTAATACAAAGGTTTCCTATCCATATCTAAACGTATCATGACCAATCTTTACAAACTTTATTTTATGCGTTACTAAAAAATGGGCCTACGGCAAGGTCACTAACTGGTGTCAGATTCTTATCAAATTGTAACCACGCCCTCCAGCCGGAGTGCGCATGCGCAGAGGGCCCATTCACCATGAGGGTACTTCCACCCCCCCCCCCCGGTTACCCCCGTACGTTCTATACCTGATCTCCATACAGGGGCCCTTGCAGCCGCTGTGCACGTGCGGGATGGCCCATCAGCCTAGAGAAAGCGTGACTCCCTCCTCCCCCGCACCCAACTGCCCCTGGAGTTCTAGGAGAGACCACTTGTCCCTCCCACTTGGGCGACACCATTCGGGAATGGCGCCGCCCTCTAAGGACCTTAAATTTACTGCTCACCAATCATGACCTTACCGCCACAGGCTAGCATAGTTGACCGACTATCTAGCCCCCCCTGTGCTCACTATAAAGGTCATCCCCTGCGCCTAAGGCCCTTCAGCCATGCCAACATATTCTCCAAGAACACCTTGTTGCCTACCTGGGATAAGTGAACGCCATCTTTTAAGAAGCACGGCTCACCCCTGATGCATCCATGGGTGATGGTCTGTAAGTGGGGAGCCCTGAAAAGTCGCTTGAGTTTATTGTTTATTCGCCTTGCAGAATGATTCAACGCTTTTACAGACTCCCCCCCTCTCCATTGGAACCTGGGTATCAACTGGGACCACCCAATAGTGCAACCCTGACAAGTCTTAGCTAACCAGCCTATTTCAGTGACTATAGTTTCCACCAACCCTCTTCTTCCCAGCTTTGCTAAATCGTTCACCCCCAGGTGCAGGATGATTATATCCGGGGGCGGACCCCCTTTCCTTAACAGGTCCAGAATGATATCCCGGAACCGATCAAAACACAGCCCCCCTTTTCCATGGCACGCTATCTCAAACCCTGCCTGCCGCGCTCTTTCCCTGTAATCACCTGTAGAAAAAAAGTTAGACAGACACCTTACATATGAATGGCCTATGATCCATACTGTCTGAAAAGTTTGCCTTTGTGGTGATGGTATCCGCTCCGCCGATCGTTGCTGGTGTAATGTCTTGAGTTTCTCCCCTGCGTGACAGGCTCGAGAAACTGTAAAGAAAGCAGAAAGACCATGCATCAGCGTTGTGTGCCTCCCTTAGTCACAACATGTGTAGGCGCACATAACGTTTGTAACAATTGGACACCCATCTCCCTATCTTCTGTACGTCGCCGGTTGATAGGCCCCTGGCCGTTGCCTCAGTGGCAGCCCCTATCCTCTCCATTGGAACCGGGGTATCAACTGGGACCACCCAATAGTGCAACCCTGACAAGTCTTAGCTAACCAGCCTATTTCAGTGACTATAGTTTCCACCAACCCTCTTCTTCCCAGTTTTGCTAAATCGTTCCCCCCCAGGTGCAGGAAGATTATATCCGGGGGCGGACCCCCTTTCCTTAACAGGTCCAGAATGATATCCCGGAACCGATCAAAACACAGCCCCCCTTTTCCATGGCATGCTATCTCAAACCCTGCCTGCCGCGCTCTTTCCCTGTAATCACCTGTAGAAAAAAGGTTAGACAGACGCCTTACATATGAATGGCCTATGATCCATACTGTCTGAAAAGTTTGCCTTTGTGGTGATGGTATCCGCTCCGCCGATCGTTGCTGGTGTAATGTCTTGAGTTTCTCCCCTGCGTGACAGGCTCGAGAAACTGTAAAGAAAGCAGAAAGACCATGTATCAGCACTGTGTGCCTCCCTTAGTCACAACATGTGTAGGCGCACATAACGTTTGTAACAATTGGACACCCATCTCCCTATCTTCTGTACGTCGCCGGTTGATAGGCCCCTGGCCGTTGCCTCAGTGGCAGCCCCTATCCTAAAGGAGTGGGTGCCGAAACACTCTGGATTCTGACCTACCTTCAGAATTGCCATGTCCAATACCCTTTTAAATTGGAAGCGTGTCAATGTGACTCCATCTTCATGGATCAAGAAAAGCCCCCCTACGTTAGCTGGTCTAACCTGCAAGTAGCTCTCAACGTGTGCTACCGGACAGCATGGGTTCCCCTGTGCCCGGTGGAGAACCACCCCATCACCCCGGGCCTCCTGATTAGTCTTGGACTTCCTGATTGATATCAATAGGGCATCGGCCCTGATTTTAAGGCATTCAAACTGCAGGCTGCCTTGCATGTCCAGTTTGTTTGGGGCCACCAACTCCCCAATCCGGAAAGCGCCATAAAAGGCTAACGAAAAGGCAGCAGTGAAGAACCTGACCTCACTTGCGGTGTTGCAAATTGCGGGGAGGGCTGCTAGTATTGACGTGAGAAGCTGCACCCCAATTGGCTGCCTCGTGTCTGGGCCGACCCCTGGAGGCGTCGCCACCCTTTCAGAGCTTTTCTTACCGTGAAACTGCTAGTGGGGTCACCCATGTCCCTGATCTGAGCGAAGAAGGAAATCGCCGCCACTTGTTTCCTAGCTGCGGCTGCCGAGCGCCCGTTGACCCTCAGCCAACCCAAGTATGAAATGAAATGAGTGCCCCTGTGTCATGCCAACGCTCCACCCACCCCTCACCCAAGAAAGAACAATACTGCCAGAACGCCCCTTCGTATGCTTTCCTGGTCCTGGGTGCTAGACTCGCTGCCACAAGGTCTGGTAAGCGGGGACACCAATCTGCCAAAGTCGTTCTGGGAAGAGGGTTGCCTGCTCTGCCGCTGTTGGGAGATGAGCCCTGAAAAGCTGCATCTTAAAGCGAGAAAGCGCGTCAGCCGCATGATTAAGTACACCAGGCACGTGTTTTGCTCTAAATTGTACATTCAATTTCATACAGGTGAGAACAATCTCTTTCAAGAGGCGGGGAATCATCTTACATCGGGCTGCCTGTTGATTGATGCACTCAACAACGGTCATATTATCAGACCAGAAAATCACTGACTGATTACACAATTTTTCCGGCCATACAATCAATGCCACCCAGATGGGGAATAGCTCAAGGAAGCCAATGTTCCCTGTCAAACCGCTCTCCACCCACCACGCTGGCCAACGTTGAGCAACCCACTCGGTACCGAGTATGGCGCCAAATCCCTCACTGCCCGCGGCGTCAGTCATTAAACCCAACTCCGCGGATGCAATGGGCGGACCCGGCCACACTACCCTGCCATTAAAATCCTGCAGGAATGACATCCAAATCCGCATGTCCTGCCGGACCTCAGCTGACAGCCTTGTGTGGTGGTGTTTTTCTTTGAGGCCAGTCATGGCTTGGGAGATGGATCTGGAGAAGGGTCTGGCCATTGGAATGACCCGCAGGGCAAAATTGAGTTGTCCTACTGTCTGCTGCAACTGATGCAGTGTGACCTTCTGCTTGCTCAAGCATAGCTGCAAAGATGCCCTGAATTTGTTGACCTTGTCTAAGGGTAACCTAAAACACTTCTGTACAGAATCCAGCTCGATGCCCAGGAACTCTATAGTAGATGCAGGGCCAACCGTCTTCCCCGGGGCCAAAGGCACCCCCGGAGCCTGCATAAGCGCGCAAAATTCCTGCAGCGCCCATCCACACTACGGGGAGCCCCGCGACCCCAGGATAAGAAAGTCATCAAGGTAATGCATGACCCACTGGTGCCCTGACTTCTGTCTGAAAACCCATTCCAAGAATGAACTGAATTTCTCAAAGTATGCACATGAAACAGAGCATCCCATAGGCATACACATATCCATGTAAAATTTACCCTGAAATTTAAAACCCAGCAGATGATAATTGTCCGGGTGTACCGGGAGAAACCGAAAGGCCGATTCAATGTCGGATTTTGCCATCAGCGCACCTGGGCCCAACCCTCTGAGAATCTCCACTGCTTGATCAAATGAAGCATATTTAACACTGCAGAACTCATCGTTAACAGCATCATTCAAAGAGTTACCCCTGGGAGCCGACAAGTTGTGTATGAGTCTGAATTCCTCCTCTACCTTTTTGGGGACTACGCCCAAAGGGGAGCACACAAAGTTCGCAACTGGCACAGACTTGAAAGGGCCGGCCACCCTACCCAAGCGCAGCTCCTTGGCAATCTTTGTGGCGACTATGCCTGGATTGGTCCGGGCGGAGAGTTGGTTTTGGCATTCAGCTGCCCCCACATAATTTGGAGCTGGTATCCTAAACCCATCCCTGAAACCCTCCAACAAAATTCTGGCTGTCAGATGACATGGATACTTGTTGAGCCATGGAGTCAGTGCCGTGACGTCGATGGGTGAGCGCGCTTTCAGCGGGAAACCCACCTCACTCCTACTTCTTTCTGCCCTTATCCTTTGATCTTTTAAGACATTTGGATTCAGGATGGGATGGATTTGCGCAAATGGAACATGCCTGTTGAAATCCCAGCACGTCCCTTTCCTTCCACTATTATTGGTTGAATTCGGGGTGTAGCTTGCGGTACCCTGCGACCGAAAGGGCTGTGAAGGCTGGGCTGGCTGAAAGGACTGACTCTTTATGCCCTCGCCCCGAATAGATCTAACCAAGACACTGTAAATGCGATCCCTGGACAGGGTTGGGTCAGATGCCTTAGCCACCCTGAAACTTTTGTCATACACCAACCATCCCCCCCACGAATTTATCGTGGGCCAACACTATTCTGTTCTGGTAACAAGCCATCTGCGCCTGCAAATTTGGAAAATGCTCAGCTATGACTGCCATGAATATGGAAAAGGCTCTAATCCAATTAAGTAAATTCTCTTCCACCCTAAATTTCTGCATCTCACTAGCCCATTCCCTTGGAAGCATGTAATCCTTGTTCTTCCTTGACTCCTCCCTTAAAACATGTTAATATATTCAGCAGCCCAAATTCTGTTTTTTAACTCCTGGGACACGTGCCTGCCCAAAAACTCTCGTTCAGAGCTGATTTCGCCCACGCCAAACATTGGTAAAGCTGGCAGTTTACCTGTTACCGCTGTTCCTGAAGCTTCTGGCTGAAGCCCAGTCGCCGCACTGGGGACTGACCCTCCTTTGTTCTCCAAAGCGCCTGTAGCCCCCCCTGAAATATCAGGAAATGGTGCGACTGGCCCCATATTGATCAGTTCCCTGGGGACTGCATTGAATTCCTGCACAATGCGCCTTGCCTCGGCCAAAGCATCAGCACCCAACTCTTTCACCCGCACCGCTGGGGCGAGAATGCCTGCCCTCCCCAACCAAGGCAGAATTGCCGCCAGATGTGATACTACATCTTGCAGGACCTCCCCCCCCCCCGCCAGTGGAGTCGGTAAAGGGACGGGCCCGGGGTCGCTGGGAGTGGCCCCCCTACGGGGGCGCTTTGAGGCACAGGGACCACAGGAATAGCCGGCGGCCCGGGATGCAGAGGTGGTGCCGGCGGTGCCGGCACCGGTGGGGTTGTCGCCGGCACTGGTGACACTGGGCCTGGTACCAGGGCAGGGGTAAGTGGCACCTGATCGCCCGCTGGGGCTTGGGGGGTGGGTGAAGCTATTCCCTTCGCCATGCGCTTCTTCGCTCTCACCCTTTTTGGAATGGATGGAAAGGCGGCCTTGGGGGGCACATGTGGGCGCCTAGGCCTCTCACTCTCTCCCTCGACCTTCTCCCTGAGGTTAGCCAGGTCCTGTCCCATCTCTGTCACCTTCCGCATCATTTCCTCCATTAGCCTCTCCATGCGAGAGCCCTGCTCCCCCCTCTTCGCCTTACCTGCCATAATACCACTATATATTATGGGAAAAACCAGAACCCCCCACCACGCTCCCTAGATCAGACCCTTAACGTAATGCGGTTGCGCGACTATGTACAGAGAGCAGTGCACTTAGCGCTCCTTGGTCGTGCAGGATTTTAATGCCAAGACTTAAAGAAACAGCCAACCTGCGCTACTTGTCCTACAAGGACCACCAAAAACCACCAAATACTGCTGCCCCGCCCGCACGTGATACCAATTCACAAAGACACACGCGACTGAGCCAGCTATTGTGTCCCCCCACTATATTGCGGTACTTGATCCTGTGACAATCAAAAATTGTAAAACACCCTTCCCGAAAGGTTCTGAGAAATGATTCCTCAACTGGTGCTCCCCACCCCTCAATACCACCCACGATGCACTGTCTAGTACTCAGACACCTAATGAAAATCAATGAAACGAGCAAAAAACAGGCTGCTCAGCACAACCGGAGACCTACGAGTGTCTATTCCCGCTCAATCAACTGAGTTCCCCCCGATGCTAATGCAGTTGACAATACATACAAAACTGTAATTGGCCGCAGCCTTTAGCGCACAAACTGGCAACAACTCAAACACTATTAGCAGCACCAACAGCGCTCAAACCGGAGGGGTTATGTACAAACCCCCACCGGGTACCTGCTCGTAGCGCTTCCCGCCTTGACATCCGATCCTGGCGTCAGCCTCCGAGCGCGCCCAAAACTCTGCCGATGCGATTTTCCGCCCACCGCGACGACGTTGCAGCAGCCGCCAACGGACACCTCTCCCAGCGTTCACCGCCGCCCGCGAAGCCGCCCAACAGCGATCGACGTCTCCAGCGATCGTTGCTCGAAGTATGCGGGAGACTTCCTGCCGCTTGCCAATTGTTGTCCGATGCCTCACGACGACCTGGAGTGGAAGAAAAATAAAACAAATATTACCGCCTCCTAGCGAGGCGTGGGGGGGCAAGCTAGGGAGCCAGGAACCAAGAGGAGGCTTCCTGGGCTCCCCAGCCCTTTATACCCCTGTGATGCTGTTCGCCCTAATCGCGACCCGGAAGAGATTCGCATCGCCTCCGGGTCCCGCCCAATGTCCGAGACCAATGAGGGAGAGGGGGGGGGCAGCCGCGTCACAAATGCGCGCGACAGGCATGCCCCCCCCACCACCACCGTCGCGGAGGGGGCCGGCTTGACCGCCATACCTTGTGGCGTGGCCGATGCCGGCCCCGCCGTTCTATCTCTTCTCTGGGAGCGCAGGTCAGTGAAAGTCAAGGAGGAGAGCTCACTAGCAGGACCTCAACAAGGAGAAGAGAGAGGGAAAACCCCTTGCAGGATCTAATCTAATGTATTTCTACAGTTCTTGCCAGCGAATTGTGGTACAGTTCAAGGTAGTAAGATGTAATATTTGAGAAAATATAATTTACTTCAGATGTTGATGTTAAGCAATCATCCCGAACCGATCTCAGACTGTAGCAGGCTTACCTAATACTCCAGGTCATGGGCCAATGGCTAACCAGGACAGTACCAAGAAACTGTTTCAGAGCTCAAGAGCGCAGGAGGCAGCAGGGTACATGGTGAGAAGTTAATGCCAGATTAAATGGATGGCAGATAAGTCCCCAAATCTAGAGATAGGAAGCACAAACCGAAAGGGTGAAACCAACAAAGGTGCAGAAATGCTAAAGGTGAACAAACTGAACAGAGCGAGAACCTTGCAATAAAGCAAGTTGCAAGGCATTAATTCCCGCTGCTGCTACTTAATTCAACCAGAAGCCCCCACAATAACCTGTGGCTTGGGAGAGTAACTTTAATTGCCTGCCGGTCTCCCTTTTCAAGCCCAAACCGCCAGGGGCCATCCTCCACCTCTTTCAAATTTGACCCACTCTGTGTCATCTATCTGCTGAGATAAGCAAGTCTTTCCCTCTTATTACTGGTGTCATACCTCTTGACTCCCTGATGATACCAAACACAATTTTATAGATGCTTAGGCAAAGGAACACATGTTTTCATTCCATCATTAAAAAAGCCTAAGAGCATGCACATCTTTACTTTGTAAACAATAAAACCCATAAACATGTTATCATAACAACAAACTAATACAAATGAAGGTGCAAACATGATTAGTGACTAGCTTTGTGCCTTATTGATAGGCTAAGGTATCCAAACAGCACTCATTTTGTAAACGAAAACGCTATAAATGAGCAAATAAAAAATGTTGTCGTTTCAGCAAAGTAAATACATTAAAAAAAGACAAAGTGGTAGCAATTACAAGCTACATGCGGTGCCGTATCTGCACTCTAACAAAAGGACTTATTGATTCTCGATCACAGAAACCCAATAAGAAAATGTTCTCATGCACAAAATGCCACAGACTTGATGAACAGCACATCCAAGCAGTGGTTTACCATGAATAATACATAAAATCCAATAGCTGTAGAGGGTTGAACCAAAGCCCCCACTCTCTCACTATACTTTTGTACCTCCTTTTGTACTTTTTTGAGGAATTGATGACAACACAGCTAAATCTGTATGCAACCATGCCTAAATGGAAACTTTTTCTAGATAGTTGGTATATTACACCATAGCCAGGAGTTCATTGTGCATTTATGGACACACTGTTCTTTAAGTTGCCATTTGACTTCCATACTTTCACAGGAGAATTAGTATAGTTTTATTTTTTGGCATAATTAGCCATTCATGAATCGCTTAGAGAAAAGAGGGGGGCCTTGTGGTCAACGGGTCAAGTATTTAGATGGTGCCCAGTGTTTATTTGCATGGAGTGAGGTTTGAGGTCTTTACCTCACGTGTTTTGCTAATTGCAAATCCTTACTCCCTTGTGGTCACTTTCACACTCCCAACAGGGCACAATTACCATCAAGTAGCCTTGTTAAGCTGGCAAGAAGGCCCATAGTTAAACTCTTATCACTGACATCTGCTGTGACCTGTATGTCATGAGTTTGAATGCCAGATGCAATCTCTTGGCGCACTCCTAAAAATTCAGAGCATGCCGTGGTTCCTGTTGAGGACTCCTACTATGTCTTTTTCCGAAGGAGAGGGTCTTCCTATACCTTGGTGAGAGTGTATTTCTGTTTTCTGTTGACAGTGTTCTGTTTCCTTTTGATGGACAGCAATGGGGTAGTCTAAATGTGTACCAGAGGTTTATCTATTATCTTCATTGTCTGTAAAGCAATTGGGTTTTAGACACATTTTAGGGAATTGGAACAGGAAAATTAAAGGTTTCCCCAAATTTAGTTTTTACCATATTCAGTCCACCTTGAACAATTTTGGAATATTTCTTGTGTGCCCTTTCTGTACTGTCAGTAAACACTACTGCTTATTTTAGCCAATACATATACACATTTTTCTTCATAGGACGTAATATGACCCAGTTTTTCCCCAACTTTTTTCTAGGTTTATTTCGCTTACTTACACAATTGGGTTGGTTATGTATGTCCCAGTACTTTAAAAGTTTACCACCTGCTCCTGAAGTTTTGTTCGAGTGGTAAATCACGCAACAACCCAGGGAAAGATCAGGCCAGTTTTACACGTATTCATCTATACTTGACATTTTCGTGAATGCCTCTTCAGAACAGGCCATCTGACCTGTTTCTTTTTTTTTTTTAGTAGATTTCAGACAATTGTGCTGTACAAAAACACTGCTAGCAATATACGTTTTTAAAAATGTAAGAGAAGAACGCAAAGTTCCCATGAAGAGGATCATGTTATATGACATACGTGTAACGATAAAATCTCACAAGTTTGTGATGTAAAATGGTGACATAACCAGTTGAAAATATAACAGTTCATAACTTCTAATACTGCGAAGACACGGCTGGAGAGAGCTAACTTTACCTGGAACCCTAAAACAGTAAACAGGCTCCACTGGAACCTCAGTCTGGACCCAGCCATATCCAAATCAGTCTTGACCTTGACCTTTAAAGGACCTGGCTTGGCTGTTTGGGCTGGATGGTTCCCATTGGAGCAGGGTCAAGATTGATTTGCATATGACTGGATCCAATCTGAGGTGGCATTTTGGGCAAAAAACAATGGATTGGGATGCAGCCTGAGCGATTACCAGTGGCTGAGATTAATTCACTCATTCCATCCATCACCTTGTTGTTGTTGCAGTTGATGCCCTAAGGGGGACGAAAATGCCCAGATGTGGGACCCCTGCACACTTTGTCACTGGAACCAAGCTGTACCCGGCTGATGCGCTCATAACTAGGGTGAAATCGCTCCTGAGTTGCTTGTGTTCTGGTTCAGGGAGGACCTGGCTTGGCAGTTCAGGCTGGACACTTAGGATTGAGCAGGGATACCACTGATTTAGATATTGCTGGGTCCAAACAGGGGTGACGAGGTGTGCAAAATAACAGTGGACTGGGATGTGGCCCGAGTAATTACCAGCATTCCATCCATTGCTTTTTTGTATACTTTTCAGGCATACTTCAGAGTAGGAGAGCTAGATTTTTTTTTTTTTTAAACACAATGACATTAAAAATTGTCTGGCTGGAGCTCAGTTCCCCCTTCCCAGCTTCCTTCTGACTGAAAATTCTCCCCAGACCACACACCTCAATCCTCTGGTTGCTTTGACCATTTTGGCTAGGGATTTATCTGTGCTTCTTTTTCTTAAAAAGGAGTTGATATACACTAGGTTGATACAAAAACGGGTGCATGTTTTCATATAGGTATATTGATTTATCATCTGTGAGTGTTCAAATCATTGAAACCTGTCAGGAATTCAATTAGGAGAGCACTTCTATTGGCTACCCAAATGTGGAAATATACAATTTTCAGCTTCATTTTTTCACGGAACCCAAAATAAACATGAAAAAAATACATATAAAAAATAACAAAATATAAATTTTGATAAATACAAACAGAAATATCAAATCAAATAAATGCTATAAAACCGGGAGCCGTATTATAAGTATTGACTTTTGCCACTAACCTACTTTCCGCTGGCCACTTGGGGACCTACAATGTATTTTTGGGGTAGGTACAATTGTGACAAAAACCAAACATGTAGGATAAGGACTGCCGATGAGATGGAAGCAAAACTCACCAAAATTTCAGAGCCTTCCATGCAGAGAACTAATAACATGCAAAGCAAGAGACGAAAGAGTTGATGGAAGGATCCGAGTATTTCCAAAGGAGAATTGGAGGAGCTGGGAAGAGCTGTTGGAAGGGTTTTGATACCCTAGATGAAATTACATTTCCCACTATCCTCCCTTGCAACAGCATCGATAGTAGGAGTAATTTAGTATCCTTGTTGCTGGTGCCTTAGACATGAGGATGGAATTGCCTAATGCTATATGAGGCCTCAGAGGGGGTGAGGGTCCAACACAAAAAGGGAAGATGAATAAAGGTTGAAAGACAAATGATTATAATTAGTGAACTGGGTTTTATGATATTTATTTTTTACATTTTCTTCTGTATATATCCATATTTATTTTGGGGCAATTGTACCTTCGTGTATCCATATTTATTCTTGGTTTTGTGAGAAAAAGAGTCTGAAACTAGTATCATTCAAAATGCATTTAATGGATAAGTCTACACTCATACTTGAATCCAGACAAGTTTCAATGCTATAAGCCCATAGATGATAAATCGATAACACTTGTGTGAAAACATGCACATTTTAGTATTAAATGTATGCTCAGTTACAGCTGTTCAGGCCACAATAGGAAAACTTTCTCTCTTTCTTAATTGCCTTACCTGTCAATCCACGCAGCCATTGGTTGGCCTGAAAGTCATGACTGACAGCATTTAGAGTCACTAAAAAATATATAATTTCAACTTTTATTCATATATAAAAATGAATACATTAGGAAAATAGATTGTGTTCCGTCTGTATTTATCGGAAAAATGGTAAAAACAAGAAAATTGGAACGTTAACTTTTAGAAAAGCACCTTTATTTAAATTGCTATGTGGGATGAGGAAGTGTTAGGAAGTAAAATATTGTGTGCATTGTGATGTAATTGCTTTTTTACTTCACTTCACAAGCTTAAGGTGCAGAAACGCATTTACAGGTGGGTAGCATACTATTCCTTCAGAGTGCTAGGATGGAAGAGAGTGTGTCTCGCATGATGTCTATTAAGTATTCATTAGTGGTTTGATGCTGTGCATGAGGAACAGAGCTGTGCTTTTGTTATAGTTTTATCACTGAGCCTTAGCTTGCAATGAAGTGAAAGTATTGAGTGATAGGGCACTTAGGCTTACAGATGCAGCTGCATGGATGGAGCGAAAGTGCAAGAATGGAGTGTGGTCTCCCAAGGAAAGTGTTTTGGTGTCATGCATGTACAACAGAGGCTCCTGGCATGGTCACACCCTGGGTGTATATCTTTATTTGGTCGAGTGAGAGCTAGCGTTGCCTGTGGTAATGACGGTCATCCTTTTGACGTTATGTTTCAGTTTCTCGTGAATGAGAACCTTAGTTCTATAGCATTTAAAGTGTTCAGTAATGCTTCCTGGTCATTACGGACCCATCTTTGGAAGAGCCAAGTATTCACAGCATTACTGAACTCCTGGGCTTCTTGGATGGTTCTAGATTTTTGCAAATAGAGAATGTAAAGATTTTGCTGCTTACACAGAGCACTACGGGCTTCATGTACGAAGAGTTTTAGCATTTGCAACCCCCCTTTTTAGGTCTCGCCTGACCCAGCGCATGCGCTGGCGAGACTTATTGAAAGGGCTCCAAAAAGTGCTACCAGGCCAGCCTAGAGCTACAGTGCAGGTGCGCGGGCGCGCGCGCCGCGCTTTACCGCGATTACTTTCACTTTCGCGGCCGTAGGGCCGCTTTGATGTTTGATCGTGATCGCGATCACTTTCACTTTCGCGGCCGCTCGGCCGCTTTGCATAGCCAATAGGTCTCGCTTTTGGGACCGTATAAGTATTTAGTTATGCAACTGTTGCATGGCTAAACACTTATAAGGTCCCAAAGGCGAGACCTATTGGCTATGCCAATGCTTGTTTCTATCTGCTAAACGCTTTTAGCAAATCAGAAAAATGTTTCTGAATTGCTAAAGGTGTTTAGAAATTGATACTAATTCTGTGTTTGGAAGGGGCATGTTGTAGGGGTTCCTGCAAAATAGCAAATCGTTGTTTTATGTATTAATGTTTTGCAACCGTAATCCGGTCGCAAAACATTGAAAACTTACTGACACTGCAATGGAGGTAGTAACCCATTTACAAAAGGGAAGGGGGCACCTAGGGACCTTTTACCCTTTGTGAATTAAAAGCACATCATGTTGGGGAGTAGGCAATGATCCAACCCTCATACAAACAAACTCAAACTTTTCTTTTTAAAATGCAGCTCCATTTCCTTAAAGGAAAACGGGCTGAAATAAAGAAGAAAAAAAAAGACTTGGTGGTCTCCTGACCTGAGTAGATCACAATCTCTGTGATGGCCTTCAATCAGAGTGAGTCGCTATTTGCAACCTACTTCGGGAATATGTGTGATGTAGGTTGCATTATGAGCCATTCTTACCCATATTTTGTGAACTGACGTATTCGTACATAGGTCAGTTCACAAAATAATTTAGCATTCGCAAAAAGTTGGTGCGCAAATTGCACCAGCTGTTTGTAAAACACATTAATATTACATGAGACCCTAGGTTCCAACAATGCTTCTCTTCTTGTATGCGTGATGGTCAGCTTAATTTGTATAGTAAGAGAGAAAACGAACTCTCAAAGGGCATTTCAGAAAGCGTGCATTATCTTCCTCCTCCATCTTCCTCGTCACAGTCACCCAGGAGCACACCGTGTTCCAGTCACAGCATTCAACCATATAAAAAAAGTCCCCACCCAATATGGTGGCCTGACAGGAAGTACGTGTCAGCTGACCGATAAGGGTGGGGCAAACACAGGAAACATCCTGAAATACACAAGCAGAGAAAAAACCAAAAGGAAACAAAACATTTTGTTCGGCCCCCCCCACAGGAATATGACTGTGACGAGGAAGACTATGACTCGGAGTAATGAAGATTACCGGTAAGTAACCGAGTCAATACTGGTTCCAAACTCGTTGTACGCATGCCACCCAATGCCAATCTGAATTGATAGCCCACGCCTGTCCAAATTCGAACACTTGCATATTGCATACATATCTCTGTAGCAGATACATAAACCCACTGGACTGTCTGACAACGAAAGGCGACACTTTTCTAATTGTCATGAAACTTCGCGTGCCTTCGAGGGTGGCACGCGCGCCCTGGGCCCAGAGAATATCATGCACGGATTAAGTAGGCCTGACAGGAACTGGAGACGGCCCTTAAGGGACGGGCCCGTGCATGCCCAATGCCAGGTTTGGTGGAGCGCGTGGGGTGGCGCATCCACCTCGCCTCACGTTCCCCTGCCGCACCAAGAAACAAAAGGTGACACTTTATCTTCCTCTGTGTCGGTGACAATGAACTCTGCGCTCCCAAAAGCGCTAAGAAGGCCTTGAAAGGATCTATATCTGGTGGAGAGGGAGGGGGGCAGCCCGAGCTCTGGGAGCGCCGTCCATCACCCACAAAGGCCTCCAGGGAAGGAGGAGGCTGGCTCTAGCGCTGACGCAGACACCACCCGCCAAAGCTGGCGCTCTGCCCCTCACCTCGGGCCCTAGCACTGCTTTTCACAAGCAGTGAATGGGCAGATTACAGAAACAGAGGAGCTTTTACTCACGCTTCAGTTTTTAAAGTATTACATTACGAACTGCTATTATACCCACTTCCAGCTACAGGGGAGGCGCAGGGGAAACTATATAAAAGCTATGAGCCTCACTGGTGTTGTTTCCAGCATCTCTCCTGACTCCACCCACCTCCCGTAATACTTTCCTCCATACTTGGTTCATGCAAGCATTCCTCCACAGGGTTTGCCTGCCGCGTGCCGCTTTGGCCTCCGCGTGATAGAAAAGAGACATCGAATGAACCAGCCCTGTCAAGTTTCCCAAGTCCATGCGTGATATGCTGCTCCAGTCCAGGTTCTTCGCTTTGAATTCTGGGATTTGTAGCCCTGTTTTATAATGGAATAAACACGACTAACAGTCCTAGAATTAAAAGGAAAAAACCTGGCTTCGAACAGCACATGACGCACGGACCTGGGAAACTTGATAGCCTTGACACAATGTTCTATTACCATATAACTCCAAGACCCCCCTCGAAACTTGCGCGGGTTGTGGGGGCGGGCTGTCTGGGTACATTGGTAATGGGGTTCCTATAGAGGTGGTCGGTGCTCACGCCAATAAAGGATATATGTTTTCAATAATTTGCTTTTAAATAAAAAAAAAGTTTTTATTGAGTTGTTCCACATTGTCAAAAACATGGAATTATTAACATTTTGATGTATAACAAAACCATAGATGAATGAGCTCGACTTTCTTTATCAGAAAAATAGTTGAAGGGCTGACGTATTCAGAGAAAACCTATTTGAAAGACTGTACATGCGCAGGCATTGATTGTAAATAAACCACGTGTGAATAGGTGGGCGGTAAAGGGACTGCGGGGGGCCGTGGGTGTCGGGATATTTGTTTGGTAGGGGAGGGGCGGTTAATTATCAGCCATTGTTATTACCTTAAGCCCAGTCCCGGCCACAGCACAGCTCCCATTGTGATGGGCGGGATTACATCAGCCCCTGCCCAATTATCGCCCATTGTGGTGGAAAATGCACCACTGAAATGAGCGCCGGCCCTGAAATCAGAGCACTTTTCATAGGCTGATGTGGGTCCAGCTGCGAGGACGTTTGTTTCTTCGCGCACAGCTGGATCGCAGCGCGAGACCGCGGCGGCAGCACCTGCACGTGGGTCCTGATGGCGGAGACTGGGCTTGCGCTTGGGAACGCCATCATCCTCGCGGGCTTCTGAAAAGGCCGGAAACGCTGGGCAAAGTCAGTCACTTGTGGTGACTCTGTTGCAGCCCAGTCGACATCTCAGAGATGCAGCCTCAATTTGAAACCGCCCCATGTTTATAGAAAGGCAAACTGACTTTAATAAGGACTGAAACTTGAGAATCAATTCTTCCTAGTGTCAAGCCACCACATCTTTACCACCAGACACAGATAAACCGATTTTAGCGGGATGCTTTTATGTGGAGTTTGGACACCAGGGTCCTTATTCCTAAAATTTGAATAAGTGGAACAAAAAAAAAGAGGGCCGTTGGAGCAAATGTTGGTGCTTGTGTAATGAACGTTTCGCCTGGGTGTAATTATATCGATGATGCAGGCATGTTCTGCAGGAAGTTTGGTCCAAAACTCTCAGTTGCACAAGTTCCAATATGATTTAACCTGCCTACTTATCACATTCTGTTTTTAGGCGTGGTTTAGCACAGTATCTGTCGTCATCCCTTTATTATCAACAAAAAAAGAGGTTTAAGAAGCACTACCGAGAGAGGGGCTTTGGCCCTGCCAAAATGTTATCTGGCTTGAGTATGCAGTTTGTTTGGGCATTATTTGTGTACTTCTGCTTAAGAGGACCAACGTATCTCCAAAACAAACTGTCAATTTATCAACCCTCCAGAAATTTGGGATCTAAGGATCAATTCTTGCTCTGCCCACGTCGTATTCGCAGTTAGACAGGGTGGTCGATCCTTTTCTTACCTGGGTCCCGCCTCACATTTGCACTGATTCTGTCTGCTTCAAGAAGCCACTTAAAACCTGTCTTTTTTTTACTTCATTTCTTCTTTTCTTATCTCGTCTTGGGACTGTGCTTCAGCTTCCGAGATACCACTGCGGGGTGATTCGCTGCGCTATATTAAGTCTGGATAACATAACAAGAGTGCTTGTATTGCAGCTTTTGCTTTGTGGTAAAGCTTATGGTCAATCCAGAAGGACTGAGTTGGTTATGGTGGCAAGCCATCGATCAAGGCTATGGGCCCGACCTGCTTATTATAAAAAGTTACGATAAAGTTAGTAGGCCTGACTATTTATTGTAAAAAGCTATGTTAAAGCCAATAGGCCTTTAAGGGTGGATTATCATGATGCTATGTTACAGCCTGCAAACAGTTATTTTGTTACAAGCAATCTCACAGTTTACCATACCAGTCACGGGTTGTGGCATTGGTTAGCCCCATGACAAACCCTTGGGATAGAATAATTGCATGTTCAGTGTCCTTGTTATGCCATTTTAGTGTTGTACATTGTTTTGCCAACAGTCCTTTTACACATTTAGAGGGGCATTGGCTCCGCCCAAATGCTGATTTCTTTGAGAACAGATTTTGATTGGCAGAATTTCTGTGCTTCCTCTGAAAAGTAGGGCTTGTGAGAAAGGTTATGCTCATTCCTGAGTTGGTTATGTTGACAAGCCATTGATCAATGCCTTAGGTCAGATATATTTATTGTAAAACTTTACAATAAAGGGTGTAGGTCTCCGGACACCTCGCCACAAACATATGACCCAACACCTACAAGGCCTCCACTGGCTCCCCTTCGAGACGAGGGTCACCTTCAAATTCCTCACCCACACCTACAAATCCCACAACAACGTCGGACCCAAATACCTCAACGAGAGAGTATCGTTCCACGTACCCAAAAGGAGCCTCCGCTCCGCCGACCTCACCCTGGCAGAAGTCCCCTGCATTCGCAGAAACAGAACCGGCGGGAGAGCTTTCTCCTACATCGCAGCCACAACCTGGAACGAGCTCCCTGTGAACATCAGATGCTCCCCGAACCTGCACACGTTCAGGAAGGACCTCAAGACCTGGCTCTTCGACTGATCTGGAGCCGCCCCCCCTCCCCCGGCACCTTGAGACCCTCATGGGTGAGTAGCACGCTTTATAAACCCCTGACTGATTGATTGATTGATAGGTCTGAATTAATTATTGTGAAAAGCCTATGTAAAAGCAAATAGGCATTTAAAGGTGTAATTTCATGGCACTGGGTTAAAGTTTGCAAACAGGATTTTTTTACAGGCCAACTCTCAGATAACCATTGTAGGCAAGGGTTTTTGTATGTTACCCTTTGTGACACACCCTCAGGGTAGAAGATGTGCATATTGAGAATCCATGTTATGCATTTTACGAAGGGTTTTATATGGTTTTGCTCTGTGTAATTTTCTGCATATTTGAAAACGTATTACTGTATACAAATAGCTGGTTTGTGGGAAAGCTTGTAGGGAACATGGTGGGCCTGCGTTGTTTATGGTGACAAGCCAATGATAAAGGCGATAGGCTTGATTCTTTCATTAAAAAGTTACGACAGAGACTATAAGTCTATTGTTTTTATTATCTACATTTACAACAAACAAAGTACGCTTGATTTATTTATTGTAAAAATCATTTGTTAAAGACAATATGTCTTTAAGAGTGGGCTATTATTGCACTGTGTTAAAGTTTGTACACAGGTATTGCGTTACATGGATTCTCACAGATTACTGAAGTAGGCAGGGGTTTTAGTTTTGTTTTTCCTCCATGGTCTTCCCCTCTGACAAATCATACAGGCAGAATATTTTCACTTTGTTAATTCTTTTTAACCCTTATGTTCTGCCAACTGTAATTTTGTGTATATTTATAATTTTCTGACTGCATGTCTGAGGTTTGTCTTGAGGGAAAGCTTATGCAGGATTCTGTAGGCACATGTTTGTTATGGTGACAAGCCAATGATCACGGCTGCAGGCCTGAATGGTTCTTTGGGTAAATGTAAGTCAGATGCCTCGGTCTGATGTGTTTATTTTGAAAAAGTCATTAATCTTGTGGTGAGAACTGTTTGTTAAAGCTCGTAGATCTTTAAGGAAGAATTGTCATTACACTGTTTTAAAGGCTGGTAACAGATATTTCGTTACATGGAAATTCACAGATTATCTAAGTAGGCAAAGGTTTTGGTGTTGGTCACACCCTCTGGCAAACACTTGGAGTTGAAGATTTTTTGTACAAACTTTAATTTTTTAATTATGTCATTAAGGTACAACATGTACATCTGGCAACAGTTAGGTTGCAGGTTTAGTACATCGTCTATAGTAACACAATTGCAATTTCTGAAATTAAATGTATTTGGTTGCATTGAATGAATAAAAACCTTTTTAGGGGTTCACTGATACACCTGGTCCTTTAACCAAACAAAGAAGAGATTAGCACGGAAGCTGTAATATCACAAAGAAGTATTTATTAACCTCACATGAGGGAGACTGCGTCAATACTTTACCCTCAGGCCACTGTAGGAGGCAGTCTAAGGAGTGCAGAGAACACTGGCCTTTTATACCCACACAGGGGCTCAAAAGGAGGCGGTACAAGTACACATGAGAAGAGTTACACACATAGATGGTCATACAGAAAATGAACAGTCAACAAGTAGGAGGAGTAATGAGTTGCTGACATCAGTTAGAACAGCCTGACAGTTACAGTCTAAGGCAGGTGCATGAGCAGCTACAGACTCTTCTGAGCATGGGCAAGGCTCTGGGTCAGTGCTGAAAGAGTTAACTATATCACATGACACAAGCAGAATACAAGGGCAGTCAACAGTGATGAGGGAGAAAGCACATGGTGAGCACTTGGCTAACTAAAATGGCTGCCACAAACAAAATGGCTTCAGCAGATGCTAACAGCTATTGCAGCTAGTTTCCACACATTGTGATAATTGTTATGCCATTTTCGGATTGTATATTGTTTTGCAAACTGTAATTTTGCTATGTATTTGTCATTTTATGACTTTGTGGCTGATGGTTGACAGGTTATGTGCAATAGAGGAGGCGTCAGTTGGTTACGGTGGCAAGCAAATGATGAAGGCTAAGACTTGATTGGTTCATTCAGAAAAGGTATTTCAGATGCCATAAGTCTGATCTGATATGTTTACTATGAAAAGTCACAATAAATGTAGTAGGTCTGTCTTACCTATTGTGAAAAGCATATGCTAAAGAAAATAGACACTTAAGGGTGGACTCTCATTACACAATGTTAATGCCAGTTGCACAGACTGGAGTTGGAATAGTCAATTATACTATTCCAACATCCAGTGTCCCCCCCTAGAGCAATTCGTTGTTCCGACTTGCGTTGTGATGGCATGCGTTGTTACAACGAGGTCGTTGTAATGACCGCGTTGTAAATCATGCATGAAAAAAGCATGTGAGGTAACGTGGCATATTCTTGTAATCTGGATTTTAATGTGTCCTGCGTGCATACATACCGACCATCTCAGTTCAGGCGGGAGACTACCGATTTCAAAGCTTGTCTCCAGCCTCATGCCTTCCGATTCCTGCATGACGAAACCTGATTTGCAGTTTTTTAAAACTAGCAAGAATAAAATGTCATGCACGCTCCAATCTCTGCCTCCAAACATTATCCCTGACATCAATGGTTAATGCTTTGTCCTTAATTTTTGGAAGCGGATATAACAGCAAGTTACAGGTTTCACACAAACATATTTCCTTAACAAGTTTGTTAATACCCTAAGTCATCTTACTGGTATTGAACCAGGTGATCTACAGGTTGCACTCAGATCACTGCAATGTAGTATCGCAGCGCAATGAAAGCCTGAAAATACAATGGACCAAGACCTCGATTCATACATGGTCACAGGCACTGATTACGTCTATGCCTAAGCCTCACTATTGCAAAGCGATGGCACTAATTGTAGTGCAATTGTCTCAGTTACAGAGAATCCCGGGCATGGTAACCTCAGCATGAAGTTGCATGCACAGCCTTGCTGATGTCCCTGTTTTGTTAGATAGCCTTGCAGGGTCACCTGTCAGAAACAGTGCTTGGTGGAAACCACTGGGATCGTCTCATGTGATGCTGTGCATACATAGTTGTAAGGGAGAATACTGGGGATTTCGCAGGCTCAGGAGGTGTGGAGGCACTATGGCACTATGGCACTATTGGGATTACAAGCCGTAGTGGAAACGTATGACAGGGATGCGTGCTAGCCCCCACATCGTTTTGTCTATATATCAATGCACTGGTTGACATATTGAATGAGGAAAAGGACATTGATGCCCCGATGATAGCGCCAAACAAAATATCGGCAATGATGTTTGCTGATGACACTCTCATGCTCTCCAAGTCACCAATGGGTATACAGAGGATCCTTGTTAGTTTTGGTGATTTTTGTAACAATAGAGGGCTGGAGATCAGCAATCAGAAGACCAAATATATGGTCTTCAATCCAGTCAGCATGACATGCCCTAATCCCTGTCTTAATGGCACCCCACTTGAGAGGGTATGTGTGTTTGAATATCTAAGGGTTCCCTTAACAGAATTAATGGAATAGGCAACACTAATAGACAAAACAAGCCTTAAGTTAGCACAGAGAACAGGGGGGCTCACCAAGGTATACAGGAATTATTTTTATAAACCCATTAGTCCGATTACTGTGGTTTATAAAGTGTAAACCAGAGGCGCTGCAATGTATGGGGCTGAACTCTGGGGGCACTGCCCTATAAAAAATCTAACCAAGATTGAGAATAACTTCATCAGGCAGCTACTTGGACTCCCTCTTAGCACCCCACTCGTTCCTCTGCATTTGGATCTTGGCGTGAGACAGATCGCAGAGGAAATAGGTGTCAGACTGCTAACCTCCTGGCGACATATATGGGCGACACCGGAATTGGTAGTATATAGTTCTGAGCTAAAAGAGGTAATCTGTTTGGGTAGGACCACTCTATTATGGATGTCCTCCTTCCTGCATAACAGATCTCTGGACAACTGGCAACCCCCTTTTTCATCTCCTACATTTTCCAAGTATGTGGGTGTTCCCCAGGGCTCTATTCTCAGTCCCACCCTTTTCATTATATATCTATCTCCCCTTGCACCTCTGGTAGAAGAAGAGGGCACAAAAATTGTCCCATACGTGGATGACACTCAGCTGATTTTCACTTGTGACAAAGGAATTGACGTTAACGGTGCAAAGATTAGGTCCTGCCTTGCTCACAAAGGTATTTAACTGGCTTAAGATAAATCAGCTGAAGTGTAACCCGGACAAAACAGAATTCGTCTTCTTTGGGCAACCAGAAACATACAGCTGGAGCACTTGGTGGCCAAAAGACCTGCCACCCCCACCCTCAGCTAAGGAGAAAGTCAAGAACTTAGGTATTGTCTTCGACAATAGTCATTCCATGAGCCCTCAGATCCAAACTTTAACAGGCGCATGCTTTGTTACACTCCGCATGTTAAAAAATTTCCTACCACTGCTATCACCAGACAGTAGAAAGATTGTGGTGCAAGCTCTGGTGACATCTAAACTAGACTATGTCAACAATTTGTACCTCGGTTTGCCCAAAGGTCTCATTCAGCGCCTGCAAGTGGTGCAAAACGTGGCGGCCAGAGCTATTGTGAGGTCTAAACCCAAATCAAGTATGACCCCTATTCTAAGGTCCCTGCATTGACTACGTATGAAGGAACGGATCGACTTGAAAGCGATGGTGATCTTTTTTTAAAGCTTTCTACGGCTTAGGAGCCGGCTACCTGAATAAGCGTGTTAACTGCTACATTCCAACCAGATCCCTAAGATCCTCAAATGCCAACCTTGCCCTCGCACCCAAAATACACCGTGTGCGTATGGGGGAAGATTGTTCGGTTTCCTCGGTGCAAGGATGTGGAACAGTTTTCCAGAACTTCTGAGATTAACCACAGACCTGCTAACTTTCAGAAAGAACCTTAAAACCTGGCTTTTTAAAAATTAATGGTTAACAAAAAGGGGGAATTAGAGGTTTTTTGAGGTTAGGTTCACCCTCCATTTAGTACATAGATCAAAAAACAAACCGGTAAAAAGAACCTAACATTAAGGCGTCGGAAAAACAATTGGATTCCGAAAGTCACCAGAACAAGGAAAAAGGGCAATACTTTTCCTTTTTTGAGTCCCCTCACTCACCAGGGTTTCCCCACGGTGACATGCTTCATCATTGGGGTCCTCTCAGTCCTCTACGGGCTGAGGCGTGCTGCAACTTGCGGATTACGTAGGAGCACTTAAAACAGATTATGTGTAGTGTAAAGGAGTGGGACAAAGTGATTTAAAATAATCAACTAGTGGGCCAAATATATTTTATTCTTGCTCCTAGCTAATTGGTTAAAAACGGGGTAATATGCTAAAGGCCCTAAATATAATGAATAGGTGTACCTAGCATATGGTCAACTAGTTTCGAGCTTCCCCAGCTCTTCTTCAGGACTACACCGGGACCAGCCCAGTGCAAGAAACCACTCCTAGTAGACCTAAATATGGTGAAGAATGTGAGACGCTGCAGCTAATAGGCATGCATTTAAATTAATACATACGTAAATATACGTCTGGCAATATCTGTAGGGTATAAAAACATATATTAAAGGATCAAGGCAGTCAATATGCAATGTAAATAGAACTCTTGGTGATCACACTCTGCACCAGTGTAAATACACTCTATCTTCTAATGTGCCGCTATGTGATAAAGAGGCGTTAAATAAATTCTCCATGCAGGCGCTGTGCTACAAGGTGAATAAAAAAGTCAATCAATGCACACTATGCACAAAAAACGATCATGCCTCTGACACAACACAAAACACACATACAAGACTAACATTAAGCATGACATTACATACATGTATTGAAGCAACAATATGCCTCATGGTCAACGGAGGGGGTGTGGAAATCTCGTACACCTAGAAAGATGGTACATGAGGTCGTTAATAGGATAGGGCTCCGTATCTGTTGCACGACTATGGAGAAAAAGGAATTTAGGTAGAGAAGTACGATCTCCGTGGCTCAGGAGGGCGTGTTGGACTTCCCCACCGGGATGTTCACTTACTTGTACGTTGAAGACCACACTCTGGCACACCTACTAGAGCCCGAGCCTCACGGACCGCATACTGCATGGTCACGGGCGAGGTGCCTGTTATCTATGGGCATTTCCGCATTGAAAGGAAGGAAGGACTTTCCGTTTGGAGGTCCTTTCTGTAGTGGCCATATTGGAACGGGAAGAGTTTAGAATGTGTGAGTCGAGAAAAGGGAAACAAAAAAGATCGTTGGACCTTGTTAATAATTTCAAAACCATACTTTAGGAATAAACGGGAGATGGGTAGGCTGTTGGTAAAGGAAGACTTATTAGTCGGCAAACAAGCGCAATTGAAAGTCTGAAGTATGACGAACAATGCGGCCATGATGGATGAGGGTAAAAACAGACCGGAATTACTGCAGAACTGGACTAAACACATTACATGGGAATATGTTACTTATACTAAAACTCCAGTGTAGAAGTGGAAGAAAACTGGGTTAAAGTAGATACCCATCGTATTTTTACGTTGTAGATCGAAAGATCTCAGGGATGGGTTTTCAAACGATACAAAAAAACTTTTCAATAAAGTTATTTGACTCAGGAATTTTAAAAAAATGGTAAGGATGGTATTCGTAGGGAAAAATGTATGTTATAACCCTAATTAGAAGTGAAATGTCCCCATGGTATGTCATCATTGAGACCATTGATGTCAGACCGTAGCTTGAAAACCCAACGTTGCTCTTTTTCGTGTAGCTTTCTTTCAATGTTGGGGTGGTTGTCCACATGTTCAATGATGACCCACCTAAAGTCATTAGGTGTGTGCTGTTGTTCGAAGAAATGCGTGGTCATTTTCGTATTGTTGCGTTTGCACCTAAAGTTGCTTTGGTGTTCTGTCATCCTTGTGTTTGCCTTTCTCGTGGTCATCCCCACATAATGCAGGTTGCACACACAGGTGATAAGGTATATCACACCTGTTGGGTTACAGTTGGTGAATGATCGAAGGTTCCATGTTATGCCATTGTTGCAAGTAACAGTTTGGGTTGCACTGGTCAGGTGACACACGCTACAGTTACCGCAAGGGTGATGGCCCTCTGGCAATGGGTGGAGCAAGCGTACAGTTCCGACAGTCTTCGTGGGGTTAGGTCTGGTGTGTACCAGATAGTTTCTTAGGTTTTTTGCTTTTCTGTGACTGAACATGGGTTTTTGTAAATGCAGACCTCCACTGTTAAGGATGCGCCAGTGTTTCTTTATTATTTTTGTTACTTGATCTGAAGCGATGTTGAAAGTAGTGATACAGATTTGTCTTTTATGATTCTTTTCTGTATCCTCAGGTTTATGTTCAAGTAGGGCTTCCCGGTTGTTGTTGGGTGCTCTTTTTTGTGCCTTGGACACTAGATGTTGTGGGTATTGTCTTTGCACAAGTTTCTGTGAAAGGTCTTTTGCTTGGATGTTGTAATCATGCCGTGTGGTACAGTTACGTCTTAGGCGCAAAAATTGTCCAAAAGGGAGATTGTCTTTTAGACTTCTTGGGTGGAAACTGTCATATGCTAATAGGCAGTTTCTTGCCGTAGGCTTGAAATGTGTTGTAGTGATCAGACCACCCTCGTGCGCTGTTATGTTAAGATCAAGAAAAACCAAATTTCGACCTACTCATAGTGTAGGTAAATTTTAGAAATGGGTCTTGTTGATTGAGCCAAACCAGGAACAAATCAAAGCCAGCCTCACCACCTTCCCAGATCAAAAACACATTGTCAATGTATCTTTTCCATAATTTGATCTGGTTGATGTATGGATTGTTAATATGGAGGATCTTGTGTTTCTCTAGATAGTGTACATAGAGCCCTGCTACGCTCGGCGCAAAGGTACTTCCCATGCTGGTACCGTGCGTTTGTTTGTACAAAGAGTTATTGAATTGAAATTTTTTTTCGGTCAGAGCTAGGCGACAACATTCCAAGACCACATGTCTGGGTGTGTGGTAAGCGCAATTGTTCAGGAAGAGTACTTCCTCCAAGATGTTCAACGTGTCCTTGTGAGGTAAGCTCGTGTATAGGCTCTCCACATCCAAACTGATCAGTATGCTAGTTATGGGGTTGAATTCGAGATTCTGAATCAAGCACAGGACAGCTTTTGTATCCTGTAGGTACGTTTCGGTAGCTTGGACCAATGGTCTTAGAAAAGCGTCTGCAAATTTAGACAAAGGTTCCAAAATTGAACCTATCCCTGATACTATAGGTCTGCCCGGAGGCGTCACCATAGATTTATGTATTTTAGGGATGGTGTAGAAATACGGGATTACGGGTTTCTTATTTTCCCAAAAATCTGCTTCCTTCTTACTTATCCAATCATTGATCAGAGATTCCTCAACCAAGTTAGCGATCTCTATTCGTAGACGTTCTGTGGGGTCATTAGGTATAGGCAAATAGTTTCTTACATCCGCCAACAATCGAAGACATTCTGTCTGGTAATCAAGTGTGTTTTGTAAGACTATTGCTCCACCTTTATCAGCTGGTTTTATAGTGAGATTTTTTTCATTTGAAAGTTGGTGGATAGCCTCTTGTTCGATTTTACTAGTATTGTGGAAAACCTTTATAGATTTTGGGTCCATTTCAGTGATTTCCTTCATTACTGCTTTTTCAAAAGCCAGTAATTCAATTGGAAGGGTATTGGGTGGAGGTGTAAAATTGGATTTCTTGTGCAATCCAGTGTCCGTCTTAGTGGTAGTGTTAGGTTCCTTGTCTCTGAAATAGACTTCTAATTTGATCCTACGAATAAACTCCTTCAATTCGCAGATCAGTTTAAATTTGTCCAATGTTGCTGTTGGGACAAAACCTAGTCCCTTTTCCAATACACTCTTTTGGATAGGTGTAAGGGTGAGATTGGATAGATTGACCACTAGGCTTGGTTGCTGCTCGTTGAGGGCATGTTCGGGGGGCCCATACTCCGTGTGTGGCTCCTCACCGTTTCCAGGGGTTGGGCCCATTGTACTTGTTGTCCTCGTCTGTTTTTTCCTCTTAGGGGGGACTTTCCTCTCCCTAAAAAAGACTGGTTCTGTTCCTGGTTCTGAGGTTCCTCCCAGTAAGGGTAGGGTTGTGGTGGGTATGGTTGATGGAATGGTGGTGGTCCATAGAAAAACTGTGGGGGAGGAGCGTATGGTGGAATGTTTTGAAATGGGGACCAACCAAATCTAGGTCCGCCCCTATTTCTTGGGCGTCCTCCTCTTGGTCGTCTGTTCCTGTTGGTAGGGGTGTAATTACTGCCTGGATCAGAAAAGTCTGAGCCAGTGTCAGAGCCATCGCTGTCCGTGTTATAACCTGGATTGCGATTTGTTGGAATGTAGTCCTCCCTGGTGTAGGGATAAATTTTTTCTTGTGAGAAATTCTTCTGATCTTTTTTTAATTTTATTTATTTGGCGTCTTTCAAGCCAATCTCAAATTCAGCCATGGTTTTATTAAGTTCTTCCAGTCGTTTTTTTAGTTCTGCTGTACTCTGGTAAGTTTTTAGACGAATTTCTAAATCATGAATTCCAATTTTCATCTCCTCCGATAGACGTGTAGCTGTTTTTATTATTAGCACCAACCAATCTCTGGTGCAGTGCCAGGATATTAATGACCAATCCTTCTTGAAAAGTTTATCATGTTGGAAGATAAAGGGTTCGTTTCTAACTATGAGACCACGTGGCGCAATGTTGGCCCTTACATACTCGGTCATCATAATTCCGTGTATCAAAGTTTTTATTTGTTCACGTTTAAGTTCTGTTAACTCGTCCCAGCATTGACTAGCTTCGTTGGTATCCCTGGTGCTGGTCCCGGCCAGGGGAAGCATGGATGCTATAATTCTATCTACTTCATCTTGTGAGTAGGTGAGACCTGTTACTTCAGTCATGATTGTCTAAGGAATGTGTGAAGTGAAATGTCAGACAGAGATTTTTTGTAATTAGGTTTCCCTCAGCTGCGCGCTGTAGATAATGGTTAACAAAAAGGGGGAATTAGAGGTTGTTTGAGGTTAGGTTCACCCTCCATTTAGTACATAGATCAAAAAACAACCTGAACAAACAGGTAAAAAGAACCTAACCTTAAGGCGTCGGAAAAACAATTGGATTCCGAAAGTCACCAGAACAAGGAAAAAGGGCAAGGTCTGGATTTACAAAAACCCATGTTCAGTCACCGAAAAGCAAAAAACCTGAGAAACTATCTGGTACACACCAGACCTAACCCCACGAAGACTGTCGGAACTGTACGCTTGCTCCACCCATTGCCCGAGGGCCATCACCCTTGCGGTAACTGTAGTGTGTGTCACCTGACCAGTGCAACCCAAACTGTTACTTGCAACAATGGCATAACATGGAACCTTCGATCATTCACCAACTGTAACACAACAGGTGTGATATACCTTTTCACCTGTGTGTGCAACCTGCATTATGTGGGGATGACCACGAGAAAGGCAAACACAAGGATGACAGAACACCGAAGCAACTTTAGGTGCAAACGCAACAATACGAAAATGACCACGCATTTCTTCGAACAACAGCACACACCTAATGACTTTAGGTGGGTCATCATTGAACATGTGGACAACCACCCCAACATTGAAAGAAAGCTACACGAAAAAGAGCAACATTGGGTTTTCAAGCTACGGTCTGACATCAATGGTCTCAATGATGACATACCATGGGGACATTTCACTTCTAATTAGGGTTATAGCATACATTTTTCCCTACGAATACCATCCTTACCATTTTTTAAAGATTCCTGAGTCAAATAACTTTATTGAAAAGTTTTTTTGTATCGTTTGAAAAGCCATCCCTGAGATCTTTCGATCTACAACGTAAAAATACGATGGGTATCTACTTTAACCCAGTTTTCTTCCACTTCTACACTGGAGTTTTAGTATAAGTAACATATTCCCAAGTAATGTGTTTAGTCCAGTTCGGCAGTAATTCCGGTCTGTTTTTACCCTCATCCATCATGGCCGCATTGTTCGTCATACTTCAGACTTTCAATTGCGCTTGTTTGCCGACTAATAAGTCTTCCTTTACCAACAGCCTACCCATCTCCCGTTTATTCCTAAAGTATGGTTTTGAAATTATTAACAAGGTCCAACGATCTTTTTTGTTTCCCTTTTCTCGACTCACACATTCTAAACTCTTCCCGTTCCAATATGGCCACTACAGAAAGGACCTCCAAACGGAAAGTCCTTCCTTCCTTTCAATGCGGAAATGCCCATAGATAACAGGCACCTCGCCCGTGACCATGCAGTATGCGGTCCGTGAGGCTCGGGCTCTAGTAGGTGTGCCAGAGTGTGGTCTTCAACGTACAAGTAAGTGAACATCCCGGTGGGGAAGTCCAACACGCCCTCCTGAGCCACGGAGATCGTACTTCTCTACCTAAATTCCTTTTTCTCCATAGTCGTATACAGATACGGAGCCCTATCCTATTAACGACCTCATGTACCATCTTTCTAGGTGTACGAGATTTCCACACCCCCTCCGTTGACCATGAGGCATATTGTTGCTTCAATACATGTATGTAATGTCATGCTTAATGTTAGTCTTGTATGTGTGTTTTGTGTTGTGTCAGAGGCATGATCGTTTTTTGTGCATAGTGTGCATTTATTGACTTTTTTTTATTCACCTTGTAGCACAGCGCCTGCATGGAGAATTGATTTAACGCCTCTTTATCACATAGCGGCACATTAGAGGATAGAGTGTATTTACACTGGTGCAGAGTGTGATCACCATGAGTTCTATTTACATTGCATATTGACTGCCTTGATCCTTTAATATATGTTTTTATACCCTACAGATATTGCCAGACGTATATTTACGTATGTATTAATTTAAACGCATGCCTATTAGCTGCAGCGTCTCACTTTCTTCACCATATTTAGGTCTACTAGGAGTGGTTTCTTGCACTGGGCTGGTCCCGGTGTAGTCCTGAAGAAGAGCTGGGGAAGCTCGAAACTAGTTGACCATATGCTAGGTACACCTATTCATTATATTTAGGGTCTTTAGCATATTACCCCGTTTTTAACCAATTAGCTAGGAGCAAGAATAAAATATATTTGGCCCACTAGTTGATTATTTTAAATCACTTTGTCCCACTCCTTTACACTACACCTGCACTACACATAATCTGTTTTAAGTGCTCCTACGTAATCCGCAAGTTGCAGCACGCCTCAGCCCGTAGAGGACTGAGAGGACCCCAATGATGAAGCATGTCACCGTGGGGAAACCCTGGTGAGTGAGGGGACTCAAGAAAGGAAAAGTATTGCTCTTTTTCCTTGTTCTGGTGACTTTCGGAATCCAATTGTTTTTCCGACGCCTTAAGGTTAGGTTCTTTTTACCTGTTTGTTCAGGTTGTTTTTTGATCTATGTACTAAATGGAGGGTGAACCTAACCTCAAAAAACCTCTAATTCCCCCTTTTTGTTAACCATTATCTACAGCGCGCAGCTGAGGGAAACCTAATTACAAAAAATCTCTGTCTGACATTTCACTTCAAACATTCCTTAGACAATCATGACTGAAGTAACAGGTCTCACCTACTCACAAGATGAAGTAGATAGAATTATAGCATCCATGCTTCCCCTGGCCGGGACCAGCACCAGGTATACCAACGAAGCTAGTCAATGCTGGGACGAGTTAACAGAACTTAAACGTGAACAAATAAAAACTTTGATACACGGAATTATGATGACCGAGTATGTAAGGGCCAACATTGCGCCACGTGGTCTCATAGTTAGAAACGAACCCTTTATCTTCCAACATGATAAACTTTTCAAGAAGGATTGGTCATTAATATCCTGGCACTGCACCAGAGATTAGTTGGTGCTAATAATAAAAACAGCTACACGTCTATCGGAGGAGATGAAAATTGGAATTCATGATTTAGAAATTCGTCTAAAAACTTACCAGAGTACAGCAGAACTAAAAAAACGACTGGAAGAACTTAATAAAACCATGGCTGAATTTGAGATTGGCTTGAAAGACGCCAAATACATAAAATTAAAAAAAGATCAGAAGAATTTCTCACAAGAAAAAATGTATCCCTACACCAGGGAGGACTACATTCCAACAAATCGCAATCCAGGTTATAACACGGACAGCGATGGCTCTGACACTGGCTCAGACTTTTCTGATCCAGGCAGTAATTACACCCCTACCAACAGGAACAGACGACCAAGAGGAGGACGCCCAAGAAATAGGGGCGGACCTAGATTTGGTTGGTCCCCATATCAAAACATTCCACCATACGCTCCTCCCCCACAGTTTTTCTATGGACCACCACCGTTCCATCAACCATACCCACCACAACCCTACCCTTACTGGGAGGAACCTCAGAACCAGGAACAGAACCAGTCTTTTTTAGGGAGAGGAAAGTCCCCCCTAAGAGGAAAAAACAGACGAGGACAACAAGTACAATGGGCCCAACCCCTGGAAACGGTGAGGAGCCACACACGGAGTATGGGCCCCCCGAACATGCCCTCAACGAGCAGCAACCAAGCCTAGTGGTCAATCTATCCAATCTCACCCTTACACCTATCCAAAAGAGTGTATTGGAAAAGGGACTAGGTTTTGTCCCAACAGCAACATTGGACAAATTTAAACTGATCTGCGAATTGAAGGAGTTTATTCGTAGGATCAAATTAGAAGTCTATTTCAGAGACAAGGAACCTAACACTACCACTAAGACGGACACTGGATTACACAAGAAATCCAATTTTACACCTCCACCCAATACCCTTCCAATTGAATTACTGGCTTTTGAAAAAGCAGTAATGAAGGAAATCACTGAAATGGACCCAAAATCTATAAAGGTTTTCCACAATACTAGTAAAATCGAACAAGAGGCTATCCACCAACTTTCAAATGAAAAAAATCTCACTATAAAACCAGCTGATAAAGGTGGAGCAATAGTCTTACAAAACACACTTGATTACCAGACAGAATGTCTTCGATTGTTGGCGGATGTAAGAAACTATTTGCCTATACCTAATGACCCCACAGAACGTCTACGGATAGAGATCGCTAACTTGGTTGAGGAATCTCTGATCAATGATTGGATAAGTAAGAAGGAAGCAGATTTTTGGGAAAATAAGAAACCCGTAATCCCGTATTTCTACACCATCCCTAAAATACATAAATCTATGGTGACGCCTCCGGGCAGACCTATAGTATCAGGGATAGGTTCAATTTTGGAACCTTTGTCTAAATTTGCAGACGCTTTTCGAAGACTATTGGTCCAAGCTACCAAAATGTACCTACAGGATACAAAAGCTGTCCTGTGCTTGATTCAGAATCTCGAATTCAACCCCATAACTAGCATACTGATCAGTTTGGATGTGGAGAGCCTATACACGAGCTTACCTCACAAGGACACGTTGAACATCTTGGAGGAAGTACTCTTCCTGAACAATTGGGCTTACCACACACCCAGACATGTGGTCCTGGAATGTTGTCGCCTAGCTCTGACCGAATTTATTTTCAATTCAATAACTCTTTGTACACACAAACGCACGGTACCAGCATGGGAAGTACCTTTGCGCCGAGCGTAGCAGGGCTCTATGTACACAATCTAGAGAAACACAAGATCCTCCATATTAACAATCCATACATCAACCAGATCAAATTATGGAAAAGATACATTGACAATGTGTTTTTGATCTGGGAAGGTGGTGAGGCTCGCTTTGATTTGTTCCTGGTTTGACTCAATCAACAAGACCCATTTCTAAAATTTACCTACACTATGAGTAGGTCGATATTGGTTTTTCTTGATCTTAACATAACAGCGCACGAGGGTGGTCTGATCACTACAACACATTTCAAGCCTACGGCAAGAAACTGCCTATTAGCATATGACAGTTTCCACCCAAGAAGTCTAAAAGACAATCTCCCTTTTGGACAATTTTTGCGCCTAAGATGCAACTGTACCTCACTTCATGATTACAACATCCAAGCAAAAGACCTTTCACAGAAACTTGTGCAAAGACAATACCCACAACATCTAGTGTCCAAGGCACAATAAAGAGCATCCAACAACAACCGGGAAGCCCTACTTGAACATAAACCTGAGGATACAGAAAAGAATCATAAAAGACAAATCTGTATCACTACTTTCAACATCGCTTCAGATCAAGTAACAAAAATAATAAAGAAACACTGGCGCATCCTTAACAGTGGAGGTCTGGATTTACAAAAACCCATGTTCAGTCACAGAAAAGCAAAAAACCTGAGAAACTATCTGGTAAACACCAGACCTAACCCCACGAAGACTGTCGGAACTGTACGCTTGCTCCACCCATTGCTCGAGGGCCATCACCCTTGCGGTAACTGTAGTGTGTGTCACCTGACCAGTGCAACCCAAACTGTTACTTGCAACAATGGCATAACATGGAACCTTCGATCATTCACTAACTGTAACACAACAGGTGTGATATACCTTATCACCTGTGTGTGCAACCTGCATTATGTGGGGATGACCACGAGAAAGGCAAACACAAGGATGACAGAACACCGAAACAACTTTAGGTGCAAACGCAACAATACGAAAATGACCACGCATTTCCTCGAACAACAGCACACACCTAATGACTTTAGGTGGGTCATCATTGAACATGTGGACAACTACCCCAACATTGAAAGAAAGCTACACGAAAAAGAGCAACGTTGGGTTTTCAAGCTACGGTCTGACATCAATGGTCTCAATGATGACATACCATGGGGACATTTCACTTCTAATTAGGGTTATAACATACATTTTTCCCTACGAATACCATCCTTACCATTTTTTTAAAATTCCTGAGTCAAATAACTTTATTGAAAAGTTTTTTTGTATCGTTTGAAAACCCATCCCTGAGATCTTTCGATCTACAACGTAAAAATACGATGGGTATCTACTTTAACCCAGTTTTCTTCCACTTCTACACTGGAGTTTTAGTATAAGTAACATATTCCCATGTAATGTGTTTAGTCCAGTTCGGCAGTAATTCCGGTCTGTTTTTACCCTCATCCATCATGGCCGCATTGTTCGTCATACTTCAGACTTTCAATTGCGCTTGTTTGCCGACTAATAAGTCTTCCTTTACCAACAGCCTACCCATCTCCCGTTTATTCCTAAAGTATGGTTTTGAAATTATTAACAAGGTCCAACGATCTTTTTTGTTTCCCTTTTCTCGACTCACACATTCTAAACTCTTCCCGTTCCAATATGGACACTACAGAAAGGACCTCCAAACGGAAAGTCCTTCCTTCCTTTCAATGCGGAAATGCCCATAGATAACAGGCACCTCGCCCGTGACCATGCAGCATGAGGTCCGTGAGGCTCGGGCTCTAGTAGGTGCGCCAGAGTGTGGTCTTCAACGTGCAAGTAAGTGAACATCCCGGTGGGGAAGTCCAACACGCCCTCCTGAGCCACGGAGATCGTACTTCTCTACCTAAATTCCTTTTTCTCCATAGTCGTGCAACAGATATGGAGCCCTATCCTATTAACGACCTCATGTACCATCTTTCTAGGTGTACGAGATTTCCACACCCCCTCCGTTGACCATGAGGCATATTGTTGCTTCAATACATGTATGTAATGTCATGCTTAATGTTAGTCTTGTATGTGTGTTGTGTGTTGTGTCAGAGGCATGATCGTTTTTTGTGCATAGTGTGCATTTATTGACTTTTTTATTCACCTTGTAGCACAGCGCCTGCATGGAGAATTGATTTAACGCCTCTTTATCACATAGCGGCACATTAGAAGATAGAGTGTATTTATACTGGTGCAGAGTGTGATCACCATGAGTTCTATTTACATTGCATATTGACTGCCTTAATCCTTTAATATATGTTTTTATACCCTACAGATATTGCCAGACGTATATTTATGTATGTATTAATTTAAACGCATGCCTATTAGCTGCAGCGTCTCACTTTCTTCACCATATTTAGGTCTACTAGGAGTGGTTTCTTGCACTGGGCTGGTCCAGCTGTAGTCCTGAAGAAGAGCTGGGGAAGCTCGAAACTAGTTGACCATATGCTAGGTACACCTATTCATTATATTTAGGGCCTTTAGCATATTACCCGGTTTTTAACCAATTAGCTAGGAGCAAGAAGAAAATATATTTGGCCCACTAGTTGATTATTTTAAATCACTTTGTCCCACTCCTTTACACTACACCTGCACTACATATAATATGTTTTAAGTGCTCCTACGTAATCCGCAAGTTGCAGCACGCCTCAGCCCGTAGAGGACTGAGAGGACCCCAATGATGAAGCATGTCACCGTGGGAAAACCCTGGTGAGTGAGGAGACTCAAGAAAGGAAAAGTATTGCCCTTTTTCCTTGTTCTGGTGACTTTCGGAATCCAGTTGTTTTTCCGACGCCTTAAGGTTAGGTTCTTTTTTCCTGTTTGTTCAGGTTGTTTTTTGATCTTTTTAAAAATTAACCCATCCCCAACTTCCAACCATTGTTCCCGCTATCTTGTGCCAGGACACTCTAGTTTGAGTAGCTGTGTGCTATATTAAATGCGCTATTTTATTTAATTTAATTTCATAATGGTTCTTTCAGGGGCAGGGAAAATAGCGTGGCTCACATACAACAGGGACACACACCATAGTATAGAAAGCACGAGTATTTGGAGCGACCCAGAAGTAACATGTCCCGCAATAAGAAGGAAAGAACTGGCTAGAGCTACAGGGAAGGAAAACGTGCTCACTTTCAGGAGAGCTCAGTATTAGGTTCTCTAACAGTAACTTTTATGAGAATCAAAGATTATTACATTTTGGAGCCTTTTCTAGACGAGATACAGCCAGCAGTATCAAGGAAATTATATGTACAATTCAGGCATGGGTCTCTCCCTCTGAGCTAATTTTCTAACAAATGGGCGGGCACATTTTTTTAAGGGTGTCCGGCTTGTAGTAATATTGAGGAAACTGAACTCCATGTGTTCTTCATTTGCCCCAGATACAAAAAAGCTAGATCTAAATGGCTGATTTAGCTGTGCAGAAATCTGGGGACCGAACATTGTGCAGCAGCATTTAGAATCCTGAAATATAACACTCAACAGCCAATCGTATTTGCAGTCTTGCGCTTCCTATTTTCTATGTGATGTGCACGTAGGTTTCTTCTGGGTTCTAATATTTAGATTCAAGCCAATCTAACACACATTTTGGGGTAAAACCAGGCCACTTAGTTAGGGGGCAGGAACTTCAGTTGGAGATGTGAGGTGGTCAAGCAGAGCTATTTGTAAACAGCTAACAACAAGCCTGCCTATGGCGGAGGACCACACCCCCTTTAAAATAAAGTTTTGCATCTTACCAGTCATCAGTAATGCACAAGCACTTTCTGAGACACCAGCTCCCCCACCCAAGTCTAATGGTTATCCTTCCCTGATGGAGTTTAATTAGAATGGATCATGGATCTATCAATATTATCAGGATTAATAGGTAGGATTTTTAGCCAGAGGCGTTAGGAGCTTTTTGGGACCCCCCCCCCCCCATGTATTGTAACTATTTTACGGTTAACCTGTCATAAAGGCTCCAAAGGTCTCTGTTTAAAACTCTATAGATTCACACTATAACTAGGAATTTTAACTATTTTATTTTTTGAAGGAGAATTGAACTCCCAGTTTTCAGAACTTTTTAAACAGGGTGTTTTATATTTGGTTCAATTTTAATGTCTAATTTGAAGAACTACTGAGTGCCATAGATGTTGGTCAATATTTTTTTTCACTTGTGGGGGTGTTGTATTTTTTCATGCACCAGTGTTATTACTTGTCTTTAAGATGGCATGATCTTGAAATAGATAGACCTATCTGTAATCTATGTCTCTTTCTAGCTAACATTGAATGCAAAGTGAATCAGTTTGAGATCCTCTGCCATCACGCAGCTTAGTAACGTACCCATACCAGTCTCTCGGACAAAGAAGGTGTCATTGACTTGGGGTGGCCCTGCTGTAGCAGGATTTGGAAGTGTCTTCTCAGGGCAGTCTATACCGGACCCCATGTAGGTAAATGCACTTTTCAGTTCTGCTCCATACTGGCCTCGGTCCCATCACTCCCTTTACCCAGAGTGGGCTCTGTGTTTAGAAATAAAAAACATAAATCAGTATGATTTTTCCGTGAACCTCACCTGAACATAGACTTTAATTTTTTCGCCTCTGAAGAAAAAGTGAGGGTGGGAAATCCAAAAAATATAGTTAGCGTTTGTCTAAAAAATACTTTGAGGTGTGCCTGCATCAGACTCCATTCTGCCTACCAGGGTGGAAGAATCTTGCTCTTTCCTAATACATCCCTCAAGGCCATGCCATTACTGCACTCAACCTGCCTCACCTCTCATAGGATATCCATTTGCGGTATAATCCTGGCACCATTCACAATACGAATACAAATCATTGTTATTTTATTTTTTTAAATCTTTAACTTAGTAGATTTAACTTAGTTTATTTTAAGCATGCACAACCAATGAGATGTGCAACCATTAGGTCGTAACATGTCCCTAACTTTGTGTTTTTTAACTTGAGTTTGGCAAGAACATTTTATCTACCCTTTTCCATTAGCTATTATGGTCCTTAGTTTTCCTAAACAATGCTTTGATCATGTTTTTATAACCACTATGCAGCAAAAAAGATCTCACAGAACTGGAAGTCTCCTTAACTCAATAAATGTTTTGTAAATCTCAATTTATAACAAGAAATTGCTCCATGTTTTAAACATTTGTCTCCATATCACCCTTCTGGCAAACACCAAATCTGTCAATCTTTATTTAATCTGTCACTTATTGATCTTAGAGTCCAGGAAAGCCAATCATTTTTAGGGGAGGGTAACATGGTGAAACATTTCCTTTTGCTAATTTGTGGATTTGAAAACACATGGATAAAAAATGCTCAAAATAGGTTTCTTAGAAGAAGAATCCAATCTAAGCCCATTTTCAGTGGGAGAATTAGCTAGCAAAAAATGTTGGCTGAAAACTTTGCCTGAGGTTGAAGTATTGCAACAGCCAAAAGGTGTGCACATCACACAGTTATGAAACTGATATCATATACACATCTCATATCTTCTTTTGACGAGATTGACATAATCCTCCACTCACTTCGCACTGGCTCATTCTCCTACATTTTACAAACTTTTTAATTTGGAGAAATAAACCCAATTCCTGACCAAAGAAAAGCCCATCATTTTCGCTAAAGGAAACAAAATGTTGTCCTAAAATACCAGCGTTATATTTTTAGTAAACTTGTTTGATGATCTGAACTTTCACCTGGATAACCACCATTGGAGTATACTTTTGCTCAGTTCTTATGTGATCACTTTCAGACAACCACCACCCTCCCTTAAACACATAGGTAATACCTTGACCTCATCCTCCTTTTGAACCCTCTGCCCAACTGCTCCCCCAAAGCAATAAGTGTACTCTGTAGGTGTACATGTAAATTACCAAAGAACCTTTACAATTACAAGTTGGATCTTGGCACTATGAGTAAAGCTTTTCACACTGCTAAGTCATCCTTCTTCCCAGACTTCATTACTGCCTTCTAATATCATTACTCCCTTCTATCAAGCTTCACTTATTACAGATGTACTTAATCTTTTGACTGCTGTGGCCCACCACAGAATCATTACTGGAATTCATGGACCCCCACGGAGTCTTTGGAAGCCGTGGACCGCCGGCCTAAGCAATTTCTATGATTTGAACCTCAAAACAATACATACAAATATTATTTTTAAAGTACACCCAAAAAATGCCCAACTGTTGAAATATTTTGTTTAATTCACAATCAAATAAAGAAAAAGTTTTCACATTTTCAGTTTAGCTTTTTTATGTGTGTATACTTTATTAATATTAATTAATTTTAATAGTATTTAATTATGTAAAATAGTTGCAGACCCTCTGAATAGGTCTCAAGAACCCTGCGGGGTCCTCATACCACAGGTTAAGAACCACTGACTTAGGAGAAACAAACTCACCACCCACTTTACTGATCTCCTCAAGCTTACTCTGCTCTCTTCTGTGCCATCTGTACTACCTAACTGGACTGCTTTTGCCCCACAACAACTGAACTTATCACCATACTCAATTTATCACCTAGGCTAAATCTAGGGATGTGCTAAATCTGCATGTTTTGTAAACGTTTGTGAAAATTACATGGAATTATGTGACATTTGAAAGTGCGAACATTACTTTGTGTTTATATGTGATGCAAGATACCTGGAAGGGATTGGGGTTTGAGGAGAAGTCTCCCACAACAAATTTTCTGTTTGAACCAGTCTACCACTGACAAAAAGTATGTGAAATTTCATGCCCAGCCAGTGTGCATCAATTTGCGTGATTTGAAATTCACCAGTTTTGTGCGTATGAAAAAAAAAACATTGACCTGGCCCAGTTAACCCCACCCCATACATTGTATCTCATCCTTTCAGGTCTAATTCATTAAGCAAAAAAGAAATAATGAAAAGGAGCATATAATCAAATATAGTACATTTATAGATTATAAGCAATATCAAATTCATGCTATTTGAAACAAAATTAAAGTGCGGGGAGTCTTGAAATTTCTTTTCTTCATATAATCTTTATTTTCATTTCCAATCGGAAGCATAGAGCCCAGCCAACGAGTTTCGTCCAATAGATGGACTTCATCAGGGTTGTGAATCAGATCACGAAGATCAGCAAAGCAATCTACGAATATGAAATCTTGAAAGCCAAGAATCTTATGACGTCTTGTTAATCATATATATCCAAGTTGGGAACAGCTCATGTAAATTATCAAACAAGTTTAGTGATCTATATAAATATGCATTGATATTCCAATCGCACCAATGTCTTCTGGATTTTCTAAGGATTATTGCCTTCTATCCATGCTGGTATCATATGAAGTCGTGCCCAAAGTATCGTCCGTCTGACCGTGGTCAACTCCACATAGAGTTGATCGGTACGTTAGGATGAAACTTCTTCATCCCTAGGTATTGCCAACATCCTTCTAGACTGGTTTGCATCCTCTTGATCTGATATTTCTTGTGCGCCACACCCCTGTACGTGGTTGTCCCACATAGGTCTGTCTTGGGCCCCGTCCTGTTCTCTCTTTTCAGCACAACTTTATGCGACATCTTCTTCTTTCATTTTCTCACACCGTCTCATTTTGACCACACCAATTTTATTTCTTTCATGTCCTCCTGCCATACCCAAGCAAGAATCCAATGTTTTCCAATAGCCATACTGGGTTGCCCAACAAAAGTCAATTAGGACTTACTAAGTGTAGTAGCTACTATTCCTAACCAATCCTGCAACACTGCATGCAACTCCTAGTCACTATCCAATGAGAATTTATGGGGCATGGCCAACTGAGGCTGTGGGTTGGACTGGGTAGATAATGCCTTGATTACTTTCCAGTAATATTAATTACTCTGATTATTCTTTCCTCGTCCCTACCCAGGACAAATATAGCATGATAAAGCAACTGTTCTGGTAAGAAACTCTGAAGCAAAGCACAATTCATTATCCTGGCAGTAGCAGCCCTGCAAAAATTAAATAAGGAAACTACAAGCCACACTGCCCAAGAGGCTGCCATTCCCCTGGAGCAACAAGCCTGAACTGACCAGGAAAATCCTTTCCCAGGTCACAGTAAGCCAAGCAAATGACAGACTTAATCCACCTACTTAGCGCAACTTTGGAGGACTTGTAACCATTCTTGGCAGGACCAAAATATACAAATAAACTTTTAGATTGTCTAAAATCTGCAGTCCTCTTCAAATAGTTCACCAGAGCTCTTACCACATCTAAAAGATGAATCAAAGACTCGGACTCTGAAAACAGCTGGCCTCTTAAGGTGAAAGAACTATTTCTTGATCCCTAAGAAAGGCTGAATTGACCTTGGGCCGGAAATAGGTTCCCAAAGACATGATAACCCTATACTCATAAACCTCTAAACCAAAATGACAACAGAGTTGGAAGCCCAACTAATTCACCAATTTTCCTGGATGTGGTAATAGCAACCAAGACGATAACCTCGACATCACTCAGAAACGTATCCAAGACCTCTTCCAAGGGCTGAAACACAGATTTATGAAGGGAAGACAAAACCAAGGGTGAATCCCATGATTCATAAGGAGACTTTGTCTCGGGCCTTAATAAATCAAGGCCTTTAAATAACCTTGAAACCAAATATTCAACAGAAGAAAGATCTCCTCACATGGACCTGAGTGCATAAATAGCTGACCATTGCAGATTCAAGGTAGCCAAAGATAGATTCTTATTGAACCCATCCTATAAAAACTGGAGAATCTCTTATGTAAGAATTTCATTGGAAAAATAATGTTAATAATAAATAAGGCTCCTGGTTTTCCGTTTAAACGGAATTCTGAGAATTGTTCGACAATCCGTGCTCCAGCCCAGGGTTGCCTCCCCACGCCCCTTTTCCTGATTGCCCTGTATGCCTGCCCACATAACACCTGCTGGGCCATTAATCTTTGCTAGGAGCGGGAAATAATTTCCTTGGAGCGTCTTGCCTCTGACCTGCCCACCATAGCCCTGATGACGTGCCTGTTACATCCTTTTAGCCAATTAGCTGATTATTCAACATCTCCGGAGCTCTGGCTCTGTAGTGAGCGCTGCGCCAGCACAGCAGTCTGTTTTAGGTCAGAGTTAAGTGAAAAGGTGGGGGGAGGTGAACTTGTATTTCACGGTTTGCACCACTACGGCAGTTCAACTTTGAGGAGGTGGGGGATGGTCATTGTAGCGCGAGTACTTGGCGCTAATGTAGGACTGGCAGAAATGAGTGTGACCCAAAAAGGTCAGAAAGACTGGTGGCATAAACACATTAGGGAAATTAGGTTGCATTAGCTTTGGGATACTTTTAGGCCTTAAATTGAAATTTTCCTCCCTGACCTGGCACCACACGAAAACATTCCTGAGAGACCGAGACAGCAGGGGCACATCTGTAAGCCCTTTTTCAAGTTAAATCATTTTTTTCTCCACTATGCGAGGAAGTGTGTCCACAGCTATTGTGTGGGATTACAGTATTACAGTAAATTGTTGAATTGCCTTTCATTTTTTTCTGAAATGAGAGCTCCTTGCTTCAGAGGAGTTAGTTTGCTCTCTCAGCTGTGGATAGTCAGCGCGCACCACAGAGAGGAGCATGGAACTGACAATAAGGAGAACGAGCCATCCAATATCTGTAAGATATGAAGAAAGTAGACAGCTCTTTCATGCTGTCTTTGGCCAGGTCACTGAAAGTGCACAGGTGCACTCATCTAAATGTGTTTATCATGGTTAGTGAGAGTATTTTCAATATTGTAACACAGCACAGCAGCACCTGACACTAATATTACTGCAAGTAATCTCTGTGACACCCTCCCATTTCTCATATGTGAGGTCCTGTTTTGATCTAACAAAAAAGTTTTTTGTGGATGTTGCATGAAACATACACAACATTGGTCTTCCAAATGTCTGTAATAGACTCTCACACATTGTATTGTGTTTACTTAATGTGGAGCATATATACATATAGCTAAACCTATAGCAACTGTGTGCACTGTCTATTTAAATAAATGCCAAAAAATACTAGTGGCAGCGTCTCTTTTTGCTTGCGACAAAAATAAATGCGGATATATACAGATAAAATGACAAAAAAATAAATATGGATAAATACAGACGGAAATGTTAAAAAAATAAATACCATAAAACCGGGAGCCCTAATAATAAACCACCTCTTAAGAAGCCTGGTGATAATTGTAAACTTTCTTTGTAGAGTAGATTTTAGAAGCCTGAAGTTTCTTGGAAACAGAATTTGAAAGACCTGCATTCAAGACACCTCTCCTCTAAACCTCCAGAACCATAGCTTCATGCAACTAAGAGTGGCCAGAGGAAAAGGTGGATGGGTTGAACGAAGGGACATAGGTAAAGAAGGTTCTCTTTGGCCCACGAGCAGATCTGATGAGTTAGAAGGTTCAGAATCCAAAACCTTTTGCCAAATTTCTATTCAGGTATGTCTTTGCCACTATGATGTGTATCTGATTTATCTATGCCTTGTCCCTGGGCTGGCTCAAGAGTGCATGAAGCGTTTTCCAGACTGCCATCAGTTCATTTCAGACTGCTGGCATCTCTACTAAGAGTCTCTGGTTTTGGAAAGGCAAGCAAGGTCCCCTGGTCCAAAGTTGATGGGATCAACAACCAGGCCAGTTAATCTTAAATTAACTGAGTGACTGGAATGAGGACTTCGTATTCCTCTTGGATTCAAGCCCAATGATGAAGAAAGTGCAGAACCACATTCCCCAGGTAAAAATCAGTCCAAGGAATGATGAACAATGTTCCTTCCCAATAGAAGAGAAAATAAGGGTATTTGAGCATGTGCATCCTCTTTGGTGGACATTGTAGCAGGATAAAAAAGTTGAGATACAATTACCATTTCCCTAAGAACCCAAAGCCATTCCCTTGCTGGAGCCTTTGGTTCATCTGTTAAACATTCCAGGCAAATCCTTAGCTTCGTTCTCTGAGCATCCAGAAGAAACAACTTCCTAAGGTTTGTTCACAACAACATCTCAATATAGTCTATGCGGGGAACCTGGTCAGTTGAGGTTTTGTCATGTTGAACAGAAATCCAAACTTCTGTAGGGTATGGATAACTGCACATCGGTGTCTTTCAGAGTTTGGGCATAGAAAGGAGAATGACTCACATGATGGTCCAGATAAGGAAGGACCCATATCCCCTGGCTGTGGTTCAGAACAATTGCAGGAGCCAAAACCTTTGAAAAGATTCTTGGAGCAGCTTTCACTCCAAAATAAAAAACTTGAAACTGCCAATGCTAATCTCCTACTACAAACTTGAGAAATATCTGGTGTGACTGTGCAATCAGTATATGCAGGTATGCATCCTGCCAATCTATTTTGGTGAAAATGTTTCTCTCTCTCTGAATCAGTGGAATCACCTGCTGCAGAGATTTAATTAAGAAGTGAACTGTAGGAATGAACCTGTTGAGATACCTTAGAGCTATGATCATCCGGACATTGCCTGAAGACCTTTGGACTAGAAACAAAAGAATAATTTCCTGACCCCTTTTCTTGTGAGGTAATTGAAGGATGGCCTTCGTCTTTAACAGATAAAAATACTCTCTTCATTGCATCTTAGGCCCAAGATAGCTGGATGAAAAGAAACCCTGGAAAAATACTCAAGAAATCCATAACATATCCCTGACAAATTGTTTGGATATTCCCCTTACCCATTACTCCTGAAAAAGAGTAAGGTATCCTCCAACTTTGCCTGAATATTTTACTATGCTGATATAGTGAGGAGTGCTGTTTTGGATTTCCTTCAACCCCTGATCCGTGATGAGAGGAACAATTTCCCTGAGAACATTTTGGTTGAAAGCACGATCAGTTAAACAAGAAATCATACATCCTCTGTCTATTCCAGTCTCACTTCTTTTTCCTTCAAGAGACTTATGCTCTTTACGTTAAGGCTGGGTGTGCATTTAGTTTGTGAAAGATTTATGAAGAGCCTCTTCTAGCTTCTCTCCAAGCAGTTTAGAGAAAAAATACATTCTTGGGAGAGAAGTCTTTTGAAATGCCTCTATCTTCCAACCTTTCAAATGTAAATGATAGTGTTCAGCCTCAATTCCACCTGAAGCAATTGCTGAGGCTCTAAGATGATCAAACATCACATCTGAAAAGAACTTTGCTTGAACCACATGCGACTAAAAAGCTACAATCTTCTCCCTCTTGAATATTTGAAGACAAAATCTTTGACAAGAGATTAGGAGGTATAGACAACATACATCTCAGATCCTATGGACAGTTTTGGTGCAACGTCCGCTCTTTTTAAAGCAACTTTTACTGTCTTTACCACTGCATTATAAATAGGGCTCCCAGTTTTATGGTATTTATTTATTTAACATTTCCGTCTGTATTTATCCATATTTATTTTTTGCCCATTTTATTGGTATTTATCCATATTTATTTTGTGTTTTGTGAATATATGAAGTTTTAAAATGGTATATTTCCACATGTATTTACCTGACAAACAATAAAATTGTACATGATTAAGGCAACCAAACAACACAATAATAATTATTAATATACATACTGTCAAGTAGAACCAAAGACCGCAGTAATTATAGCAAAAATACAAAATGAATTTTATTATACATTAAAAAAAGAAGACATTATAGCATTCTTACAAGAGCTTGCGTGTCCATCATGCATCCAATCGTACTTTCAATTGTACAAAAACATGACATTTCTTAACAATTATACATAAATAACAAATGATATTATAGAGAAAGATTCAATTACAAACAATGTGGCACAAATTTGGTTGACTGGAATACTCTACGGGCGTTTCGGCACACCAAAGTGCCTTCGTCAGGAAAAAATGGCCACTGGGGAAAGACAAAGAAGGTTCTTAATTATATTTTGAGAACCTGAATCTTGTATTAAGGTATCAGCAATGGATATGGTTTCGGAACAAAGGATGCTTGAAGATTAAGGTCAAAGCTAATTAAATAATCTCCCTAATTTTGATAGGAGAAATGGCTATAGCATCTCCGGGTAGGATGATAAGGAAATACTGTGGGTCTCTGATGTGAGAACCAACAGTTGTAAAGTTTCGAATACGTAGAAATGCGGGATATCGCGAATCTTGAACAATCGAGGCCCTGGATCGTCAGGCTGATCCTGAATCCAAATTAATATATTAGATCCAGCTCTTGATAGTAAATGGATATTGATAAAGTATGAGCCTTCGGAGCGATGCTTCCGGTTTCCGCACGTCCGTCCCAACGCTTAGCAAACTGACAAACATGCACTCATACTTTGCTGCCTGTCGCGTTTTAGCAAATTAAACAGCCAAATGTAGCAAAACACTACACCTACAAGTAAATATCAGCATTATATTACAAATATATGTTAACATACGCCTGCATTTAGGGAAATCTCAGTCTGTTTTTAACTTCCCATGCTGGCTATCTGCTCAGCTGTGGTCCTGGAAATTTTGCAAAAAACCAGCATGTAGAGTCGCCAAAAAGAAGCACAATTTTGCAAATTTTTCCACTTTTAAAAATAAATACAGACAGGAAACACTTTGTTTTCTGTCTGTATTTATCTGTAAAAATCAGTAAAAACGGAAAACTGGGAGCCTTAATTATAAATAGGGCTCCCTGTTTTTATTGATTTTTACAGCTAAATACAGACAGAAAACCATTTATTTTCGTGTCTGTACTTATTTTTAAATGTGGAAAAAAACAGAAATTTGATTCTTTTTTGAGTGATTCTACATACTGTCAGTTGTGACTGCCAGGACAATAGCTGTGCAGATTGACAGGCAAGGGAAAAAAAAAGAAAGGGATTTTAGTAAAAGGGTTTAAACAGCAGTAGATATGCACTACTTTGATACTGTTCATGTTTTCATATTATTGCATTGATTTATCAGCTGTAAGTGTTCATTTCATTTAAACCTATCAGGCGTTCAAGCATGAATGTATATTTATTGGTTCCGTAAATGTGGAAATATACTAGTTTCAACCTAATTTTTTCATAAAACTCAAAATAAATATGGATAAATACAGATAACATTAGTAAAAAATAAATAGGGATAACTACAGATGGAAATGTAAAAACAACAAATTCCATAAAACCGGGAGCCCTAACTATAAATAACAATATCTGCTGTGATCAGTAAAAGTCGACAAAAACAAATTAGACAAAAGCACATATAAAACCAGGAATTGTGGACGGTCTGCATCCCCTTTGCTAAGGAATACAGTCTGCCCATGCATCAAGGTACTGAGACTCTCGCGGTCCTTCCATTCCCTTTTTTAGCAGGCCCAGGATTGCTGAAATATTAAGGGACATTAGGAATAGCTGGCAGAATCATTCCCCAGTAGTACCAGGTTGATCATCTCCTGTAGGGATTTGCAAACTGAAAATTGGAAGATAGGTATAAAATTAATGACCTAAGTTTCTCCCTCATAAACATTTCCTTTAGTTGTGAGTGGGTTACTAGGGAACCCTAGCTATTCCTCATCAATGTCAGGAGGCACCCAGGAGGAACAAGGAAAGGAGATAACACTGAGAAATATGATTTATAAGAGGCATCTGGAGACTGCCTACGAGGTTAACACACACCACACTGCAAGTTATGAGTCAGAAAGTTATCTGACCATTTCCTGTAGATTTTTGTCAGATACTGGAAGAAAGGGATATTTCTACAACCCTTCCCTCCTCCTGTTTCCATATTCCATGGTTGTATTTCTCCAGAGGAGAAGAGAGACAAGAGTGATACTTTTCCTGAATGTGCTAGCCCAGCTTGCTCTACAGTCAGCCAGCCACAGACTGAACCAGCAAGACGGAAACACTTAAATAACGCCCTATGGTCTTAAAAATGCTAGTACTCCGTCAATGCCTTTACTGTGTCATTCTTCATATATTTTACTTTTCCCTTCTTTAGACCAATCTCAATCAAGTTGTGAATTCATGTGAATTGTGTAGCCATATAGTGTATTTGCTGAATGCACTGTTGCTTAACTTCCAGGCATTTTTTATGTCTCTGGTAAGCCAAGCTGCTTGGGTCTTCTAGCGTCTGATATACACAGCCTCACCGCCTGCAGCAAAGTGATAACTCTCAGTCAAGTTAGCTCAGTGTCTGGAAACCACTTTGTTGCATGGTTTTCAAGTTTTTTGTGTGTTTTTCATGTGAGAAAGCCATGCACCTACTAATACCACTATTGAACTTTTGAGTTTCTGTCGTGTTTACTCTTTCGAATGCCTACATGTCTACATATAGGGGAAATTTGGGGATGGGCTAGCATTAAATGCTCAACTGCTTAGGAGGATGAAGTTCTGTCTCTCTGTGGTGCGATATCAATATTTTTGCTTGTTTTTTCGTAATATATGTGTTTTAGACTTCAAGTAGGCTTGCAGCCATTTTTCTTTAATAGAACCTGGTTCCTTAGGCCAGGAACTGCAATTCTCTGTCTGAGGTCGGGAGAGAGCTGGACATGACTCCACACAAGGACTCAGACACCAGGTGTAAGGTAGACATTTCCAGAGGGGAATTGAGATGGAGAGCGACCGACCACTAAATCCACTGTTCGGGTCCGGCAGGCTTATAGCGGCTAGCAATTTAGACTTCATGGGTCGTAGATATGTGGGAGTCCTTAAAAGAAATGTACAAGTGAAGTGCTTGGGATAGCCAAAGTGGGCTCTAGAATAGCTTGGAGAAGGGAAGATTGGCAGGAGCAAGACCCTAGCTCAGACTGTATAAGGATGAATGTGTGTGCCAAAAAAGCTCACTTATCAGCCGCCGCAACCTCTCTGCTAGCCTTGTGGTGCTAACTGGAGATAAGCCGAAAGAAGAGGGTGCAGAGTGCATGAGCAAACAACCCCCTCCCTCCCTCAGTCCACAAAAGCAGTTAGAAGAAAATAACTGTGGCAGCCACCATTATGTGTTCCTGAATGTGAATCTGACAGAAATGGGGGCTACGAAATTAAAACAAGATGATCCCCTGTAACACTCTCCCCCATGCTGTGTACCACAAGTACAGAAAAAGAAGTTGGTGGTACTTACTGATGAGGACAGGAAGAAGCCTTTTCCTGAGCGAGCTATCTTTGGTCAAGAACACTTAAGCAATTTGAGAAGATGAGTAAAAGACCCTGAGAACAAGATAGTTGCAGCATTCTTGAATTGGTATGAGGAAGAAAACAAACAGAAGCATGAGCCACAAGTAAGTGAGGAAAAGCAGGTTGATGAGAGATTCCAATACCAAAGTAGCCACTAGAAGGACAGGGCTGGGCTTGCACCTCTCCTGCCACAACTGCTTCTTACATCTTCCCACAAATCACAGAACCCTCATGGCAAGAAGAAATGGAAGAGGGTATTTTAGATGTTTTGAATTGCCACACATTTGCAAGTATCTGGAAATGGAACAGCACTAACGCTGTGCAGGCAGCGAGAGGGGCACAAGGAAACCATGCACAAGGCACTGAGAAAACTAGGCTCACACTCCAACCATTACCCTAGATGATTTGAGATGCACTTTAAGACCAAGAGCTGGAGACCTAGACAAGAAAAATCAGGATGACTGATATACCCCACCTTCTAGTAATCTCAATAACGAGTAACCCCACTTGGATTACCACAATGCCCTTCTTCCTTTGAGAGATTACCCCAGTAGAGAGGCAGAATAACGGCCAATGCCCATGGTATCCAGCTGACTTGATTAACTGTAAGAAACAGATCCCAACAGTTGTGAATACCCCTCAAAATTCAGAGAAGAATAACAGATGGTGTTTGAAGTGTATAAACTAAATTGAGAGGATGCGAATGGGTCCTTAAGCATGGTGGTGATGATCATGATGAGAGTTCCGTTGGTGCAAAAGAGTGAGGAGTGCTCGCGACAAGTGACAAACCATGGTGGAGTTTTAACAGTAGCAAAGGAAGATTTGTGAATGCCATAATGAAAGCGTGCCCAGTCAAGATGGACTGGGAAAACTTTAAGCACAATAAGGGAGAATAAACCAGCCGGTTATCTAGATAGGATATAAAATCTGCTTGAGAGATACTTCTGTAATGCCTGTCCCACGGAACTAGCTCATTAAACTGCGCCCCGGCTTCATGGCGGTATTCTCACCTAATGGGCACCCACTTTGTACTGGGTGGCGAGTAAGGCCCAGATTCACCTTCACTTTGCACTGGTACAGTGTCCTCGAAATTGCCATAATCCTGCTCAAATTGTTTTTTTTAATTTTCTTCCAAGTGCAAAGCTTGTGTTACATTATTTTGTGCTAATTTGCATCGAGGTGGCATCTCATAGATGGTACATTTCTGTGCAACCACCTCTGGATTTTGACTCACATTCCTATCTACTAGCATTGGTAGATAGGAATTTAGGCCAACAATTACACATCCTCAAGGCAGGTGTGGAGTTAGTTGGAGAAATGTTTAAAAGTCTCCAACCTTTGAAACGTTGAATGGGTGCTTCATTGCACAGCACACATACCAAGTGGGAAAGGTTCTAGAGAATATTACACCAAAATATTTGTTCTAGAAGGGCACCCGTACAGTACAAAACCTATACTAGATATCATGGAGACACACTTGCTCTACGGTGCAAGGGTGTGTGCATGTGTGTGGTGCAAAGCAACCTAAAGTGCAGAAGTGCTAGGGGAGAGAGCAACAGTACCATATGTTAGTTCATAATAACGCTATTTCTGTCTTGACTCAACCATTTTTTTAACTAAGTATTTTTAACTTGCTTAATTTTAATTGATTGTAATGTCTTTTATGGTTTTATAATCGAAATAAAGACATATTGAACTGAAGTTCATATGGTGCTGTCTTGCTCTCTTCCTTTGCATAAATTCTTATTAAATTTACCCCATAAAATCTAGCAGACTAAGTTAAGGTGGCCAATCACTTGGCTGATTAATTTTCAATTTCAATTAACAGTGCAGCCAATTTGGCTACACAATGAGGACCAGAACTCGGTAGCCAAGTTCAAGAGTGTTTCTTACAAATTAGTAATTAGGAGAAATAAATCACTCTTAAGACCGTGATGTAGAGATACAAGATGGCAGCAGTGAGGCTAGGACAAGAATACACAACGTAAAGAGGGGTAAGAGGATAACACCCTCTTCGACCTCCCGCTCAACAGTTTAAATCTCGCAAAAAGAAGAGGGATTAAGAAGCTACGTGAGGGTAGATATTAAGCAGGGGAGATAATTTATCAGTCCTTTGCTATGATGGTTAGTACTTTTCCAGGGAACCAAAGTTAAAGCGAGGACTAGAAATGGACTAAAAAAGGAGGAAACCTGACCGGGAGAGGGGAACAACCACCCCAGGAAGGCACTAGATGTAATCAAGGTGATCTATTAATTATAAAACTCGGATAGTGAAAATCCTTTTTACAATCCTAGTTGAAAACAGTGTCAGAAAAGTGGGAGATCTTATTATGGACAGGGTACCTAATATCAAAATTACGATTAGGACTCCCTGTTACCAGTTTTATATCACTTGTTCTGCACCATTATCTCACTTGTAATTCCACGTATCACATTTTGTGTTGTATTGTCTTCCCCTCCCTATTGCTCTACCTCTAGCGTTTGGTTGACGCGGAGGTGTGTTAGCAGCCCTATGCTTGCTGTGTGTGAGGGCAGTTTTATATAATTGATGCATTCCCATACACTTATCTACCCTCGTGTAGCTTCTTAATCCCTCTTCTGTTTGAGAGATTTAAGCAGTGAGGCTAAGCCTCCTACAGAAGTTTAGGTGAACAAGAATTAAACAAAAAAGGTGTTCAGTTGCTGCAATACAGAACAATAACATGAGAATCTGATGTTCGGATTCTAATCTAAATTGGCCTTTTCTATGCATTAGCAACCTACTTCTTACAAGCCCATACCAAGGCAAGGAAATACTCAAAGTTCAGAAATCAAATAGCTCTATAGAAAACGATAGGGGTAAAGCTTAAGAGTATTCACAACACCAGTTACAGAAGCTCGTCAGGAGTCTTCAGTAAGCTGAAAATAAGTGTCAGTCTGAACCACACTTGGGGAAAACAATGGGAAATAGGGGAATGTCCTAACGAGTCCATGCAGAGGGCAATGGGGATTCAGGAAATTATTTGGGTAGGGGTCCAAGGAAGGTGGTGCATATGGTGTGCCGAAAAGGGCTCAATAAACAGTCTGCGAGAAAAGTCCAACGTCATCTGCAGGATTCAGGGGCAAGTCTGAAGAAACTCTGTCCAAGTGCAATGGGGTAGTCGATAAGTTATAATCCAAAAATCTGTAGGGCAACATCCCTTTGGTTGCATCATCAATAGAAATCCATTGTATTTTCAATCTCTTTGTGGATACACATGTCGTACACTGTAACAGTAGAGAAAAATCCCACACTGGACATGGGAACACCGTCCTGGTCACACAATCAGGCTAGAGGATAATAGTCTTTTATTCGTCCACAGGTTTCTCATGTGCTCATAGTCAGATTCCTTTCCCAGACATGTATATATTGCTGTTACAAGAAATGTATCTATTCAAAACTAGCAATGCATGAGAACACCTGCAAAAAGCAAATCAGCAGAATACAGGAGCACAGTAAATTATGAAATGAAATACAAGCCTTTTGAGTAAATGTTAACTTAAGACATTAAATCAACAATGCGTAGTTAATATGCGTGCGCTCATTTAAACATATACGAATGTAATCTTTCTTTAGTACTTTAAAAAAAAAATATATATTTTTTTTTTAAAGAATATCATATTTACCTCTGGCACAAAGAGGAACACAAGGCAATACATGTCCATCATCTGATCACAGGTATCTTGCGTATTTGTTAACATCAACATGGGTCTTTCTTGGTTAATGCATATTATTCATTATTGGGCATCAGCCTCTCCCATCCTGACAGGTGCATGCACGTCTGCGCCCTTCCCTCTCCTAGTTGCGTTTGGGGGTTGTGGATCGCCCTGCATACTACTCAATTCCAATCCATAGTACCTAAGCCAGGGGCGTCATATCTTAAAGAATTGTTAGGGCACCCTCTCATTTTGTATGTCACTTGTTCAGCCCCCCATATACATGTCCATCCCTGCTTTCCACTCGCACAGTGATGGAGCCTGCGGTGCACCCCAAAGATTTGGCTATGTCCCTCTTAGTTACTACTAGTCCCAAGTTACAAAGGATGAGGGCGTGTCTGGGTAAGTCTGTTCCTGAGGGTATGCCCAACAGGGTGTACTTGGCATCTCTTGGTAGCTGTGTGCCTACTATTTCGCTAAGTTCCCTTGTTGTTTTGGCCCAGTACCTTTGTATGTGAGCGCAATCCCACAGGGTGTGAATATATGTACCACCGTTGTGCAGCGGAGGTAGCCAGGGGAATCTGTCTTTAGTGCTTTTAGTTCATATTGAATAGATTGCACAAGAAACAATCAAACTGCAGAGTAGTAGGTAGAGATGAGAACTATGTTGACAGTACATACGTGTAACAGTAATGCATACATTGAATTATGTTTGTCGTTTGACTTGAATTAAGATAGCACAAATATAAGGATCATCGAGAGTTCAGAACGATATCCCTTACAGTTACACGGATAATATAGCACACGTTTAGGAATCATAAGTAATGTTTCAGACAAATAAAGACCATGGTTTCTGAAACAATTACTCTTTGCTAATTTTCATCTTTGCATTGTAATACACATTATAACTGTAAATCCATGTAGTTGCAATGAAGTATATACGTTTTATTATTGCATGTCAGTCACTTTATTAAGCAACATCAAATGATTATTTCTGGATTATTTTACTAAATGCATCTATTATTTAGAATAGATGGTTCCTAGGTCAGACATTCAAAAGTATTTCTTTCAACATTAGTAAACATTCTATTGGAGATCTGTAAATTCTACGGTAAAGATTCCCCTGCAACACTATTGTCACATGCAACATGTGCATGAATCATTATGACACATAGAACTCTTGTGTAAAGTTCACATTCATTTAGTGTGTCAGGTATCATTTGCATTTAGGTTGTAGTGATGTGTAAAGAGTGGACAGTTTTGCGCTGCACCACTACCTATGCAATGCCAACTAATGCTTTGACTACTCTACTCCTGGTTGATCAAAAGGATGTGAAATATATAATTGATCATAAACTCAGATCTTGTCTCATTGACACGCACCCTAGCTGACCAGCCATGGAAACCTCTGAATTTCCCTCATATCCTCCCTTGTGCTTCTACACTGACACACTTGGTATCTCAAACACAACAGTTCCTCACCATATTACTGATCTTATCCCTGTTAACTGACAAACATGCCTTTTTGTTGAGCTCCTTGTCTTGTGCAAATTTGTTGGGAAGGGATTATATAAACTGAATTGCACTGTTTTTGCCATCAGTGACAGTGTTCCTCAATGTTCCAAAAAATAATGAAAATGACAGTCATTTCATGTGAATAAGACCATCAACATGTTGAATATGAAGCACAAATGTCTGAATCCCTAGGCAAATTACCTAAACCTGTTCCTTCTACTCTGTGGTCTAAACATGCAAATGATTTGGTGTGTATTCTTTCAACGGAACCTGCTAGGATCAAGGTGAACCCCATGAAGGGACTACCTCATATTCCAGAGTACTCTTGAAATACGGAGGCTGAAGGGATTTGTCTTATCCTTGCCAATTTGATTAAGCAGAGTGTTTAAATGCCCACCATGAGTACCTACACTACTTTCCATACCCATACAAGAGGAAAGTATCTATTCACTTTTCAGTTCGGTGGAGGGCACTTAAACATAGCAAAGACAAGGGTAATCCAGTTTGCACCCATCTTTTCCTGGGCTTGAAAATGAGATCTTCTTGATACCTTTGACTTTCCCAAAGATTCCACTTTGGTACAGTATGTTGATGATTTGTTACTTGCATTAGCCACCATAGAATAGTACAAGGTTGATTCCCTTTATCTACTCATGGAGGTAGCTAAGAAGGGGCATTCGGCTTCAAAAGAGAAATTACAATTTTGCCTCCCCATATGCAGTATTTAGGTCATGGCATCTCAGCTGGTGAGCACTGTCTGGCTGATTAGACTGAGGCCATCCCTACATTACCTCACCCCACGTTCATTACCGAGATATGAACTTTTTTGGGAAAGGCCAAATATTGTAGACAATGGATTATGGGATTTCCTGCCATGGTAGGGCACCTCCAAAATGTTGCCAAAAGGGACACCACTGAACCTTGCTTTGGACTGAGCAGCCAGAGAAAGCCTTTGTGCAGGTAAATAAAGCACTGACTTCTGCACAAGTGGTAGGGTTTCCCGATTTCAATAAACCCTTCAAATTGTATTTGAAGCAGGATCATGGGGATCTGTAGGAGCCTGTTGCCTATTTTTCCTCTGCTCTTGACCGCGTGGCAGAAGGGCTCCCGCCTAGCCTGCCCTCTATTGTCACAGCAGCCAATCTCATGGAAGCATCAGAAAGCACTGCTTTGGGTTCCATCCTCATTGTAGCCATTCCCCATTCCATAGCTGTCCTTCTGCTCACTATGAATACACAGCACAGTTCTACTGCCCATTATGAGCTCTTGTTGTTGTCAGCCTACCACATCTGATTTGTTGTTCTGCTTTGAACCCATACCTGACTCTTAGGAAGTTGAGCCACATGATTTCCTGTTATTCATAAGTACCTGACCAAACCTTGCACCTCATCTGTCTGATGCACCAATAAATTGAACTTGTTTATTTCGTGCATCATAAATGATGTTGGAAACCTTGTAGCTGGATATGCTGTAGGTGCCTTAATTGAAGTTATAAGAGTCGACATTTACCCTAATGCACTTGTCCCAGGTGGTTGAATTTGTTGCCGCTATCCATTCTTGAGGATTAGCTACGTAAACTATTACTACTGTGTTCACAGACTCTAAATATGCTTTTGAAGTACACCATAAATGTGGGCTTTAGTGGGTGCAAAGAGGATTCCTTACCTCTTTTGGAACCCCCACTAAAAACCGCATGTATGTCCAAAATCTGTAAGACTCACTTATGTTGCCTTTCGAAATTGTGTAGTGATGAGGTCCACACAGGAAGGTTGTTATTAAAGATGATTTATTCAAGCAGGTAACATGTTGAATAGTTCAGAACAACAAGTAGTTAAGTTGTGAAGTAGAGCCCCACCCTGAGCAACCTGTCTGCTGCTCAGCCCATGCTCAACTCTCACTTCACCTCTCTGTGTCCGAACATTCCGAGGCATATCAAGACTCCAACATGCTATTGTGCACAGAGGACAAGCACTGGCTGAGCAGGAAGTGTAAAATACATTACATTTACAAATACAGGATACTACATATCCCCTTTCCTTATACAAGGGAAGTAAAAGTCCTGTATATGAATGATTTATAACGAGAGAGAACCAAGGAAGAAATAACCAGGAAGTAAAAACGGTGTAACAGAATAAACATCAAGGAAAAGAGTAAGCAAGGCAGTGCGAAGAGACAGGTGGAAGAAGATGAGAAGGAAGCAAAGAGCAAGTATACACAAATGGGAAAGACCCAAACTCTCCAACAACGGATACAATAAGGAAGCAGAGAAGTGACCGAACAGAAGAGAGCGAAGAGATAGGTGAAAGAAGCGAAGAATGAATATACACGAAAGGAAATGACGCATACCCTCCAACAAGGAGTTAGAATGGAGAAGGAAGCAGAGATAATGCAAAGTAACACAACAAATTAACAGAAAGACACAGATGCACCAAAGACTACCCCCAACATACCCACTGGCCAGGCAGGTAAGTAAGGAAGGAAGGACAAGGCACGACGCGAACAGAACAGAAAACATACCCAAGCACAAGGAGAAGAGAAGGGAGAAACTCCTCCTTAACAATAGAGAACTTGAAGAACACAACAGACAAGGGAAGACAGAAGACACAGGAATAACAACAAAGAATGTGTAAGGTCCAGATTCCAAAGATGAAAAGGAAGTGTACATCAATGGGAAAGCTGAACCGGAGAAAACAGAGAGGAAGCAAAGAGACACAAACAGTATCACTATACTCCTCCCCACTTCCAAATAGATAATACAAATAAGGATTGAGTGTAACTATGCATATTAAAAACAGCAATGTAACATCATGGAAATAACATTGAAAGGAAATAACAGCAAATGGGACGGAAACCCATGACCGTCTGCTACCCCAAGGCAAAAGGGTGACGAGCACTGTGAATGGGACTGAAACCAATGACATAGCAGCCCGTGTAAGGACAACCCCCACTTAGAGGTAAACAGTAATGCCATGTAATGATGGGACTATAACCCATAAGATGCCCTGTGTGAGGGTAACGGTGTAAATGTCAATGGGACTGTGACCCATGAAACGGTGCCCTGTGTAAGGGTGAAAACCGTAAGTAGCCCATGTAGGCAAATGTACTGTGAGCAAATGGGGAGAAACCCATTGCCATCCATATGTAGGGGAGAATAAAGTGTACCGTAGTACACATGTAAAACAAACCATGAGCCCCTGGTGGTGTGTAGAGTAAGAAAGACTAGGAATACATTATTGTCCCACATGTCATTGTTTCTGTAGTGAAAGGGTTATGTACCGTTAAAAGACCCCCGCACAAGCATGTTTCCACTAAACTATACTCCAGACATATGGACCCTAGGTGCGGAGTAATTCCCTAAGGGTGTAGAGACCCCAGCAACCATGTAGAAAAAACAGCTAACAATCAAAACATGTCTCACAATTGAAAGTGAAATTAATTTCAAATAGTGACTGGCTGCAATTGTACATTGAGAGAGGGGAAGTGCTCAAATTTTCCATGACGGAAGATAAAGACAAGAAATCTGGCCGGAATGGCCATGTAAAACACAGGAACGTCCATACCATAGGATGAACAGGAAGTCTGTAGTTTAAAGTATGCTGGTAAAATGCGGTCACATTGAAGTCCCAAGGAGCTGTGTATAATGTGCACTGTCAGCTAGACAAAGTGTCACTCGCCATACGAAATAATGTGTATTTCATTTTGCTGTTTGAGGTGAGTGTGTAAAAGCATCAAAAGGACACACGGGTCAACGACGATAAAGTTCACCTGCGTCCTTGTTCACAGCAAGGCATGCTGCAAAACATACTTCTGCATACAATACATTAAAATGCATTACATTAACAAATACAGGATACTACAAATTGCTATTGTCAAATGTGTTGCTCAACAGTCTCCGTAGGATAAGGTGTGTCAAGGAAATGCACTCACAGATCAAGCTGCTAAGAAAGCTGCTCTGTCTTCTGATGATGACTTAGCAATGCATTCTATGCAAACTGATGTATTTCCGGTATCGGAGCTCAAAGATCTATTCATGTTACAGAAGCAGCCCTCTAACACTGACAATCATACCTGGATTTAGCAGAACTGTAACATTCCAAATTGGGTATGAAGAAACAGCATAAGAAGAGTGGTAGCCCACAAGTTGTTTCTCCGCAACCTGACTCGCCTATATCCTGGCATTGCTCACCTCAGATGGGATGGTATGGTTCGAGTCGCAGAGACTCACTGGTATTCACCCTTCTTTCTCTCTATCGCTCAGAATTATTGCCACTTCTGTGTCACTTTCCAACCTCACAATTTTGGGAAAATGATCAAAACCAGCCCTGCTACCCAGCCACCTCCTTGTGTGCCCTTTGTCCACTGGCAGATAGACTTTATTTAGCTGCCCAAATGTTGTTTCTATTCATGAGTGCTTGTGGTTGACTGCATGTTTTGGGGTGGGTGGAGGCCTATCCTGGCACCTGTGCAGATGCCATTGCATAACCAAGACGTTATCAGGGGTGACCTCATTCCCCAACTTTCTAGTGATCATGGCTTCCACTTTATTTCTCATGTAGTCTAAGAAATGTGCAAAGATTTAGTGATTCAACGGAATTTCCATTGTGCTTATTATTACCCCGAATTATCTTTATAAGTAGAAAGGTGCAACTCCACTCTAAAGAATAAAATAGCCAAAATATGCTCCGAAACCCAGTCAAAGTGGCTCTAAGTTCTGCCTGTGACATTCTGGTCCATCAGAGTTATTCTGAAACAAAGGAGTTGACACAGCCCTTATGAGATAATCATGGGCCGACCCATGATGCACCCCTCAGGTTCTTCATTCTAACTTGCTAGACCTGCAATTGGACGATGATGTGACTTGAAACACTGCAGGACATTTATTCGCTATCTCTGCGGGCTTCATTCTCAGGTTCGAGCTGCCCTGCCCGACTGCCCTACCGAACCCTGCCATAACCGGAAGCCCGGCAGCTGGGTCTTTGTAAAGGTTCACCAGAGAAAGCCAACTCTTCAACTCCAACAGAAAGAACCCCCTCAAGTGCTGCTCACCACTAGCGCTCTTTAAAGAGCATGGAATTCCCGCCTCGGTTCATTCAGCTCACTTCAAGACGGCCCCTGCACCTCCAGGCGCAGACTCTTCTCATGCTGTTGTGCATCCTGCTTCAGGTCACCCATCTGTTTCCAGGCCCGCCCTACTGAACCTACACGCTCCAAGGTCCTAGGGATGGGCTTGAGTTCTGCGCCCTTGCATCCTGAACTGTCCCAGAATGCTGCTTCCTCCATCTCACTGTCCCTATCTCCATCCACTATGATTGGTTGGTCACCTGCTCCTGGATCCCACTTACGGTCTGGCTGTCCATCTTTGTTGCAAGTCTTGTCTTTCGGTTCATTGTATGGTACCTCCCTGAAATAATCGGTGGGCGGTATATGTGTTGAAAGCAATTGCACTTTGCCTAAGGCCCATAAGAGAGGCAGCCACTTTGTCAAGAAAGAACACACTTACCCGTATTTGCTGGAAAAGTACTGACAATACATAAATCTTTCTTCTTGCTGGATCTCATGGGCTCACTAAAGGCCCATGATTCCCGTTCCTTTTAATCTGGAGGCAGCTTGCCTTGATCTGTTCTATCATTGGCAACACATTGATTTGTGTGACAGTGTCACAACATAAATCTCTCTGTATAATGGTGACCTACTGTATCCCAGTCAAAGTATAATGCCTGCTCTATCCACCTTACTGAAAGGGCTCGTGACTTGGCCTGAAAAGCCAGAAATGGCAGCATCTTTGGGGGGTGGGGGGTCACAGTGACTTTGAACCACCATATTCCTTTCGAAATCCTTCAGGACCACTGTACTTTTGCATCCAACCCAGTGAAATGCATGGAGTGTTATGTCTTCGGTAAACAAGCATATATATGCATGGCTGCCCAGAGACTGGTCTGGAACCTGCCACCCTGCCTATGTGCCCCCCCCCCTATTTTTCACACCCCTGATCGATTCTCTCATCGGCAAAGACTACCACGATCTAACTCTGAAACCTTCCAATTCTTTTCTATTCACTTTCCCAAGTACAGTCTAGAAAATACTCTCCATGAAGTTCAAGCTAATGCCCATGTTCTGGCAGTGAACACACTGGGACTTATCCCTGATCAACAAGTGGCTCCAAGGACTGGCATTTTGCGAAACAGAACGACCCTAGATCTTTTCTTGGCTGCCAGTGGAGATGTGTGTGCCATACTTGTTGCTAAATGCTACCTACATTCTTAACACCTCTCAGTGTTCATGAGTAAATAGATCACATGAAAGAAAGCATCACATGTATGACAAGTTTGGCCTAGAAGCGAGTAGCATTTGGTCTTGTTGAAAGATGCCTTTCGGATTGGGGGAATGCACAGTTCTGAGAGAGTAATTGCTCTTCTCGTTCTCTTGTAGCTCATTTCCATCTCCATACGAAGTTTGCACGTGTGGCATTCATCCCCTCACAGGCAATAAAGGCTCGGCCCATTCTTTCCTCTGACAATTACTGACAACAATAAAAGCAATAAAAGTACTTACGAGTCTGCTATTGAAATGTGCAATTAAATTGATGATTTTGAAAGTGAAATGAACAGATTGATGGCAATAAATAGGTGTGCCACTAGATGTGCAAAAGAGAGCAGCTTTTGGATTCATGTGAATTTTTATGACATATAGGGCCAGATATATGAAGTCTTTCATCGGTCGCATAGGCCCTGTTGGTGCCGTTTGCGACCGGTGAAATGCATTATGGCATATACCAACCCTATTTCGCTCGTCGGTAACCTGTTAGCGACTCTCAAAGTAGGATTTGCGAGTCACTATTAGGAAGGGCCGTGTTAAGGGTGACCTCCTGATAGAGAGTCGCACTGGTATGTAGGAATGTTTTGTAACCGGGAATGCAGTCACAAAACATTTGCAGTTACCACCAACTTCAAGTTGGTGGTAAGTCTCTCGTAAACGGGAAGAGGTCTCCAAGGGACACCGTCCCCTTTGAGAATGGGGGGAGTGCCAACATTTTTCAGAGCAGGCAGTGGTCCAGTGCCCGTAAAAACTTTAAAGAAAACTTTTCATTTTTTTGTTCTTTTAAACATATCCTGTTTTCCTTAAGGAAATCGGGCTGCTTTTCAAAAACAAAGGTTTTTTCATTTAAAAAGCAACAATAGACATGGTGGCCTGCGGTCCCCAGCATGCCACCATCCCTGTGTTACTGTCCATTCCCAATAGGTCGTAAATTGCGACCTGCCTCATGAATATTGATAAGGCAGGTTCCTTAAGACCTATTTGGGAACCGCTAATGTGTCTGAGACACATTAGTACATTTAATTTTGCGAGTCACAAATATTAGCAATTAGATTTCATTTTGCGAGTCTGTAATTGCGAGTCGCAAAAATTTGCAATTAGAGACTCGCAAAAATGAAAAGTTCATACGTATTTACTGAAGCCATGTTGCTTAACTTGCAGTCATTTTATATGGGTATATTAAACCAGGCCACTTGTACTTTATTCTTTTTGACGTACACAGCCTCACTTTCAGGAAAGTAAAAACTCTCAATCAAGTATCTGGAAGCTCTTTGTTGTATCTTTTCCTTGCTCTTTTGCATTTTTCTCCTCCAATTCACCATGCAGCTAACACCTGAGAATGCCATTAAGTAAAGTTCCAGTTCCTGTGTTTCGAATGCCTATGTGAAGAAAATGTATAAATGTTGAGGACATTTGGAGAGGAACTAGCATTAGATGCTCAGTAGCTTGTGGAGACAAAGCAGCCTCTGTGTGCTGCACTGCAGCTGCCTTTGCTTGTATTTGTATGATAAACATGTTTTACACTTAAAGATAGCTGCAGTCATTTTAATTATTACAAAGTTTGTCAGACAAAGACAAATATGCTTCTTAAGGAAAGACCTATTTGGTCCACAAAAACAAAGAGATTCTAGAAAAAACACAGGCAATCGAACGGAATTGATAGCAATTTACCTGTTCTGCCCTCTTTTTTGTTTGTTTTTTTAAGGAAAGCAACATGTCACATTTCCTTCCTCCCCCTGGTATTCTTACAGCTGCCACCAACCAGGAACCAGCCTGATTCACTGGCTCTCGGATGGCCTTTGCTACTGCTTTTCACTACTGAGCTACATCCAATGTTATGTTATGTTTATGTTATGTTATGTTACGTTATGTTATGTTATGTTAATGGATGCTCGGTGTTTGTTCACTCAGAGCCCAAGAATGTGTCTACTCCAGCCTTACAACATGGCTCCCTAGCATCTCCAGCGAAGCAATTACGGTCGCTTCAAGTTTATGTAGAGAAACAAAAGACAGACAAGCCCTTAGGAAAAGTAAAAACAAAAAAAGGGACACACAAAAAGCTGGAAGAGGAAATGAGAGCATTTAGGCTGGAAGATAACAGAGGTTAATGCAGCTTGGTAGTGATTGTGGGGAAAGAGCGGCTGAATCTCACACAGGTAAGGAATGGAATGAGGAAGGAGATGGGGAGATAATGGCTGATGTGACAGAAGAGCTGCGTGAACTTCCCCTCATGCAGCAGCCAAGGACCAGGCATGCTAGGGTTGGATGTTTTTTCTAAAACCAAAATGTGAAATAAAAATGTGTGTGCACACTTGGCTGACTTTTATTCTGGTCGGCCGCCCTATCTTGCAGCCTGGGGATTAGCTATTGTGTAGCAGCAAGTACAGTGGCACGGGTACTTGGATTCGCGGAACTGATTCTTGCTGTATTTTAGTTCATTGGGGTCATTTTCCTTGACTGCATTAACGCCCATTAGGGCACCTTTGACACACCACTGCTCATAGCATTAGTAGAGCTGCAAGGCGTAGGGAGCTAGTGTGCTGCAGTGCTGCAAGTGGCCCATTCAGTCTTCCTCCACAACTGGGCCAGTTGGCTCACCCTCCCGCTGCTGTTGAATCAAAAGGTGTATGATGCACAGTACAACATCAGTTAAGGGTGCCTTGCTTCAACATAATCTAAACAAGTATGCCTTGTAGAACAGCGGTTCTTAACATATTGTAGTCTGTGGACTCCCACTGAACCACTTCTGGCAGCCGGGAACCCCTGCCTAGGTAATGTCTACTGTCTGAACCTCAAAACAATACATAAATAAAGAGAAACAAGTAGACATCGAACAAAGAAATACATTATTAAATATTTAATTCACAAACAAAAAATATGCAAAAAGCGAAAATTGTAATTTTGGTGGGATGGTTGGAGCGTTACAAACTGTAGATTTATTTCTACAAGTCAAGGGGATATGCTAGACTCTTACACATCTCTGTCTGTTTTTGCCCCTGATGCATTCTCTCTTGTTGTTGGTGCTTACCAGTGCTTCAGTTAAGGACACAAATTGTCCTAGATTCCGTTTTCTGTACTTGTGCTTCTCCCGCAAATCGAGATGAAGCTACTAACTTGATTTCGGCCCCCAATTTCAAATTCCAAGCTACTAACTTCATTTTAGCCCCCAATTTCAAATTCCTTCACATTTACAATGTTTCCGAATTTTCAGTTTCTCTTTTGGATATTTATATAGTTTATTAATCTGCTAATAATATTAGGACCCCCAGGACGGTATTGCAGACCGCCAGGAGGCCCCGGCACGCAGGTTAAGAACTAGTATTTTAGAACATGAAAATAACACTACTTCCTCTGACTAACAAAGAACGAACTTTGAAAACTCATGGGAGATACAGTAAAGAGTCGTTTTTCAGTTACTGTGTTTTTGTACTGGTATGCATTTATTGACTGAATCCTTACTCTCAGGAACCCTGCACATTATTACATGAGAGAGGCAGAAGAAACAGTCATATCATTTTTCTCTACATGCCTTGGAAGTTAATAACATGTTAGAATATAATATGAAAGAAAGTCAGATTTCAGGCGTAGGCTAGAGACATTTTTGCTGGGTGAATGAATGAATGATGGGCATTGATGCAACAAACAAGAAGAGATGTGGAGAGATTTGTCCGGAGGCGGCAGTGGGGTGTATGGGATCTGGCAGTCACTTTTACACTGAAGCTAACTAGGGTGGGTTTTGAGGTGAATATCGACTTAAATACTGCTATGGAGGAAGGTGTAAGTAGGGGTCTTGTGGCTCAGTGGACTAATGTATTCACCGCAGGGGTCTGTGTTCGACCTCATGGTCACAGGTTTAAATCCCGGCGGGTCCACTCACCCTTTCATCCATTTGAGGTCGATAAAATGAGTACCATTAAGTTGGGTAAAAATAAACATTGGTTATTCAGCGGCAAGAGACCTGCGGGTGAACGTGTGCTTTACAAATACACATGTTATGTTAAAGGGGGAGAGTTTTCCAGTGTGATGTATCAATTTAGTTGAAGGAAAAAAAGCGAGAGGAAGTACATGGTGTTTTGAGTATTAGCGTGAGGTTATGGTTGGCAGGGAAAACCTGCAGTTAGGGGTTCTCTGGATGAGGTTTGAAGGAGAGAGTCTTATGAATTGCTCTAAAAATCAGAATGAGCAATTTGAAGAGGTTCATATTTTGGACTGACAGCCATTGGCACAGTGGCATGATGCAGAGTGCATTTGTGGTGGCTAATGATACCAGTCGCATGCCGGACTTAAAAAGTGCAATAAGGATCTTTGCCAAGGAAGCAGGTGGTAAGTGTGTGTTAGAAGGGAACAGAAGGGTGAGCTAGGATGGCTGAGACAGGTTGGGCTGGACAATCGCTTATCTTCATTTCAGAGGTTTGTGCATAACTGCATAGAGGTCTGTCCTGGACAATGAGATTCCAAAGTGCAAGGTGTGGAGGAAGTGACATCACATGCCCAGACTTAACCATCCTATAGGAAGGCTCAGTCACTATACACCCAGACGCGACCATCATAACCCTTGCTTAACCTCCTATATCCAGGATGAAACATCAAATACCGAGGCTCAGTGAGGATAACGTAGTCTCACTCCTTATACGCCTAGCTTCAACCATGATAGTCCAGGTGCAGCCATCATTTGCTCAGAATCCACCATCAAAGGACCAGACTTAATCTGTACTTACCGTACTCAACACCCCATGCGAAACTTTCAAACATCAAATGCCCAGGAGCAGCCATCATACCCTCAAGCACAACCATGCTATGTCCACTAAGGCCATCTACGCACAGATCTTCTGCGTGCTGTCTCGTGAGCAGGACACTCCCTCAGTCCACGGAACCTCTTGTCTCAAAGACACAGAATCTATTTAACAAACATTTGCAATGCAATAGGTCTCACATTTACGCAAGTTTGAGCTATTGGCATTGTAAATGACAATGCCTTTTTTAAGTTTTGGTTTTTAAAACATACATAAAAGGCATTGTCATTTACAATGGCAATAGCTTAAACTTGCGTAAAAGCGAGACCTATTGCATTGCAAATGCTTGTTATTTTTTGTTTTTTTGTGGAACTTTTTATTAGCATTTGCATTAAATCACAGCCAATTACAATCAATTGTGTCTTATGTCTCATCAAATCGAACGTTATCTACACCATTGCCACACAGAACATTACATATATACATATTCGTTCCTCCGTAATTCCCCGCCCCATGAACCGTAAAGTACGTAAAATCGTCCCTAGTAGTGCATCCGTTGCATTTGTCATTCGCTCAGTTCCAGATCTGATTCCTCTGGAGGAGGGGCGCACACGTTCCCTCGATAAGTGTTCCATTTGCCCCATACCCTCGTCCATTTTCGTGGACATCCCCTATGAACGAACACCGTTTTCTCCGCTACCATTGCGCTGTCTAGGTCACGACACCACTGATGATGGGAGGGGACCTTCAGTGCCCCCCAATGTTGAGCAATGTTCCGCTTTTGCTAGTGCAATACCCATGGTCGCCCAGCTCTGCTCAGCGTGGTTAAGGTCTGTTGGCTCCCACACATTGAGTAGACATCTCCTCGGTTCCGGGGAGACCTCAAAGCCACTCATTCGAGTGATTGTATCCATGACCGCCTTTCAGTACGAAGTAATTTGGGGACAGTCCCATAGTGTATGATAAAAGGAGCTGGCCACTCCGCACCCTCTAAGACAAAGATGTGAATCAGCCCTCCCTATTTTGTAAAGTATGGTCCTGGTATAATATGTTCTGTTTTATTTTAAGTTGCACAAGCTTCAGTCTGGATGGGATTGCCACCTCCCACGTGGTTGCCAGGGCCTTCTGCCAGTCTTGATCGTCCATCTCACCTACCTCGGCTTGCCACTTCTCTCTGAGATTGTGAGTGGGATAATTTGGTTTTTGATCAGTTTACGATATGTTAAAGAAATTGCCTTTTTAGTGAGGTGGTCCATCAATAATTGATCCTCGAGTGGCGAGGACTCGGGGAGGTTAGTTCCAGGGGGTATGGCCTTTGTTAGTGCGTGTTTTATTTGAATGTATCTGTAGTGCTCCGTCCCTACCATCTGGTATGTTGCTTGCAGCTGTGCAAAAGTGACTACTCCCCCCTTTTTCCACAGGTCCCCCACCACGGAGATGCCTATTTGATCCCAACGGGAGAAACCTTTGCTGGTGCTTAGGTTACCCAACCTAGGGGTGTCCCAGAGTGGCGTCTGTTGTGTTGTCACTTCCTCCCAACCAAGCGCTCGCTGTGCTACAAACCAGACATGCACTGTGAGGGCAGTGGGGCCAATCAGTGCTTGTTTCCGAGTTTTATCATACAGGGCACCCATGATTCCATCCGTGCCAAGGGTATGCCTGTCCATACGTAATGCTGGTTCCTCTTGTGGAGCGTGGAGCCATTGATTGATCACTATAAGCTGCGAGGCCCAATAATATAACTGAATGTTGGGCAGTGCAATTCCCCTGTCATACCAACTCTGTGTAAGTTTATGCACCGCTATCCGTGGGGGCCACCCCTCCCAGAGGAGGTGTCCCACCTCTGCCTCAGTCGACTTGAAGTAGGAGTTAGGGACAGGAGCTTGGGTGTTTTGCAGTGCATATAAAAACCTGGGTAAAGCCATCATCTTGAACAGTATATATATATAGAAAAGGGGTATCACGGAAAAAATACGTACAATTATTCATAGAGAGAGCACATTTAATTACCCTTTCAGAATTATTAAATAATAATAGCATACATCTGGCATCATTTACAGTATATCACAAGGAAACAGGCGTTTATACAAAGAAAGATACAGACACATATATAACATACCATCAATACAATATATAACAACAGACAATTAACCCAAAAGAAAACATTTTTATGGGAGTGTCCCCTTAAGAGGTATCAGGCGGACCACTCGGAGGTAGTCAAACTGAATAATAGGGAACACAAGCAATGTGGGCAAATATAACCCGAACTTTGTAACATGTGTCCCAGCGACAGTCTGTAAATCACTGAAACTCAAGTGACTCCTCCATTCAATATCTGTCGACGTGACCACGTTTCAGCCACAATGAACTTCAGGCCTCTTCAGGACAGGGGTTAAATGGCAAATGTATCTTCCAAATTTAGATCCAAAAGTAAACTCACTCGCAATTGATGGGAGCGTTCTAGTGGTGACTTAATTGCGCTTCAAAATTATGCCTACGGCAGAGATCGAAACACCGTTTCACCGACTGATTCGCACTTCGTCACTAAGCCTTCGTCAAAGCTCAAAGCACCGTATCGCCAACAGATTTAGGTCGAACACGGGCAGTCTATAGACTCGAATCCTCAAAGTAACGCCAATCCACACACACGCGGGTTCCGAAGTAACGGGGCCACTCTCCCTAGTAGTGTCAGTGGCAGGGAGTGCCACCATTTCACATCACTGCGGAGTCTCTTCAGTGGGGGCAGGAGATTGCGCTCCTAAAATTGTGTGGGGTGTGGTGTGATGTATATGCCTAAATATTTAAATCCATCATCTGCTAGCAATATCTCCACACCCCGGGGCAAACGTGGGGGCAGACCCCTAAGTATGTAAAACACCGATTTCGCTTAATTAATGGTGTAACCGGAGACTCTGCAGTAGGACTCGTAGATGTCAAGCAGGCATATGATGGACCTCTGGGGGTTTGCTGTATATAGCAAGATATCGTTCGCGTGGAGGGAAATATGGTCATCCCATCCCTCTGTCCACCTTAGCCCACGTATTACTGGATCCCACCTTATCCATGCCGCCAATGGCTCGAGCACTAAAGCAAATAGAAGCGGGATAGGGGGCACACCTGCCTGGTGCCATGTCCCAAAGGAAATTCCTCTGCGAGCCGTCCATTAACTACCACTTGCGCCAGTGGACCCGTGTACAGCAACCTAATCCAGGCACAAAACTTGGGCCCAAAACCAAAGTGCTGCAGCACAGCGAAAAGGAAGGGCCATTCAACTCGGTAGAAGGCCATACTGGCGTCCAAAGAGAGAATGACCGCATCCTCCTTGATGGTGGGTATTCTGGCCAACACACCATGAAGTCTCCGGAGATTCATTGCCGTGTTTCAACCCGGCATGAAGCCGGATTGGCCTGGGTGTATCAGGGTCATGAGATGGGGCTGTAGCCTGGCTGCCAGTACTTTTGCAAGAATTTTCGCCTCTGCATTAAGAAGCGAAATCGGGCGGTAGGAGGTGCAATCCTGCGGGAACTTACCCGGTTTTGGAATCGTAATAAGTGTTGCTACTTGCTGGTCTCTAGGGAGTATTCCCATCTTTAGGCTGGCCTCATACATCCTCAACAAGTGGGGCGCCAACATGTCGGATTCTTTCTTATAGAGTTCTATCGGAATACCGTTGGGACCAAGTGCCTTCCCAGACTGAAGCCCTTTAATGGTTGCAGTGATTTAATCCACCGTAAGGTTAGCCTCCAACGCCAGGATGTCTGATGATATCAACTTTGGCAGACGTATCTCTTTGATATAGGCCAGATTTTCTTCTACGGAAGTCGTTGCTACGGGGGTATATACTGTTTCGTAGTGGTGTGCAAGTGCTGTGACTATGTCGTTTGGATCTGTTAGTGTCTCCCCTGAGGGCAGCTGGATCTGTGCCACCCAACGACTGGCCCGTTCTTTTTTTATCTAACCAGGCTAAGAGTCTGCCCTCCTTGTCCCCAACTTCATAGATGGTTTGTTGTGTTTTTGTAATTTTCCCTTTAGCTCCCTCCCATACGTAGTTCCTATAGGCTTGTTTTGCAAGGTTAAGGGAGTGGGTCATGTGGTCAGTGGGATTAGCGGCATGCGTGATTTCTGCCCGGCCGACCGCCCGTTCAAGTTCCTCCACCTGTAGTGTTTGATCTCGTTTGAGGGCCGTGATTAAGGGAATAGCTTGTCCGCGGAGGACTGTTTCATATGCTTCCCATACGATGACGGGTGAGGCCACTGAGTGCGTATTTTCTCGGAAGTAATGTTCAGAGGTCTTATGAAGGCGTTTCAAAATGTTTGGCTCTGTGAGGTATACAGGGTGTAGAGGGTATGTATGTCTTCTTCCCATGAGGTGCGATATATATGTCATGATTATGGGGGCATGATTTGAGATACCTTTAGGGAGGTGTTTAATCTCTAATATCCCCTCCTTACTTGTGGGGAAGGTAAATATATAATCAATATGCGATAGGCTATTGTGTGCCCCTGAGTGGTAGGTGTACTGGTGTGCTTTGGTATATCGTGTGCGCCACGCGTCCACTAGCCTGATTGCGTCCAGGAACTCCCGGAGGAGCGATGAGGTCGTCCCCTGTTCCCTAAGTGGGTATCTATCTAGTGCTGCATCGATTGTGGTGTTAAAGTCGCCCCCAATGATTAAATCCCCGGGCAGTAGTGCCAACTGAAACTTACCGAGGGCCGGGAGGGCGAGACTGTGGAGCGCCGGAGGAATGTATACTGTCACAAAAGTGTATGGTTGCCCTTCCCATTGATAGGAGAGTGCCGCAAAGCGCCCCTGATCGTCAGTCCAAGTCTTGGTTATTACTAGAGGGCAGCTTTTCCTGATTAAAATCCCCACCCCTCTGGAACCGGATGTAAAGTCAGAGTGGGCCGCCATTTGGAACCCCCATCTATCCAACGCCTTGGTTGCCTTGCCGACCAGATGCGATTCTTGGATGAAGGCGACTGATGGGGTGTGTCACTTGAGGTATTGTGGAGAAGTGTGGCTCAATGATTAGAGCGGCAGACCCTGATGCAGAGGTCTAGCCGGGGACCAGGGTTCAATTCCCCGCCTCGGCGGGTCTTGGGCTCAAAAAATTCCACGGACCTGATAATTCTCGCCTCGGTGCCATTCCAATCATAGAGTCCCACTCTGCAACTCTGGGCAATAGCTTGCTTAATCTCCACAATGGCCCCCACAACGCTAAGGATGCCTGGCCTCCACCTTGGAGGTGCCCAGGAGTGGACGCCTCACAGGGAAAGCCAGGATGGGTTCCACAGCGGTATTCATACAAGCGCCTTGAGACCCTAGCGGGTGAGTAGTGCGCTATACAAGTATCAATTTACATTTACATTTATTGTTATACTAAACCCCACTTTATTTTGTTACCCAGGCCATTTACATTCCAGAATATTACCGTTAGGGGGGAACTCAGTGTGTGCGGGTCTTTAGGCTGTGAACGGGAAGGGCTGTGCACTACGGCTCCCAAAGTGAGTGATCGGTTGACATGGGAACAGTTGAGTTTTGCCTCTGTGTGGCACAGTCCTTATGACAAATTGCATTAGCTGTGAATACTCTCTTGTAAACAACTTAAAATCAACGAAATCGAACTTGAACTGCACCCCTCCCTCCATCCCCCTCCCTGCTCCCCTGCAAGACGGATTTCCAACTACCCGCCACCCCAACAGTGCAGAGTGCTTCAATGCCATGAAGTCCGAGATGTCCCTCGAGGTTCCCCATTGCCCCCAGCCTGTATAGAGCATAACAATACTTGTATCAACGTATATCCCTTAGAGCATCCCAGTTTTGACCAGAGCCAGCCGGCCTGGTGCAGTTGCATGGTGCTTTTCATTTGGACCTCAAGTCTCGCCGTCTTCTTCCAGCAGGTCCCTCTGTGGTTGTGCGACCTTCCATTCTGGATGTGGCCCAACCTCATCTTCCATCCCTCCCCTGTGGTGAGTCCTGTTCCTTGCCGTCATCTCTCACGCTCAGTGAGGCCTCCCGTGGTTGACGTCTTTGTTGTTGTCTTGCTGGTCATCTTGCGTTTCCCACATGTCGCCAGCCCTCCAGCCATCCATGTGCCTCCTCAGGCGCCTCAAAGAACCAGGTTTTGCCATCTGCCACCACCCGCAGCTTTGCTGGGAACAACATAGAGTAGGTGAGTTCTCTGTGCCTGAGTTCTTTCTTCACCTCAAGGAAGCTTCTTCTCTTCCCGGTGACTGCAGCTGTGCTATCGGGGAAGAATGATACCACTGACTTCATAATGCGCAGTGGCAGGGCCACCCGTGCTGTCTGTAGATTGGCGTCACGGTCACGAAAGTAAAAAATGCGAGCCAACACGGGTCCGGGTGGAGCCACAGGCTTGGGCCTACCCCCCCGGTACTCTGTGCGCCCTCTCGACCGAGAAAAAACTAGATAGTCCTCTCAGTTGGAGCCTCGTCTTGATGAGCTCTTCAATGTACAGGTCCATTGCTGGTCCCCCTTTGCTTTCCGGAATGCCCATAATCCTGACGTTGTTGCGCCGAGAGTGTCCTTCTTGGTCATCGAGCTTCGCAGCCATTAGCCTATTTTCTGCTTCTAGTTGACTGACTTTCCGCTTCATAGTGGTGGTATCTCTAACAAGGGACGTCCTTACAGTTTCTACCTCCGTGACTCTCGTGGCCATTCTCTGAAAGTCCGCGCGAAGGAAGGAGACATCTGACGAAATTGAACCCACCGTTGTCTGGACGCTGGTGAGTTCGGACATAATGTCCTGTAGTGTGACTTCTGGCTGGCCATCCTGTGTGGGAGCCTGTTCTTTGGGAGCAGTCTTATCAGGCAAGGCCGGAAAGTCTTTAGAGTAGGCATTCTTGTCTAGCTTGAGTTGCTGCGTTGCACGCTGGTCTCTGCCCCCAATTAGTGTACAATTTACGGGCAAGGAGTGCCCAGTCGGAGTGCGGAGCAGTACTCACCGCTGCCTGCCGTGTGATGGTACGTCACACTCGGCCTTTCAGATTTCTCGCTACGCAGTATGAGCAGCGACAGTGGGGGGACAGTAGTGTAGGCCCGTGGCTGGGCCCGGGGGCGTCCTGAGGGGTTGTGGTGCCCAGTGGCGATTAATGTCTCCTCAACCTGTTATGCCTGAGTGCTGGCACCATGTCTGAGACTGTCCAGCCGGTATACTAACAACACAAGGATTTGGCCAGTTACTCGCAGCAGGGAACTGGTGATGCACCGAGGTGCCTGCAGGCTCGGGCCTCCCTGTGCCCACGTGTGCAGCAATGGCTTTTCTTCTGGCACAGCGCGTTGCGCCTTTTCAGTCTGTTGAACCGTGTTACTGGCGGCTAGGAATGGTGCCCCCCTGGTTCTGCCCGGGTACCTCTATGCGTGGATGGCGGCAGTCCGCCCGCGCCCGGTCTCTCTGGCGCGAGTTCTCCGCCTCCGCCGCTCTTTCTTTGCCATGTCGTCTGGGGATGGTGCCGGGGCCAGCACTGTCTTCGAGGCACTCTGCCGGCAGGGCCATCCACTGGTGTTTGGTCTTTCGTTTGGCTGCCAATTTGCGTGAAGTACGGCGCGTTCTCAGTTCCAGCGCAGGGGTAAGAGATTTGGATTCATCCCAGCCAACCTCGTCTAAACCTCGCTTTCAACCAGCACCGACTCCGCATCTCACCCGGCGAGTATTATAAAATAAGCCAGCACACACCTGTTTGGGAGCCGGAGGGGTGGAAGCGAGGGGACAAGCTCTCTGCCCTGCATATCCTGGCTCAGGACACCTCCGACAGACAAACACTCACTATGTAACTACAACACCTAGCTGCTCCGCTCCATCACAACAAACTTCGCCGACCCGGAAGTTGGCTTCTGAAGGAATCTGAGCTCGGAGACCGGCCCGTCTGGGTTTGGTTCCTCTGGAATGCGGCTCCACTGGGTGCCGGCATAGCCTCGTCTCAGGCCTCAGGGGAAAGGACGCAGGATATTGGCGCTTGCTCTGGGCACCGTGTTTTGGCAGAACAGGGAATGGCGGTTTCTGTCTGAACTCAACAGAAGGCAGTTCAGCAAGCAGTCACTGGGCGGCGCGCCTGACTTTCACAAGAAAGTGCCAATCTGCCAATCACTCTCGAAAGACAATGAGGCGATACGACACGATCTGCGTGTGCACAATCAGCTGTCCAGGCACGGCAAAGACGATACGGCAAAGAGGAGTACAGGCGCGTGCACATGCCCTGTCCGGGCAGGCACACCGAACTATGACAGGGAGGGAACCAAACAGTCTTCCCTCCCAATAGAAAGCATGGATTTGGCAAGCGCACCAGTAAAAAGCATGGGTGGATCTTCCACCCTCGCTTCGCAAGCTAAACCGACGACAATAGATCTCGCAAGTAGCGCGTAGTGCATGCACTGCATCGCTAGGGGAGACCTAAAAAGCTGACTTGGCCCACAAATGAGGTAGAAGTGTTATTTTCCTGCAAATTCCTTTCTGTTTAGGTTCGTACATCTGAAGTAAAGCCCAGTGTTCATATGAAAGCACAGCTTTAAAGAAAGAAGAAAGAAAAATGAACAACACAATGCCTCATTCGAGTCTTACATGACAGGACTAATTAATGGAAAGAATATATTTGTTTCAGGGAAGAGGACGCCTTGAGTTCTACGATGCAGTGCAGGCCGGTGCCTTGGAAACTTTTACGAAAGAGTGTGACTCATGCAGGACCCACCTTCGATTTGACATTTTGCATGCTTTGTTTGAGTCCTATTTGAAAAAACACTCCAGTGCTGTTTTCAGCGGTGGCTCCAATGCTGCCTGGGTGGGCGATGCTGAAAGCTGTAAATGCTGCCAGCACCACCAGCAATGGAAGAGGATAGGAAGCTGGGACCTCCGACCGACACCCACCACCACTGTACTTGTAGGTATATTGCCTTTAAAGTCGATTAGGGATAGCCAGAGGTAGTAGTCGCTACTATCTTGCACTTCGGTACCTCTAGCACTGCCATTGCTACTAATCGCAGGGGGTCTTTTTATGTTTTTGATTTTTTTTCTTTTTTATAGCCCAAACCAGGCCACAGGGCACTGGAATGCTTTACAACAGAGCCAGATTGCATTACACTTCTTTTCTTTTTAGGCACAGCCAGATTACGTGATTTGCTCAGGTTCACAGGATGTGAGCCAGGGTGCAAATCTGGTTTTCCATGTTCCAAGGACGGCAGCTCCAGCCAATAGTCTCTCTCTCTCTCTTTTCTCTTTCTCTCGCTTTTCTCTCATTTTTTCTCCTACCCATACTTTAGCCTTGAATTTCTCGCTAATAACCCCTTCCTTCCTTGTCCTGTCGGGGGTAGAATTGCCCAAATTAGGAATTAAAAAAATATAGATTCATCCCGCACTCAACACCCATCTTAATGTGTATAGGTTGTCTTTCAGGCCACACTCATGTGGAAACAAGCATTTGCAATGCAATAAGTCTTGTATCTGCGAGAGTTTAAGCTATTGGCATTGTAAATTACATGCCTTTTATTTATATATTTTGATAATTAGCACATAAATAAAAGGCATTTTCATTTACAATGCCAATAGCTCAAACTTTTGTAAATGCGAGAACTATTTAATTTCAAAGAAACAGCCAACATTGTCCCTGGCTGCTTGGAAAGTGAAAGCGCGCTTGGCGCGCTGAATGTTGCAGGAAAGCATGTCGTGCCTGAAGTAGGAGAAAATAGTGCTTACAGACATACTGTATAACAACAGAAGTATGAGGGCAAGTCCTCATGGGAGGTTACAAATAAAAGCAAGGCGGTACTAAGGAGGGAATAACAAGACTATTAAAGAATCAGAAGCCAGCATTTACAAAGATCAATGACACAAGCCAAGGAAAAATATGGGCGGAGAGGGGGTGGAGCTTTAAGTCCATACTCCAATACAGCATACCTTGCAGAGCAGTGCATGCACTGCCCAGGCTCAACCTAATAATGGCAATACACAGACACACTGGTGCAAAATGTGTACTCATCTTATTTCACATTGTGCTTGTTACCACATGATGTTGGCGGGGCAGTGCACTCCACAATATTGCTGTGACCAACGAATAACATGTGAGTGCAAAAAGGCTGCTTTAATGAAGCAGGTGCTAATTGCAACCAGTCAACCTCTGGCGCATGGCCATACTTGCTACATGAATGCCTCACTATTCATTAGTGTAATCTGCAACCTACCCCACCTCCTTCCCTTAAAGACCACTAAAAAAACACAACCAAGTGCATCTAGTTTCCCCAACCCCTGCATCTATAACTTTATTCAAATTCTTAAAAATCTATCCCTTCAACTTCCTGGCGACTGAAATGTCAACTTTGCCAACCCACTTCATCCCTCCGTCCCCACTCCCAGTTGCTTCGCCCAGCTCATAATGTAATGTGAAGCATCCTGCAAACCCGCCACCCAGGAAACCGCCTTTTTGAAGGTGTTTTTCTGCTCCACCCCTCCCCTGTATTCTCTACAACTATTCATCATGCTTCCACATCTTCACCCCAACACTTTCACCAACGAATCCCGCATATGTGGTTAACTATAAATTCTAACCTAACATGGATAAGTGCACCCTGTCATCTCCAAGTAGAGACTTTTCTCATAATTAATTCCCAGAAGTGTGATTCTACCAATGCCTGCTTCCGTTTAAAACGTCTTGATTTCTCTATTCAGTTTCCACCATACGCGATCTAGGGCGGCAGGCTTCACTGCCCCTCTCCATTCCCTTCTAGGAATCAACTATCTCCAAAAGTCAAACGTGTCATTGCTTTTTAACCTCTGCTAAATCCCATTACACTGCCTTGATAAATGCAAACCTTTCACTCTCATCAAAGCAGTTGAATCGCCAAAACACACGGACAACCTCCCTGTCAATGTAACTTAGAACCATGGCAGGGTTACACCCTCGCGCATATCCAAGATCCTGTCGATTGTATGATTCTAAATTAGAGAAGTGCTCTAGGGAAACATCAAGAGGGACAGCCACCTATGCCCCAATATTTCTCCGTCACACAGGTGATAGGGGAAAAACACTAAAAACAAAATAGACGTTCCCGAGCAAGAACAAGGCAGTTAAGCCACTAAGCAATAATTCTCAATGAGAGTGACAAGAATAATTCAAAGTCCAGTGAATCAAAAAAAGGTGTTTTCTTCTTTATTTTCCTTAGCCTTCTTTGTTCGCATTAACAGCACCAAGATAAGAACAGTAGCCAACACGTGTTTCGTCTCGGGTAGGTTGCCCAGCGACTTCCTCAGGGCATAAAAAAATAATCACATACAAAAAATATGTTCGTTGATCCACCACATCTATAATGTGTTTTTAATGTGGGTCCATACAATTTTGATCGTCTGTGTACAGTAAATATATATCTTTAAACACTTTCTCAATCCCGATCAAAAAATCAGATGAAAGGGGTAGGTTAACGTATCCAAGGACCGAAAAGAAGGGGAAGGGAGAGTGCTCCGATCGCCACCAGTATTCAAAGTAAGTGTAACCTCCCTGTCAAGCATCCTGTCTAATGCGAGTAACAATTCAGGCCATTTCAACTCCTCTTTACCGCACCACTTCACCCGTATTCGTGTCTCACCAAAGCCTAGTTGCCTTCTGTGTCTACTTATTGATGTCTGTTTCCCACGCGACTTCACCCTATGACCCCATATTCATATTGTCATTTATCCTTTTGAAGGGCCAGATGGAACATAGAAAAAATCAACAAAACAATATTTTAGGACACAAAATCAACAGTCGCATGTGGCGCCGTGTACCTACCACCTATAGCAATCCAAAGAGCACCTACCCAACTTCTTAATTCTGTTCCCCGACCAATCTTCATCGCCGTCCCAATCCTAAAAGAGTGTGTCCCATACTCGTCACCCGATAAACCCAGCTTCTTCAATGCTTTCCTCATGACCCCCAGAACCTGGAAAACCGATGATCTGGAACCGTCCCAGTGTCTAATAACATATCCGCTCTCGGCTGTACCCTCTCTGAAGGGTCACTTCCGCATATATTCTGGGCACAGGTGATACCGGATTGGCCTTCAGCAGTACCGTGTTGCCCTTCGCTCTTTGATGTGTCTTGACTTTCGCAAGGTTATAATCACCTGCCTCCATATGAAGATTTTAAATTAGTGGTTCAATCCCTGGTCCTTTCACGAATCGATTACGGCAATGCCATCCTCACCAGAATCCCCAAGGTCCACCTAGTTCCACTCAAATCTGTACTCAACCTTGCAGCCAGGCTCATCAACGACTGCAAACGGTTCAACCACATTTACCCAGCTCTCAAAACTCTAAAATAGCTCCCCATCGAAGGCAGATCCGCCTACAAACACGCATACATCACACACAAAGTCCTCCATAAAAATGCACCACCTTACCTTGCCAATAAACTCTGCAAAGCGGGCAGCACACGACCCCTAAGAAGCACTAACGCTCTCCCCCTTGTCCCACCCCTGCTAAAAAAGAAATCCACTCAATCCTGCTCCTTCTCCAGAAATGCCCCCTACATCTGGAATGTCCTCCCCAAAGACCAACGATGCAACTCTTCCTACACCAGCTTTAAAAAAGATCTCAAAATTCACCTCCTCACTAAATATTGGTGGTCTCTACCTGCGCCTTAAACTCGCTCTTCCATATCTTATAGGTATTTCAACTCTTTTCTCCGAGTGTCTGTTTACATGATATGTATAACCTCAAGCCTTTTGTTATTCTTTGTCTTACCTGCTGTCTATCCTATATTGATGTTGTAAATGTTGTAATTTTGTTTTACCATATGTATCTCAGTCTTGTAAAGTGCTCTGATATTTTTGTTATACTCTGATGCTGTAATTTGTCTCTTACCGTATTTCGCTCTATCATGTAAAGTGCTCTGATACCTCTGGGTCCAGCCAGCGCTATATAAAACCTCTAAAATAAAATAAATAAATTCTACATCTTCCCTGACTACCTTTTTCTGGACCCTTCCTCCAAACAAATCCGAAACTCAAAATGCCCAGAACAACATCCATACCATTCAGTAGTGAAAAAAAGCACTAGCTCGCCACTGTCCAAACAAATCCTGGCCAACAACACCATTACCTTCACAACACATTCCATACCAGCAGTCTCCATACCTGCCTCCCATTCACCATCTGACTTGCTAATTCTCTTAAAATCTTATTACCCAGCTCTCATGGCCCGGACCTCTCACCGCCTCCCACACTCCAGGAGCCAGTAGGTCCTCCTTACCAGCCTCTCCTTCCCTGTACAGTAATATGGCCGACCTAAAAAAACTGCACTGTCAAAATTCCAGCCACTGTGTCGACTCCTTGAAGTAGGTCACCCCACAGCACTATTCCCCTGATGAGCCCGTCCCCTTCTATGCTTGACTAATTGTTGTCAGTGCAGTCCCCTGGACTGTACCACCCGCCTATAAATCCGGGTGGTACACACCCAGAGTCAGCTCTCTCTCATACCCCATTCAGCTAAACAGCACTGTAAATTCGAGATGTTAATATTAACCAACTCAAGGCAAAGCTAAGTTGCAACCAACAATATTATTGTAGGATAATTTACCCACCAAGCAAATTTACCTCTTTGCATGTTCTGGCTATTGAACCAATCATGATGGGACAGCAAAATGTGGTACAGATTGTCCTCCTGATATTTTGTATTAGGATGGGGTGCGCAAATTAGTGGTTCTGGAAATTGCGCCAGCTCCCTACTTTACAGCTTGGACTGGGAATTAATACACCAACTGTGTGTATTATTCTCCATATGATTAGGAACGGGAACAAACACTGTCAATTTGTGCCCACTTGTAATCACCAGAGGTTGTATTACACAAAGTGCCCTGGGGGCACAACAGGTTTGTGCACCCAATTTGTGCTCCCCCAGTGTCAGAGCTCACCAAGCACGCACGCACTGACTACGGCAGCCGAGGCGACGGGACCCGGAAGAACTACATCTCCCGTCGTCCTCCGCTGCCGTCACACGTGCGCGATGATGCGGCACGTCGTAGGCGTACCACCAGCCGAACTCTATAATTCATGATGGCGCCTTCCTCAAGATGCCGATTATTCCGTGGACGCCCGGAGGATTTGGAGTACGGTCCGGGTAAGGGTGCGACATCGCACCAACTCTTGTGTTCTGTTACTCGTTTCCTCCCGTTGGCGAGACGGGCGTTTTCCTGGCGGTCTCATGCGGGAGGCATTATTAACTTGCTGGTGTATAGAGATAATGCTGTGCCTTACATGACAACTTTCCCCCGTTCCTCCCATTGGCGAAATACGCACGTTCCTGCGATCTCATGCGGGAGGCTTTTGTTGCCTGGTTCATGATTTGAAAGTAGCACTGTGCTTTTTCTTGTACATTTATCACGTTCCTCCCGTTGGGGAGATACACACTTTCTATGTGATCTCATGCGGGAGGCCATGGTTACCCCTGCTTATGATTGGGAATAAGCACGTATAACTCGAAGGCGCTTAATGGTTTCGCTTTGATGTAAAGGCGAGAACTCAAAAGCTCCTTACAAAGAGTACATTGATTGCGTGGTTTTGGTAAACCACGGAGTGCATCATTTCTTCGTTGAACACAAGTTCTCACTGCAACCCTGTGGCTTCTTGTTTTGTATTCCCATCTTTTAGGGGAGATCAGTTGAGGGGGGTGCGGTACAGGCCAGCACGCTTCACAAGCAAAGGTAGGGATGACAAGGTTCAATGTTTGATTGCTAATGCAGAGGGTGTCTGTTTACATGCTATAGGTAACCAGGTACTAACCCTGCTCCTTTCCTTATTAGACTCTGATTGTGCAGTTACTTCGTACTCACCCTCACATCTCGCCCAGCAGTGAGGCAGACGTATTTTCTTTTACAGGTAGAGAGAGTTCCCTTCAGTATACCGCTCTTCTGTTGGTCTCTGATTGAAGCATTGAATTGTGTTGTGATTATGCTCTCTCTCTCTTTCTTTGTCTTTTCTTAGGTCTCCCTCCCCGCTGTTCCTTCCCTTTCCTTCCCTCGCTCGACCATCCCACCAGTCCGAGGGGATTAATTCTATCCGGACTTGAGGCTGTTGAGAGGTGGACCCTTATTGACTTTGATCCAATCCTGAGGATATCTGGGAACCGTGACACCCAGGCCACTTTGGAATTGCAGACGGGGCCGCAGAAGCTATTGTGGACCCTTCCGTCATACTGATAGTGCCAGTACTATTGTGAGAGGATGTGCCCTCATTCCCATGGTGGCGTGGCCCCATGCAAAAGAAGGAATCTCTTTGCTCCTGCGTCCATTATGGATGCAAGAGCAAAGGTAAAGAAGCCGTCAGGAGGCACGCTGACAGTGCCCCACAAAACGGTGGCATACTGTCAGTGCACCTCCAGAGGGCAGCCCTTAGGATGAGGTGGAAGAGGTCCCAAGGAATGCTGTCTAACAGCAGGTCACAGGATTTAGCCACCTCAATGTACTGTTGCATTAACACTGTTATTAAGCACTAAGAAACAATTCTCTTTCTGATACTGAGCTGTCATCATAATAGTTTTACATGTACACACAGCTCTTGGTCGATCCCTCTTATGTGAAGTGTAAGGCGGCTTAATGTTTCAAGTGTGGGTGGAGCTGTTGGCCTGCGTAGCTCTGCTGTCACACAAAGACAGGGATTTCATACACTCTCCCAGAAATCCAGAGGAGTCCACCATCCCGAGCCTCCAGGGAAAGGCCAGAGTTTAGGCCAGTGTGCTGGAAGCAGAATGCAGCCCTGGACAGTGTTTTCATACCAGCAGCAAACCAGGCTGAGCAATCACAGCGAGCAGGCCTGATCATTCCCTTTAGTCTCTGGCGGAGAGGAAGGTGGGGGGCAGAGCTGGGGTCAGGAAAGAGGTGTTCTATCCTGAGAACTTTGTTTTTTTAAGATGTGGCCACATTTTTTTCTTTTTAAGGCACTATTTTTCACATAAGTTAGCTAAAATAGCACAAGTTTTACATGTAATTGTGAAGAAAAAGTCATGCAGTAATCCAGAATTACAAGGCAAGACTGTACTTTAGCAAGGGCAGTACAGGAGAGCACCTGGGGAAACTCAGAAAAGAGGAAATTAATAGAATAGAGTACATAAGATGAGTGTTAAAAACAGTGAATGGTCCTTAGCATTGTTATTTTGTACTGTGTTCTTTCTTAGCCAGAAAATCAATAAAGACAGTTAAAGAAGAAAAACAGCAAATGAGCAAAAGGAAGGAGGGTAGGGAAACGACCTAGACAGAGAAAGAGCAGAAAACCCCCCAGAAAGAGACAGAAATTCAAAAGAAAAACCAAACAAAATAGTAAAAACAAGCATTGTCAAATCCAATAAAGCTGGCTTTCTTGTGATTGCTTGTATCTCCTAGCTATACTACATTACAGCTTGACTATTGGCTTTGCCAGTGCTTTTTATCTTTGAAGCAGCTGGATTTGTGTTTCCTTGTGCGTGTCTGTAAACATAATTGTGCATATACTTGTGTGACACACATAGTTTATGATCAAACATTTTTAAAAACCTGGTGCAATTAAAAAAACAAAACAAAAATGAAATGTTTTCTGTATACGGTGCATGTATGAAATATAGGGCCTTGTGATTTTGCAGTTGTAAAGGTTCCGACATGCAAAATTTAGAGCAATCACAGGCATGGTGGTCTGCTTACACCACCTGGTCACCATCCCAAAGATGGCAGTGATTCGTAGTGGGTCTCAATTTGCGACCTAACACATATATATATATTAATAAGGTAAGTGAAAATGTGACACCCGACAAATTCGGAATTTTGAGAACCAACATGTTTGAACATATGTCAGTTTGCACAAAAACAATTCATTCAGTAAATGTTGTAGCACAAATTGTATGAACATAAGACCCATAGTAATTAATGTGTGATAAGTCAGTGCACTTTTGAGATGTGAAATAGTGTCATTGTGTATTGCAACTAATCACTTCAAAGGAGGCTGAATGATGCATTAATCAGCCAATAGCGTTCGTTGACACAAAAATACTCATCTGGTTGAAGCTAAAGCTAACTATATATATATTTTAAGGAATTGGTAACTATGGGTCCTGCAGACAGTTTCTCTGTCAACCCAGAGTTAAACGAGCATTGGCAAAGAAAATAGGCCTGGCATTAGCTGCTCTGTCAATGCTGATTTTGTCTTGGTCTTTACAAAACTTTATTGATGGGGAAGCTGCTTCACCAATCAAAAGAATAAGACAGTGGCCAAAAGCAAAAATCTTTTTTCGTCTCAAAAAGCTCACATTGCCATAGTAGTCCCTGACTTTGTGTGTCGATGTGTTCCTTGTAAACATGGCAGAATGCCGTCACTTATGATGAAGTTAGCCGATGGCTAAAGTGGGCTTACCTACTGCCCCATGCTGCATGCTGCAGTGGGTGCATGAAAACCGTAGAATGAAACAACAGACTAATGGATGAAAAAGGTTGGGTAAGGCTTTTCCCAATGTTATTGGGACAATTTGCCAAAAGTTCTTGTGCACTTTAAAAGCAGTGATTTCAACAAAACAAATGTTTGGTGTCTGCATAAAAATGTTTTTTGCTTGGGTACATGAGTTTTAATGTTATGTGACCATTTTTTATTTTATGGATTGACCTAGGTCACTTCACTTAGAGTGTATTGAGACAGTGACGTAACAAAAGCCCCTGCAGCCTCAGCGGATGTGGGGGTTGGGGGGCACCCGAGCTCCAGGGGCCCCCTCCAGCCACGGGCGGCAGGCCCTTGTCCTTAGAGCTCCTGATTGGGTCAGGAGCATGGGGGGCCCCTCCATGAATTTTGCTAGGGGGCCCACTCAAGATTTGTTACGCAACTGTATTGAGAGTTACGATCAAAATTATTTCCTAAACAGTTATGTATTTATTTTGCCTTTTTAAGGTTTGTGAGACTTTATACTATGTTCTGCTGCTAGTTTGATGGTTTTTATATTCCTGATTTTACCTAGGCGTTTAGTAGAGTTTATATAATTGTGATACCTGAAGAATGTATTTTTAATGTGATTGAACATTTTAATTTATTGTCTGTAGTTGTATTATGGTGTTTGTCTTGTGTACTTTTATGGTCTTTGCACCGAATACAGTAGTTGACTGACTATTGGCTGAAATTCCCTATAAATAAGTATACTGTACATATTTAGTAAAATCAAAAGTTCTGGGCTAGCTAGCCATAGACCCAAAAATGAGTGGTAGGATTGCAAAAGGAAATCTGATGTTCCTTCTGAGAGGAAATTAAGAATTCCAGACAAAAAGAGAAAAAAGAACAATAGATGAACAAATTATCTAAAAGGAAGAAAGTAACAGTAACAAAATAGTAAGAATAAAGAATACGAAACAAGCATTGGCAAAGCCAATAGGTCTGACATTTGAGACCTATTGGCTCACCCAGTGCATGTTTGTTCATGCTGTACAGCATTGGCTGGAAAAAAGGTGTAATGATGTAGCTGTGTCTTTTACAAGGCAAGCATATGTGTCAGATTCAAGTGACGTGGGGGAAAGTTATTTTATTTACAGATTTGAAGTATATTGGTAAAAAAGAAGAATCAAATGAAGTAGCGCAAAAGAGATTTAATTTAGAAAGCGGCAGGTCCAGCATCAATTTGCTGACTTACCACCTCCCATTAAAAAGTTACGACGGTGCAAGAGAAAACAGGAGTGAGTGGGCCAGGGGGAACCAGCACATAAGGAAGTGTAATACTGGGCACGGGTAGAAAGAGAAGCACACGGACAAGTGAGAGCAACACAGGGCAGAGGGAAGCGCATGGATGAGAGAAATCAACCTGGACTTCAGGCGGGATAAAAGCAAACCATGGAAACAACTAGAAAACACCCACACTCTAATAGGGTGCTTAAACAAAAAGAAAAAATGAGTTCCCTCAAAGTGAGCAGTGGAAGGACAGAAGTAAAGAGGAAAATGCTCCAGGGGAGGGACAAACCCAAGATTGACAAGGCAAGAAATCAAATAAAAGCTGTAAAATAAGAGAGACAATAAAACCACACAAAGATAAGCAAGAGCGGGCTTTAAGCTCTCTGCAAGTTGACAGTAGGTTTTTTTTTTCAATAGGAATGTTCAATCTAAAAATGACATAGAAAGATGACAAGAAATGCAGAAAACACTATGACACAAGAAATATGGAAAATCAAGAGACCTTGAAACTCTGCAAAATGCTGCTGGCGAGAGAAGAGATGACAAATCCTTCTATTTCCCCTCGCAATTGTCTCTACATTACAGTCACCTGCATACGTTTCACACTGGGCCACCTTGGGTAAGAACAGGTTGCTGCCTCTTCCTGCTGCAACTTAAAAGAAGAATCTACTGATATGCTCTTAAAATCCAGAAAGCATGAACACTTTGTGATGGGCTTTATGAACACTCTAATATTGGTAGACAAGACCTGGCGTTCAGGTGTGCGTTCTTGCTAAACAGACCATGAACCATAAACTTTAAGCAGCAAGGTCTACCATGTACTGACTGAAATCTCACTCTGTTGTCATATTATATTCCCAGTCACAGCTTGAAGGGGACCAGGAAAAACCTTTTACCATTTCGCACAAAAATTAATTTGCTTTTTACATAATTTATTTTTAAAGCTTGTTTTTTCAAAAGTGATTTTTTTTGCCACTGTATCTTGTTCAGGCCTTCTATTTTCCTATAAGTTATTAATTTGTTCCATTCTTTCTGATCTCCCCTGCTTCTTCACAAATCCTACCAGCTATCCAATCTTTATCTGTACCAAATGTGTTGGTGATATTTTCTCTATGAATCTTGGACTGTTATTAGCCCTCCGTCAGGACAGTTTAGTGGTTTCGTATTGTAAATCAATCTGTAATGTTAAACACAAAGCAGTTTATGTGGCACATTTCTTTGCAACCCCCAAAAGTTAATGTATAGTTCAAAATATGATCCAAGACTTTATCCAAAACACGATTCTAAAGATTGAAAGCGAAATGATCATTTTATAGTTTTCGACTGTAGTATGCTTGCTCAAAGGTGGTTTATTTCAAACTTTGGCATGCCTCCAAACATCCCCCTCCTCTTTATTAGTGCCCCGCTCTGGATTCCAGAGGGATCACTTTTAGAACACTGATCTTACAGAGCTCCATCTTTCTGCTACTGTATTGATTTGATACCCCATCCTTATTAGAGGTTGGTTTTCATAGAAACACTTTAGGTTTAAGGGAATATTTCAATACTCTATCAGATGTTATAGTCTCAACATTTTACTCTCTATATTTTACTGATGTACTGACCTGCTGAATAATGCTTTAATGATTTTGATTCTTTATTAAAAGTTTAATCATTACTGAATATTTCGTAATTATCTAAACGACAGGAAGAAGGTGTGATAGAAAGATGTCCAATAAAGATTTCATTATTTTCTTTTTCTTTACATTGCCTACAGTATCATTTGGATCAGATACATTTATGCTACTTTTATACAATTTCTCGTTTAGTAAGATTCTGTTCTTTTGCTAAATTTAAAAAAATCAATAAAAACATTTAAACGAATAAAGATTAGTGGCGTTTGCTACCCCTTCCATGAGATGGATTTACAAATAAATGCAAGGGTGTGACTTTGTGGGACTGATGCTTGTGACTTGTAATGTGTTATTGTCTCTTGAACAGGAAATGGATTTGGTAGATTTGGTGCACTCGATAATTTAGCAATTTTTTTTATGGTAAACATTTTTTTATAGAAAGAAAATGCTGCAATAATATACCATTGAGGTACCCCGCATCACATGTAGTCTGGTCCTAAATGGGAAACTTAGACTGCTAGAGAGTTTCTTCTCTAGAAATCTGTAAGTAATAAGTAGGTCGTAAATTCAAACCTACTATACAGGCTTTTATGATCACTTCCTCCCTTTTTCACAGTTTTAGACCCGAATTGGAGCGTTTCACACAAGCACCAGTTACGTTACACAAGGTCAAATGTAAGGGGGGATTAAGTGATGTGCCCAGGATCACAATATGTCAAGGTGACGCTGGGACTCGAAATGGTTCCCTGGTTCCAAAGTCGGTAGTTCTTGCTTAAGACATCCTTCTGCTGTGGATTCAATCCCTCCCGCTGACTAGGGAATACTAACAACTTTTTTTCAGGACAAATAAGTTGATCATTCAGTAGTGCACACTGTCTAAATGTTCAGTGTTTTTATAACCAATATTACTACGGCGACTACAGTGTGCTGTGCCTCCGCCGTGATTCAATGTGCCAGCGTTCCTCGTACACGCAGCTCGACTGACGTGCTCTGCAGAGAACAACCTGAAAACACATTGGGGAAGGTTTACAAAATCTCCCCGCAACACAGCGCAGCCCCCCACGAGGCTGCGCTGCGTTGCGCGACAGGGAGGGAGCAGGAGAGCACTATGGGGCAGATTTACAAGCCCCTTGCGTCACTTTTGCGCTGTTGTTGCATCACTTTTGTGACACATCGGCAGCGTAAAAGTTGCGGCCCATTTACAGCGTGACACATCTAGGGAGATGCGTCACGTTGTAAAGTCCTGCGTGACATTATACCTGCGTCAGGTATAATGTATGCAGGGTAGGTGTTCCCACGCAGAAAAGCCTCGTAAAAGGGACGCAGTGAAATCTACAAGATTTCACTGCGTGACTTTTAGGACGCCACTGCCTCAAAACTTATGCCTGCTTGAAGCAGGCGCAAGGAGTGACGCAGTGTATTGGGAATAGGCCGCAACACGCATTGCTGGAGTTGCGCCGTGCTTGCGACACAACTCCAGCAATGTGTGACTTTTCCATCAACAGATGCGTCAGAATTTCTGACGCATGTCAATCTTTGCGCCATGGTGCGCCGTATTGTAAATACGGCACATCCGTGATGATGGAAGGATTTTGCATGGTGGTGCAGGGAAAGTGACGCATCTCTACAGATGCATCACTTTCTTGTAAATCTGCCCCTTTATTTTTAAAGATATGGCTCTCTTCCTTTGCGCCGGCACTGATTTCAGCTGTCATGCCCCATGCACACACCTTGGCACCGCAGCGCTAGGGTGTGTGCATGAGTATAGCATAGTTTTGTACAGGGAGGATACTCTTCCTGTACAAAATACTATGCTAGGCACGATGCAAAACTTTTCCCACTTTGTATGCGTGCTGCACAGTGCAGCATGCATGCAAAGTCGGAAAAGGAAGGAGAAATGTTACATTTCTCCTTTGCGCCTAGTTGAAAAGGCCCAGTTTAATCACTCTGAACCCAATCTACTGCTTTTAGTAAATTGGATTTAGAGCGAGAAACCTTGGATGGTTGCAAGAGAACGTCCATGCACCACCCTTGACCTGCCCACAAAGTAATGCGAAGCAGCGCTATGCACTGCTTCGCGTAACTTTTCTGTTATTTCCAGCGCTAAACAAGTTTAGCGCTGAAAAGTTAATTAAGAAAAAAAAGATTTTGCGCCGTTTTGCGTCACTTTTGTGAAGCAAACATGGCGCAAAATCTTAGTAAATCTCCCCCATTCACTCATGTTTAGAGCCAAAGCTGCAGACAGTGCGCGCGTCTGCAGGTGACAAAGCATCCTCTTCCACGTCGGCACAATTTGTAGTGAAAAATAAAAACTACACCTTTCGTGTTCCTTTTGCATTCTTTTTTTTTGCCTGCGTCTTCCCTCACGCACATGTGAGCTTATGCGAAAGGCCAAAGAAAGGAGGGGCCCAGTGCCAGAACACAAAACACCCCGACTGACAAATTAGAGATTACATCTCATTCTCAGGCCGTATTTATCACAAACTCACAAATACCAATCACAAGCGCAGGCGGCGTAAACCCCCTGACCAACGTACACCTTCACCACGCGAGGCCACCGATGCCGACGTAGTGCATCCTGAAGCCAGCTCCCCGCACCTGCCGTCCAACATCACCTGACGGGAATGACACTTCAGACCCTTGGACACACGAGTGACCAACCACCCAGACTTCAGAAGTCCAGACCAGATGCACAAGATGGGCGGAAAAGAACACTAGCTTACATGAATTCCAGGCGCCGACACATTACAACCGAGAAATACAAGTTCTCAGATGAAGGGGCATATTATCAAGGACGGCGTTAAAAATGATCGCCGCTGCCGCTAAAGCGGCGATAATGGGCTTGATAATATGCTCTATGGAATTCCCATAGAAGCCTGTTGCGGCAGGAAAAGTGATTACACCGGTAAAGATTGAACTTCTTTATTGAGATAACATACAGAGGCCCACGAGAGACCAGAATAATTGCAGCCGGCTGATGGAAGCACAAAATGGCTACTCGTCGCCTCCTACCGTGACGTCACATAAATACCTCCGAGATAGGGAGGGACAAGCAGTGACGTGGTAGAGAACACAGAAGAAACACTTTCCAACACTCGGCTGTACAGTATCTAGACAATAACATAATGTACATGTTCAACATCTCCCTTCCTTAACCAACAGATAAATAATGCTGTGTCACTCCACAATATAATCATCATATCTTCTCGGCATTCTTATTTCTCTCCCTGACCTGTTAGAGGAGCATGTTTGTGGGTGCACTACGATTTGCGTGTTGATGGAACTTTGATTTCTGCCACACGCATGCTGGTCCAGTGCACCCTCCCGCTTCAGCCTACTCTTAACCTGATCCACGGTGCTGGGCGACTCACAACCTACCACATCGTCCTCCCCATCGTTATCGTTTCTTGCACCATCATGGATGGCTCATTACAATCAGGAGCTACAGAGGGTATGTGCCAAGCCGCCCTCCACTCAATGATCAATAAACTAAACAAGGCTAGGCACTAAGGAGGGGTGTAACTTTTATAATTGCTTTAGGACCTACACAGCTTGAAGAAAATAATTATATCTCTTCCGCTGCTGGCATTGTATCCAGATAGTTGTAGTCCTATTACCCTCAAATATCAAAAACAACAACAGCCCACCCTTAACCAACACCTTCACAAAGAAAAAGTCAAAAGTACTTAAAGAAAAATGAAGGTGAAAAGTGAGTGGGCCCCTCACGTACGCAACACCAGGGAGGCTACCAGCCGGTTCTCGCTAGTATGCCCACGTTTTCTCATCATCGGTTGCCCACTCACGGAAAGCAAAAGTTAGAGTCCAGTGAAGAGAAAGAGGGAACAGACCAGGAGAGGAAACTTTTTCTTGTTCCCAACAGAGAAAAGAAAAGAAACCCGCGTATTGCAAAGAAAAAGATGTTCAAAGCAATATTTAAAATTGAGTTACAGACTCACTTATAATCACCCTCTTTATTCAAATCGGTGAGCCTACTCAAACTAAAAGCACTCAATGTTGCTAACCTTTATGAAGAAGGCCAACATGTTTCATTGCCACTTAACTTTGTTCTGGCAAATTCATCAGGGCAAGGGCTTCGATCACCTCACTGGAAATATGCTTTTGTGTTGCGGGAGGGCTGTTAAAAATAAAAAGACAGAGAGAGCGCTAGGTGGCGCTAATCAAGATGGCCGCACCTCTGTGAGGCTCCTGATGCCTGACCCCTCGCATCCGGCCTTTATCCATGCCCCGCTGTCCTAGCAGTGATCCGAAGGTCTCTATCTGCAGCGGGACCGAGGCACCACACTCGGTGTGACTTTCTGCTGTTTTCCTGCTCCCCGGGCCGCGTTCTGCTGCCCTTGGCTACGAGGCTGTTGGGGACGCGGCAGGCTGGTTCCGCGGCCGGCGCTGGACGTTGCACGAGCCCCGCGGCGTCAGTGAGGGCCACGGGCCGTGTGGATGGTGGCGGCTGACTGGCCATTGCGGGACCCGGAGAGGCTGCCCCAACCATTTGTGAACCGGCAGGGTGCTGTTACCGGAGCCGTGGGGTGCCCCCTGGACCTGCGGAGGCCCACAACGACGACGGCCAGGAGCGGGGGATCTGAACCTGTGTGGGCCGCGCTGGGACCGGCTCCTGTGTCTCTTCGCGCCACCGCTGCGGACCTGTACCGGCGGCGGCGGCCCTCTGGAGAGCTGTGTGGTGGGATCCGCTGCGGGGAGCGGCGGAGCCACAGGCTTCCGCAGCCGGCGTGGGAGCCCATTCTTGTCTGCGGCCTCGGATCCCCTCCCCCCCTGCCACTGCCGGTGGGGCCCCGCCGCTGGTGGGCAGAAGGCACTCTATTTCTCCCCCCCCCCCCCCAGCTGTTGATCGGACCCGGGGGCATCTGCCGGCTGGCCTGCTGCATCGGGCGCACCCGCGGATCTACTGTGAGGGAATGCGGTGAGAGGGCCCCGGGACTGTGCCTGGGCTGAAGACGCCTGCGGGGTGGTCCGCGCCGGAGAGGCTCTGGTGAGGTGAGAGGGCGGCCTGGCCCGGAGCGGGACGGTGGTGTCTCCGGCGGCCTCCTGGCCTCCCCCCGCCGGGGGACAGCGGTGCCTTTGTTCTCCCTTTCTTCTGGCCCCTCCAGTCCCTGGCCTCACACCGGCCGGTCGATTGGCGGAGGGGCGCGGCTGGCCACCGATTCGCCTTATTGAGCCCGGACGCTGGCGTACGCCTCCCGAGCGCCATCATGGGCAAGGACAAGGGCGCCAAGTCGAAGACCACGTCCCATCAGACCTCAATCGACCGCTTTACGACCCCGGACCCCCCGGGCACGGGCGGTGAGACGGCGGCGGCTCCTGGCACAGACCTCGCCACCATCCTGCAGGCCATCAACGCCTCCCGCACATCCCTGGAGGGGATGGTTGGGAAGGTGAAGGTGGACGTTGCGCTCTTGCGACAGGACCTCCGCAACGCCACAGCCCGTATTTCGACGGCGGAGGATGACATCCGGCAGCTCCAAGACCAAGTCAGGGAGCTCACGACCCACTCTAAGGAGCTGCATCGACGGGCGGAGGATGCCGAAAACCGGGCCCGCCGCAACAACCTCCGCTTGGTGGGCTTTCCGGAGGGGGTCGAGTCTGGCCGCACCGACGACTTTCTGGAGAAGTGGTTCAAGTCTTGGATGCCGGCGGCCAGCTTGTCCACCTGGTTTGTGGTGGAGAGGGCGCACCGGTCGTTGGCGGCCAGGCCCCCGGTGGGGGCCCCCCGCGCCCCTTCATCTTGCGGATCCTCAACTTTAGAGACAGGGACGCTATTCTGAAGGAAGCGCGGTTGCAAGCCCCCCTGTCCTTTAACAACCACCCCATCATGGTCTTCCCGGACTACACCCGAGAGGTCCAGGAGCAGCGCCGTTCGTACATGGAGGTGAAACACAAGATGCGCTCCTTGGGCCTCAGCTACCAACTCCAGTTCCCGGCGCGCCTCCGCGTCATCTTCCAGGGCAAGACTTTATTCTTTGACACTCCCCGGGCAGCATGGACCTGGCTCACCGAGGAACGGCCGTTGCGCCAGCCCGGGCGGGTGTCGCCAGCCCAGCGGCCCTCGGCTCAGGACACAGCTCGACTTCCACGACGCAGGAGGCCTCGATCTGTGAGTATGTCGGGGAGGAGACCAACGGACTCATCCACCTCATCTGGGACGTCACCTCAGGCAGCTGGGGGCTCTCGCCACCGCTCATCGCCTTTGCCTGACCCATCCCCGACCCCCCTCCCCCTGCAAATAGACCTCTCCGACCTCTCTCGCAGCCCAGCCATTTGACGTGACTTTTCTTTGTCCTCTGTCTCGGCGGAGGGTTCGACGGCCTGGCCCCGCTGCAAGGGCCTCAATCTTGGACTTTGCTTCGGCGGCTTTCCGCTCTGGTGTAGTTACCTAGGACAGCACCATTCCATCCGTACTTCATGAGGGGTCCACCACGCTCTTTACACCCGAGCGCCTCTGCTTGGGGCCTTGTAGTTGTTTGTTGAAGTTAGGGCGACAGATGCTTCCGTTTTCGAAGTGTAGGGTGGGGGGTGGGGGGCTGGGAGGGGGGTTTTGTCGGTTGTTCCTCCTAGGGAGGGTGTTCTTTTTAGGTCAGGTTTGTTTCTTCTTGGGCCCATCACACAGCAGCTTCTTGCGAGCGCCACTGTGCGGCTTCCCCCTGACACTCACATGCGCTCCGCCAGTGCCCGCATTCTGCCGGCCTTCCTTGGTTCCCCTTAGTAGGTCATTCGTTCTCCCCGTGGCGCTTCCATGCACCTTGTCCCTTCCCCGCGCGTCCCTGCCGCTCGGTGTCCTACCGGCGCCCCCCGGGATGTCTCGCCCCCTCTGCGATTCCCGCCTACTGTTCCCATGGAAGACTTAGCCCCCAAGGCCCAGCTGCGCATCCTCTCCTGGAATGTTAACGGCCTGCTGGATCGGCTTAAACGCGCTGCGGTCCTTAAGTACGCCCAGCGAGTGGGGGCCGATGTGCTCCTGCTTCAGGAAACCCATCTTCTCGGTGAGAGGTGTCCCTTTTTAGCCCGCTACGGGTATGACCGGGTTTGGCACTCTGGCTTTTCCCGTGGCTCCCGCGGGGTGGCCGTCCTGTTGCGCCGCTCCCTCCCCTTTGTCCTAACATAGGTGATCCACGACCCTCATGGAACCGGGATTGCTGTGTGCGGCACACTCGACGGTAGGCCGACCAGCTTCTTGTTGCTCTATGCGCCACCCTCCGGATTGTCGCAGGCGTTATCCCATGCGGCCTCTCTGCTGGATACCTTCCCGTTGGGCGCTGTCGTGCTTGGGGGGGACTTTAACGCGGTCTTGGCCCCTCAGCTGGACTCATCGGGTCCGGTGTCGGACTCCCGCGCGGCGCGGGCGAGGCAACTGGCGGGCTGGGCCGAGGCCCGGGCCCTATGCGACGCCTGGAGGACCTGGCACCCCCACGCGCGCCAATACACCCACACCTCGGCCGCTCACTGCTCTCATGCGCGTATTGATATGATTTTTGTCCCCCCTGCCGACTGTGGGGGAACCCAAGATGTCCGTATCCTCCCCAGGGGGATTTCGGACCACTCTCCGGTCCTCTTGGGTTTGGGCCCTCCGCCTCACACGGCCCGGCCGATGTGGCGCTTTAACGCTTGGTTCCTCCAGGATAGGACGCTTCGTAGGGCGGTGGGCACGGAGCTTACCCAGTACTTCTGCACCAATGAGGGATCGGTCTCCTCGGCGGGCACCCTATGGGAGGCCTGCAAGGTGACCATCAGAGGCGCGGCTAAAGCGCACGTGGTGCGGCACCGCCAGACGCAGCTGCGGCAGATCACTGCCTGTGAGGCCCGGGCGCTGCGGTTGGAACGGTCTCTCGCTGAGCTCGACGACCCGGCTGTGGACCGGCAGCTGCGACTCCTTCGTGAGGAGATTCGGCAGCGCTCCCTTGAGGCGGCCAAGCTTCTCTGACAGTCTTCGCTGGCACGGGTGTACGGCTGGGGTGATAAAAACAGTGCGCTGTTGCACCATCTGGCCACCTATCCTAGGACATCACGCATCATTCCGGCGATCGCCGATTCCGAGGGCGTGCTCCATTCCTCTTCCGTGGAGATAGCGGCTGCTTTCGCCCAGTTCTATTCCCAGCTCTACCGGGCCCGGGCACCGGATCTTTCTCTGGCCACTCTGCTCGCGTCCAGCGACGTGCACCTCGCCCGGCTTCGACCGGACGAATGGGAGGGCCTGGAAACCCCCATTTCCCTTGAAGAAATTGGGGACGCGATAGGGCGTACGTCCGCGGGGCAGACCCCGGGACCCGAAGGCTTCCCCCAGGAATTCTATGCCGCATATAGGGACAGCCTGGTCCCGCGGCTGCGGGACCACTGTGCGGAGGCGATCGAGAAGGGCTCTTTCCCCTTAGAAGCGGACTTGGCCACAATTGTGGTTTTGCCTAAATCTACGCCGCCGTCCACCGACAGAGCAGCTTACCGACCGATTTCGCTTCTTAATACTGATGTGAAGCTTTACGCGGCGATCCTGGCCCAGCGGCTTCGGCCCTTTTTGTCGACTCTGGTCCATCCGGACCAATGTGGCTTCATGCCTGCGCGGGGCACTCGCCACTGTCTTCGCCGCCTCCACGTGGCCCTGGCTCACCGCCACCGCCTGACTCCATACCTCACCCTCCTCCTTGCCGACTTCGAAAAGGCCTTCGACTCGGTGGGGTGGACATACCTATTCGACGTCCTGGCCCATATGGGTTTCGGCCCTAAGTTCATGGGGATGGTGCGGGTCCTGTATGCCCGCCCCCGTGCCAGGGTCTTGGTTAACGGAGCACTGTCGAGGCCGTTTCGGATCGGCCGGGGGACGCGGCAGGGATGCCCGCTGTCACCCCTTCTCTTTGCGCTCGCGATGGAGCCCCTCGCGGCCCTGATTAGAAGTGACCATCTCCTTCAAGGCTGGGAATGGCATGGCATCGAGGCTGATAAAATCGCCCTCTACGCGGACGACGTCCTGCTGTATCTTGGCGACCCGGCGCGCTCTGGACCTCGCGCATTGTCCATCCTGGGTCGTTTTGGCCGGGCATCTGGTCTGTCCCTGAATTCAAAGAAGTCGGTTTTGGTTCCCTTGCACCCCTCCCGGGACTGTTTTGATTGGCAGGGGACCATCCCCCTCCGCCGGTTGTCCTTTAAGTATTTGGGCATCTGGGTCTCCCTCCTCCCGGAGCTGAGCTGGGCGCTTAACGTGACCCCCCTGGTCAAGAAAGCAGACTTGGCGAGATGGCACCAGCTGCCCCTCAACCCGCTGGGGCGGGTGGCCCTCTACAAGATGATGATTCTTCCCCGGTTCCTGTATGTGCTGCAGAATACCCCCCTCTCCTTTCCGCGGCCTTGGTTTCGTGAACTAGATGGGATGGCGACGAGATTTCTTTGGGGGGGGTGGGAGGCCTCGGTTGGCTCTGTCGACATGCCGCCTGCCCACCTTTGATGTGGGCCTGGGCATGTCTAATCTCTACCTCTATTATCTAGCCACCCGCCTCCTGGTCATCCACGACTGGTTTGGGGGTGATGGTCCGACCCGGCCTATAGGGTGGAACTTGGGGAGTTGGGCTTCTCCGGCGTTCAGGACCATCTGTATGGCGCCTCCATCCCTGCCTCTTGCCCGGATATCACCAAAGCTATATTCCTGGCCTGGCGAGCGGCGCTCCGGCACACCCGATGGACTGGGAGGCTGACCCGGGTCACTCCTCTGTGGCACGGGACATGGCTGCGGGAGGTCGCGGATCTGGAGGGCTTTAACTCTTGGGACCTACTCGGTATTTCCCAGCTGGGAGACGTTTGGCGGGGGGGCGAATGTGTTCTTACTCGGAGCTGCAGGAGCGCTTCTCCCTCCACCCCTCCCAATTCTACCGATACCTCCAATTGCGACACGCCATACGCACATACACCCCACTGGACGTCCGGCTGCCGGACCACAGCCCCCCGGAGGCTCATGTCATGATGGGCAATTTAGGGAGGGGGGGCATTTCCAGGATCTATCGCTCCCTTGTCAATTGCACCCCCACATCCCTGGAGGGCCTTAAAAAAGTTGGGAGGGCTGGGTGGGGCCCCTGGATGAGGCCGATTGGCGAGATGCCCTTATGGCTCCCCGCTTAGTGACGGCCTCCGCCAAACTGCGGCTTATCCAGGTTTACTACCTCCACACTGCTTATCTTACACCGGCTCGCCTCCACCGAGCGGGCCTCACCACTGACGCGACCTGTCCCCGCTGTGGCTCTGAGCCGGCTGATTTCCTTTACATGGTGTGGTCTTGCGCGGAGTTGGAGGGGTTCTGGAGGGGCGTTGAGTCTGAACTTACGGAGGTCCTGGGGTGGGAGGTGCCACATGAACCTAAACACTCCCTACTGGGCATCACCGACGGCTTAGACGGCACACGCCCGGAACAGCTATTCCTCATGACAGCCTTAATGGTGGCCAAACGAGACATTGCAGCGGCATGGAAGCAGCCGCAGCCGCCTAGCTTAGCTAAATGGGGTGCAGGGGTGGAATGGTGTGCGGCGCAGGAACGGACTCTTTACCAGGCGCGGGGCTGCCCCAAGAAATATCGAAAGGTCTGGGAGAAATGGCTGGGCAACGTACCTTCATAGGGCGACTTGGAGGCTGGGGGAGGGTTTCGGGGGGACAGTGGGTTAGTGGTGCTCCTTCTAATGTATTACTGTGTGGTGGTGGTTCAAAGGGTCCAAAAGTTTCCTTTGTTGTGTTGTCTAAAACAATAAAAACTTGTTTATCAAAAAAAAAAAAAAGACAGAAACAGAAACAGAATAGCCAATCTCTGTTCCATTGTCAATTGACACACACCAACCAACTGTGTTTATAGTCACAGAATTTTACACAAAAGTTAATGTTTTTTCAAAAAGATGGGGTATTTACCATGTAGAGGCGGAGGGCATTCGTACCTGCCTCCACTATACCACTCGGGGTTGTATTGAATACCTTTACCCCCGATTTTTATGGCAGTACTATTGCTAGCTCGTTAAACACCCGTGGAAAAGAAGGCGTCAATCAGGCTACGCATCAAACAATATTGCACTGTATATATTGTGTTACAGCCAATGTGCGCCACAAGTAATTCCTTGCTCTCAAACTAAGAGCACCCACCACTCATTTAAAAAGTACCAGGGTATTTCTAATTTCAAATTATACCCCGGATAGCTATGCCTAATAGCAGTCCGACATGTCCAATAATAGCACCCACACATATACAAAATCGTTATGTGCTCATAAATAGATACCAAGGTATTTCTAATTTCCAACAGCAATCTGCCATGTCCAAACACAGCCCCCACGCTTGTGCACGATCGATATATGCACATAACATCATTAAAAAGCACTCGCACGCTGACACACTTCTCACCGCAACCGCTATCTGGAAGGGCCGTATCTCATCCCCGCTTCACTCTTCCGGTGTTCAGCGGACGCTAATATTGTCAAGCCAGTGCCACGCCCCTCTGTTACCAGCCCACATCTCCTGGAACAAAGCTCGCGCCACATTAGAAACTGTAGTCCTTCCCTGGCGGCCATCTTGGAGTGTCTACGGGGATATCATGTACACCTAGTCTACAGCTACTCCGATAAGTGATAAAAGGCGGCGGAAATATTGACGAATATGGACCGCGGGGGCTTAGGGTATAGCAAGTACAAGCTAACAACAATTTTAATCCGAAGCGCTTTCAAGGTAACGGACCGACAGTATATCTGGAGCCTGATCTAAAAAGACCCATTTAGAGCAAGACATTGGTGACAACAACGTCTATTATCCGCAGTAACTCAGGTTCAGAGGGGATAATGTGCTAGCTCTTCACAAACGCTATTTGACTCCTCGGTCACCCCAACAAAGTTGCAGCCAATAGGTGACCCACCACAGCGGCCATCTTAAAGTGTATATACCTGCAATGTAAAAAATAATATAGTGAAAAATGGATGTCTCAGAGCATTCTTTTTGACCGGGTGCATGCACCCTGGAATTCCTGTAATACAACCCACCAGGATATTTACATTGCTTTCAAGGGTTCTATTACCTACTGATCTTATTCCACTCTATACGGTCGTTTAGCCCCACTTGGTCCACTTTCTCTGAAAAAATCCAGCGCGCTTCTTTGGTTGCTAAGACTTGTTCAATACAGTCATTACTGGCCACTACCTTTTCCAGGACCACCCATTTTAAGGCCTGTGTGTCATGTTTAAATTCACAAAAATGTTGTACCAGGCGTGTGGTGAGTTTCCCAGCTTTGATCGTACTTAGATGTTCCTGGACCCGTATTTTTATTCTCTTTGTCGTTAGGCCCACGTACTGTAGCCCACACTGACACGTGAGTCTGTAAATGACGTTTGTGGTGTTACAGTTTGAAAATTTATTCAAATACCAAATTTTGCCACTGTTGAGTATTACAGATTTGGTTTTGTCCGTCAGATTACAGACCGAGCAACTACCACAAGGGTAGTGTCCGGCCGGAATCGAGGAACTCTTTTGTGTTACCTGTAAGCGTGAATGTACCAATTTATCTTTTAAGTTGGTAGCACGCTTAAACGCAAATCTGGGTTGGGGCATTTTAAAATCAGCGGTGGACAACAATGGCCAATGCCTCCTGATCAATTGTCGTATTTTAGTAGCCAAAGGGTCATACGTCATCACCACTGTCATGCAGTCATCTGATTCTCTTTGATTCCTTTCTAAAAGAGCCTCCCGAGGTGTATTCAAGGCCCTTTTACGTGCCCTACTGACGATTTTCTTAGGGTAAGCTCTCTGAATTAACCTGCCCGAGAGCTCCTCTGCCTGTTGGGAAAAACTCTCTACCGTGGAACAATTATGGCGGTACCTAAAAAATTGGCCCACCGGTAAGTTATCCCGTAGAGCTCTAGGGTGATATGACTGATAATGGAGCAGAGAGTTCCTATCAGACCCTTTTTGGTGGACCGTCGTGAACAGCTTGTCACCCTGCACCTTGATGTCAAGATCTAAGTACACCGCCTGATCATTACTCACTGTCCAGGTGAATTTAAGACAGGGGTCAAGATTATTAAGCCAATTCAAGAATTGCAGAAGGATCTCTTCAGTGCCCTCCCAGATGCATATCACATCGTCAATATATCTTTTCCAGAGACAAATATGTCTCTGGAAAGGATTAGATGACTGGTACAAGAAATGTTCCTCGAACTGGCCTACATAAATGCAGGCCAAGCTCGGCGCAAAGGTAGCGCCCATAGATGTACCAGACACCTGTAGAAATAGCTCATCTTTGTAGCAAAAGTAGTTGCGAGTGAGGGCAAGTTCAATGCATTGAAGCACAAACGTCTGGGGTGTATCATAGAACAGGTCCTGTTCCCCCAGGGCCCTCGCTGCTGCCACCAGCGTGGCTTCCTGGGGGATGTTAGTGTACAGGGATTCGATGTCAATCGTGAGCAAAAATTGTTGCGTAGCATCAAATTCCAAAGTGCTCAAGATATTCAATATATCTGTAGTATCCTGCACATACGATTGTTGTTTAAGGACTGATTCCCGTAGAAAAAAGTCTGCAAATTGGGAAAGGGGCTCAAGAATGGAAGATATACCCGAAACTATCGGGCGACCCGGGGGAGGCCGTTGGGCTTTATGCACTTTCGGGAGTATATAGAAAGCCGGTATTCTGGGTTTGGTGTTCACAAGAAATTCAGCCTCTTTACTCGTGATCCAATTCTTACTCCTGGCATCCGCCACCATTGTAGTGATTAAGTTCATTAACTCAGGAGTAGGGTCTCTGGTGAGGGGGTGATAGTTCTTCCGCTCACCCAGTAGTCTCCGTACTTCAAGATCATAGTCTGAAGTATTCATAACCACAATTGCCCCACCCTTGTCGGCACTCTTTATGGTTATAGAGATGTTATTTTGAAGGGACCTTAAAGCGGCCCAGTCGTCCTGGCTCATATTACTAAAAGCCCGTCCTTGCTGTTCAAGTTGTTCCAGGTTGGAGATTTCCTCCAATACCTTTTGTTCAAATACTATAACCTCAGGGCCAGCCATCGAACTGGGAGGGCAAAAATGGGAGGGACGTCGTAAATTAGTAGAGAACATGGATTGAGGTTCTAATTCTCTGTTGGCAAAAAACTTTTTAAGTTTGATTTTTCTCATTGTCTCATAGAACTCTGTTCTACATTTGAAGGCATCATGGATGGACCTGCCCCGCTCGCTTTCCATGTCATGCAAACCCTGGTCACCACCCATTGCGTCCGGCCATTCCAGAATGCTATCCTCGCACAGATCATCTTGCCCAAGTTTCCCTCTCATTATTATTTCTGCTTGACCCTTTTTTAGCTTAACCACATGATCCTTACTCCACCATCCTTTGCCCTCCAAACAGACTGCTCCCTTGGTCGCTTCCTGCACTCGTGTAGGAGAACTAAACACTGACTCCCCTTTCACTACTTTTTATGGTTTCCTTACCAGCACCCAATCGCCATGCTCTATTTCTTTCACCTTAGCCTTATTCGCTGCATCCGCATATTTCTTATCTTTTTCTTGTTTGGATATGATTCTCTCCCTGACATTCACTGCCTCGTCTTGTACACCTTCTGTTTTTTCACCCACCTTGTACCACTTGTTGTATTTGGGCGTGAGTATACTGTTACAACTCCTCCCCCTCATCAGAAAAAATGGTGTGTGACCCGTAACATTGTGTGGGGTATTATGGTACGTGCACATTTTCTCACTAATGAATTCCTTCACATTTAAATTAGACGCAATGGCGAGCTGAACACCCTCCTTGATGAATCGGTTCATCCTTTCCACCTGCCCATTGCTCTTGGGACTATACAACGGTGTTTTCTCTTGTTTTATACCCAACTTTGTGAAGAAATCAGTCATTAGTTTAGACACGAGTTGTGTCCCATTGTCCGACACTATGACCTTGGGCTGCCCTTCCAGTGCGAAGATTTTTTGTAAGACCAGTATCACTCGCTCTGTGGTGACTGCCCGGACAAACTTATAGTGCACCCATTTGGAATAGTAATCGGTCAATACAATAAGGTACCTGCACTCCTCTGGTAGCAAAGTGAACGGCCCCGCAAAGTCTATAGCCACCTTTGGCCAGGGTCCTATCGGTATTTCCACCAACTGTAGCTCACCTTTGTTCAATTTCCAGTGCTTATCAGCCTTCAAACACTGTTCGCATTTGTCTATGTACTTGCACACATCATCGCTCATTCCTGGCCACCAGTAATACATTTTCAACAGATTTTTCGTAGCGGTGCTTCCAGGGTGACCCTTATGAGCTATAGTGATCAATTTTCCTCTCAGCCGCGCCGGAGGAATGAATAGATCGTGTCGCTTCAAAAACCCGTTTTCCATCTTCAGTTCCTCGCTCACTTGTTGGAAGCTTTTCAACTCGTTTTGTAGGTTCCGGATAGGAGGCCATTTGGACGTCGCATAAGCCATCACTTTCTGAATTGTGTTGTCTTCCGTTAGACACTGCAGCCATTCATCTTCGGTGATTGAGCCATTACACATCACCGTGGCATCTACCAATGCCACCACGCATTCGGTGTCATCAAGGAAAGTGTCATCCTGATCGCCCACAGGCAGGTGCGACAGGCAATCTGCCCTCAGTTCAGACCACCTTTGATGTGCCTGATTGTAAAGTGATATTCCTGTAGTTTGGACAGCAAACGTATCAGCCGCGAACTCGCCTTCCCGTTACCGCGGCCTTCTCCATCCATCATGTACACCAATGGCTTGTGGTCTGTGACAATCTGGAATACCTTGCCCCACAAGTAGTTTTTCAGTTTCTCCACAGCCCAGACACACGCAAGCGTCTCACGTTCGATAGTACTATAGCTTTTCTCCGCCTCGCTCAGCCTTCGAGAGATGAAAGCAATGGTATTCTCACTCTGCCCTTGCAGTTGTGTAACGCCCTGAACGTCTCAGGATCGTTTAACAGACACGACAATGAGGACGCAACCACTTGTGAAGGGTTAGTTCTTTTAATGAAGGCAAATAAAATACAAAGAACAAACAAAAGTTATAGTCACTGGAATCCTCCAGGCTAAGTACGTTACCAGCCCACAGCACGGATGGTCCTAACCGTCCTCTGCATATACGCCGATCCCGGCGTATGCCAACAGAGGGCAGAAATGAAATGGCCGACAATGCCAATCGGTAGGCTGTGAGGGGCACGAAGAGTGTTGGGGAGAATCGAGGAGTCAGGGAAACACCCAGCCGGGGTCTCTACCTGAAGGGAGTAGCCGCTCAACCTCTTCCTCAGACTGCACCGGGACGCGGAGTCACCTCCTGGTGATGCGTCACCGATACCCCAATCACAAGCAAGAAGACTGAACCGAGAGCAGCCGCTCGATCGATCCTGTGGACTTCCGAGTCTGTAACGCGGCAAACACCTCCTGGTGTGCGTTACAGCTGGCAGTCCCTGTGTCTCTGGTCGGGCTGGGAGTTACGACTCCAACCAGCAAAAGCGCCACTGCGCTTGGACTCAGCCGAGTCAAAAAGCGAAGCTCAATGGTTGACCGGTAGAGCTTCCGGGTCCTTCACAGGTGACGATGGGGCAAGACACGGCCCAGGGAGTAACGACTCGACCTACCTCCGTTCTTGCCTTACTGGAGCACCACTCCGGAACACTGCTCTTCACGAAGCAGGTACGTCGGTGTAAACACAATATCCGACAGCCTTGTACCTCCCGGTTCCTCCCTTTATAGGGCGTGTTTTCCTTGAGTTATGTAACAGCTCTCCTGTTTACATAAGGGCGTGTTTCCCTCGAGTTATGTAACAGCTCTCCTGTTTACATAAGGGCGTGTTTCCCTTGAGTTATGTAACAGCTCTCCTGTTTACATAAGGGCGTGTTTCCCTTGTATGACAGGAATTCTTGACAGTACATCCTCCCTCTCAGCGGCTCCCCACGGGTCCAGCGCTGGCAGGAAAACGCCGATGGAACAAGGAGACCAAGCGCGGAGCATGAACCCCTTCAGCCGGTTCCCATGAATGCTCCTCCGGGCCATAGCCTTTCCACGCAACCAGGTACCACAGCTTCCCCCTGCGCCATTTGGACGCCCGTATGCCCGACACTTCATACTCCACCTCCGACTCCACGCATACCGGCCTAGGTGTCCCAGACGGCTTGGAGGGTGCTGGTTTGAGCAATGATACATGAAAGACAGGGTGTATCCGCAATGACTGGGGCAAGCACACCTTCACGTTCACGGGACCCATACACTTGGTAATTCGATAGGGGCCCATGTACTTGGGATGGAACACACTGTTCTTTCGAAACCTCATGTTTCTTGTGGATATCCAGACGTAGTCTCCAGTGCGGTACAGTGGCCCGGGCCTTCTCTTCCTATCTGCCGCAGCCTTGTATCTTCTCTTGGCCTCTATTAGGACAGCCCTTGAGCGCATCAACGTGTCTTTTATGTGTGCCACCCTGTCCGCTGTGGCGGGAATCCTGTCCTCTCTGAACGGATGTAGAAATGGCAAGAACCTGGGATGTTGGCCATAGTTGCTATAGAACGGAGATGACTGTGTGGAGCTGTGAGTGGCGTTGTTATAGGCTATCTCTGCAACCCATAGCAAGTCGACCCATTCTTCCCTGCCCTGGTCCACAAAACATCGCAGATACTGTTTGAGCGTTTGGTTCAGGCGCTCGGTTTGGCCGTCCGTTTGAGGGTGGTAGCTGGTGGACAGGGCGGTCTTAACATGCAGCGCAGTGCACCAAGTCTTCCAGAATTGCGCAGTAAACTGCGACCCCCGGTCCGACACGATCACCCCAGGTAATCCATGCAGTCGCACCACATTCTTTAGGAGTAGTGACGCCAATTCCCCGGCCGTAGGGACTCTCTTGCAGGGGATGAAGTGCCCCATTTTCGTCAAGTAATCCACCACCACCAGTATTGCCGTCATCCCCTGGTCTACCGGTAGGCCCACCACGAAGTCCAGTGATATGCTATCCCATGGTCTATCCGGGGTCGGAAGTGGATGTAAGAGCCCTTGGGTTCGGCCATGGTCGGCCTTCATGGTAGCACACGTAGGACACTCCTGTCCCCACCTCCTGACATCCACTCTCATGGTTGGCCACCAGAAATGCCGTCCCATGCTAGCCACCGTTTTTTCAAAGCCCAAATGACCTGCGCATGGAGAGTCATGGCACCAGATGAATGCTTGTTTCCTTAGCCTAGGCGTGGGTATCAATAGGCACCTGCCCTTCAGGGGTATCCCGTCCTTCAGCTGCCATTCTCTGTGACTGAGGAGCCACCTCCGCCATGCGAATGACCTGATCCCTCTCTTTATTCCCCTCAGGAAAGTATCCGGTTGGATAACCCCCAATACCATCCTCGGGGAAATGATGGAACGCTCGGTTGCAGGCAATGGTTCCTTAACTGCAGATTGACGGGACAGGGCGTCCGCCTTCCGGTTTTCCGTCCCCGGCCGATATGTGATGCGGAAGTTGAACCCCGCAAAGAAGATCATCCACCGCAGCTGCCTGGGAGAAAGGTGTCTAGTGGCCGTCATGAACTGTAGGTTCCGATGGTCCGTCTACACCGATACCACATGTCTTGCCCCCATCAACCAATGCCTCCATTCGGTGAAGGCGTCCTTGATTGCGAGAAGCTCCTTCTCCGCAATATGGTAGTTGCGTTCGGCGTCGTTGAGTTTGCGGGACATGTACGCAACGGGATGAAGCACCCCTGTGTCGTGGTTGCGTTGGGACAAGATAGCCCCCAGCGCCACATCCGACGCGTCCGCTTCCACCACGTAGGGGAGATCCGGATCGGGGTGAGCCAACACCGGCGCCTTACCAAAGGCGCTTTTCAGGGCCTCAAAGGCTTTGTTCGCTTCAGGGGACCAGACAAACTCCTTGGACTTCCTCAGTAGCTGTGTGATTGGGGCCACCACTCCTGAAAATCCATCTATAAACCGCCTGTAAAAGTTGGCGAAGCCAATGAAACTTTGGACGTCCTTCACGCTTTGGGGCACCGGCCATTCTTTCACCGCCTTGATCTTTCGTTCTGCCATCTCCTGTCCCTCTGGACTCAGCATCACTCCGAGGAATTCCACGGATGTGACGTGGAAGTCACACTTGCTGAGTTTACAAAACAGCATGTTTTCCCTCAGCTTTTGGAGCACAGCTTTGACGTGGTGTACGTGCTCCTCCACACTGGACGAATAGATGAGGATGTCGTCGATATATACGACCACGTAGATATCCAACTCCTCTCTGAATACCTCATTCAAAAAGTACTGAAAGGCTGCCGAGGCGTTGCACAGACCGAACGGCATGACGAGGTACTCAAAAAGGCCGAACCTGGTCTTAAAGGCGGTCTTCCACTCGTCTCCGTCCCTCATGCGCACCAGATGGTATGCCCCTTTCAAATCCAACTTGGTGTAGATACGAGCTTTCTTGACCTGTTCCAGAAGTACACTGATGAGAGGCAAGGGGTACCGATTTTTTATGGTTATCGCATTCAATGCCCTAAAGTCCACACAGGCTCTCAGCTCCCCATTAGCCTTCGGGATGAAGAAGAGTGGCGAGGCGGCCGGAGACTTGGACGGGCGGATGAATCCTAGCTTGAGGAGTTTATCCAGGTACCCCCGGAGATGCACGTTTTCAGGCTCCGTCAGGGCATACAGCCTGCCGCTGGGAACGCTGGCCCCTGGCACCAGGTCGATCTGGCAGTCAAACTGTCTATGTGGTGGTAGCACTTCCGCCTTCACCTCATCAAATACATCCTCAAAACTGTGATAAGCCTGGGGGAGAGCCACATCTTTTTCTGCCGCTGTAGCCACCGTCTGACTCCCGCTCTCATCTGCGTCAAGGGATTCTGTTCTTATTCCACAATGCAGGATGCAATACGGTGACGTCATTTCGATGCGATGTGTTGGCCAATCCACAAAGGGGTTGTGTTTCTGTAGCCACGGCAATCCCAATATGACGCCATATTGGGGCGCTCGGATGATGTTAAAATCGATTTGTTCCAAATGGTTCCTCCCATATCTCATCGGAAGGACCCCCGTGTGCTGTCCGATGGGCCCCGTCACCAATCGCCTTCCGTCTACCGCATAGACGTCTTCGGGTACTGCTTTGGGAAGAAGCACTAGCCCTAGCCTGCATGCCTCGTTGTGGTCCATAAACATGCCAGTGGCCCCTGAATCCACCATGGCCACAACGGGTATCCACTGGTCATGCACTCCCACGTGCACCGTGATAAACAGGTGTCGTTGTCCCTTAGTGACCGAGTTGGAAAGTGAAGGGATGGATGAGTGACTCCGAGATGCCCCTTCTCTGGTCTTGGAGTCCTCTAGTTTTCCGCCGGTATGTCCACCACGGCTGTTACCGACCGGTTGGCCCGATAACGTGACGTTTTCGGTTTGGCAGGGCATTCACGTACGTAGTGGCCTTTTTTGCCACAATATAGGCACAATCCTTGTTTACGGCGTGACTCTTTCTCCGTGGCTGTGAGGCTCGCTCGTATTGCGCTGATGTCCATGGGTTCTCCCTTGGATGCGGTGGAAGTTTCAGGACTTCCCACCGTCACATAGGATGGAAGGGATTTTCCTTTTCTCCCATGATCCCCCTTTCTTTCACTTAGCCTATGTTCCAGCCGTAATACCAGGTTGATAAGGCCCTCACATGTCTTGGGTTGAGGGTCAATATGAGCCACGGCGTCCTTGAGCTCATCGCACAGCCCTTGATGGAAGAGCGCCGTCTGTTTAGCAACAGGCCACTTGGTTTCCGCCACCAGCCTTCGGAACGCGTTGAGATACTGCACCAGGTCGTTGGATCCCTGTCTCAACTCAAGCATTTCACGGTCCGCCGTGTACGAGTCAGCCCTTCTGTCGAATACCTTCAGGAATTCCTCGCGAAAAGCACCCCAATCACATAAGAGGGGGTCGTCCCTGCTCACCAGAGGTACGGCCCATTGTGCCGCCTTTCCAGCCAAATAGGATATAAGGAAAGCCACACAAGCCTGACTCGTGGGGAACGCCTTTGGTTTGCACGATAAATGTAGCGCCACTTGTGTGAGGAATACCTGCACTGTGTTAGGATCCCCACTGTACCTCTCTGGTGTTGCCAAGGGGATGGCTACCGGCATTTCCACTACTACCGCAGGGGTCTGGTTCGTGAGGGAGGTGCTGGGCGTGAGCGGGTCCAATTGGATAGCATCCAGTCTGGCTTTTACATCGGCTGTTTCTTGCCTAGAGGCAGCCACTTCAACTTGCATGGCCGCTAAAGCAGCCAGCACATCATCAAGTGTTGCCATGTCTGTTATCGACCGGGAGACAGTTAGTGTTATTAAGGTCGGATATTTTGTAACGCCCTGAACGTCTCAGGATCGTTTAACAGACACGACAATGAGGACGCAACCACTTGTGAAGGGTTAGTTCTTTTAATGAAGGCAAATAAAATACAAAGAACAAACAAAAGTTATAGTCACTGGAATCCTCCAGGCTAAGTACGTTACCAGCCCACAGCACGGATGGTCCTAACCGTCCTCTGCATATACGCCAATCCCGGCGTATGCCAACAGAGGGCAGAAATGAAATGGCCGACAATGCCAATCGGTAGGCTGTGAGGGGCACGAAGAGTGTTGGGGAGAATCGAGGAGTCAGGGAAACACCCAGCCGGGGTCTCTACCTGAAGGGAGTAGCCGCTCAACCTCTTCCTCAGACTGCACCGGGACGCGGAGTCACCTCCTGGTGATGCGTCACCGATACCCCAATCACAAGCAAGAAGACTGAACCGAGAGCAGCCGCTCGATCGATCCTGTGGACTTCCGAGTCTGTAACGCGGCAAACACCTCCTGGTGTGCGTTACAGCTGGCAGTCCCTGTGTCTCTGGTCGGGCTGGGAGTTACGACTCCAACCAGCAAAAGCGCCACTGCGCTTGGACTCAGCCGAGTCAAAAAGCGAAGCTCAATGGTTGACCGGTAGAGCTTCCGGGTCCTTCACAGGTGACGATGGGGCAAGACACGGCCCAGGGAGTAACGACTCGACCTACCTCCGTTCTTGCCTTACTGGAGCACCACTCCGGAACACTGCTCTTCACGAAGCAGGTACGTCGGTGTAAACACAATATCCGACTGTCGCGTGGCTCCTCGAGACTGCTCCTCAGGATGACGCTGATGCTATAGGGGGTCCCCCTCCCATCCGTCCCCAACCCGGTTTCGTATAACAGACCCTCGGGTTTGGGAGACAGGTGGGTGAGGGAAGGAAGGGAGGAGACCGCAGGGAAAGGGTCCTGAAACGAGAGAAGGAGAGGGTTAGGAACGATACTGTCTCTCTCTGAGCTGGAATACGTTCCACGGAGCTTCCTCTAATCACCTGTCTCTTTCTCCTCCCTAGACGAGGTAGGGGGTGTCTGTTTCTTCGTTGCCAGGCAGGGCCGCGAAGTCCGATCTCCTTCTTGGCCAGAGGGATTGATGGGGCCGCGAACACCGGCTACGAGCGCTTCCAGCCCAATGAGTTTATTGAAGCTGCGCCCTAGTCGGAATGGTAGAACGCTCCAGACCCAGGAATCCTTGGGGCCTGGGCGCACCACGTAGGGATGAGATCTGGAAGAACTGGTACTGATAGCAAGGAATAACCACCAGCGCTTCGACTCCGAGCCCAGGTATCCGTGGGGCTGGGGAGCGCGGGAAGGCGGTTTTGTAGTACAGAAACGGAAGGAGAGTAACTGGTGCCCGCGCTTCTACTCCAAGCCCAGGAATCCTTGGGGCTGGGGAGCGCTGCGGTACCGGTTCCGAAGGAGCAAGTATAACGGAGGTAGAAGGTGATGAGAGGGAGAGACCCTCCAGGGACTTATCACCTGTAAACCAGCGGGTCTTGAGGAAGGAGGGCGTGACGGTTCACTCACCCGGACCGCTGCCTTCGACGACGATCTGGGAGGGGTTCGGAAGGTTGGCGTGCAGGTTTCCCCGGACAGAAGCACGGGCGGAGGAACGCTGGGGTTTTCGTAGCTGAGACGAACACGGAGCTGCCGCCGGCCGTTGACTGGAAACTCAGGTAGTTTTCGGAATCATTGGCACCGCCCCGTTGCAGACGGTCGTCTTTTATGTTGTTTGCTCCCTTGTACCTGGCGGGAACTTGGCGCGTTGCTTTCTGGGCAATGTAGTGTTTTGTTCTACGTCCGTTGCTAGATTGCGCGCTGCTTCTTCCCTGTCCGTCTGGATGTTCATGACAGCACATCCCCCTTCACACCGCGTCCCGCGGCGAGAGAAGGAGAGGGCTTATCCGGACAGCGACGGTGGAAGGCAGCCACCAGACGGTCAGCATGCACCGCTGAAGCGGGCTCCCAGGAGTTTTCCTCTGGACCATAGCCTTTCCAGGCCAGAAAGTACCACAGCTTGCCGCGAGACCACTTGGAGTCAAGCACTCGGCGAACCACGTACTCCTGTTCATGATGGACCCAGACAGGGGCCGTAACCTTCCGAACCGGACAGAAGGAGGGTTTCAGCAGGGAGACGTGGAACACAGGGTGAATCCTCATCGTTTTGGGCAGTCGCAGCTGCACCGCCACCGGGTTCACGTGTCGAACTACCGGATATGGTCCGATGAACTTCGGGTTGAAGATGCTAGGTTTACGGAACCGGATGTGCTTCGTTGATAACCACACCTTGTCGCCTTTGTGGTATACTGGTGGGGCTCGCCGGTGTTTGTCGGCTTGGTCTTTGTAGCGCGCTTTAGCATGGTTCAGATTGTCCCTGGCCTTTTTGATTGCAACGCGAATGTGCCTTATTCTGTCTTGCACCTCGGGCAGTTTATTCTGTGCGAGCGGTAAGAAAAACGGGAGGAATCGGGGGTGATGCCCGTAAGCAAGAAAGAAGGGCGAGAAGCGCGTGGAGGAGTGCACGGAGTTGTTGTAGGCGATTTCGGCTATCCAGAGCCAATGCACCCAAGTACCTGCGGCTTGATCAACGTAACAACGGAGGTATTGTTTCAGGGTCTGGTTCAGTCTTTCTGTCTGACCGTCTGTTTGTGGGTGAAAGCTGGTTGAGAGTGAGGATTGGATGCCGAGTTCTTCACACCAAACCTTCCAAAAGCGTGCAGTGAATTGTGATCCCCTGTCTGATACGATTCCTAGGGGGAGCCCATGGAGCCTCACGATGTGTATCAGAAGTTCTTTTGCCAGGGCCCCTGCTGTGGGCACCTGTTTGCACGGGATAAAATGGGCCATTTTCGTTAAGTAGTCGACGACTACGATTATCGCGGAGCAGCCCTGGTCCGTAGGTAGACCGACGATGAAATCAACAGAGATTTTTTCCCACGGTTGCGTCGGGGTCGGCAAAGGCATGAGGAGGCCTTGTTCTTTTTGGCGATCCGCTTTCATTTGGGCACATACTGGACAGCTTTTCACCCAAAGCAGTATATCGGGACGGACCGTGGGCCACCAGCATTGTCTCAACACTAGTTCTAGGGTTTTCGTCCCTCCCATATGCCCTGCACTCGGTGCCTTGTGACACCAGGTGAATACGAGTTTGCGGAGCCGCTGAGTAGGGAGCAACACTCGAGAACCGCACATGGGAAGGCCGCTGCGCATTCGCCATTCTTTGTGCCTCTTCAGCCAAGCTGCCCAGGCAAACGTGCGTATCCCCTTCTTTATCTCCTGCAAGAACGTTGTGGTTTGGAGGCCACCCACTACTTGACTGGGCGACAGGATGGGTTGGTCGATGGACTGTGCTGGAGTGTCTCGAAGGTCCTGACGGGATAAGGCATCTGCCTTCTTGTTTTGGGCTCCTGGTCGATAGGTGACTAAGAAATGGTACTCCGCAAAAAAGAGCATCCATCTTTTTTGACGGGGCGAGAGGTGTCTAGCCGAGCGGAGGAACTGAAGGTTGCGGTGGTCGGTAAACACCGTCACCTGGTGTTGCGCGCCCATTAGCCAGTGTCGCCACTCCAGGAAGGCTTCCTTGATGGCCAGCAGCTCTTTTTCTGAGATGGTGTAATTTTGTTCGGCCGGGCACAGCTTCCTGGACATGAAGGCGACTGGGTGAAGTAGTCCGGTCTCAGGTTGTTTTTGGGACAAGACGGCCCCAACCGCCACATCGGAGGCGTCGGCTTCTACGATGAATGGTAGGTCGGGTTTGGCGTGGCGTAGGATGGGCGCGGTGGTAAATGCTTTCTTAAGTTGGTCGAAAGCTGTTTGGGCCTCAGGAGACCAGACGAAAGGAACCCCTTTTCTTGTTAGCCTGGTGAGAGGGGTTACCAGTTGTGAAAAGTGGTGGATGAACCTCCTATAAAAGTTCGAGAAACCTAGGAAGCTCTGGACCTCTTTCACTGTTCTAGGTTGAGGCCACTCCACCACTGCTTGTACCTTCCTGTTGGCCATGACCTGCCCTGTGGGTGTTAATAGGACCCCTAGGAACTCCACGGTTGTGACATGGAATTCACATTTCGTGAGTTTACAAAACAACTGATGTTTTTTCAGGGCTTGCAGCACGTTTTGCACGTGGTGTATATGGTCCTGTACAGTTGATGAAAAGATTAAAATGTCATCAATATACACCACGACGTATTTGTCTAGGAAGTCCCTCAACACCTCGTTGAGGAAAAACTGGAAAGAGGCCGGGGCATTACAAAGCCCGAAGGGCATGACCAGGTACTCGAATAAACCAAACCTAGTTTTGAAAGCGGTTTTCCATTCGTCCCCTTGTCTTATGCGAACCAAGTGGTATGCCCCCCGAAGATCCAACCTGGTGTAAATGTTGGCTTCCCGTACCTGTTCCAGGAGCACCGGGATCAGTGGAAGCGGGTATTGGTTTTTTATGGTTAGGGCGTTCAGTGCCCGGTAGTCAATGCAGCAACGGAGCTCGCCGTTGGCCTTCGGAACAAAAAAAAGGGGTGAAGCCGCTGGAGACCTGGATGGACGAATGAAGCCTAATTTCAGAAATTCGTCTAAGTACTCCCGAAGATGCTGGGTTTCGGGACCCGTGAGGGCATAAATCCTGCTACATGGAACGGTGGCTCCCGGGATCAAGTCTATACGGCAATCGTACTGCCGGTGTGGTGGTAGTTCTTCGGCTCGTTGTTTATCGAAGACTTCAGAGTAAGCGGAGTACCAGGGCGGGAGTGCGACCTCCTTCTCGGCTGCCGTGGCCACGTGCTGATGTGGGGGTTGGTTAGTGTCCCTTGGCCAAGGTGGCTGATGGCACCGTAGGTGGCAGAACGCAGAGTTGAACTTTATCGTATTGTTCGTCCACGTTATGTGAGGTTCGTGCGTTCTCAGCCAGGGTAACCCCAATATGAGGTTACATCTTGGAGCCTTGATGACATTCAACGTGAGCCACTCGCCATGGTCTTCCCCGATGGTAACCCATAGGGGAGGGGTTTGATGAGTAATGGGACCGGAGTCCAGCTCTTTCCCATCCACTGCGTAGACGAGTTCAGGTTTGTCCATGAGTCGTAGTGGAACTTGAAGTCGCTCGGCCTCCTGTTTGTCAATAAAACACCCAGTGGCGCCGGAGTCGATCATGGCGCGAACGGGTTGGGGACGATGGTTTACAATCACAGAAACGGAAATGAAGAAGTGTTTGGGTTCCGTGGTGAGGTTGGCTTCGGTCGAAGGGATGGAGTGGTAGCTTGAAGATGCCCCTTCCTGGACCCTCAAGCTCGTGGGTTTCCCGCCGGTTTATCTTGCGACACCACTGCGGCTTGTCCGCCGCGGTTGCGGCCGGTCTTGGGACGTACCGGGCATTCTCGGAGGAAGTGGCCCTTCTTACCACAGTAAAGGCAGAGACCCTGCTTCCGTCGGTGGTCACGTTCACTGAGTGTCAGCGATGCTCTGACAGTTCCTATTTCCATGGGTTCGGCGCGGGATGGCCTGGGCTCCACGGTGCGGGGTGTTTCGAATGAACCCGAGGTCTTTTCTTTTCGCTTGTGATCTCCTTTACGGTCCCTCAAGCGGTACTCGAGACGGGACGCCAATTCAATCATCGCCGTACAGGTACGGGGTTGTGGGTCTATTTGGGCGATAACGTCTTTGAGGTCGTCCGTTAGTCCTCGATAGAATATCGCCGTCTGCTTAGATTCCGGCCAGTCGGTTTCGGCCACCAACCGTCGGAAACTGTTGATGTACCCAATGAAGTCGTTGGAGTTTTGGCGAAGGTCAAGGAGGTCGCTGTCGGCTGAGAAGGTTTCCGCACGGCGATCAAAGGTTTTTTAAAACTCCACCCTAAAGGAGTCCCAGTCATATAGGAGGGCATCGTCTCTCCTGATGATGGGGACAGCCCATTGTGCGGCTTCTCCCGCCAGGTAGGAAATGAGGAACGCGACCCTGGCTTGGTTGGTTACAAACAATTTGGGTTTGCATTGGAAGTGCAACAATATTTGCGTCATAAATACCTGCACTTTTTGGATCTCCCCATGGTATCTTTCCGGAGGGGCTAAAGGTACGTGGGATGGCATCTCCACTACCACTTGGGGGGAGGTTGATGGGAATACACTCCCGGCATCAAAGGGATTTTTCTGGAGGCGGTCCATGCGGGTGTGCAAGGCCGCTGTTTCTGCCCTAGACGTGGCCAGTTCTACCTGCATCTGGGCTAGGGCGGCCATCACGTCCTCTAACGTGGCCATTTCTGTATCAGCGTGATCAGGAGGAGAGTAATTCGTGGGCCAATGATTCTGTCGCGTGGCTCCTCGAGACTGCTCTTCAGGATGACGCTGATGCTATAGGGGGTCCCCCTCCCATCCGTCCCCAACCCGGTTTCGTATAACAGACCCTCGGGTTTGGGAGACAGGTGGGTGAGGGAAGGAAGGGAGGAGACCGCAGGGAAAGGGTCCTGAAACGAGAGAAGGAGAGGGTTAGGAACGATACTGTCTCTCTCTGAGCTGGAATACGTTCCACGGAGCTTCCTCTAATCACCTGTCTCTTTCTCCTCCCTAGACGAGGTAGGGGGTGTCTGTTTCTTCGTTGCCTGGCAGGGCCGCGAAGTCCGATCTCCTTCTTGGCCAGAGGGATTGATGGGGCCGCGAACACCGGCTACGAGCGCTTCCAGCGCAATGAGTTTATTGAAGCTGCGCCCTAGTCGGAATGGTAGAACGCTCCAGACCCAGGAATCCTTGGGGCCTGGGCGCACCACGTAGGGATGAGATCTGGAAGAACTGGTACTGATAGCAAGGAATAACCACCAGCGCTTCGACTCCGAGCCCAGGTATCCGTGGGGCTGGGGAGCGCGGGAAGGCGGTTTTGTAGTACAGAAACGGAAGGAGAGTAACTGGTGCCCGCGCTTCTACTCCAAGCCCAGAAATCCTTGGGGCTGGGGAGCGCTGCGGTACCGGTTCCGAAGGAGCAAGTATAACGGAGGTAGAAGGTGATGAGAGGGAGAGACCCTCCAGGGACTTATCACCTGTAAACCAGCGGGTCTTGAGGAAGGAGGGCGTGACGGTTCACTCACCCGGACCGCTGCCTTCGACGACGATCTGGGAGGGGTTCGGAAGGTTGGCGTGCAGGTTTCCCCGGACAGAAGCACGGGCGGAGGAACGCTGGGGTTTTCGTAGCTGAGACGAACACGGAGCTGCCGCCGGCCGTTGACTGGAAACTCAGGTAGTTTTCGGAATCATTGGCACCGCCCCGTTGCAGACGGTCGTCTTTTATGTTGTTTGCTCCCTTGTACCTGGCGGGAACTTGGCGCGTTGCTTTCTGGGCAATGTAGTGTTTTGTTCTACGTCCGTTGCTAGATTGCGCGCTGCTTCTTCCCTGTCCGTCTGGATGTTCATGACACCGACAGCCTTGTACCTCCCGGTTCCTCCCTTTATAGGGCGTGTTTTCCTTGAGTTATGTAACAGCTCTCCTGTTTACATAAGGGCGTGTTTCCCTTGAGTTATGTAACAGCTCTCCTGTTTACATAAGGGCGTGTTTCCCTTGAGTTATGTAACAGCTCTCCTGTTTACATAAGGGCGTGTTTCCCTTGTATGACAGGAATTCTTGACAAGTTGGCAGAAAACAGCTCCAATACCCTTCGCACTAGCATCGACCGTCACCACGTTCTTCAGGTCTGGATTGTATGGTTTCAGCACTGGAGCTCCAGCAATGGCATCTTTAATGGATTCAAACGCAAAGTCTTGCTCATCTGACCATGCGTACCTCTAGTTTTTGCGCAGCAACTTCCTCAAGGGCTCTACTTTGTTCGCGTACCCTTGGATGAACTTCGAGTAGTATTCACTGAGCCCCAAGAAGGATTTCAGGGCTTCCTTATCTCCCGGCCGAGGTGCATTCTTGATCGCGTTAACCAGGTCGTCCTTCGGTGCTATTCCCTCCGAAGTCAGGACGTGACCCAAATACTCAACTTTGGTCTCCATGAACTTACACTTATCTTTCGATACTGTCATTCCTTTGTCTCCCAGGACGTCCAACACCTTACTCAGCAGTTCCAGGTGCTCCGCCTGGCTCCCTGTATGAATCAGAATATCGTCCTGGAACGCCTCAACACCCTTTATGCCTCCAAACAACAAGTCCATCAGCTTTTGAAAAACCCCTGAAGCCGAGGCAAGCCCGAACGGCAGCCTGACATACCGGTACGCTCCAAATGGGGTTATGAACGTGGTTAACTTTTTGGACTCCTCGGTCAAACACACCTGGTGGTAAGCTGATTTCAAATCAATTAACGTAAAGTATCTGGACCCCGAGGTAGACGACAGTATTTCCTGTATGTTGGGGAGTGGGTGACAATTGACCAGTATGTTCTTATTCAAAGACCGAAGGTCTACACACAGCCTTATATCTCCAGTCCTCTTCTTAGACACAACTATGGCCGACACCCATTCCGATGCGTCTGCCTCTTCAATAACGCCTTCGGATTTTAGGTTGTCCAAAACATTTTTCAGCTCAGCCCTTACTGACAACGGTACTGTACGTACCTTATGTTTCACTGGCACAGACCCACCTTTTAACTTTATTTCGTGCACAAAACCTTTCACACAACCGACCTCATTCTTAAACACATTGGTAAAGGAGTTCAGGACTTTTTCAACGTCTTCCTGTAGTTGCTCAGTGTGCACATAGTTCACCCACTCGTCTCTCAACACTATAGGGTCAGCAGCCCCCGGAACCAGAATTACTCCTATTTTCGCCAGATCTTTCCATCCCACCAGATTCCTACCTTTGATCGCCACATATATTTTGGTGTCAATCGTCCTCCCTTTGAAGGTGAGTGCATCACAGAAATAACCCCTCATATCAATGTCCTGCTCACCAAACGCTTTCGGGTTTACATCAGTCGCACATAGCGTTACAGAGGGCCAACGTTCTTCGAACACTGTGTCAGATATCAAGGTTATGGGCGAACCTGAATCTGCCGTGAATGGCAGCTCTACTGCCCCAATCTGCACAGAACCAATGGGACCCTTTATGTGACCGTCTGCCATACCAATAGACAATACAAGGTTTTCACTTTGATCCTGATCACAATCACTTAAAGCACTTATGATCACATTCCCCCCGGATTTCCTTGTTTTACATAAGGCGGAAAAGTGACCCATTTTCTTACATTTCATACATTTTTTACCCAGTGCGGGACATGTTTTACAGTCTGCCAGGTGATCCTGCGAACCACACCTGAAACAACTTGAGGCTTTCCCCCCTGGTTTTTTGTCACTCCAATTTCTTTCGGACTGCTTATGCTCTTTTCTTTTCCTGTAAATAGAAAACATTAGCGGCATTGCTAGTACTAGCTAATTCCTTAGTAGAGAGTAAAGAACGCTCGATCCCCTTTACTATATCCACTACTTCCTGCAATATGGGGTTCTGACACGCCAACAACCGTTCCTGGACCTTTTTCGAATAGCAGTAGAGCACTACTTGGTCCCTTATGTAGGTGTCCTCAAATTCACAGTCTTTCGACAGCACACGTAAACATGCTATATACTCCTCTATAGTTTCTCCCTCTTCCTTCCATCGCAAAGCAAACTTGTGCCGTACAACCATGATATTGCTTTCCTCCGAGAACTGCTTTTCCAGCTGGTACTCGGTCAGAGGAATGAACACCCCTGGCGGACTCTCATACTCAGGAAGACTGTCAAAAATCTCCTGCCCCGCCTTACCCAGCAGGCCAAACAGTAAAGCCTTTTTACGTTCAGCGTCGTATTTCTTCCCATCAATGGACACAATATAATTTTCAAAGGCTCTCAGCCAACTGTTCCTCTTCATACTAGGCCTGCCTGGTTCCTCAAGGAAAAGGGGCGGGACACAAATATTATTGCTCTGAGCCATGGCGCTGTAATACCCTTGGGGCACCCCTTTGGCGCGTGTGAAAAGCGGCAAAGCACTCCGCCGCTCACCACACTCAATTTGGAACAGGATATCAACCAACAGGCAGCCTAGAGATGCTCCTTTATGTGCTGCATAGATGAAAGCCAAAGTACTCTGTGCTACAGCACTTATCACTCGCGAGCACTAGATAGCCAAGAGCAGAGCAGGGAAGCTTCACACCTCAAATCACCAGCTTAAGCTGACGACCAACCGCTCGGCACCCAGCAGGCACCGTCACGTGGCACAGCGCGCCGTTACCTCTTTTGTGCGTGATGAGAAGCACACGTGCGCGGCACTTATTCTCCGGTAGACACCCCCATGTATGCAGCGAAGGCATCCGGAGCGCCCAGCGGGCGGAAGCGTGGCAGGGAAGCGTGGGGCTGGCCGGAACGCCGGTGGCTGAATCCGCCCGTGACTCCTCACAAAGTAGAGCCGACCACGTGCTCCTCCTGGAAAGCAGTCCGCCAGGCAGCGGGAGTCCCGCACCTCGACAGCGATGCACGTAGGTGAATGTGCGCAGACTCACTGTCAAGCTCGAGGACTCTGCAGTGCCGAAGGTAGCGGTCGCCGTTGCGCGATGCACTTCCGCTCCGTCACCGTCTCAAAGACGACAGTCACAGCCGCCGTGCCAGCCGATCTTCCCTCGTGGGCCCCGTGCATCAGCTAAACCCTCGTCGCCAGTTGTTGCGGCAGGAAAAGTGATTACACCGGTAAAGATTGAACTTCTTTATTGAGATAACATACAGAGGCCCACGAGAGACCAGAACAATTGCAGCCGGCTGATGGAAGCACAAAATGGCTACTCGTCGCCTCCTACCGTGACGCCACATAAATACCTCCGAGATAGGGAGGGACAAGCAGTGACGTGGTAGAGAACACAGAAGAAACACTTTCCAACACTCGGCTGTACAGTATCTAGACAATAACATAATGTACATGTTCAACAAAGCCAATGTTCTGGTGAACATGGGCTTCTATGGGAATTCTCTGCGGCATATTATCAAGCCCATTATCGCCAGTTTAGCTGCAGTTTTCTGCCGCTAAACCAGCGATAATGTTAACACCGTCCTTGATAATATGCCCCTAAGTTTGTACACACTTAGCGCTGATAACAATCAAACCTCCATCTCCAAATCCACGGCATCAGGACAGGCTCCAGCCCCCACACTGACAAGGAAGAGGCAGCCTTTATCCTAAAGGAAGGTGAGCTGAAAAAAGAGGAGTCGATGCCAGCTGACACTAACGCCTCCTGGAACCCCATTGGTGTGGACAAATAAAACATTGGGCTGGCTAATTGGGCAAAGCCTGAAGTAGCAAAGGTGGCCCAGAGGCTTGCTGAGGACTATGTCATCACTCATCCCCAACTGATCACTTTGGAACTGGGGAGGAGACAGAGGGCCCGAGTTTGGCAGAGAAGTGGCAACGGGGTAGGCTGTCAGCCAAACTGAAGGTCCCCCCGCTCCATTTAGAGTCAGACGAACCTTCAGTATGACGGCGACGGAGACTCCTCAGCCTCGGCCACCAACCTACACCTCCGACGGGCTGAAAGAGAATGGCCGTCGGAGGTGTTGCCATTAGTGGGCCAGCGCTATTTAGAGATGGACAAATGACAAGGTTTTATTCTCCGTCACCTAAGAGACCGTGAAAATTGTAAAAAGACCCCCCACGCTATGGGTGAAAGCTCCCATAGTTAGGGGGGTCATGCATTTTTTTATTTTCCAAAATAAAATCCCACTCAGCGATTTAAAAATAAAAAACAAATTGAAAGTTTGAAGTATCATTCTTTTATGTTGGCAGAGCCCTCCGTCAAGCTTTCAAAGCATTTACAGGAACCGACGTTTCAGCATTTCCCATAAATACAAGAGAAGAACGCTGGGCTGGCGAACAACCCTACATTTGGGGTGGGTAGGTACTCCTTCAGGGGATGGAGTACAGTCCCTCTCCCCCCCCCCCCATGGAGTGAATTCCCATCTGCAAAGTCTAATCAGGCCCAGAGACTAAATCCCCTAACCAGCTGATGTTTGCCAAAAAAAAAAAAACAACTGCCTAGGTCAATCTTTGATTCGGTCACTATTTCACTCACTCTGAATGCTGCAATAGTCCAGTTTGGAATGGCTACCCACCAACGTGATCAGCTGATTTATCTCTATAGGTCTCTTGGCATCCAGCTTCAAGATCACAGCCCCTCAATGCCCTATTGATGTGGAATGATTTAACATGGTCCCGCCCCCAGCAACATTTCAAAAAAGGCCAATGCTTATATGTGCCTCTTTGCGAAAGCAGCTGTCTTCCCACCCTACTTCAGGAAGGATAGGAACAGGACTCATGACTCAACAGAGAGTAGTTCACGACGAGTTGACCGCTCTAAGAAAACCAAATAATGCTGAAATGTCCCCTCAGACTCTTTTGGTCTTTGGAGCTAGACTGTCTGCGAGAGATGAGGCCTGACGGCATAGTGCACCATGATCCCAGAGATGACCGGGACATGGAGTGGCTCCTTCCAGTGCCTCTGGGCGGAAGCATCGGATCTCCTGCATCTCAGAACGAGATAAAGCTTCAGCAGCATTATTCCTCACACTAGGTACATGCTTTACTGTAAATGGAACATTACTCTGTATGCAAATGAGGACAATCTTCTTTAAGAACCTCAATACCATCTTGCATTTCACATGCTGCTGATTTACTGCACCACATCCATACAGCAAGAATAAACAACCATATATAAAATGCCTAGTCCAGATGTAGGACACCCACACGGGAAATAACTTCAGAAAAGGGACGTTCTGCAATTGTCCAAATTAAAGCCACTTCACAGGATACCTTTTGGCACCCCACTATGCACTCACAATTGCTCTAAACCGTACAGTTACTGTTACATCTGTAAAGGGTCCTCACTCCTGACCCGACACCATGGACTCTGGTCACACAACTCTGCCAATAAAACTGTCCAGAAAGGAAGACCGCATGTTCAAATCCTGCTTGATATTGTCAGCGCTGCTGGTTCGGGGATGCTTGTCCTTCACCCCTGACATAACCTGTGCACTTGACCTTAAGAAAGAGATGCCCACAGAGATGATGCACAAGGTAAAATTCAACTAGCCCATCAGCACCTCAAGCTGATGCAACATAAATAACATAACATGAATTCACGATTTGAAAGCAACTACATTCTCATAGGACAATCTACAAAGCCCCTTGACTGTATCACTACCCAGAAACATTTGAGTGGTGAGGGGGCCAGTTATCTTCTCACTTACTAAGGGTACCCCTAATCTGGTCAGATAGTCGAAAAAGGTTGCCTAGGATTCCCCACAGTGGGTAGAGTCAGAGGGGCCCAAACACAAGAAATCATCCAGCTAGTGCAACACAAGCCTTGTCTCACACTCCCTGTTTGATCACCCAATCCAGGAAGGTGCTACACATCTCAAAATAAGCACAGGGCACCACACAATCTATGGGAATAGTTTTATTATTAAAGTAAAAGGAATCCTCAAAGTGGAAACTCAAAAGGAGGACGTCCTCAGCTTATACGGATAAGAGCCGGCAAGAGGACTCTATATCGGAATTTGCTAAAAGTTCCCCTCCTCCAGATCCCTAAGATTGTCTGCTAGGTGGTTCAAGGAAGCATATGTACCAGAGCAGAGCAAGGGATCAATAGCATAATTCACAGATTATACTTTTGATGCAGATAGGTTATGAATATGAGGATCAGGCTCAAAAGTATCTGCCACCCTACCCAGCTGTCTCTCCTTCTCAATCTTCCTCTTCGCTATCGCCTTATTCGTTAAAAGAAACTGCTGATTCCTACGTCATTCTCCTTTCCACTCCCTGCACCAGGATCCTTATGACATAGCAAAACCAGAATAGAGTTACTGAGACACACATGAGTTATGATATAGATTTTGCCAAGGAGTCATTGCCTCTAGATCAACTGGTGAGGGAGCCTTCATTTAGAGCTGTGCTTGGCCATTACTTCTGGATTCCCCTTTTCTTTGACCTTTTAAAACCTTTGAACTTTGGGTGGGCAGCAGCCTACAAAAGTAGCAATTGTACTTACATTTACTCCCTGTTGTGGGAGTGCAAGCTTTCTATTAATAGGCCCTGCATGCTTCTTTCTTTGCCCTGGAAGCCTGTAATACATGAAAGGATTGATCACCTACCGCCCTCACCATTGTTAGTCATCATGCACTGCAGCCAGACATTAAAATCAGCTTGATCCCAGAACATATTGGGGTTAGAGGCCTTTTTCCAGCAACAAGGCCAGTCTTATTCCTTACATGTACATGTTATTTTATGTAAATTAGATTTTTCGTACCTGCCCGCAGCTCTTCCGTGCTTCGGATCTTGACAGCCATGCTCTACTGACTGCAGAAACAGATGCTCAACCAAGAACGTCAAGAAGAAAAGTGAAATCAAAAAAGGACAATTTTTCCCATGCACATTAATGGGAGACCATAGGAAAATCTTTGAAAAATGTTGTATTAATGTTAATACATTTTATAATAAATGTTTTCAAATTGTAGAAAAATGTAATTACAAAATAAATTAATATATATTTCTTTATAAATATTATGGGCCTAACTTATATGTTGGTGGAAAGGGTACTCCTTCACAAGGATTGTGATTATCACTTGAGGTGGGTAGTCCACCGCAACTAATTATCGCATTTCTTACATTGGTGCTCAGCAGTGGGATCCAGGACTGGTGTTTTGCAGTATACTCAGTGATTTAGCTTTAAATCAAAAATCTATTTTTAAAGTGACATCACAAATAGACTTTCTAATTGTTAAATATGCATTGGGCACACAGGAGAGAAAGGTGCGCTACAAGACTCCTAAAAGATAGCTTAGTGGACTAATGCATTGACTGCAGTAGCTGAATGATCGGAATAACAGATTCTGATCGCCGCACGTTCCATTCAGCCTCTTAATCTTGAGGTGGTGATGCACTGAGAAGGGCCATTTCTAGGTGTTTCGCCGCTCTAGGCGAGAATCAAAAAATGCCGCCCCCTCCCTTTTACTACCATCACTCTCCTCCTGTCATCCAGGCTAGAGAGGCACACCCTCTACTGCCGAACCTTTCTATGTTCCTCTCATTTACTATCAGGAAACATGATCACAACAGTCAGTCCTGCAAACGACCTCAACGAAAGGCCCAGGCCAGACCGTTACGGTAGCCATACACTCACAGAACTATGTACACAGATGCCCAATAGAGCCTTGTGTTTAAATACCACGAGGCGATAAGTGCACCTCGTTTTCAAACCCAGAAACAACAAAAATAGTAACTTGCACCATCTTCCAAGGCCAGACGTAGTGGTTTTGCCAACGCTTGTTTTTTTTCACTGAGGCACCTGAAATAGTTATCATCTACCATTGTATCCATTTAATAGAGGCTGATCACAACAATTAAAAAATTTCCACGTCCGGGAGATTATAGTTCATGATGCTCAAATCTGCCCTAATCAGAGACTATGGCAAGACGTTAATAAAGTTTGGCATACAACACAGAATGAACTGCTTCTTGGCGGTGTGAATAGAAGTTATTGACAAGCTTGTGCATGGTACCGGTATGAGAGTAATCCTGACCAGAATTTGAGCCGGTGCAAGGCAGAATGCACACTTCACCATAGTTGACAAGTGGTTCCATGTTGTGGAACACCTTCAACCAATCCCAGGTTTGCGGCCACCTGTGCATTACATTCTGGGATTTGTAGTCTTACTTTTAACAGGGTAAGCACTGGCTCAAAAATCCCAGCGTGGACATTGACGCTGGACTAAACAGTCACTACCGGATGACGGTATCGGGCATGACACTAGGCTAGTAGTCAGTTCTTTCTTTTACAGAGTTTTATAAAGCGCGATCTTGACCCGAATGTATCAGGTATCAGAGGGCTTTACACAAGCACAAGTTGCGTTACATCATGAGGACACATTCATTTTTGTTAGTTACGAACAACCTTTTATTATGACAACAGGCGCAAAGTTCACTGAGCTGCCAATATTTCAGCCCAGAATTCTGAAAGAGAACAATAACCATATTTAATAGTTCAACCAGGGGCGACCCAGGGGCTGAACAAAGGGAGGTGTGGGGCCGAAAGACAAAGCAGGTTTTCATTATACTCTGCAGTGAATTGTTGCAGGACGCGCAACCGTTACATACCTAGTTATATCATATGCCTGTCGATGAGGTGAGAGCTCCGTGCTATCCGAGACGTCTGACTGCATTGTACACATTCAGGTACGAGGGCAGGAAGAACAGGCACAGTATTCTAAGTGGAAGATGGTAAACTGAGTTCACTTTCACTACAGTCATCTGACGTGCCCCGGCCGCAAACCCCATTTTCTCCCCGAACCCAGGAAACTCGTTTACTGCCTCTTAGTCTGAAATTCAGCAGAAATATGCTGGGGCTCGTAGAGTCACCCTAGTAGTGTTTATGCGTGGTCGCCATCTTGAAATGAGTGATTTGTTGCTGTTTTTTAAATCAGGTGTTACGCCAATTACCTTGTTTTTTCCAAGTATGGGGTATAATTAGGGCTCCCAGTTTTCCGTTTTTACTGATTTTTACAGATAAATACAGACAGAAAACATTTATTTTCTTGTCTGTATTTATTTTTAAATGTGGATAAAAACGGAAATTGGGTTGCTTTTTGAGTAATTCTAAATACTGTCTGCCATGACTGCCAGGCCTATGGCTGAGTGGATTGATAGGTTAGGGGGTTAAAAATAAAGGAGTTTTAATAAAGAGGCTGTAACAGAAGTAGATATGCACAAGGTTGAATCTGAAATTTGCATATTTCCTTTTAAGTTAATTGATTTGTCTTTTGCAGGTGTTTACAGCATTGAAACCTAGTAGGCATTCAAGTATGAGGGCATATTTACCGGTTAAATAAATATGGAAATATACTAATTTCAGCTTCATTTTTCCACAAACCATAAGTAAATATGGATAAATACAGATAACATTTGAAAAAAATAAATATGGATAAATACAGACGGAAATGGCAAAAAAATAAATACCATAAAACCGGGAGCCCTAGGTATAATGTTCGAGAAATACAATAGTAAGTATTATTCGTCCGGAAGAAAAATGAAATAGAATAAGATTTCAAAATAAAGTGAAGAAAATGGTGCACTGAGCTACTATTTAAATTGCAGAAGCAGTTATAATAACGCTTAGGCAGCTAGTGAAGGCTAATAAGGCCTAACAGTGGAACCCCTTCACCCCTATGCGTACCAAGTTTGAAACTCTCACATCAGACTATGCAAAGCTAGTCGAAGATGGCCTTGGAGTATACATACCACCTTGCGCGTTTGTCACCATAGAGCTACGCCCCTTTACTCTGATGTAGGGCAACTCAGTTTGCCATTGCTAAGCTACGGAAGCAGCTGGTTAGCGTGTGTGGCTTACATTTTCTTTTGCACAAATACCCACCTTGTTGTTCCCCTTTCAGGGCCTTTTCTACCATTAGGCAAGACTAGGCGGCCGCCTAGCTTTACTTTCGTAGGTTCATTAAAAAAAAAATCCCCCTTTTGCCGCCCTAGGCGGCCGCCTAGTCTTGCCTAATGGTAGAAACGATCCTGGCAATGAGTAATATTGAGTTGGGTATGAGTAGCGTCTGCTGTTGCGAAGCGCTGGAATCTAGGGGACAGATAAGCACCAGTTCACGCGACAGAGACAGGCATCTGGCCATCTACACCTAGACCAATGAAAGAACCGATAGGCCTATTCAGTTATTTCACGCAAAGTGGCATCTTCTGCAGTGTTGTACTTGTTCACCAGCGTATAGCTAGAAGTTACACATAAGGGAAATCCAAATGACGCCAAATAAAGTTAAGTTAACCCGTTTACCGCGGCGGTAATTCCACCACTGTGCAGGGCTTTCCATTGAGTGGGCGGGGCCACGTCGGCCAACGGACGTGCGCAGCACTACTGAGGTAGTGCTCGCGATTGGCCGTTGGCCGACGGATGCAACAAAAGGGTTAATATAAATGCCCAGGATAAATGTACATATCAAAATATGTCTTCAGAACTTCCCCAAATTACAGATGCGTATCCTGAACTTCTTCTGAATTATGTTTTAAGTAGCAGTAAATGGTCAAATCTACCCACAAATCTTTCCACTAGGTAGCATCATCCCAACCAAGGCTAGTTCTCAGTGTAAGAAAATAAGTGCCAGGGCTCTGGTCAGGCGGCCACTGCTGCTTGCGCCACACATTGCCACGGCTGCCAATGAAAGTAACACAACTATTAACCAACTATTCATTGCCCCAAAGCTGTAAGAATGAATTGGGTAGCAGATAATAGTAATTTTTACTGTATATCGAATTAATAATTAACTATTGTTGTGCTCATCTCTAAATTAGACAGGGCCACCTTGTGGCACACTGTCACCTGCACCTGTGTTGATGATTAAGTGCCAGTGCCTAGCACCGGAAACCACCGGCTCAAATTAAGCACTACTAGTGCTAGATGAATGCCCCAGTAATCAGCTGCTTTACAGCCCTATAGCACCACCATGAAAGGCTACAAGAATGTGGAATATTATTTTTAAAACACATTTAAAACATTTCCATAATGCTTGGAAAAATGTTATGGGCTGCTACCTGAGCACCCAAGCTGATTTCCCCTAACAATCACAGCATGTTTAATGGAGACACTGCTGCCCATGTTGCCCCGAGTGTTTGCTTATGAAGCTGGTGAAGGTATCCGAGTAGGAGGACTCCTAGGTTTCCCTCAGAGCATGAGAGGAAGTATGCATGCTTCAGTCCACCCCACAGGACAGGAGAATATGGGTGAGAAAGAAGAGGAGAAGGAAACAAAATTTACTTTGAAGAGGTCTTACAGCCAGAGGAGGATGATCCCACAAAGGCTATATCACCTGCAGTGCTGGACACGAATGTATGACATTACAACGCATACATTTACAGCGCATGCCTTTACAACGCAGTTTTTACATCGCAACATCCTTTACAACGCACTCTTTTACATCGCATGCCATTACATCACATTTTCAGAAACTACCTTTACAACGCATTCCATTAGATCGCATTATACCTTTACAATGCATACCATTACAATGCATACCATTATATTGCATTTAAGGTAAGTGTTGGATAGTGTAGGGGTAATAATTACTATTCTAACTCCAGTGAGTGCAACAGTAGGGTAAGTATTGGATAGTGTAGGGGTAAAAATTACTATTCTAACTCCAGTGAGTGCAACAGTAGGGTAAGTGTTGGATAGTGTAAGGGTACTATGCGTTGTAATGGTATGCATTGTAATGACTTGCGATGTAATACCTGCGTTGTAGTGACATGCTTTGTAATGACATGCGTTGTAGTGACATGCGATGTAATGGCTGCGTTGTAATGATATGCGATGTAAAGGATGTTGTGATGTAATGACTGCGTTGTAAAGGCTGTTTCCCCAGGACACTGGGAGCGGTGTGCCTTCTTGCAGCTTGGCTCAATCAGAGCTGGAGAACAATCGAGAGAGGGAATTGAAGCTGATACTGGCTACCCTAGCCTGTGAGGAGAAGAAGGCAACAGCAACATGGTCATGGAGTAGAAGAAATTAACTCTGGCCTTGTAGGAAAATAAGGCCATGCTGGCCCATAAGAGAAGTCAAGAGAGAGCCAAGTTCACTTCTAGGTACAATGAAGATGGAGGCAGCGACGGAGGGGGCGTGGCTAGCAGCCTGCAATGGCAGTCGGGTCCTGGTAGAGCTCCGGACCCTCGGGGGGATTAACTCACCCTGACCAGGCGATACCGGGCCCTACCCGACCCACGGCACAGCCACTGAGACAGGAGAACCCCGGGCGCCGCTGGACTCGATCGAAGTCACCGGGGGTCGTGCTGGGCCGGAGACCCGGATTGAGGCCCACTGCCGGAGCGTCCCCTGTGAAGCCGGGGCCTGTGTTGAGGCGCGGGCCACGCTCAAAGCAGACGGCACGTGAAACCTGCTACGGACCCAGGGGCGACGGAGCGCGCACAATAGAAGACGCACCTTCCGGACGGTCCAGCGGAGAGGTGATCCCGACGGGCCGCCTGGGCGCACTTCCGCGGATGGACACTTGAGAGTGCAGGCCGGCGGAGGACTGGAGGGGCCCATCGTGTACTGGTGCGGTGAGTGCCGGCGGACGAACACCCGTGTACCCCCCCCCTGGGGGTGACGGAGGGCGGCTGCGCCCGACGGGGGTTCCCCCCCCCTCGAACTGCGGGATTCTTGGAGTGGGGACACCGGGGGTGCGCGCGGTGGCCCCCCACCCCGATAACAACTTGCTCGTGCTGGGTGGATGGGCCTGGCGGACTTCCCCCCTGGTGGATCCTCCTGCGATGACCGCTGTGTGATGGCATGGGGGTGAGCGTCGCCTACTAATAGACGTGGTTACAGTGCGAGGATCCCTACACAGAGACCACTAAGAGGGGCCTGCTGTACGACGTAGCGCGAAGAGGACCGAGGGGGCCTGACTGCCGACGGAGTCCATTTGCCGCAGCTATCGCCGCGGGACCGCCTGCATCGGGGGGCTGATTTCCCTGCTGGGTGCCACAGGGATCCCCTACTGCCCCGACCGCCTGGGGCGGTGACTCTCCTTCCCCTGCCCGGACACCGGGCCCCCCTCCGGGCAGTGAGCATACTCCTTCGTCGCCCGCCGGGGCTACGCCGCGCCTGGCGCGTGGAGGGGACTGGAACTTCACACTCGCTGGTTCGCCTACGGCGCCATATCAACGCCCGGATTGGCGGAAGGCCCATAACATGGGCAGAGTTCGAGGGGGGACGCTGGGGGACCGGCGGGGGCCTAGCCGTCCTCCCGCTATGCTTGAGCACGATAGCCGCCCTTCCCTGCCCCACGATGCACTTCCTGGGCCTGCTGCTGGACCCCCGGAGAAATTGGACCTCATACTCACGGAGATCCGAGATACCAGGGCGGCACTCGAGCTACAGATGGGCACACTCGCCACGAACTTAACGTTGCTCAGGGCGGACCATGGCAAACTGGCAGACACGGTAAAGGAACATGGACAATCCCTTTCGGACCTAGATCCTCGAGTGGCAGCAAACACCTCTGCCTTGCAGCAAATGCAAAAAGCAGGTGACAAGCCTTCTGGATCGGGTGGAAGACGCGGAGGGAAGGAACAGGCGCAATAATATACGCGTTATTGGCCTGCCAGAACGCAGCGAGGGGGTCAAGGCGGCAGAATTTATGGAAACCTGGTTTAGGGAGCACGTGGCGCCCGAGGGACTCTCTCCATACTTCTGCGTTGAACGGGCCCACAGAATCCCAACTGGCCCGCCTAGACCTGGCGCACCACCCCGCCCTCTGATAGTTAAAATCCTAAACTATAGAGACCGCGACGTCCTATTACAGAAGGCGAGAGACAAGGCCCCAATTCGATGCGAGAACCACCGTATATCCCTATACCCGGACTACACCATCTTAGTACGGAGGCAGAGATCGTCCTTTCAACTGGTGAAGAAAAAACTGCAGAAAACACAACTCAAATACGCACTCCTGTATCCTGCCCGGCTGAAAATTATCCACAATAAAAAGACTCATTTTTTCGAGAGCCCTACGGACGCTGAGGAGTGGCTGGAAGTTGTGGGTATTGGCTCTAGCCAGCTTAGTCACTCTGCCCGCTCCTCTCGGAGCCCGGACACGCCTGCGAAGCGAGACTCCCGTCGCCCTCGGGGCTCAGGTGGGAGTGGCACTGGCCCATCACGTGATCAGCAGCGCCGTGAACAGGAGGGGTCTCTGGCGGCTGCAGGGGCACTGCACACGGACCAACACGTGACCCCTACGGACTCGGACGATAGCACTCTGCAGTCTGACTCCGAACACAGCATAACTCTTTTCCCCACGATGACACCCCAGACTGCAGATGTCATAATTGATAACTAACTGCAACTGATTGCTCTACGAAGTCAGACGTATCCTTTGCAATATTCCTTATTTGCTGAACCAGACCCTATAATTCTAAGAATGTCTCCATGAAAGCATATTTGAGTATTGTCTCTGCTGTTCCTGACGATCTTTTCCTTCCCCATAGTGGAGACTGAATTGTTGGCAAAAACAATGTGGTTTGAACTATGTACATGGGGAATGGACTGCGACCTTATGAGGGCCCCGGGTCTCTCTCCTCTTGCTGATGGGCCGGGTGGGGTCTCTTGTTGTTGTCATGGACATATTTACTTATGATGCCCCCCCAGAGACAGGGTTTCGTAGAGCCGCCAGGCTCCTGACCCTATTAGGACAAGGGCCATGACTAGGTATAGCCACCTCCCAACCAGCATATGCACCGCTATTTGTTATATAATGTTTATGTTTTATAGTTGGGCCCAGCATAGTTCTGACGCTGAGCCAAGTTTTGTTTTTGTTTTGGGGACAAGGGACTCCTGGTCAAGCTCGAAATACAGGATCCACGAGTGTGGGAGCTCTATGTTGTCTCGAATAACATGCCTGGATCAGTTCCCACCTTAGGGTCCTATAACCTCATTACCTGGAATGTGCGCAGGCGATTCAAAAACGCCACCGAGTGCACGCCTACCTCCTTAGATGTAAGGCTCATGTGGCGTTTCTCCAGGAATCCCACCTCACTGACTCCGAAACCCAAAAAATGCGTAAAAAATGGAGAGGTCAGATTTATTCTACTAACTACTCGGCTTTTGCCAGAGGTGCGACCGTATGGGTACGACATGGGGTCCCCTTTCTAGTGATAGAACGCAGGGTGAATGACCAAGGGAGATATATCCTGCTGAGAGGCACGCTAGATGGTGCCCCGGTAGTCCTGGGAAGCGTTTATGCCCCTAATTTCGACCAAGACAGTTTCCTACATCGGCTGGGACGGGCATTGGTAGACTGGAAGGGTATACCCTGGGTGTTGGGAGGAGACTAGAATGCTGTGCTGGACACTACTTTAGATAGGTCACACCCACCCCTGCACGGTACCAACGTCAGTAAGTTGACTGAACAGTTCACAACTTGGGTCAGTGGGTGGGCGCTCCTAGACACATGGCGCTGCCTCCACCCCACCCACAAAGAATACTCCTTTTATTCACCAGTACACAGCCTCCATACCAGAATTGATAGGTTTCTCTGCTCTAGATCCATTCTTACACAAGCCAGTCAATCGACATATCTAGCGAAAACCTTCTCAGACCATAACCCACTGGAGCTCACCCTCAAATGGGGTAATGTACCTACCCCGGTTCCTACCTGGAAATTACACCCACAGCTATTGGACAATGCCCCGTTCCGTTCATCTCTCTCTGACGTCATAACGACGTACCTAGCTGAAAACTGGAACACAGCCTCCTCTAATCTGATAGAATGGGATGCCTTGAAGGTGGTGGTGCGGGGGTCGTCGATAGGAAGTTTTTTGTTTTTTTTTGATAAGTTTTATTGAAATTAGACAAAACAAATAAGACAAATGTAGGGGCTGTGTGAACAACAGAAATCAAATAAGGAGCCACATTGTGACACTTCCGGCTCTTGGATAAACAATACCATATCATCAATGCAACCGACAACAAGACCCCATCTATCAATCCATCATCAACATATGTCCGACCAGAACCAGGGGGATCTCTGACCAGTGGTCTGTCCCTAGGGTACCAAAGCCACCCCCCATCCCTTCGCATAGCTCGGTCATGGAAAGAACGCCATGTAGTACACAGCACCTGACCCCAGGAGCTAAATATCCCAGCGTCCGCACCCGCACATGACCACTACATCTGCGTAACCTTGGTATGGCATGACCTACCCCACCCCAGTGGGAGCCATTCCGGGATTTGAGGATGGCGGGGTCGAGCCAGGTAAGCCTGCAATGTATGTTTTATACGGGCCCCAGATGTCCCTAGGACGCGCTATCGTGGGGAGGAGACTAGAGTAGATCTCGCTGTTCGTGCTACAGAAAGCCATGGCTGTAAGCCATGTCTTGGATGTCGGAGCTGTTTTCCTCCCCCAGTGCCTTGCAATCTCCCTCTTGGCCAGCAGCAGCCCCAGAGAGGCCAGCCTACGGACATTCTTAGGGAAATTGACGGTATAACCCAACAGTGCGACCTCAGGAGTGGGAACCAGTGTAAGTCCGAGCATCTCTTCTAGGATCTTGTGAACCTGTGTCCAGAATGTCTGCAGTCTCGGACACGTCCAGGACATGTGTGCAAAATCGGCATGTGGTGTAGCGCATTTCCAGCATGTGTGCGGCCTCGCGGGATCAATGGAATGGAGTCTATCAGGGGTCATATACCAACGGCGCAGGAATTTATAGTGTATAAGTTTGTGACGACTGTTCAGTGATACCGTGTCGGTGACCTTGCAACACGCCGTCCATTGCTCATCCGTGATAGGTCTACCCAGGTCCGCCATTCCTCCGGCGCCCGATCGTCCACACAGGGGACCCGAGCTGCGCACGCCTTGTACAGCTTGGAAACAATATGTGCCCCTGTATCGTTGTCAATCAGGGTGGTGAGGGGTTCAAAGGAAGCCGACTCGAGGGGAAATCCCTTGACATCCGCTCGCGCGGCGCAATATAGCCGGTGAAGAACGAACCGGTCCATGAATGTAGCCTCACTGAATCGCGCGTCCTCCGACGCCGAGAAAAAGTGCCCACCCGGGTATAAGTCCCCGATCTTGGTGAGGTCGAATTTCCTTAACGTTCGTTGCACCAGTGCCTCATCTGTGCCCGGCAGCAACCCAGGGTTGGGTATCGGGAGGGACGAGGAGTACAGCAAAGGATGAGCTAAGTAGCATGAGAGCCTGCTCCAAGCCCAGCTGGTGGTAGATACCGTTTGAATGTCCATCGGGTCTCTGGGGACACCTTTGGGCAACACCGCCGACAAGCGACCCGGGAGGACAAAGTCCGCCTCTGGGCGAAGGAATGGGATCCGAGCGTCAGGGTGATACCAGGCATAGGCATGTGCACACTGAGCGACTAGGTAGTATAGATATAAATCAGGCACTCCAAGGCCTCCTCGATCCTGTGGGAGTATGAGAGTCGCCCAGCGGATCCGGGGGCGCTTCCCACCCCAGACCAGTCTAATCAGGAGGGACCACAGGGTGTAGAAAAAGGCTCGGGTAAGAGGAACAGGGATGTTATTGAAAAGATACAAAAATTTAGGGAGCACTATCATTTTAAGAATGGCTATCCTAGCGGACATAGAGAGCGGGAGCCGCAGCCACCCATCTACCTGAGTCTCCAGTCGCGTAATCGCGCGGCCATAGTTTAGGCGGATAATTTCGTCCGTGTTCAAATGAATTTGTATGCCCAAGTACCGCACCGAGTCCGAGCACCATTCCAGAGGGAAATCGCACTGCCATGGGGAGGTGCCACTAGTCAATGGAAAGATGATGGACTTATGCCAGTTTATGCCCAGACCCGAGTGGCTACCGAAACGAAGGATCTCATGTATCAAGGGGGCAAGGTTGACCTGCGGCTCCCTGACATACAGGATTGTGTCATCGGCATAGAGTGAGGCCAGCAATGGGCCCGTCCGAAACTGGAGACCCCTGTGGAGGTGCCGCTCCTGGAAATGCCGAATCAGGGGGTCCATTGCTAAAATGAACAAGAGTGGTGAGAGCGGGCAACCCTGCCGCGTACCGCGCGTGAGCGAGAATGGGCGAGATAGCGTGCCGTTGATACGCAAACGGGCCGTAGGGCGACTATAGAGGAGTCTAACAGTAGCTAGGAAGTTCGCAGGCATGCCCATGCGCTCCATGACGGAAAGAAAGAAAGGCCATTCTAAGGAATCGAACGCTTTTTCGGTATCTAGGAGGATCGCTGCAGCAGGTGTGGTCGGGTTGATTCTGTGCAGAACCGTGAAGAGCGTACGCAAATTCAGCGAGGTCGAGCGGCGGGGTACAAAGCCAGACTGTGCGGGTGATATAATGAATTCCATCAGTTGGGAAAGCCTGTTGGCCACTATTTTGGCCAAGATCTTATAGTCAGTGTTTAAGAGGGAGAGGGGCCTGTACGACCCACACAACGTCGGGTCCTTATTTGGCTTCGGGAGCAGCACAATGACTGCCTCACTCAGAGTGGGCGGGAGGGAGCCACGCTCCAACGCCTCCGCATACACCTCTATTAGCTTGGGCACCAGCAGATCCGAAAAGGCCTTGTAAAAGTCAGCGGAGAAGCCATCAAGGCCCGGGGCAGAAGAGCCCCGAAGCACTTTGATCGCCCCCTGCACTTCCGCTACCGTTATAGGTTCCGCCATGAACTCCTGCATGCCCCTATCCAGGAACACCAGAGCGATTTCCGCTAGATAGGCCGCACGAGTGGCCGTGGAGTCACCCAGCTTGGTGGTATATAGATCAGTGTAGTAGGCCAGGAATTCATCCCGGATCTCAACGGGCGTCGTGCGGAGCGCACCATCCGTGCCCCGCACTTCGGCGATCAGGGACTTGCTGTATGGTGGTCGCAAGGCCTGCGCTAGTGTGCGCCCCGGCCTGTCCCCCTCTCCGTACCTACGCGCAACCTGGTATTTCCCCAGATAAAGGATCTCCCTGTCCGCGGCTTCCCGGAAGTCGGACAACAGGCGTAAGCGCCTGGAAAATACCTCGTCAGAGGGTGTTCGTTGTGCCTCAGTGTCTAGCGCATCTAGCTGTGTCTCCAGTTGTGTTATTGTTGCGCGCAATACTTTCAGGACCCCCGCATGCTTGGCTATGCAAACCCCTCTGATGTATGCTTTGAACCCATCCCAGAGTACTGCCCACGAGTCCACCGAGCCTGTATTTATGCTGAAGTAGTCCTCTATGGCCTCGGAAACCTCGTGTACAAAAAGGTCATCTAATAACGCCCTCCCAGGGAAACGCCACTGCCGCTCAAAACCCTCAGGCCGAGGAACGTCTAAGCCAAGTAGGACCGGGGAATGGTCCGAGTACGTTCTCTGGAACGTCCTCAACGCGCGGAACCAGGGGGACAGGCCCGGGGAGAGGAGCCAGTAGTCCATTCTGGTCCAAGTATTGTGTTGTCCTCAAAAGTGTGTGTAGTCAGCAGTGTTCGGATTTCGCCTGCGCCATATATCCGTCAGCGAGAACCGACGGCAGAGGTCCAAGAACGCGCGCCGTGCCCTAGGCTTAGAATCTGTGGCCCCAGAGGTGCTATCCAGCCCCACATCCAGCAACATGTTGAGGTCGCCACCCAGCAGGACGCCGGCCGGCGCTAGGGTTACCAGTTGGGCCGCAAGCGCATGGAAAAAGTCCGGGGAATCGGTGTTGGGAGCATACACACAAACAAGAGTGACCGCATGGCCCATCAAAATCCCCTTTACAATACAGTAGCGCCCCTCCCTGTCCCCCAGAAACGTCTGGCACTGAAACGGGACTCTCTTATGGATCAGCACCGCAGTGCCTCTAGCGTAATTACTGAAATTGGCAAAATATCGATGAGCGCCCCAGGAAGCTGCAAAGCGGGCGGTCATTGGATCATGCAGATGAGTCTCTTGAAGAAAAGCAATGTCCACATGGTGCCGATTTAAGTAGTGCAGTATTTGTTTGCATTTACTCCGGTTGTTTAGGCCCCGGACATTCCAAGTCATTAACGATAGATTGAGAGGAGCTTCATTCAGACCTATATGGGCCATTGATGCCAGTCAGCAGGTGATGGGAGCAACAAAACCGGGATGTCACTGTGTATCAATAAAGTTCGTTCACACATAGCCATATCAGAAAAATCAAAATTGCTTACCCCTACCCCCCTCCCCCCACCCAGCCAAACCACGCAAACGTGAGGCAATCCCAATCCTGGAAAAAAAGAACATAGCTCTAGACAATAATACCAAGTAAAACCAAACAGTAAAAGACAGAGCATCGCAACCAAAAACAATCCCAACGGTTTCAACCAAAGGGGGGTGGCAACGATCCGCAATCAACCCAGCGCTGCAGCACAAATAAACTCCAAATGTTAATACATCCCCAAATAGCCAAAGTCAAACAGTACAAAGTTAGGTGACGGGCGCCGCCTCAGCCGACACCGGAGGTCAAGAACAGGTCCTGGCTGCCCGCAGATCCACTACCAGGGGGAGACCGTCCACCCTCATCCCCCACCGGCGGGCCTCTGCGCGGCTTGTAGGTACGGCAGAAATCCTGCACCGCAGCGGGATTGTCAAATAGCCGAGCTCGGCCATCAACCTCGACCCGAAGCCGGGCCGGATAGAGCATGCCATATTTGAGGCCCAAGTTCCGGAGTGCCGCCTTCACCCCCGCATACTTACGCCTGGCCTCCTGGACCACGGCAGTAAAGTCTGGGTAGAGTGGGAGTCTTGAGCCCTGCCAGGTGATCTCGCCCTTCTCTCTGGCAAGCCGCAAGGCAGTGTCGCGGTCCCGGAAGTTCATAATGCGAGCAATCAGCGGGCGAGGCGGGAGCCCCGGGTTAGGCCTCGGACCCAGGGAGCGGTGCGCACGCTCCACCACGAAGCCAGGAGTGAAGGATTCTCTCCCAAAGATGTCGGCCAACAGTTGTTCCACGAAAACATCAAGCCTGCCCGTGGCTGTGGACTCCGGAACCCCAATAATTCGCACATTGTTGCGCCGACTGCGCGATTCCAAATCTTCATTTTTGCTGGCCACTTCCTTCAATATGCGCTCCAGTCTGTCCACCCTTTTGATCTCCTGCACCGATTTATCCTCCACTGCAGAGATCCGGGCCTCGGCCTCTCCCAGACGCTTGTCGTGGGCCTGGATTTTGGCCCCCATAGTTTCCAAAGTCTTATCTAGGGCATCAAAGCGACCATCCAGGGCCCTGAAGCCGGCACGCATCTCCTGCAGCCAGTCCGGGGACGGGGCACGGGCCGTCGAGCCGCCGGTCGCTCCACCAGCCGGGTCCGGCATGTCAAGGCGGGTCTCCGCGGGCTGCTCAGATAGTTTCTCGAACTGCAGCGTTTTCTGTTTAGGGTCCTTGCGACCCAAGCCCACAACCGCCAGACGGCTACCAGCCAGCCGTGGGAAGAGCAGGGGAGGCGCCGGTACGACGGAGCGTCAGTCCAATGGCGCAGGCCCAAACCTTAGCCAAGCTGCTCTGGACCCCGGGCGTTGTTGTGCCCACCGGGCACCGGACAGCACTCGACCTCACTGTGCAGTAGGCAAGGGCCACAACTCTATGGAGCCAGCAGGGTCCCAATGGAACATCCAGCGCACCAGCGCGATGTAGTCAGCAGCCGCGACTCGACGCCGCCGGAAGGGGCAAGGGAGGATCGCACAAACCGACCGCAGAGCACATGGTCAACCCAGGGAGGGCCCAAGGATCGAGGCAGAGACAACCCGGGTGCCAGGCCCAGCGCCGAGCCCCACCGCCCCCCCCCCACCGCTAGCAGGCCGTCACGCCACCCCTCCCAGGCTCCCCGACCAAATTAGCCCGGGCCCCCGGGAGGAGACAACGAGCGAGGCCGCGCCCGGAGCGCAGGGCAAGAGCCGAGCGCCCGGTCGTCCTCCGGACCGCAACGGCACAGGGAGAGAAGCAGGCCCCTGCCAGACAACACTGCGGTGCTCAATGCCCCCCCCTCTGAGCCCCCCGGGTACCTGTCTCTCGGCCGGCCGCCGTCCACGCACTCGCGACCCCAATCCCCGGATCAGCCCGCCATCTTAGGCCTCAGGATGGTGTGGTCGGCGCCGGGCGTCCCCGTGGCTCGGGAGGTCCGTTCAGCATCCCAGCGCACTCCTGGGTCGCGGTAGGGTCAGCGGCGGTGTCTGGCATCTCGCGCCCGCATCAGGAGGGCGAGGAAAGCAGGGTTTGCGCCGGGTCGATGGCGGAGCTTCAACGCCGTGCGGCCATCTTAGCCCGCGGCTTGGCCACGCCCCCTCGTCGATAGGAAGGTTAGTCGGTGCTAGGCAGGAGATACACCAACGACTCTTGAACACCGAACGACGATTGAACACACTCGAACAGGAGGCGGTGACAGACCCTGGGAAAAAAGTAGCGCTACAATCTGCCCATATTGACCACGCGGACGTTCTGGAGACACTACGGACAATAGATCACAAAGCCTTCCTACAGAGGAAATACGCGGAGGCGGATAGGTCGGGTGCTCTGCTCGCCCGCATAGTTCAGGATCGACCGGATACACCAATTGTAACCAGGATACGTACACCCACAGGACGTATAGTTAATACACAAAACGAAATAAACACTGCCTTTTATACACATCTTAGCACGCTCTACGCACCACCCATTCCTGTGGAGGACTCCTCGATAACGGAGTTCCTACAAGATCTCCCCTTCCCGAAACTCCCTGAAAGTGTACAAAAAGCCATAGATGGTCCCATAACCCAGCAAGAAATCCGAGATGCGATTAAGGGCCTGCGTCGCAATAAAGCGCCAGGGATGGATGGACTACCAGTGGAATTTTATCATACATTCCGAGAGACCTTGGTACCCATACTAGAATCAGTATACAAACTTGCCTTCGAAACTGGTCACCTCCCTCATTCTACCATGCAGGCACTGGTCACGTCGATACCCAAACCAGGTAGGGACGGATTAGAAATGTCGAATTACAGACCCCTCTCCTTATTATCTACGGAATATAAAATTCTAAGTAAAGCCCTCGCTAATCGTATACAACCACACCTTCCCAAACTAGTACATGAAGATCAATGCGGGTTTCTACAGAACCGCAGCACATCCCTCAATAATAGACGACTACACCACGTAATGACGGCCACCCCGCCTGCGTACCAGCTCGCAGGCTGCATAGCATTGGACCTGTTACAGGCCTTCGATTCCCTTTCCTGGGACTTTATGTTTGCGACTCTGCAGCGATTCGGGATACCAGACACATATCTTAGATGGGTCCGCCTATTATATACCTCCCCGACAGCCAGAGCACGCACTGGCCGTTACATATCCGAGCAGTATTCTATTCATAGGGGCACCAGACAGGGATGTCCACTATCTCCGCTGCTGTTTGTGCTCGCGCTCGAGCCCCTGGCTATAGCGCTCAGGGGTTCAGCGGCCCAACTCGGTATTCCCGTCCACGGTACAGACCACTTGCTATCCATCTACGCAGATGACATATTATTGTATTACGAGACCTAACGGCAAGCAACAGTCCCCTCCCCGCGATGTTTGCCACCTTTGAACGCCTTTCGGGTCTGGCCATAAACCCGGAGAAATCTACTGCATATTTCTTCCGGGACACACCATACCACAGTACTCTGCAATTTGGCGATTACACGCTGTCGGTGGCCCCCACCACCTTTAAATATCTGGGCATACATGTGTATAGAACACCGGCGGACCAAATCGACGGTAACATTGGGCGAGCGGTGACGGCATTGCGTGCCAGTGTGAACTTCTGGTCCTCGCTGCCTTTATCGGTGATGGGAAGAGTCGCCATCTCGAAGATGGTTATCTTACCCCGCATACTATATTATTTTGTAAATTTGCCTGTCGTCCTCCCACTGTCCACTTTTAACACACTTAATACTCTGCTGCTTAACCTCATTTGGGGCGCAGGCCGCAGGCGAATGAGCTTGCGGAGGCTACAGCTAAGTACGCGCGGTGGGGGGCTAGGAGTCCCTGACTTCAGAGCCTACTATTACGCCAGTCAACTTCAGTGGTTATCGTACTGGACTGCGGGGAAAAATCTACATGAGATCGGATTTACACCCCATAGATTAGACCGAGGGGACATGCACTCCTTACTGCTGCCTGGGGCAAAAATCCCTGTAGATGGCCCCCCCCTACTGAGGACAGCTCTGCACTGCTGGAGAAAGGCACTGTCGTACACCTCACCGACCGCCCCTTATGCACCGAACATTCCCCTCTTAGGGATTCCCACGACACAAGGCAGACTTACAAAAACCAGATTGTGGGATTGGGCTGATGCAGGAGTGGACGACGTTGGGGCTTTCTTTGGAGATAGTACTTTGCTGGACCACGATCTCTTCCGACAATATACCGGTGCACCACCACGTTTATATTTGCTGCACGCTGCTGTGTCCCGCTATATTAAACACGCCTGGGCCCCACAGAGGAACGAACCCCCACAACACTCTTTGGTACATCTTCTGTATTCTATGGGGAAGGGGGGACACCTGGTCAGATGGCTGTACACTGGGATCCGAACACATGCAGCAATCCCACTCACGGCCCTTAGAGCACGCTGGTCCGAGGACTCCGGTAGTGCACTGACGGATAAAGCATGGGAATGTATGGTCGGACACCCCAAAAAAGTGTCGCGTAATGCAAGACTGAAGTTTATACAGACTATGATCCTCCACAGAGCATACCTTACCCCTGAGAGGATTCATCGTATATTTTCAGAATCCCCACATCATTGACCCCGCTGCAGAGGGGAAGAGGCAGACTTCCTACATATGTTATGGTCCTGTCCCTATCTTGGGGATTACTGGGTGGGGGTTCGGGATGCTTTGAGAGCAGTCACTGGACTTCCTGTCCCGGAAGACGCATTGTATTGCCTCGCAGGCCTCCGCAGACGCACTAAAGTACAGAAAGCACAATTGCGGTTCGTAGACCTAGCCCTTATCGTGGCAGTGAGAGCCCTTACCATGCGATGGAAATCTCCTAGGAGCCCAGCGGTGTACACGTGGCAGGGCGACATGGTGCAGTGGGGGAAGGCGGAGGGTGCAGCTCTTCGCAGAGAAGAGGATAGGGGGCTCAGGAAACAACCCATTTCGATGGCCTGGGAGGCTCTGCTGCTTAAGCTGGAGTCGCTCGATCTACTACCCCCGCAGAATATCCCAACCCCGTAGTACACAGGAGTCCTATACGATCTCTTCGTGATAGATTTCGGGACTCAGACACACAGCTTTGCTAAACCCGAGGATAATGCTATTTTTGTGGCCTTTATTGTAACGCCACAGAATGGTAGTTGGTGAAACCGAAACTCGATTGACCAGGAGTGGGGAGTGGGCGGGCTAGGGAGGGAGGGGATGGTTTAATGAAGTTCGCTTGTTGCTTGGAATGTAATTATCTCCTATTGTCGATTTATATTGCCAGATCACTTACTTTGATGTTAACGACGCTATTGGGGATCATTGTCTTCGATTTTATCGTTTACGAAATGCCGCACATAGCCACTATAAGCCATATGTGTAATGTTCTCCATACAAAAGTAAAAGACTGTCACTGTAGAATGACTGATACATTTCAAATTTGCTAAAGTCATCAATAAAGTTTGTTAAAAAAAAGATGGAGGCAGCGACAGTGAAGTGCCCTGTAAAGGTAACAGAGTCAACACACCCATACAACTGGTGCCTAGTAATGTGGTGGGGTGACATAAATAAGTGGTTTGCACCATATTAGGAGGCACCCTACGCATACATAGAGTCCCAGAGAGTGCTTGGGGGGCCAGTCTGTGGCAGCACATGCCGATATTGTGGGGAGAGATACCTATTGGCCCTAGAAGTAGCTTACCAGACGGTGTATACCGCCATGAAGGAAATCGTATCACTAACTTTGGACTGACCTTTCAGAAGCATCGCCTAAAGTTCAGGGACGGCCAGATGCAGTCACACCAGCCATGGATAGATTTGTGGATGCTTCTAGTAAGACACTGGATGGTTACCTGAAGGGCAGCAAAGTAAAGTCATTGTTTTACAGAGTTGCAACAGAAGCTGATTGATATCTAGCTCACTCTGCTTTTTCTTTATTTGTATAATTTGTTTTTGGATATTTATTGTTTTGCATTGCATTATTACTGTTCTGGTACCTCATAAATACTATACACATAGCCCTAGGTCAGGACTGTCTGCTCTGTGCCATCGTTATAAGGAGGCTGAGCTCAGGTTAATTTAGTGACTTTAAGGGTTTACCCTGTCAAGGGTTGCAATTACTCCTTGATGTGGGTTGTCACCCATTCCAATTAATAATCCAATTTAGTACAGTCAATAAGGTTGGATTAAGGGGGAATGCTGCTTTGTGGGCCACTGCAATTAGATGGAGCCACTACTACCACCGGGGCTCATGATGATTTTTGTTGGCAAGAGACGGGTGAGGCAAGGCTTAATCTCACAAAAAACATCTCTTTACCTTATTGGAGGACGAGGTGGCCGGGTCAGCATGATGGAGGTGCAGGGGCACCAACTAACCAGCATTTAATCTGGCTGTTTGGGTTATTGGCCTCTTTTCCTCCTGGTGTCCCTGCAGCCAGTTGTGGACCTGTGTCATTCCACCCTCATCTTAGCAGATGGTGCCTTTCTTTTGTTCGCACCTGTCTGTTGTTGATGCCCTTGTCTTTCCCTAGGATTTCCCCCCTTGCTTCACCTGTTCACAAGCTGGGATGATCCCACTGACACAATGCTGTAATTGTCAACGAGGGTGCCAGGCTACACCGTCGCTATAGGGGACTTTTTAGTGCCAAAGCGCGCATTTACAGAGAGCCTGCTGGTTGGTTCAGGGTGGGCAACGACCACAACACGGTTGTTTTTGGTTCATGGTCATGGCAACACTGTAGCGAGTATTGTTGTTTAAATAAACAATAATAAAGAAAGCATTAAGGTGCTGGTAGAGATTGGAAGTGGTGGGATCAGACAAAAGTGCCCCATAGACTTGGACACCATCAGGAAAGTCTTGGTCTCCCTCGCTATGCTATGTAACCAAGAGAATGAGGTGGTGCCATTCACTGTGGTCTTCTCCTGAACATTCCCCTGGGCTTTCAGAGTTTCTGGGTTGAGAGCTATATCCAAAAACTGATCTACATGGTGGTCTGTACATGACCTATGTGTCCTGGTTGAGCGATGACATAATGATTACCCTACCCTTCTCAGAAAATGGATCATATTAGGAGTGGTGACAAAAAAAGGAATGAGAATCAAAGGGCATGGTCGATTGCTTAGTGGCAGCCCTGACACCTTCATGCACATAGATCCCTTCTGGTCCATCTTTATGGATTACCTCGTACTAGGTTTCACTTCAGAAGAGCATGAGCCATTGCTGTGAGAGCTGCCGGGATAGACAATACCAATTTTCCTTCTCATATTTTCACTCAGCGTCTATGTGTTTGGTCATTCCTTCCTGCAACAAGCAGAAATCATATTTAATCAAGCAGTGGGTATACAGCCACCTGCGCTCATCATACCGCACATTGGTGGTAACGATATTACTTTTATAGGTTGGAAAGGCGTTTTGAACTCCTGTGGGTGAAATTTCTATATTGTCAAAAACGTTCCCCTGGGCCAGTTATAGCATAATAACATATTATACCTGGACGGCCATTTTACCACGGTTCTCAACAGTGGCATTTCTAAAAGTGATTTTTAGGGGGCACACAAGGCTCCACAAATAAAAGTGGTAGGCCCACCTGCAATGGGCAGTCATGAAGATTGTGTGCACATGTGCAATATATATATATATTACTCACACAGTCCGGTAGTACGAGACTTAACCACGCGGCGGTCCTGGACGGATTCCGGAAATCCTCAATATATATATATCTAACGGTCAACGTGAACAAGCCAAAAGGTGAAACGAGCTGGTAGAGGGCTTTTTTCTGCAATAAATTAAATTCAGCACCCTGGAGTGTCTTGGATTTTTCTTAATGGGAGAAGAGTTGATGATATATATATATACATTTGTGTGTGTGTGTGTGTAATATATAAAACATTTTTCACTTAAAAGCCAAAGGTTAAAGTGATGGTATAGTTAAGTGAGGAAATAAGGTAATACCTAACTTTTTAAAAACAAAAATCAATATGATTTAACATGTCACGAGTGATGTAAAATGCAAGGTCATAAGCAGTACATCGTGAAAACACAGGTTATAGTTAGCTCAGTAAACTATAGCTGATGAATCTCAGAGTTTTACCTTTCTAACACACCTAGAACGTCACTTTATTCTTTGTTTTTTTCAGTTATTTTTAGTTTTTTTAACATAAGATAAGATTTTTTAAGAGTGCTTAACTATAACGTCACTGTAACATTTCAATCTCTCAGTAAATATGTTAAGCGACTGAGAAGATGAGTAGATTGGGTCGGCTTAGTAAATAGATGTGGAAAGGTGGGTGCTGTATGTATACAGACATCTCTCACTATTTTTAGCCACTTTAAAAATACATTATGCCTCAAATTACTAAAATCCCACAACGCCCTTCACATTACTAACCTTCTGGTGATACATTCTCTACCTTTTCCTAGAGAAAAAGAGGTTGGTTTTCTAGACACCCTGGCACTAAGGAATTAGGGAATTATTTAGAGATTGGCAGGCAGAGGTAAATCTGTCAGTACTTTATTCCAGCCATACTGAAGGTCCCCTGCTTGACAAATGTAGAGTTGCAGACAACTATAAACATTCACAGGCATCTTTGTTAAGGCAGTTCCTTTTTCTAACATCTTTTGTATTGGGAAATATGAAATACAAAAACATGTCAAATCGAAATTGCAAAATGAAAGAAGTCCTGCTTGGAAATCAGAAAGTCCGCAAGTGATCCATAACATCTCGAATAAGGCGGGGTGATGGTTTCTGCAGGGAAATACACGAGAAAACTGTACATAGTGAGGATGCAAAGGCAAGAGGGTCAGAGAGGTTCAGGGTGGGGCCGTATTGCTTATACCGCGTTGTGACAGGAGTATAGCTTAACAAAAGCATTTGCATTTTTATCCCAAAGAGGGCCTAAATAATAAAACAGAGTGAACTAGGGGCAAGAGCAATCTCACAGCTAGGTTGAGGGAACAGCGTACAAACGGTTAGGGCAAGGCGTAGTGGCGAGGGAATGATTATTGTGGGTATGGTGGTGAGTTCTAAAGGGGATAAGATCAGGGTGGAGTGACAAGAACTGTTGGACACCTGTTAAGGCCCCAGGAGCCAGTAGGTTCAGGGTAAGAGAAGGAAATTTGGGTTCAGTCAAATGGGTGGAGTGTCTACTCGGGGACTATCCAGCATTGTCGTCCATAGACGATCCCATGACTCCGCTAGTGGGTGAGCACAGAGGCCTTTACTCCCATCCCTGTGGAGGGCTTTACTTTCTGTTTGGGCCCATCTTGTGAATGTTACCTGCCAGTTTTATACGGGTGGGGTTGGGGAGATTTCCTGTTACTTGTGATGCAAGGTGGTTCCTGTTAATTTGTAAAAGTTTGACAGACGGCTCTGTCAAACATGACAACCACCTGTCAAACTTTTGCAACATTTTACTTTTCCAAAAACAAACTCCCAAAGCAGGAGTTTTTGGGGGAAACAGTAAAACTAAGGGCCTCTTCATCATGTGAATTGTATCCCATGGGTTTATGGGTCATTATAATTGACCTGGTGATGTCTGTCCACTCTAAATCGGGATGACTGTGTTATATGTCAACCTCAAACAACCCATACTCCAATGGACCGTCGAAGGAGTATTTCAGCAAAGGAGCCGTAGTGGGCTTTGTCTCTGACATACTTACAGTCTGCCCACCTGTAACTCAGGTGAGCAGGCCATCAGTTTGGCAGAGAGGGTACTCTGTCACCTTTGCTATGGAGTACCCTCTCAGCCAAACTCTAAATCGGCCTCCGAGTCAATGTGCCAACTAGAATCAGAAAACAAATTGTTCTTGAACAATTCCACCAAACTGAGCAAATTTGAGTGAGATGTGTTCCAGGTAGCAATCAATCCTATGAGACATTAATGGGATAGTTAGTAGAAGCCCAACCCGTCTTTCAGTCAAAGGTGGGGTCCCTTGGGACTCCCCTACATGCTCCTTGGGGTCAGGGTGTGCTCATACTGACCATTATGCATATATATCTTTTACTTCATTTTGAGGACCCAGAGGCCATCTCCCTGAGTCCCCTAATGGCTGTCACAACATATTGTTCAGGCTGTAGGCAGCCAATTAATGATTACTAGTCCCCTTTAAAGTGGCCAATTAGAGTATATGTAGACACCAACAGCCATGACCAATTTGTTTAACCTCTTCATAACAATCCCAAGCATGTCTAAAAGCACAAACTTCTCAAAAACTGCTGATTACAGTTACACCAAATCACAAAAAAACGCTTTCTGAGTAAAATTGAAACTTTTTGCCAAATTTGGTGTAATTCCATTGAGCTGCGCCAAACGTTTTATATGGGAATTATCATGGGAAATCAATTTTTGGGACCCTACCTTTTTAATGACCCCTGCATAATGGATCACCCCAAATCTTTCCATGACAGAACTGAGGAGGATGACCTTGTTTAACATTTGGTGAAGATTCACCAAACGGTGCCAAAGTTATTAGCAAAACAAAACACTCTTCCTATGGAATCTCTGACCTACCTCTAATGATAAAGTGGCGACTGCCATTGTGTAATATATATACACACACAGTCACATGCAAAGTCATTCAAACATTCTAAGCAGACTATGAGTTAAACATTACTAAGGTCTGTAGTGGTCTTCAGAGTGTCTCAATCACTCCAGTTCTCCTAGACACTCCTCTTTTTTCCAGCATCTCTCGGTTAGACTCTTGTGCCCTTTTTCTCCTGAAATAGTTCTGAAACCCTACATCTGCATATCTCATACCTCATCTCTTTCCTCTTCAGCACCATCTTTTCACTCTCTCCTGCTCGCACTTCCTTGCATCTCCTTTGCCTCACCTCCCACCACTCTCTCCCCTCACAACACACTCACTCACCTGTAACCACTGCATTTTCTTTATCTTTCGGCCTGGCAATAGTTCAACAGTTGTGTACCCGCTTCACACATTTTCGCATAGAATCACATTTACAGTTAGCACACATGACCGTTACTCTATGTGCTCTGCAGAGAGGCCAAGGACTAGATTGGCATGTATTCTGAACTACTTTATGACCCACTAAGAAATTTGCTCTGCCTTTATCCTGAACTCCAATCATGGCCTGTTAAATACACCCACCTACAACCTGAACTCTCAGATATATAGATGCAGCTCCTTTGACAGTTTGCACTAGGCATGAGTAATATGTTGCATAAAATATTTACAGAAACACAACTTTGTGAAAAAGTCAAATTCATTTAGGGAATTTAAGAGTAAAATCTGAAAAGTAAATAGGAAACAACATCACTACTCCCAGGATGAGAGGCCAGTGTCAGTTTTTGCTGGCTTTAGATGGCACCTAGTGGTGGGGGACAGGACAGTTACAGGTGGGGTACCATCCACACAGGCCCCCTTAGCTACACCTCCGGATCTCCAAGAGTTAGCAAGGCACCTAAACAGTCTTTTCAGGAGGCTGCTTAACATGTTATGTTAAAAATGTTTCTAAAGCCCTCGAATACCCATAGGTGTCTTGGCGCTGTTTGAGTGGCGGTCAGGTGAGGGTAGTTGGTGCTGAGAGTAATTATGCACCTAAGAATTGAAAAGCTAGGTTTTTATTAGCTTCCTGAAATCCAACAATGTTGGAGCTGCCTTGATGTTTATAGGTAAACTGTTCCACAGGGCAGGGGCTTCGGTGGTAAAACAACTGCCTCCCCATTTTTGTCTCTTGTACCTGGAGCAGGGCATTGTCATGGCATTTTTAGAGCGAAGTTCTCTATTAGGAACATACCATGAAAGAGATTTTTTTAAATAGCAAGAGCCTTCATCGTGCAGGACTTTGAAAGTAAGGCATAATGCCTTAAATTTGATACGGTTTGCAACCGTCAGCCAATGCAATTCCTTGATGGCAAATGAAACTGGGGGGAATTTAGGCAAGTTGAAAACAAGCCTGGCTGCCGCATTCTGTACACTCTGAAGTTTCTTCATATGTTGTGTAGTGAAGATCGTTATCTATATATGTACAATGCTAAGTTAGCATAACCGCGTTAGATGTTAGAAAGCCATCTTGCCGCTTTTGCTGCTTTTGCACACGACACTGTAGTCACATGTTATTAAATTGAGAAATGCTTACTCGACTTTGCTTCACATGAGAACTGTCTGTTGTTAACATCCCAAACAGTGAGCTGCGACCTTGGTCTGTACACAGTGTAAAGAAACAGTCTGGGTCGCTAGACGGTGCATGTTGTTGAGTTCAGTTTGATCGGCCCACTAGTTTAGCCATAACACGCACGCAGCTGCAAATTCCTGAAAGTCGGGTGCTTTTAATATTGCAGTGTTACATGTTTTCATTACTTTCGGAAGAAGAGCTTTCCCAGGAGCAGAGCATAGCTGATCCTGTGATGTGATCTCACTGAGCTAATCTTTACGGTATGGGGTTCCCCATTCAAGCCTAGAGACCTTTTACTAGTCTAATAATAATACTATTAGCTTGCTAGCGAAAGGAAGGTGGCTTAGAGTCATTGTCATTTTAGTATGATTACTCCTTTCATTCTCTATGGTATTGTAACTATGCTGATGGTTTTGATTTTAATCGTTTGTCTGCTTATGTTAGCCAAACTGCTGCATCTTAGGACACGAGGTTTATAAAATAAACTCTTTAAACTTTTACCGTGTCTCTGTTTATTCTGTTGTGGACTGATATGAGAATAATTACGAACAGGTGTTTCTGATTCCCACCAATCCTGAGATATACACTAAGTCGCTTGTTCTGGGTTATCTATACATTGGGACCGCCGAGCTAAACCTCGGATAACGAATGGGACACTGATGCTGGTCGGATAAGGGGTTCTGGGTTCTGAGGTGAGTTTTTGGTACACTACAATTCACTGAGGGTCCGGGTTCCTGCGCATAGTTCTGTGCATAAGCAGAATCCCTGCAACATGTCGCCCAACGTTTGGTCTATTGATTTGAAACGCCTTAGTAGTGCTTGTATTAGTCCACAACACCCTCACTCTGGTTTCCGGATAACGGGAGTGACGGTTTAACCTACCTGTGTTTCGACTAATAGGTTCCTTCAAGCTTGATCATTAATAAGGTTATTTTTTCTGAACCCTAGTGCTACAGTTGATATCGTTGATACTCTTTAGTGTGTCCTGATGGCGGTTGACATAGCCGCGCATGGCCGTGCACCTCTGCGCCGTCATTTGATGACGTATGGGGTGCCGGATGATGGGATGGCTGTAATTTTTGTGGTAAGCGCTGATGCGTCATACCCGTATGAGTTGTTTTACTCATGGGTGACTTTTCTGGCGGTGGATGACGATGATACGTTTCATACCTACACTGCCACACAGCTGCCTGCGGTCTGTACCCCATATAGGACACAGGAAATTCCAATCTCTGCCTGGCAGCATACTATTTGGTTTAATGGCGCTCTTCCCCATGCGGTTGCACCGGCGAGAATGGGCCCGTTGTCTATTGCAGGGGCCACATGGCCGGTGCTGGCCGGTTTTACGCCTCATCCCCGCTATCTCACGGTGGGGGTGGCTGAGTTGCGTGTACTACACACAGCCCTGATTACGGTCCATTGGGCTTTAGTGCAGTATGTGTCACGCAACGTGCAGGTGGGGGCACCTGCTGTTGCGGGACAACCTACGGACCACCACGCGGTGGTTATTAGTCCTGTTATGGTTAATTTGGTGGTCAGCAAGCGCCCCCAAAGTAAGGATGAATTTCCTTATTGGCTTGCTGAGAAATTTGACCAGCTGGAAGCGGTTTTTCCAAATACATGTCCTGTGGAGAAACACAGGATCCTCACCATTACTTTGCCTAAAGACCTGGTCCCGGATATGGCCGATTGTGACAACTGGGGTAAGGTCTTTGCCGCGACCTATTCGAAGTGCTATGGCACTCCGTCTATGTCTGTGCTACCATCCGTCATCAAAAAGGTTCAGGAGAATCATGGTGTGGAGGCTGCTATTGAATTGGGAATGAGGCTTGTCGACAGCTTCGATGTGGTATGCTCCATGGTGATGGGCAACCTCAAAGGAGATGCCATGCAGTTCCAAGTTGCAAATATGATGGACTGCGTGGATGACCTCGACAAGCCCAAAGAGTTCGCTAAAGTAATTGCGAAAGCATATAGGACCGTGGGTCATAGTGCCTTGGGTGTAAAACCGACTGTGATCATTCCTGATATAGTACAGCAGACTAAGGTGAGCTCGTCTACGAAAGACGAACGCCCCAACTTTCCTAAACAAAGTTGGAGAGCTAAGAAACAGGGGAAACAGCACAGAAACAGGGGTCACGTCCTTCCTCACCGGTACAGTCGTCTACCGAACGCACATATGATCTGCGCGATCGATCTCGTATTAAGTCACCTGATAGATTTCAGGTTTCTGAACAACGCTCTCCTCGTTCTTCACAGGAAACATCGGCTTCACAATCCGGTGGCGGAGACCGTGGGAAAGGAAGGGGTGCTCAGAGTCGTGAGCAGCCCCGCCAGTCGGACGGCAAAGGAAAGCAGGACGAATCTGCGCGTCAAAGACCCCCGTTTCAGAAGAAGAAAGTTGCTGCGCTGACAGCGAGGTATGCCTCAGATGGTACGGACGCAGCTTCAGAACCTGACATGGGCGCTAACGCTGCTAGACAGCGCGGCGTAAGTTACAGTAGTGCGACAAGCACTGCGTCCATATCTGGTGGCGACAGCAACTGATATATTCGTGAATATTGAAACTGCTGACACTCGGGTGTCTCCCCCTGATAGACTGTATAATATAGTCATTCAAATTGAAGGTGACATACAACGTACAATTCAAGGGTTTTTTTGGGATAATCTGACCACTTCCTATGATATTCTGTTGGCGGAGGCGGATTGGTCCCCGGCTTTCGTTTTAGATGCTCCTAGAGGGGAGGAGGTAATCCTCCCGTCCTTTGCGCACACAGTGCCGGAGGTCCAAGCTAAAAAGCACGCCGAGGAATGGGCTCAGGTGCAAGCACCTGCGTTATGTTGAAATCAGGTTGGCTGGGATAAATTGTCTCCTGGCCATGAGATTCTGTTGCGGACTACGCCCCAACCTCAACCCCAATACCCCATGCGTCGCGAAGCTAGACCTCACGTCGCGTCGATCCTTGAACAATTGGAATATCAAGGAGTAATCGAAACATGTGTGTCACCTATGAATAATCCTTTGTTCACTGTGACGAAGCCTGACGGGTCGTACCGCCTAGTTTTGGATTACCGGCACCTAAACTCTCATTGCCGGACCTGTGCAGTACAAAACACCCACAGTTCAGCTCTCGTCGATAGTCTCGTGAGAAAAAGGTTTAAAACCACACTTGACATTTCCAATGGCTTTTACAGCCATAACCTGTCCTCTCTTAGTAGTGAGTGGACGGCGTTCACCTCGGGTGGCAAACAAAAACAATTCAAAAGATTACCAATGGGCTATAAAAACAGCCCTGGAGTCTTTGCTGCGCGCGTGGTCTCTCTCTTAGAGGGCATAGACCCTGATGCGTACTCGTATGTGGATGATATTTATCTCACAGATGACGAGTTGGAACCGCATCTCCGTCGCGTTGATCGCATTATTGTTTTGTTTGCAGACTTCGGATACAAATTTAACTTTGCGAAGTCTCACATTGCGGAATATACAGTGTTGTTCTGGGGAACGAACTCAACAATGAAGATCGAGGACTGGCTCCGCACTTTCTAGAAAAGTGTGCATGCCTACGTGCTCCTACGTCACTGAAGAAATTACAATCTCTGCTGGGTTTTCTGAATTTCGGTCGAACTTACATTCCCGATTATGCCCAGCGTATCAAGCCGCTTTATGCCTTGGTACGACCTACTTTTTCCAAATCTTGTTGGCTGCCAGAGCATTCAGCTATATTGCATTCATTGCAAGCTGATCTTCTTGCTTCAAAATACTTACTGACGCGTGATAACCACACTAACCTGGTCATAAGAATTGTGCCCGGCGCAGTTGGTTTCACATACTTAACGTTCAATGAGGGCGACACCGTCCCCATTGCTTACAAATCACACTTGTACACTTCGGCTAAACTGCGATTTTCTGCTGTCGAGAAAGTTCTGACGGCTGTGCAGATGGAGATTCTGAAAGAACGAGCGCTATCGCAAGGTAAACGCATGTTGGTGGTAACACCATATCCTGCCCTTGAGGCGGTGACAAAAGCAAGTGTACCGAATTCTAAAGCTTTGCATCCAAGGTGGATACAATGGGCCACTTCCTTGACATCGCCGGACGTCACATATATCTTTGACGCAGCACTTCAGACTCAGGAGTTTTTACAGTATGAATTTGTTCATCCGGCTCCTCTGTCCTTGCGCCTGCTCGAGGATTACCATTGTGTCACATACACTGACGGTTCTGCGCAACCGGCAACTGTATCAAAGCACGCCTATTCAGCGGCTTGCGCAATTGTGGTCAGTACTTTCGTAAATGGAGAATTCCAGTCCGATGTGGTGCATACGCAGTCATTGGGTGATTGTACCGCGCAGTTGGCGGAGCTTCGTGCTCTAGTGCTAGCGCTAGAGTTTGCTGATTCCAGAGTCACTACCCTTATAGTGAGTGACTCCTTTTATTGTGTCCAGTCTTACAACGACAATCTACATTTTTGGTCTCATAATGACTACCATGATTCCAAAGGTAGCACGATTAAGCATAAACTGCTTTGGGTTCGAGTGGCAGATCTTAAAGAACGTCTGCCTCTCGTGAATGTAATTCACACTCTTGGTCACCAACGAGTTGGTTTCCATGCTGTCGGCAACAGCCTAGCTGACGAGGCAGCAAAAACAGCAGTGGCGACATACTTAGTAGCAGCAGTTACAAGATCCAAAAGTAAGATCGATGATGACATCTTGGCAGCTATTGCTGCTACAGAGCAGGGAACAAAGTTTCCGAGAGGTTTCCCTGCTCGTTACCATTATCGCTTAAGTCCTGATAACGTCCCGTTAGTGAGGATTAATGACGTTGGTGACAGATTGATTCCCAACGCGGACTGCAGACCATCTTTGATATTAGCGGCTCACGAGGGCATGGCGTCCGCGCGTGCCGGCGTTGCAGCTACTGTATCTCTGCTACAACAACGTAACGGGTGGTGCGGTTTGTATAAACAAGCCAGAGCTTATGTTCTTAATTGTGACATTTGCCAGCAGATTAAACCTTCAACTGCGGCGCGCCCACCACAAACTCAGTTGTACATGGCTAATAAACCAATGGGTTGTGTTTATTTAGATCATTGCGGTCCTTTTACCTCTGATACTGCGTACAAATACATCTTGGTTGCAGTTGATTCGTGCACACGTTTTCTGTGGGTGTGGCCACAAAGGAGTGCTGATTCTCGCACTGTCATAAAGGATTTGCGTGTCTTTGTTGGACGTTTTGCATGTGATACCTTTCATTCTGATCAGGGCCCTGCGCCTCTAAGGCGTACAAAGAAGCCATGAGAAATTTGGGGGTCCAAGTCAAATTTTCGTCTCCATACCGGCCTGAGGGTAATAGTGTAGTGGAGCGAATGAACCGTGACTTAAAGCAATCTTTGACGGCCAGAGTTTTAGGTACTGGCCGGAACTGGCTAGCCCACTTGTATGACGTGCAACGTGCACTTAATAATCTCCCTAGAAGGTCTCTGGGTGGGCAGACCCCATACATGATGCTCTTTGGTGTACGAATGTTTGTCCCAGACCTTGATGGTCTAGACATGGCGGCGTCAGCCACACCCTTTGACGTAGATGAACACTGTGCTGTATTGCAGAATCTTCAAGAAGCCAGAGACAGTCTAGCGAAGGAACACGTACCTTCCTCATCTGATGCTGCGCTTCAGGTTCCGGTAGTCGGCTGGCTACCTCGAGTTGGTGATCTGGTCCGTGAGAAGGTGGAGAACAAGAAGGAGTTCGGCCCCTCTTATCGTGCACCGGTTCCAGTGCTTGGAGTACAGGGTACTAGAACAGTCATTTTACCTCCACTTCCTGGTCGAAAGGATAACAGGTACATCTCAATTGACAATGTCAAGCTACAGCGAGTGGCCGATTCTTCTTAGTATGACTCCGGCAGTTTCTTGCCCTTCGATGCTGAGATATTCTGTTGTGGCCCGAGCTTCTAACACCATGCCTGATGTTGCCATCGAGATGCATGCCGTCACTGGTCCCTTATTGCCACCAACACCTAGTGGTCTGCCTGAAGATGTTGAGTATGCTTATCCTGCGGATGTTACATTGCTTGTATTACAATCCACCACAGTTGCCCACTCACAAGACTCTTTTGACTCTAATTCGATGACGTCCATTGCCCCGTCCAAAGTTTCGATTTTTGTGGCCTGGTTCAAAAGACATTTTTTAATTCCCCCTTGGACTTACATTTGGCTGGTGCTCATATGTATTTTTTTGTTTATGTCCATTGGCTTTGTGGTAGTGTTTTTTAGACTTATCAATGGACACTACCTGAAAGAAAGATCTATGATTCGACTAATTGATGGAACTTTGGCCCCCCACTCCTCATCACATATTATGAAAAGGGACCAGACTTTTGTGAACATTACTGCCTGGCCTGTACGTGATGGAATCGCCTGGGATGCTGTGAAATTTCAAATTCATGGCCCCACTGAAGTTATTAATGTGTCAAATGTATTTCGTGTTTCCATGAGTGATGTCGTTAAGCAGAACATCCACTCAGATGACTGGGATGTTCAAGCCATTGAAGCACTGTTTTCTGATTTGAAATATTATGCTGCATTTGATGCTGAGGATTTGTATTTAGAAACTGCTAATTATAATGAGCAATTTTGCTATCAACATTATGGCACGCATTTCCTACACAAAGCAAATACGTTTAGAAATTTTGTATATTATACACAATGGGAACACTGTCCCGCCCCGAGGATGGGCAGCTCTGCCACGTTAGTGGACAAATTCACCTATTTTTCTGATTTTAGTGTGTCTAATCCAGCCTCTTTTTATTTTAAGGTTGGGCCTGAGTCTGCTTCTAAAGTTAGACTGACACACACCAAATTGTTGTATTCCAAGTCCTTTATGGACGAGTTGGCAATTGGCGGGTATGATCTGTGGAAAGCTACTATCGATCTTAAATCGGTTTGGGGCTCCAAACCGTGGCAAGTGCAGGGAACAGAAGCTTTGCATCGTGCCTGTCTTATCCCGAATCACATGTTATTTTTAAATTCGTCCATTTTTCAGACCACCTGTTTTGGATTGGCTACTTCTAAAAAATTGAATTCTCCCTCCATTCCGGGTCTGGGTGCTTATCCCAATTGGGGTAATCATACGGATCTCTCCCTTGCTATGTTGCAGACGTATGTATCCAACACATCCTTCAATATTTCTGAACTGAATCCGGAAGGGTGGTTGGTGTGGTAAACGAGTTTGGATACCTGTCAACATCGGTTTCTGGGTTTAACGCAGGGTATACACAGGTTTGTGTAGACCCCCGTTTTGAATCTTCTCACACTGTAACTACCTATTCGGTAGGGAAGTTATGCCAGTCTTGGCTGCAACATTCCACTTTAGCATCTGTTAAACTACATTTAGCACGATTAAATGACAAAATAGATTTGAATGATTTTGTTAAGGGTCCTGCAGTAGGCAGGTCCAAAAGATGGGTGTATGCTGTTTATAACGAAGTTTGGAAGTTATCACAAATTGAGGCTGCATCCAGAATATGTGCTATTGACCAAGCCAATATGGAAAAGGTATTGGCTGTTATAGATAATAGTATTAACACCCTATCTTCTAGAATTTATACCTTAGATAATATTGTATCATCTGTGGTAGACATTGTGCAGGATGATTTGTCTGTATTGTATCATGGTCAAAATCAATTGCGTTCTATTATGCAGTTTGCATGGACGTTGCAAACGTTAAAGGCAGGGAAAGTCCCTTGGGATTACATGAACACTTCATCTTTGTTCCTTCCTTTTAAGTTAACTGCGAAACAACAGTTCATGCCCATGAAAAATGCTACATACTCCTTACTGCACATTTGCCTTTCTCTGTTGCTGAATTGAATTCTGCTGTGTGGCTTATACATGGGTTGATCACATTACCGTTCCCTCTGTTTAAGTTCAGTTCGTGCATGAAACATTATGCTCTAGGCAGATATGAACAACTTGGTACTGCCTTCCTGCACGAAGTTTGGTCACTCCCATTCACGTATAGATGTGTGAGAGACGGCAAGGAGGTTTACTTGAAAGGTGAAGAGTGCACTTCCACTCTTGATCACTCTGTTGTGTGTAGGCACATTCAATTGCATGGTGCATGTAATGTGCACGCCCCTAATTTAGCTTGCGTCCTGAAAGGGATTCCTGTGCCAGTTAAAACACCGTCTTTCACGCTGCTTGCTAACGGTAGTTATTTGCTATTAAATAATGAGGCTTGCTGTGGGATGTTAGTGGGAATCCCCTACATAGTGACTGTCTCACAGAGAGCAGTTTGCTGTAATAACGTCCTTTTCCCGCCCCCGCACGGCCGGCTCGATGTATCCATCTGGCCTTCCATTCCAACCTTGAAAGCAGAGTTCAACAAGATGAGCAGAATAAGGGCTCTATTGTCTCAAAAAGAAGTCGCGTTGATTTCATCCCGGGAAACATTTGTCCTTCACGTAGCAAACACCCGCACTGAGGTGCAAGCGCTTTTGAATACTGATCTCCCACTTCATTTTGGGACCCTGATTCAGACTATCTTTAATGCCTCGTCAACAAGTGACCTGGCTCATTTTTTAAAAATTGTGGGCTCCTGCCTCGTGACATCCTTTCAAACTATTTTTGGTGTGATCCCCTTTACTTCTTGCCCTCATAGCTGGAATACTTTTGTTGATCTGCGTCCTGCGCTATGGATGCACAACTTGCGTCACACGACAACATGTCCCGGCTGCTCCATCTTCGTAACCGGATGCTTGAATACTATGGCACTTTACCACTGGCAACCTTAAGCATAGCCTATGGATTGTCCTTCTGGTTTCCCTACTTTACTTGTGTGCAGCCCGTCTTTCATTGCCTAGATTGTCCGTTCCAATGGGCTCTGGATTTGTGTCAGTCGAACTCGGTGTCTCCTGCCCCGGATTATGATCGGCTGATGAGCCCCTTAGTGGCTCATGAGTTGGACTGTTCTGGCGTCGGGATTATGGCCTGTGGAGCAGCACATGGAGTCCTTGGGAATTGGGACATCGGAACGGCTGCGATTGACTTCTTAGCAAGGAGTTATCTTGAAGAGCACGCCAGTTGTCCTCGTCTGGTGCTGGATGCTCCGGTGGTTGAGGAGCATGTATGTTCCTTCCCGGTGCTGAACTGGATGGCAGATAATTTTGCGGAACGTTCCAATGATTTCCTCTTGGAAGCTGTTGCAACTTATTGTGCTTATACACTGATGGATTGACTATTGTACTATCATTTCGTCCTAGGTCCTTCAGTGATGTTTTTTTTAATCCTCTACATGGGTTTTTTTTACTCCATTTAAATTTTTTCTTTATTTTTTTCTTCGAACTTTTTCACTTACCTTATATGGACTTACAGTTCATGCCCTTGGTTCCGTTCTATCAAACTTGAACTCTGCGTTCTTGCAAGTGCGCCCCTACTGGTTAGTGGTCCGATCAACGGGGGGTGTAGTGAAGATCGTTATCTATATATGTACAATGCTAAGTTAGCATAACCGCGTTAGATGTTAGAAAGCCATCTTGCCGCTTTTGCTGCTTTTGCACACGACACTGTAGTCACATGTTATTACATTGAGAAATGCTTACTCGACTTTGCTTCACATGAGAACTGTCTGTTGTTAACATCCCAAACAGTGAGCTGCGACCTTGGTCTGTACACAGTGTAAAGAAACAGTCTGGGTCGCTAGACGGTGCATGTTGTTGAGTTCAGGTTGATCGGCCCACTAGTTTAGCCATAACACGCACGCAGCTGCAAATACCTGAAAGTCGAGTGCTTTTAATATTGCAGTGTTACATGTTTTCATTACATTCGGAAGAAGAGCTTTCCCAGGAGCAGAGCATAGCTGATCCTGTGATGTGATCTCACTGAGCTGATCTTTACGGTATGGGGTTCCCCATTCAAGCCTAGAGACCTTTTTCTAGTCTAATAATAATACTATTAGCTTGCTAGCGAAAGGAAGGTGGCTTAGAGTCACTGTCATTTTAGTATGATTACTCCTTTCATTTTCTATGGTATTGTAACTATGCTGATGGTTTTGATTTTAATCGTTTGTCTGCTTATGTTAGCCAAACTGCTGCATCTTAGGACACGAGGTTTATAAAATAAACTCTTTAAACTTTTACAGTGTCTCTGTTTATTCTGTTGTGGACTGATATGAGAATAATTACGAACAGGTATTTCTGATTCCCACCAATCCTGAGATATACACTAAGTCGCTTGTTCTGGGTTGTCTATACATTGGGGCCGCCGAGCTAAACCTCGGATAACGAATGAGACACTGATGCTGGTCGGATAAGGGGTTCTGGGTTCTGAGGTGAGTTTTTGGTACACCACAATTCACTGAGGGTCGGGTTCCTGCGCATAGTTCTGTGCATAAGCAGAATCCCTGCAACAGTTGTTTTTGAAGTTTGACAAGAAGGCTATTGCAGTCATCCAATTTCGATAAGATCAATAAAGAGACAACTGTTTTTCTGGTGGTCATGGGGATAAACGGAAGAATCTTTTTAATGATCCTTAAGGTGTTAAAGCTGGCCGAGACGACCGAGCTGATGTGTTTATTAAAACTTAAATTGTCGTCTATTATTACACCCAGATTTCTTGCTTTTTGTACAGGAGTGGGAAGAGTTCCCATCTCTGGTGGCCAGCATGGTGGGTTCCAAAAAGAGGGGTTGTTGCCAAAGAGTATAACCTCGGTTTTCTCAGCATTTAGCTTGAGACAGTGCGTTTCCATCCAGCAACTAACTGCTCTCATACAGTTGTGGAACTGGGAGGAAGTAGCACCTATGTTGTTCGAGGCTGCCACCACAATTTGGGTGTCATCTGCATAAGACGTAGGGGAAAAACCAAAAGATCTAATCAGAGGGGCAAGTTCCGAAACATAAATATTAAAAAGCAGAGGACTCAAAGATTAAAAAGGAACCGGAAGAAAAATTCTCTAACATAACTGAATGGTTTCTATTTGTCAGAAATGATTGGAGTAGAGCCAGTGCTTTGTCGGCAATGCCTAATTTACTGAGACGGTTGACAAGAGTGACATGGTCAACCGTATGAAAGGCCGCCGACAAGTCCAAAAGGATAAGTGTTACAGAGCCCCCTTTATCCAGGATAGTTCTTAGCTCATCCGTTGTTTTTATTAGAGCCGTCTCGGTACTGTGTTCGGCCCTAAAGCCGAACTGAGAAGGATCCAACAGATGATTATCCTGAATAAACTTTGATAATTGTGTGTTTATTCGTTTTTCCACCAATTTGGCCGGAAAAGATAACCTGGAGATGGGACGGTAATTGGCTGGGTTATCCGGGTCTAAATTTGTCTTCCTCAAGAGCGGCAGGATGGAAGCTCTTTTCCAAAGATCAGGAAAAATACCTGTGCTGTGCATGCCATTAAAGATGTCAGCTAAAGGTGTTGCAATGAGAGCTGGTATTTGTTTTAGTACCGAAGGAGGGCATGGGTCAAATGGTTATCCTGACTTCGTGGAATTAATTAGCTTTAAGACTTCATCGGAAGTGGTGACTGTGAATTGTTTGAGTTTAGCAGAAAAACTAATGTTATCTACATCAAGGACGTTTATGTAGCCTTTGCTAAATGAAAGGTCACTGGAGATAGAAAATGTGTCATATATTAATTCCACTTTGTGGCGGAAATATGAGGCAATTTCTTCACAAAAAGATTGACTGATATTATTACTTTTCATCTCAGGGAGCTTAGTCAATTTGTTTGTGACCAGGAAGAGTTCTTTAGCCGAATTTTTTGAAGCTTCTATTTGCTGAGTGAAAAAAGATGATTTGTTTTGGATAATGGCTACTTTGTAATTGGCCACGGCCTTTTTATATATTATTTTATCAGCGGTGCTGTATTTTAGCCTCCAAGCCCTTTCTAGTTTCCTGCAATTTTGTTTTTGGAGCCGGAGAGCATCTGAATACCACGGTGCAGATTTTTTAACTTTATTTCTGTTGGTACCTTTTTTTGGGACCGCTTTTGAGATGGCCATGTTTAGCCAATTGGAGTAAGCCTCTGAGGCTTCATTTGGGTCTGATCGCAGAGTACATGTGGCTTGTCCTAGATGGTGTTCTAAGGTGTCAAAATTGGTTTTGGACCACTGATACGAAGGTAACTGGCTAATGTCACGTTCCCTATTTTGAAAGGGAGGCTGGACTGTCAGTTGGAATAGTACCACTTTATGGTCAGACCATGTGAGGGGCAGAATATCTTTGACCAAAATACAATTATTGTTAGAAAATATTGCATCCAACATATGTCCTCCATTATGAATAGGCTGATGGACTAGTTGAGGAAGATTAAAGGAATTCATAATCTCCAAAATAGCTTCTATATCTTTATCCTTTATCTATTCTCAAAACTGTGCCTCATGGTTGCATGCAGGGCAATGCATATTTTCACAGGGATAGTGTTCGCCTGTCCAATCAGGGCAATGAGTTGTTTGTTGAGACTTTTTGGGTGTTTGTGTAGCAAAAGCTTTCACCAGCATGAAGAGAGGATCCTGTTTTTGTGGGAAGTAGGAGGGGGAATTTTCAGTCAACCATCTGGACCTGTGGCTGGGTATACTTGTGTGTTTGGCTACGAATAATCAGTTGGTAGGCAAACTTTGGAGTCCGCTTCAATTTTACCCTGTGCAAGGGCAGTGGTACTGCGGTGGTCGGGGGTACGAGGAGTTTGAGAAGGGAGCCACAGCTACTGTCCCTACGCTCTTCATGGGTACCTCATCACACTGCCTGGTGGATGAGGGGGAGATCAGGCCTGCGCCAGGGCACCAAGTGACCATCCTGTTGCTCAGACCCAACTCCCAAAGGGTGCCTGGGGGGGATACCCATCTAGGGTTGGCTCTGGCATGGTTTTAATTAGGGACTCCGCTTATATATTGCCCTTAGGCTCCCCTCGGACTGGGTGAAGGGGAGTTTGTAATGTAGGAAAGATTTAGGAGGCCTACTAATTCCAGCATGGGCCCCAAACAAATGTATTGATGCTGAGGGGCAACAGGGTGGTCAACCATGACTCTGAACAAATTTGTGGTGAGGTGATTAGGTGTAAGTATCAGTGATAATAATTCACATATACATAAAAAATGCATGTATTATTGGAACATTGGAATATTGAGAACTCCAGTGAAGACAATGGAGTAACTCGGGGCTTATAATGGCTGGTATCAGCCTGGAGCTCCAACATTTCAATGTTTGGATTCATCTCTCTCCCTTTTTAATTTAGAACATTCGACCCTTAGTAGGTGGAATTTTCTAATAGCTTTATAGCCCTTCAGCCTTGGGCTATACCGGTTGGTTATGGCCCTCTCCCTCATTATAGGCACTCGCCTGTGGCTCAGGCCTTTAACTTTGGTTCAGGAACGTTAACAACTGGTATAGCCCTCCGCCACGGGCTTTAAGGCTATATTAGAAAGTTGGAATGTTTAGGACTCCATTGAAAACAATGGAGTAGATCCGGGCTTCTAATGGCTGGTATAAGCATTCCGATTCAACATTCCAGTGTTTGTCTTTCTGTTTCTCCCCTTTTAATTTAGAACATTTTGCACTCATTGGATGGAATCTTCTAATAGCCTTACAGCCTTTGCGCCTTGGACTATGCCGGTTGTTGAAGGTCCTCTCCCTCGTTATAGGCCCTTACCTGTGGCTCCCGCCTCTAACTCCGTTCAGAGCTTTTAACAACTGGTATAGCCCTTGACAGCTGGGTATAGGGCTGTAATATGCTCTGTTATGATGTCAATAATGATTGTGGATTGTTGATGTGTTTTGATAAATAAATATGGCCTGAAACGTTGTTTCTCAAAATCCAAATACAGCGAGTCTTACGTGACGTCTTGTGGATGGAGAAGGAATGCGACATACTAATGTACTAGTTCAAACTGGGTTCCCCTGTCCTTGGTTTTTCCCCTGCCCAGGCTCATTTGCTGTTTGGTATGATCAAGTTAGGCATATGAAACTCTTGCTGCTCTTGTGTGATTCACTGTGAGGGTCTGACTGCATTTCCTGCAGTCTTTTTTAGTTTTAAGGCCAGTTTCATGTCACTCAATCTGCCTTCTGGAGGCTTCAGATGGAAAAATGTATCCAGTTCTGGAGATTTGTGTCCAGTTCTGGAGGCCACATGTAAAACATTTTGTGCAGTTGCAGTTCTGGAGACAAATCAAAGTGTTGCGTCTATTTCCAAATCTGCATCTGGAGCATTCTCTACAGTTTCAGGCCTCATTTATTTGACTGTGTACAGTTATAGATGCTGCATCTAGAGTACTGTGTCTAGTTTTGGAAATTACACTGAAGTATAGTGTGCAACTCTGGGGGTCTCTCCTGAAGTATTGTGCCCAGTTCTGGAGGTCACTCCTGAAGTATTGTGCCCAGTTCCGGAGGTCACTCCTGAAGTATTGTGCCAAGTTAAGGAGGTCACTCCTGAAGTATTGTGTCCAGTTCCCGAGTACACTCCTGAAGTATTTTGCCCAGTTCCAGAGGTCACTCCTGAAGTATTGTGTTCAGTTCCGGAGGTCACTCCTAAAGTATTGTGCCCAGTTCCTTAGGTCACTCCTGAAGTATTGTGCCCAGTTCCAGAGGTCACTCCTGAAGAATTTTGTCCAGTTCCAGAGGTCACTCCTGAAGTATTGTGCCCAGTTCCGGAGGTCACTCCTGAAGTATTGTGCCAAGTTCCGTAGGTCACTCCTGAAGTATTGTGTCCAGTTCCAGAGTACACTCCTGAAGCATTGTGCCCAGTTCCAGAGTACACTCCTGAAGTATTGTGGCCAGTTCTGGAGGTCACTTGAAAAGGATTGTGTCCAGTTCCGGAGGTCACTCCTGAAGTATTGTGCCCCGTTCCTTAGGTCACTCCTGCAGTATTGTGCCCAGTTCTGGAGGTCACTCCTGAAGTATTGTGCCCAGTTCTGGAGGTTACTCCTGAAGTATTGTGCCCAGTTCTGAGAGCAATATGTTTTAGAATTGAACAATGTGTGTAAAGTTCTGAAAGGGACATGTGGAGTATTGTGTGCAGTTCTGGAGGCCTCATCTGAAGTTATGCGTGCTCTACTGCACATTTAGTTTAGCTGGATTAATAGCTCAAAATGGGGAGGATTGAGTCATTTTTAGAGGCCTCATCTGATGCACTGTTTGCTGCTCTGGAGGGAGGTCTCGTCGGGAGTATCATGTCCTGTTCTGGATGTCTCATCGACTTAAGGGTAAGAGGCCATTAAAGTCTACCATAGTGCTACCAATTAGGTGCATGAGAGAGCCAGGAGGTATGATGAAGGGTTTAAAATATATCAGAAGGTAGCCTGTTAGAGAGATATTTCAATATCTGATGCACATAAGTACAACAGAGGAAATATGAATATAAATACTGTAAGAAGGGAGAAGTAATAAAGGCTTTTAAATAAAGGTATCAGTAGAAACAGAGTACAGGAAAAACAAGAGAGACACAGGAGAGACATTTACATAACACCAGAGGTTTTCTCATTAAACAAAAACAGTTCCCCCACTTTTGTTGAGAAGAAAGCCCAGCCATCACATGATGGTAGTTGAGATGCCTCATCTGAAAGGGAAAGGTGGGGGGTCTCCTGTACTGTGAAACATAAGGAGAGGGTCAGAGGGTTACAGAAGAAACAGGATGTCTTGCCAGGGTGTCTCTCACCTATAAAAATGTAGAATGTGTACAATTAGTCAATCCACAAACCTAAAGGCTTCATTGGAACCAGCATGGATTTAAATGATGGAGTCAAATGAATCTTCATGATGAAAAAGATGTATTATTTTTGAGAGGTATTATAAGGTGGTCACTAGCTGAGTACTGGGATGTTTACTTTTAGTGGAGACGTGTAAAAATGTTTTTGTCAGTCTGACTGTGTATTACTAGAATCTAGATTTTTAAAGCACTTGAAGGATCCAATTATGTGGCTTTCTGGTTATACATGCAGACACCTGTAGTGACCGCATTAAGTTAAAGAGGTAGAATAGTTCATTTCCCACTCATTAGTTTAACACCAAAAAATAGTTATAGAAGATTTTGTTTTTTGTATTCATGTCTTTCACCCATCGCCCACAGTCATTGACCCTGCCCTAATTGCAATCAGGATCACATTTTTTTTTAATGCACTTCAACCTCTGGATAACACTACTTATGTAAACACCATTCAAGAACAAACCGTATATGTGAGAGACACATGTTTAAATAAATTGGAATAAATACACATTAGTGTGGACAAGGGACATGAAATGAGAGCCATCCAAATACCAATCCTGGTGTAAATATAATTAAGAAAGGTGAAGAAAGTTGTGAAAAATATTTACATATCTGTTTCGGTGTAAATACAGCTCAGGAGGGAGAAAGGAATGTGAGAGGGATATCTAAATACTGGGACTGGTGTAATTAGAATGTGGGAAGGAAAAGAGACATTCACATTTCACTATTGGTGTAAATACAGCGCAGGAGTGACAAGGGAGATATAAGAGACGAATTTAAATATCAATACTGGTGTAAACACAATTGTATAGTATTGCAATTGCATTTATATAGTGCTTACTACCCCTGATGAGGTGTTGAAGTGCTTGCCCACCCAAGGTTAGTGTTTTTTTCAGGGGTTATTATTGTTGTTTGGGATTCATCTTCTGCTGTTAAGGAATATACCTCATTTTCTATGTGATAGATTAAATGTATAAGAGTTGGGTGTGATCTGTAGTGGGAAGGCATATTTGAGTCCATGCAAATGTTTGGTGGTATTAATAGATGAGCTACAGGACAATATGGTTTGCTAGGTTAGAGGAATGTGCCTTTTAAAGGAGCGATTGTGATCTTTGAAATGAGTGCAAGAAATTTGCCTTACATGTAATAATAGGGATTTAGGCAAAAATGCAAGTAACTTTAGTAGGCTGTGCTCAGCGAGAGGAGTCAGGCAGAGGATGTAAAGAAAGAACAAGATCATTTGAAATAAAAGGAGAGGCAACAATCTGAATTTGTAAATCAAGGTCAGTTTTCATGGCAATACAGAAGAAGCTTTTAAAGTATTTCTTACTAGACAGCAGATTGCAGAGTTTTGTTAGTTTACAGTGGGCTTAGAGACTGCCAATTGCTTACAATTGGTTGGCTTTATTGTCAGTCTCATTTAAAAGCTTTCTATTGTGAGCTTGTGTGGGTTTTTCTTACTCTTCTTGTGATGTCCCTCCACCCCCACTTTAACGCATTACCTGTGTCCTTCCACTGTTCGCTTTTCAAGCACTATTTTTTTCTTTAAGCACCCCTCAAGAGTGCATGGTCTTCCATTTGTTTTACCTTGTGTTCTTCCCTCTCCGTCCGCCACGCTTTATATTCCTCTTCTGTGTGCTTCCACCCCACCAGCTCCACATTAATCTCTCTAACCCATTTGCTTTCTCCCCCTGTGCTCTCTGTGTTGGTTCTTTCCCCACCCACACCGTCCGTGTTTCTTCTGTTCCTCACACACGCCCTTTGTGTTGCTTCTGCCCCCCCACTGCTTCCCTCATCAGCGACCTCTGTGTTGCTTCTGCCCCGAACCCACACACCCATGTTTCTTCACTCCACCCACTTAAAAAAAATACTTTTGTGCAACTTGGCTAAAAACAAAGGCAAACCACTAGGTCAAGATAAGCGAGGCCTATTGCCTTTGTCTATGCATATTTGAGGTTTCATACAATCTGAGAATGCAAAACTGTAGAAATATACACCATTATTTGCATATGGGTCAGTAAGATATGAGGTACTTTTGATGAGCACTAGAATCAGGCGAACAATCTATCCCTTGAAAGGCTACCGCTAAATCACCACTTTAGCAAGAACAGTTGATCAGTTCAAGGGCTGGACGCATATATAGTGATCAGTCAACAAGTTAAAACTGTGCACAGAACTGGCAATAACCGCAAGATCATAGCAACTTGAAAGAATGTATGGGATAAATAATGAAAACATTGAAAAGAAGATTCTGCAAATGCTAGAGAAGATGTCTTCTGATGTACACCCTTCAAATCTGAAGAACACCCTTAAAGTTTGCTTACAATATTAACTACAAAAGTCACGTGGAATCCATTTTTGATGTAATTTAGGAGGAAGAAGAGAGTTATGAGAAACATTTACATATTATTGGTTTAAATACAGTGTAGGAGGAGGGGGAACGAAGATGTGAGAGAGACATTGAAATTCCAGTGTAAATACAATGTAAGAAGGAGAAGAGAGTTGTGAACGGTGCATAACTTGAATATGTGGTTGCAGGTGGGGCTATCGGCCCTTTTTTTGCAGGCCAGGACTTATTTTTAATCATGAGAGGTTGACGCAGGACAAGAGAGAGAAAGGCAGCAAGTGGTGAAAGGAGAAAATCAGTGACAAGGAAAGACAGACATGGTAACAAAGCGAAATTAGGGATGAAAAAGAACCTGCAAGATTACGATAAAGAGGCGGAGATAGTGGGTGATGGTGGAAGAGAGAGGCAGGCGGTGAAATTAAGACTGTACAGACTTTGGTAATCAGCAACCCCGTCATTGGGCGCACCTTCATGGAGTTCTGAAAAGAAATTGGTCCCTGGCACTTATTCTGTTACAAATTAAGCACTAGTTATGACAGACGTTTACATATTATATCAGTGTAAATACAACACAAGAGGAAGGAGAAGAAAGATAGTTGATAGACATCTAAATACAGGTGTAGATACAATGTAGGAAGTAGAGGAGAACTGAAGGAGGATGTGAGAGAGTCCCTTAAAGACCAGTTCTGGAAGGAGAAGAGATTTGAGAGAGACATTTACATATCAGTATCCCTGAACACCTTCAGGAAGACCCTGAAGACCTGGCTCTTCAGCTAAACAGATCTGCGGACCCCCCCCCCCCCCTACACAGTGCCTTGAGACCCTCACGGGTGAGTACCGTGCTTACAATTCCCTGATTGATTGATAGTGAGTACAGTGCAGAAGGTAAAATGGAGAGAGAAACACTTAAACACTGGAATTTGTGTAAGTACAGAACAGGAGGGGGCAGAGTGAAAGATTTAAATACTGGACATTGTTGACACCAGACAGGCCTGAGAGAGAGATTTGCATTTCTCCAGGTTAACAGATACAGTGAGGACATGAAAACAGTCCAGTAGTGATGTCGTTAAGGATCCCTAACTACTTTCTTGTCCCTGAAGAATGCCCCAGACACATTTGGACTTCTAATGTGGGCAGAAACATGTTGGCCAAGCTACGAAGGACGAGTGAGCCATTGTCCTCATTAACCATCCCATTTGTTTTTAATCTTACCTATAGTTCCTACTAATAAAGGCAATTTCCCCAGGAACCGTGAGGAAATTTTAATTCACTGATCTGGATCCCTCCCTGATCCAGTAATCTTTTTAATCAAAGAACTCCCGCCTGCCCCGTGTCCAACTGGAGGTTGAGTCCGCCCTGGTGGCACTACCCTACCAGGGTGGGAAGAGGTTCCCGATGATGAAGCATGACACAATTTTGTGTGTGAGGCTTCCTCTTCCATAAGGATGACCTTCCCTTCCTCTTGCACTCACACCGGAATTCTGTGAATGTCCAACTTGGACTTCTGTATATCTGCTTTAGGGTAGCAATACTGGTTCCTGTATCCTCCCTACATCTACCATACCTATTTGTGTTGAATAAAATCTAATTGTAGCCAATGGGTTTGGTCCACTGGGGACTTCTTCAGGGCTCATATGTATGTTGCAGCATATAATATGAATGTGACAAATGTCATGCTACAGGATGCCTTTTTTATCTAATGTCTTCTGTTATCTTCATAACACGTGAAGATTAAAAATCTGCAGGCATTCTGTGAACATGATGTTTGCCACATTCGTAATACATACTGCAACATACATATGAGCCTTGAAGAAGTCCCCAGTGGCAGAAATGCTTTGGCTTGGATTTTAAACATTGGAGATTGGAAAATAAAGAATTGATCTTTTTGCAATTTGGACTTCACTTTCTTCAAATGTATGGAGTAATATTTGAGATTGGAAGCGAAGTGACATTGAATTGAGTCTGATCAACAAAATGAATGCACAACTTTGTGATTGATTTGAGTGCTGGGTAAAAACAATCTTGGCACTGCACATGTATAGTGCATACTGTGAAGGTAGCTGATATATCTGTATGAGTCAGGTTTGGGGTCACAATTAAAAGCTGTGGAGTTCAGGCTCAAGGCATAGTGAATTTCTCACAGTGCTCATCAGTGGATCATAAAGGGGTTCAGAATACATACTCATCCAATCCTTGGCCTCTCTGCTGAGCGCACAGAGGAATGGCCACAGGTGCCAGTTGTAAATGTGAATGCAAAGGAGGTAGACAACTGTTGAAATGTTGCCAGGGCAAAAAAAAGAAAGGGCTGTGTTTACGTGTGAGTAAGTGTATTGTGTGTGGGGGATGTGAGGAGAAGTAGATGCAAGGATGTATGCACAAGAGAGATAGAAAGGAGGGTGCTGAAGAGAAAAGAGATGAGGCGGGAGATAAATGAAGATGGAGAGTTTCAGAAAAATATCAGGGCATGAGAGTTTATTTGAGAGACTCCAGAAAAATGTGATGTGTCCATGGGTTGTCTACCTAAAATGTTTAAATGACTTTGTGTGTATAGATATATGCATATGTGTACAATCTTCATGATTTCCCCACCAATTCTATCAGTTGCCCCTTGTGCGCCCCATAAAAATGGCTCCTAGAGATGCCACTCTAGTCTGGAGGAAGAAGAGGAGGGGGCTCTGAAACAAGGGGCCCTTAGGCTTGGGAAATTGTCGGTCACTTGTTTGGCACTGCAGGATACCGCTCACGTGTACCACTCTACCCCAGAGCCCAGCTGTTTGTGTCGAACTCAGCCGCGAAAAAGACCAAACTCCTTCATTCAACTCATCGTGAGAGGTTGCCCATGCCAGACCGCCGCCCTAGAACAGTGTTTCTTCAACACCGGGTACAAGCACTATTAATATTAAAAGTAACAAGAAAGGGCGGGGGCATGGCGGAAAAACTGATTGGAATGAATTTATGAAAATAAACATTCGTTCCGCTGACAGGCAAATAAAATTAAAAAAAATTGGATTACAAAAAAATTCGAAGCACGCTTTCTGTCCTCACCCAGCTGTGTAACAGTTGTGGTTTTTGAACAATCAGACACAGCTGTGAGGAGACGCTATTTAATCAAACATCACTAACAAATGTTTAAAAAAAATAGGAAATTAAAAAAAACGAGCTGAGGCATCTGGTTGAAAGCGATTCCCAGCAGAATTAAATGAGCAAGGCTGCACTTTCCTGTATTTAACACCCTGTGCTCTATTCCGCCAGCCCAGGGTGTTCTCACTCAGCTAACTAACTGTACATTTCTGTTTTTCAGCTGTCAATACCCCTTCCGAGTCTGTTTCTAAACGCTACCAGTTTGAAAATAGGGGCCTGTTTGGGGATACAGGGCCTTTCTCTGAAAGGTATATGTACATCTAGGTGAAACAGTGCAAAAAAAACATATGTACGAAGGCAAAATTAAATCCGTTATTCACAGAATTAAGAAAGTTGCGATTTTACCGTAGTTAATGTGAAGTATGTATTTAAGTATTTAATATGGCACGCTCCCCAGAGGTGTGCCTTTTGGGCCTGTTCCCGAGGCCCAAATCCAAAGGAATGGGGCATAGGTTTGTAGACCTGGCTTTCCTCTTGGACAAGAGGAGAATCGCTCTCAGGTGGAAGGCAAAGAGGTATCCCCGAGTGGGGGCCTGGGAAAAGGATGTTTCCTGTTGGGCCAGAGCAGAGGAAAAAGCCTTGATTAAGGAGGATAAGATAAAAGGCGAAAGCCCTTGGCGGAACCTTGGGCAGATATATCAAGGTGGGACACACATAAAACGCCTGACCACGATACACAGATGAGCACACCTGAATCTGAGGGAATGGGGGAGACATATACCCCCTAAATACAAGAGGACCGTTGCAACACTATACCACCACCACCTGCTTGCTTTCCCCTCTCCTCCCCTCTCCCTCCCCCCCTTAAGGCCCCTTGCTCTATAGCATAGTCAGCTAAAATGTTTCTGAAGTACCTACTGACAGTGGACCCCTGGTAGATTTATATACGTTTTAGTTAAGTATCTATATTATGGATGCACTGAGTTTGTTTTCTTCTTTTTTTTCTGAGTTTCTGTATGGCAGCCATACCAATATTTTCAATGCATGTACTCACGAGACAGTTATTACAGAGGGCAGACCCATTCACTCCCTATAAGGTACCCTGCCACAGCAGAGGGGTTCTGCTCCCTATTGTGACTCTAGGAGACGACTGACGTCCTAGGGAAGAACACTACAGGGAATAACCAAGTGGGGAAACAACTATTGATTCAGTTGATTACAAACAATGTACAGTGGAGAATACTGTTTGATATTGTCCTAAAGCTTGTTTTTCTGCTGTGGATATAAAATTGTATTGATTGCAAGTACGGTAATTTTATAAACGCCCAAAAAACAGATAACAAAAATAAAAAGTATGTATTTAAGTAGGCTTCGATTCACGGTGGTACTTACACAACTAAATGGCACCGAGGTGGCCAAATGCCAGACTTTAAATGTGATAACTCACATAACAGATTCACTAAAAATGTAAACTCACAAATGAATTTTCTCACACGTAAAATGTTCTCTAAAATTCCAGAACTTTCTGCGTGAGTAAATCTGCTCACAGATTGGTTATTCCTGGGTGCACTTTTGTCATATTGACAATTTTTCTTAGAGTAGGTTCCTAACCTGGATAGCGTCACATATAAACTTCTATCACTGGCAGCAGTCCAATGGGGGAGGGATGGTGTGAGTGGGAAGGGAACAGCTCCATAAGTGTTGGTGTAGACTGTGGGGGGGTGTAGTATGTCAATAGCCCTTTTGCCTGAAATGTAACCATAAAACAGAGGTGGCAGCTTAGAAGGGGGGTCGCCGGTGTAGTATTGCTTCCTGTAATGGAAATCCAAAAGTTCCTTTGTTTTGTGTAATTCCAAATGCAACTAAGCTTTCGGGCAACCGTTCTCTGGCTTTACCCTGGCAGACATCCATATTTTATTTAAATTGTCAATTGGACATTTTTGAAAATCAGTGTGATTTCTGCTGATCAATTTGACTAATTCTGCAGTATTCACATTCAGCATATAAATCTGCAATACCTTTTTCTTGCACAAGAGGTTGATGCCGAAGGCTTTCTACACTGTAAGCTATTTAGCTTGAACAAACCACTGACCTGTCCTTTACTGCATGACCTGTGTTAGGTGGTGCCCTGAAAATGTGAGGCGGTTGCTGTACCACAGCCTGTGGGCATGCCTCCTGTTATAACACGCATCGACTAAGCCAAAAGGTCTTGGCTGTGCGAGATGTACTGACTTCATTTTTTATAGTTATGTTGTATAGTATGCTATGGCCTGTCTTGGTATGGCATGGTATGGTATGGTTTGGTTATGGTATGGTCTGTCATCACCATAGTATGGTATGCTATGGCCTGTCTTGGTATGGCATGGTATTGTATTATATGGTATGGGTGTTGTATAGTATTTATGGTGTTGGATGCCACGGCATGATATTATATGGCCTGTTACTGTATGATGTGGTATGGTAATGTATGGTATGCTATGTATGGCCTGCTATTATAGTATGGTAAGGCCTGTCAGTGTATAATATGGTATGGTACGGCCTATCATTGTATAGTAGGGAATGGTAATGAATGGTATACTATCCTATGGCTTGTCATGGTTCAGTATGGAATGGCCTGTCATTGTAGTGTATGGATTGACATGGCCTATCATTTAATAGTATGGTATAGTATACTATGTTAAGGCTTATCTTTATATAGAATGTTACGGCCTTGTATTGCTTATTTTGGTATGGTATGGTATGTATGGTGTGGTATGGTATGATATGGTACGGTAGGGTACAGTACGGTATGGTATGGTATGGTATGGATTGTCGTTGTGAGGTATAGTATGGCCTGTCATTGTATAGCATGATAATGTATGGCCAGTCATGGTACGGTATGGTATGGCCTGTCATTGTATAGTATAGTATGGTATGACTTGGGATGACATGGTATAGTATGGTAGGGCATGGTCTGTCATTGTATTGCATGGTGGCAGGCATTACTCTGAAGTTATATTGTTAACTTTATAGCTCAGGGTCAGAGAGGCCTTCTTGGTTGAAACACTGGCACGTCGGGTTGGTACTATTGATCATTCGTGGAGGTCTCATTCGCAGTTCCTCATGCTTACTAGTTGGCTGCTTGATCCTCTGAATAAAGGCTTATAATTGTGTATTCCTATTAACTAAGCATTGGCAAAGCCAATAGACCATGCCTATTCAAGAGCTATTGGCTTTGTAAATGTGTTTTAGCCATTTTGTACACCAGTGTTGCTGCTGTTCAGCAAGGCTAAAAGTTAGTGGCGTGGAGTGGGTTGGGATAGATTGAATTGGAGTAGAATGGAGTAGGGTGGATTGGGGTAGATAGAATGGGGTAGATTGGAGTGGGGGAGGTGGGTAGATTAGTATAGTAGATTGGAGAGGGGTAGATTGAATTGGGGGGATTAGGGTGGAGGGGGTAAATTGGAGTGGATTCGATTAGGGTAGATTAGAGTTAGATGAATTGGAGTGGGGTAGATTGGAATCGGGTAAATCAGGGTTGATTGGGGAAGAGTGGAATAGGATATATTGTGGTAGATTGGAGTAGAGTGGGGTAGATTGGGGAAGAGTGGACAGGAGGGGACTGGGGTGGATTGGGGTCGATTGGAGAGGGGTAGACTAGAGTGGAGTAGGGTTGGTTGTAGTGGAGTGGGGTAGATTACGAAGGAGTGTGGTAGACTGTGGATTATGGTAGGGTAGATTGGAGGGAAGTGGGGTAGTTTGGAATTGAGTGGGTAGATTGGAGTGACATAGAAATGAATGGGGTTGATCGGGGTGGACTAAAGCGTAGTTGGGTAGATTGGAGTGGAATTAGATAGAGTGGTTGTGTGGTAGATTGGGATGGAGTGGGGTAGATTGGTGTGGGGTAGTTTGTCTTACGGTGGGGGAGATTGGACTGGAGTGAGGTAGATTTAAGTAGCATGTGGTAGTATGGAGTGAAGTGGAGTAGGGTAGATTGGGGAGAGTGGAATGGAGTGTGGTAGATTGGGTGGATTGGAGTGGGTAGATTGGGGTAGAGTGGAATGGGTAGAGTGGAGTGGTGCAGATTGGAGTAGAGTGGGGTGGAGTAAGATTGGATAGATTGAGTGGGGTCGAGATTAGAGTGGAATGAGATTGTTTGGGGGAAAAGTGGAGTGGTGTAGATTAAAGTGGGGTGGCTAGATTAGAGTATGGTAGATTGGAATGGAGTGAGGTAGATTGGAGTGGGGTCATTTGGAGTGGGGTACATTGGAATGGGGCACAGTGGGGTGAGGTGGATTGCAGTGGGGTGGAGTGGGTGAAGTGGGGTAGGTTGGACTTGAGTAGATAGGGTAGATTGGAGTGGGGTAGATTGGGGTGGGATAGATTGGGGAGAGATAGATAATATTAGGGTAGATTTGAGTGGGGTAGTGAGTGGGGTGGATTGGGGTGGAGTGGTGTAGAATGTGGTAGATTGGGAGTATTGGAGTAGGTAGATTGGGGTAGAGTGGAATGGGTAGAGTGGAGTGGTGTACATTAGAATAAAGTGGGGTGGAGTGAGATTGGATAGATGGAGTGGAGTCGAGATTGCAATGGAATGAGATTGATTGGGGTAAAAGTGGAGTGAGGAAGAGTGGAGTGTGGTAGATTAAAGTGGAGTGGCAAGAGTAGAGTATGGAGTGGGGTAGATTGGAGTGGGGTCCTTTGGAGTGGGGTACATTGAAGTGGGGTATAGTGGGGTGAGGTAGATTGCAGTGGGATGGAGTGGAGTGAAGTGGGGTAGATTGGACTTGAGTAGATGGGGTAGATTGGAGTGGGGTAGATTGAGGTGGGATAGATTGGGGAGGGGTAGATTATAATAGGGTAGATTGGAGTGGGGTAGTGAGTGAGGTGGATAGGGGTGGAGTGGGGAAGATTGTGGTAAATTGGATTGTGGTAGACTGTGGTGGAGTGGTGTAGATTGTGGTAAGGGTAGATTGTGGTGGAGTGGGGTAGATTAGAGTGGGGAGGATTTGGGAATATTGCACTGGAGTTTGGAGTGGAGTAAATTGGACTAAGGTAGAGCTGAGTAGAGTGGAGTGGTGTAGATTGAGGTGGAGTCGGGTGTATTGTAGTATATTGGAGTGGGTTCTATGGGGTGTGGTAGACTGGGGTAGAGTGGAGCAGAGTGGGGTAGATTTGAGTGGAGTGTGGTAGATTGAGTGGAGTACATTGGAATGGAGTAGATTGGTGTGGAGTAGATTAGAGTGGAGTGGGATGGGGTGGGGTAGAATGTGGTGGAGTGGAGTAGATTGGGTTAGAGAGGGGTAGATTGGGTTAGAGTGGGGTAGATTAAAGTGGGGTATATTGAAGTAGGGTAGATTGGAGTTGTGTGGGGTACATTGGGGTGGGTAATTTGGGGAAGGTTAGGTTGGAGTGGAGTGGGGTAGATTTTAGTGAAGTGGGGTAGATTGGGTTAGAATGGGGTAGATTGTAGTGGGGTAGATTGAAGTGGGGTAGATTGGAGTGGGGTGAAGTAGATTTGAGTGGGGTACACTGGAGTGGAGTAGGGTAGATTGAGTGGAATGGGGTAGATTGGAGAGAAGTAGTTTGGGGTAGATTATAGCAAAGTGGAGTGGGGTGGAGTAGATTGGGGCACATTGGAGTGGTGTCAGTGGTGTGGAGTGGAGGGGCATAAGTGGAATATCGTGTTCTATCGTGGAGTGAGTGGTGTTGATTGCAATGGTGTGAGTCTAGTGGCGTGGCGTGTCGAAGAGGGGAGGGGCGTAGAGTGGAGTAGCATGTCATAGAGTGGACTGGCGTTGCATGGAGTGGAAGGGCATGGATTGGAGTGGCGTGGTGTGGCGTATGCATGGTGTGGTAGCGCACTGCTATTACAGACAACACATTTCAATTGAAATGACCATTACATTTGAACCAAAATATGGTCTTACTGCACACAAACAATAATGTGTGCGAATCTCATTACCTAGTGTATCGATGTGTGTGGACCGTGTTCAAATATTTGTTTCACCCTCACTTCAGAATTACAAATTTTTTGTTTCATTTTTACTAATTCGGAAATATTCTGAAACAACAGCACAGTTTATTTTTTTGTTGCATGCTAGGAAAAAAACACATACTACACCCTCCCCTCTTACATGGGTATTTAGCAGGATTGTCACATAAATTCTCTCAGTTTGAAGTCAGAGAAAGAAAAATAAACACCAAGCTCCCTGGAATCGAGAGCCTGACATTTTACCTCTGTCTTTAAATGCATAGCAAATACGACAAGATAAGAACAAGATTTAAAGGCCTGTTTACCAAAAGAGAGTTTGTGGAAGAATACAACGAACCAGGTTTTGGCAACAAGAGGAACGAACTCAAGCTGGACAGCCTAATGCAAATAAGGCCAGCAAATAGAAAGGTAGAAAATGTGAGTTACAAACCACAAAGTCAATGGTAAGCAAAGGGTGGAATGCATTCCTAGGTCAACTTTCTGAAAGTCCCCAAGATGTCTTTAGCAAACCAGACAGCTGTACCTTCTGGTAGGCTTGAACCTAAAAAGGTTCTGTGTTTTGTTGTAATCACAGTCTTCCATGATATTGGAAGCGTCTCATTGGTTCCTAACAAGCCCTGCTAGTGTTTTCCACCCTCTTTATTGGTGAGTGTGTCCACAACCAAAGTGACATAATTAACTTAAGAACAGGGCTGGGAGGAGCCTAGCGCGCAACCAAGATGGCCGCGTAGGTGCGAGGCTCCCGAGGACCTCCGCAACCTCCTACGTTTATCCTGACTTCATCCTGCATCGGTTGAGGGAACTGTGTCGGTGAGCCTGAGCCGAGGTGGTACCCGTTTCCCGTTTTTGAATCGGACCTCGGGTGCCGGAGTGAGCACCGATTGAAGTTTGCGGCCTACTTCTCTCCTGACCCCGGATTCGCGTTTGGGGGCGACCCGGTGGCAAAGTGAACAACAACGGCGGGCTGGGCCTGGCGAGTCGCGTACCCCGCACTTTCACTTTCGCGCCCCCTTGCTGTCTTTGCAAGTGGGATCGCGGCGCTGTTGGTGTTGGGGTGGCCTCGCTGGGAGACCCTGCCTGCCTGCCTGCTGTGGCCCGCTCCGCCGTCCTGGGGTGGCCCCCCGGAGCTCGTGGCCTTGATTGCTCGCTTTTTACTGCGTGGCTGGTGAGGGTGTGAGACCCGCGACTATGGCCACTAAACAAGATGGAGATCGGTTGAAGGCCAAGTCGACCCGGCGTGGCGCCGCACATCAGGCCAACATCATGGACCGCTACACCCTCCCGAAGGGATCTCCCGGTGGACCGCACAAGTCCTCTGAGTGCCCCCCGGATGCCCCGGATTTGCCCACAGATCTGACTCTGCAAGACGTCATGGGCGCCATTGCTGAGATGAAGGCCTCGGTGGGCCAGCGGTTTGACACGTTAGCGTATAAAATCGACGCGGTCCTCGTTGATGTCAACCTGGTGAGAGCTGATCTCTCGAAGACCAACGACCGGGTCGATTCTTTGGCCCACACCGCGTCGGGCCTCACGACTGAGGTGGCGGCCCTTCAGACGGAGGTACACCGGCTTCGTCAGGCGAGTGCGCTCATGGATTGGCGCCTGGAGGAATCCGAGAGCCGGGCCCGGAGGAATAATATCCGCATCATCGAAGTACCTGAGGGACGGGAGGAGTCGGCGGCGGATCTTTTTGTGGAGGACCTGATCTCCATCTCCAGCCTCGGGGACTGAGTAAATTTTTTGCGGTGGAGAGGGCTCATAGAGTTCCCGGGGGAAGGCCGAAGGTCGGAGCCCCTCCGCGGCCTCTTATTGCCCGTATCTTTAATTTTCGGGACAGGGATGCAATTCTGCAAGCCTCCAGACTGCAAGGGCCGATTAAGTTGGAGAACATGGAGGTGAACTTTTATCCTGACTTCACCCAAGCGGTCCAGAAGCAGAGACTGAGCTTCTTGGGCGTCAAGCGGCGGCTTCGGGACATGAACTTAAAATACGCCATGCTCTTCCCGGCCAGGCTGCGGGTGGAGGTGGATGGTCGCACTCACTTTTTTGACCGTCCTGAAGCGGCCGGGGACTGGCTGGACACTTTGTCTGGGGGTCGGGATGGCGGGGGGGGGCTGCGGGAGGAGAAGGCCCACTGGACCGGGACTGAGGTGCTGATACTGGGACTCACTCTGGACGAAGATGCTGCCGCTTTCGGCCAAGCTTAGGGTCTCTCGTTTTTTGTACTCGTTCTCCCTCCTTTGTAGGTGGTGCGGGGTCTCGAAGGGGTACTCTTTCCTCCTCTAGGGGGTTTACCTAGTTTCAACTATATAGGGGCGACAGGCACACTGCAAGTTGGGGGGGCTGTTTGGGCTCATGCAGGGGTGCAGGGAGGGGGGAGTTTTGTTGGGGCGGTTGGGTTGGGGTGGGGTGTTGTTCATTTGTACCACAAGGCAAAAGTATTGTCGTGATATTCCCAAAGTGCTCTCGGGGGGACGAGTGATTGCTTTCGTTTATGATGGGGGGTAGGGGACTGAGTCTTTTGTCCTGGAACGTTAATGGACTGGGGGACAGGATAAAACGAGGTGTGGTCCTGCAGTTCCTGAAACGAATTTCACCTGACATAGTTTTTCTGCAGGAGACGCACCTCATTGGCAACTCCTTTCGTGCTATGAACCGGCGGGGCTACCGCCTTCTGGCCCATTCGGGAATCACGTCGGGTTCAAGGGGTGTGGGCATCATGGCCAAGACCTCGCTCCCGTTGGAAGTTGATGAGGTACTCCATGATGACAGGGGACGTTACACGGTTCTGGTGGGTAGAATGGAGGGCAGAGTGATTATTTTTGTTTCTGTCTATGTCCCGCCAGGGTTGCAGACGACCACCTTTGCGGATCTGGGGCGCCTCCTCCTTGGCCTTCCGGAGGGGATTCTGGTGGTTGGGGGGGATTTTAACACTGTGGTTTCTGGAATTGAGGACCGTCACCCCCCTAGGGATCTCCCCCGTGCCCAAGCGTGGTTGTCTGGCCTATTGGATGCCTTGGGGCTGGTGGATTGTTGGCGTTTGAAACATCCTACGCAGAAACAGTACACTTTTCATTCCGGGGCCCATGGCAGTCTATCAAGACTAGACTATGTCCTGGTGCCGGCGGCGCATGCGGGGAGGATCGGGGAGGTGCGCCATTTGGCGCGGGGTATTTCAGACCACTCCCCGCTCTTATTGCACTTCGATATTCTCCCGAGGGGAGAGGGTAGGGTGGCCCCGATTAATCCCTGGTACCTGCGTGACCCCACCATTCGCGCAGAGTTGGTTAAGTCCCTTAAGCGATATTTTGATGATAATGTGGGGTCGGTGTCATCTGCGGTCTTGCTATGGGAGGCATTTAAGACGGTGATTCGGGGGGATGCCCTGTCCCTTATTTCCCATTCCCGGAGGCGCGAGCGGGAGGAGGTGACCAGTGTTGAAACTGAAATAACTGAGTTGGAGGGCGACCTCGAATGTGGGGTGACGGATGACAAATTACATGTCCTCCGACTCAAGCAGGCGGCCTATAAGGCCCTCGTCACGGAGGCGGCCAGGGGCCTCAGTAGAGAGCAACAGGGGAGACTGTATGATGTGGGTGATAAGGCTGGGAAATTGATTGCGTGGCTGGATAAGAAGGAGAGGGCGAGTCGAGTTGTCCCGTCGATTGAGAAACTGGATGGTGTGTGTGTCACGGAACTGGAAGAAATAGTCGATTGCTTTGCAGAATATTTCCGTGGGGTGTATTCCCCGGTGTCCTCCCGCTCGGAAGAGGATTCCCATGCCCTGCTTAGGGATATCGCGCTGCCTTCCCTTTCGGAGGAGGACAGAGTGTCGTTGGACGCCGCCCCAACCTCTGAAGAAATTGCTCTCGCCATACGCTCGGTCGCTTCCGGCAAGGCCATGGGTCCTAATGGTCTTCCCATCGAATTGTACAAGCTGCGACCGGATACGCTGGCGCCGCATCTCCGTGCGATGTTCCTCGTGGCCCGTTCGGCGGGTTCCCTCCCGCTAGACCAGCGTCTGGCTACTATCGTGGTCATTCACAAGGAGGGGAGGCCGCAGGACCGGGTCACGTCCTACCGGCCTATTTCGCTGCTGAATGCGGAGCCCAAAATTCTCGCCAAGGTGTTGGCCAATCGGCTGGTTGGCGTGGTGTGTGATTTGATTCACCAGGATCAGTCCGGCTTTATCCCCCATCGCAACACTGCGCTTAACCTGCGGCGCTTGCATGGGGTGCTCGCGCGTGTCCCGTTTATACGGGAACCGGCCATTTTGGCATCCCTGGACGCCACTATGGCGTTTGACACACTTGAGTGGCCATATATTTGGGCGACACTGGCGAAGTTTGGGTTTGGCCCGGGATTCATCGGTTGGGTGAAATTGTTGTACTCGGGACCGCTGGCGCAGGTGGTTGTGAACGGTAGAGTGTCGGCTCCGTTTGAGCTGGGCAGGGGCACGCGGCAGGGCTGCCCATTATCACCGCTCCTCTTCGCGCTTGCCCTGGAGCCCCTGGCGGAGTGGCTGCGGTGGGAACCTTCTATTCGTGGTCTCCGATGGACCCCCGAGTATGAGGACCGCGTATCTCTTTACGCTGATGATATTCTTCTGTACCTGGCTTCCCCACGTAAATCACTGATAGTACTGGTTGATGTATTGCACTCATTTGGCCTCAACTCCGGCCTGGTCATCAACTGGGCTAAATCGTGTGTGTATGTCCTCTCTGGGGAGGATCCTATCCTTCCGCGGGGTTGTCCTATCCAGATCGCCCCGCGGGGATTTAGGTACCTGGGTGTCTTCATTACCCTGGATGCGGAGGCCCGATATAGCCAGAACTTGCTTCCCCCCCTCCAGCGCCTGAAGGAGGACGTCGCGCGTTGGAAGCGCTTGCCGCTCTCGCCGCTCGGCCGGGCGGCATTGTTTAAGATGATGTCGCTGCCGCGTTTCCTGTATGCTTTGCAGAATACAATGGGTGTTGTCCCGGCGCGCTACTTTCGCGAGGTGGAGAGTTTGCAGCGCCGATTGCTCTGGGAGGGTAGGCCGCGTATCGCCCTGGCGAAGCTGACGCTCCCGTGGTACGACGGGGGGGTTGCCCTCCCAGATATCAAGCGATATTACTGGGCCTCCCAGCTGGCTGCGATCAATCACGGCCTTTACGGGCCCGCCCTAAACCCGGCCTTTGAGATGGATAAAATGTTACTGCCGGGCGGTGACTATAATCGGGCGCTTTATTCTAGCTCGCATGACGCGCGGCTGACGGGCCCCACGAGGGTCATGGTACGGGTGTGGCATACGGCTAACGTGGCGATGGGGTGGAAGGATCGCTTGACTCGGGCGACGCCACTATACGCATCTGAGCGGCTGGGCTCCCTGTGGACCTCGAAGGGCTTTGAGAAGTGGGACATGATAGGCATTAGCAGGGTGGGCGATCTCTGGACGAGGGGGGGATTCAAAACGTTCGATGTGCTGCAGACAGAATTCCAGCTGCAGGACAGGGAGTACTTTCGTTATATGCAGATCCGTCATGCGTTGTGCTCCGTATTTCCGGACGTTGCCTCCATCCCGGAGTACTCCCCTCTGGAGGATAGAGTGCTAGATGGGCATGTCCCGGACGGCACGATTTCATTACTTTACAAAAAACTCATCAATGACCGTTCGGGACTGCTGACCGGCCTTCGTGAGGCGTGGGGGGCTGATGGATTGGAGCTGGATGACGAGGACTGGGTGTCTGCGGTGGCCTCCCCGAAAGAGGTGGCCATACCGGCCCGCCTTCGCTTCGTCCAGCTCAAGATACTCCATAGGGTCTATGTTACGGGGCCGAGGCTGATGCGTATGGGCTATGCTGTGGACGGGTTGTGTAAGCGTGGGTGTGGTTCTTTGGGGACCTTTCTCCATATTCTGTGGGAATGCCCGGAGGTGGTGCGATTCTGGCGTGGTGTGCATGAGGTTTTGCAGGTAGTTACGTATGTGCCGCTGTTGCCTGAGGCGAGGAGATGTCTTTTGAATGTATGGGAGCCAACCGACTACTCAGTGCCGCAGACGTGGTGGGCGACTCTGGGATATATGGTGGCCAAACGTGACATTGCCCAACTGTGGGGTTCCCAGAGGTCGCCTACTGTCTCGGCGTGGAAGGACAACATGGATTGGTGTATGTTTCGGGAAAAGGTGGTGTATGTTGCGAGAGGTAAGCCTGGGACATGGGTGAAAGTGTGGGGCCCCTGGAACGCTTACCGTGGGGGAATCTGTACCCCGCCGCTACTGCCTGATCCGTCACCGGCCCCGTCCCCTTAGCCTGTTTGTCTTCCCGGTTCTGGGCAATGAGTTTACTTAGTCCCCGTCCTGACCTATTCCCCCCCTCGATATTCCTATGAACCAGTGGGGTCCCCCCCCTAGGGGAGCACATGCTGTTGTTTCCGACTGTGGGTTGCCTTGTGGACTTACCTTTTTGTTGTTATTTATATAAAAATGAAACCGTCGTGTGGGGTCCGGATGGTGTGGCTGCCAACGTCTCTTTTAACTCCTGTGAAGTCCCTTTTGCCGCAGCGTGCGTTCTATTGTCTGTATTACATGCTCCTTCTGTTTGCTAGCGGCCGGCCTGAAGGTTGTAGGCCCATCTTTGTATATTTTTTGGATTCTGTAATAAACGGTTTCAAAAAAAAAAAAAAAAAGAACAGGGCTGGCTGCTGGCTGCGGTATGTTATCTGGTACCTTGTGGTTTGGCATTTGTTTTGTTACTTTGGAGTTTCCAGGTACTACTGTATAAAATACCAATCCTTTCAGATCCCTTAGGGATTAACACTTCAGTATGTGGAGTGGCAGCTGTGAAAGAACTCCCCCCACATCAGTTAAGGCGGCAAGGGCTGAAGGCATGCTGTTCTTACTACTATCAAACTGATGAAGCGACAATTTTGTACTTGATAGCAGAAGGATGATTTTAACAGTGCTGCATATATTCCCGATTTGCAGACAACCGCAAAAGAGGAAAATTGAGCTGGGTCTGTTTCAGAAACAAGCATGTTCCTGTGGTTTTAGAGTTCACATCACACATACCACCAGGGCTGCTTGCAGCCCGATGGAACCTGGAGCGTACAACAGGGACTAGATTTTCAAATAAATATACACATTTAAATTACAAGGAGTTCAATTGAACTGAATGCAGCAGAGGGTCTAATCCAACGTAAAAATGCAAGCTTGGGTCACACATGTATTGTTCATTGCATCCACGCCTTCTGTGGGAATCGGATATAGATGGCCACAGGAAGACATTCTGTAATTTACATTTCGTTTTGGAGAGTGCCCTCTGTTCTTTCTCTGCTGTCCATATTTCTATAAATAATAAGATCCATATTGAATGAGCAGTGCCAGCTGAAAAGTTGCAATGATCAGAGGAGCGCTGTGGGGATAAACTCTGACATTTGTGGTCTCTCAAAATATGCAATACAAGCTCACATCAACACATTGTATTTTCCAATCTTTTCTTCTTTTCACACCTTCGTTTTCACTGCACACGACATCTGACAAAGCCGACAAAACAATGCACAGGGGGACCCACCCAGACAAACACAATGGAGGGGGATCGTTTCTGGAGAGAAAAATATGAATGGGGCAAGATACACTTGAGTGTTGGGCATCCAGAATCGCCACACCATACTATAGCTGATGGCTCTTAACAATACACTCACCCTGACAACTGACCTCAATATTGTATCCCTCAATGTCAAGGGTCTAAATCACCCCATTAAACGCAGGAAGATAGTGGACTACCTAGCAAAAGCCAAAGGGGATATAATACTACTACAGGAAACCAAACTATCCAAGGAAGATGCCAAACTAGTCAGAGCCAACTGGATTGCGCAAATGGCTTGCTCACCAGCCGACAAAAAGAAGCGAGGGGTCCTGACCTTAATATCCAAAAGATCAAAAGTAACTATAGACTCACACTCCCATGACAAGGAGGGTAGACTCCTAATAACACACCTGAGAAGGGGGGAGGAGCGGTTCCACGTAGCAAATATATACGGCCCCAATACAGACGACCCCTCCTTCTGGGCGGAGGTATCAAACACGCTAGACAACTTCCCCCAAGATGAACTCATGGTGGTGGCGGGAGATTTTAACATCCCACTAGATCAGATAATAGGCAGCCAATCCTCATGTCAATACCACCCCACCAACTCACACGCCTCACTCCAAAACTACAACACCCAGACACTAGAGACTACATTTTGTACTCCAATCCACACAACTCCTACACCAGGATAGACTATATACTAATCTCAGGTGCGCACACATATCTAATCAAACACTCCGAAATAGCACCAAGACTAGTCTCAGACCACTCATGCATCAGCCTAAAAATAAGCGGGTGTCACAACGAAGCTGTCCCCAGGAGATGGCGCTTTAACAGCGAAATCCTATCAGACCCAGCAAACAAAAAGGAAATCGAGGGCGCCATAATGGACTACCTAAGCCACAATGACACCCCAGAGACTAGTATGAGCACACTTTGGGAGGCCCCAAAAGCAACAGTCGGGCAAAATAATTGGAATTAAGGCAAAAGTCAACAAAAATGCGAACTTGAGACTAAACCAACTCCAGGAAGAGATGAAACGATTAGAACTTGATCATGTAAAAGCCACAAAAGACAACAAACCCCTAGCGAGACTAACACAGAGCAAATATGAGTATAACAAAATCCTGACTGAGAGAGCAGGGCTGTGGTTCAACAAGTGCAAAGCCCTTAACCTTTGCTAAGCAAACAGAGCGGGGAAGCTCCTAGCCTCCTACCTGAAACACAAACGCAACCAGTTTGCGGTCTCATCGATCACAGAATCAAACAATAAAACACACACAAGACACAAGGATATCCTCAAGACATTCCAAGAGTTCTACTCAGAGCTCTAAAGGAATGACCAGACCCTCAACCAAGAAGAATGCACAAAATACCTTGACAGAATAAGGCTACCGAAGTTAAACACTGCAGACACAAAAAGGCTTGGACAAGAAATCAACAGTACAGAAATCGAAATGGTAATCAAGTCACTGAAAAAAAATAAGGCCCCCGGCCCGACGGGTACACAGCAGATTTCTATAAGACCTTTTTAACCCAACTAAACTCAACCATGAAAAGGGTCTTTAACTAGGCTGCAACTATAGGGAAAGTACCTCAATCCATGACAGAGGCTAACATAATAGTCATCCCAAAGGAGGGTAAAGACCACCAGCTACCAAAAAAATACAGACCCATATCCCTAATCAACGTGGATTGTAAAATCTACGCCAAAATCCTGGCGGTCGGACTAAACATGGTCCTCCCCAAGTTAATAAGCAACTCCCAAGTCGGATTCATGCGCAACCGTATATCTAGCGATAATACCTGGCTTCTTTGCCACATATTGGAACAAGTGTCAGCCAAACCGGTGCCGGCGGTAGCTATAGCACTAGATGCGGAGAAGGCCTTTGATAAGGTCTCCTGGGCCTTCCTAGAGCGATGTATGCAGGCCTTCAACCTGGGGGAATCATATATACGGATGACTATGGCCCTATATCAGACCCCGCCAGCCCGCATCACTGTTAATGGCACACTATCTGACCCTTTCACACTGCAACAAGGAACCCAGCCGGACTTCATACACTAGGACTCAGGGAGGACTCCCTCTGCTGGAACTGGAACAAAGAGAAGGGGGACCTAGCACACCTTATCTACCAATGCCCAACACTCAAGGTATACTGGAGGATGGTATTTGATTTCATCAACAAGGTGTTTAACTGCAAACTAGAGATGGAATTCTCCACCCTCACCACGGCATTTATAATCGCAAACTTGAGCTCTGAGAAGGATAAAGCCCTAATATACCTTTTACTGACAGCAGCTGTTAAATTGGTACTAACCAACTGGAAAGACACAAGCAAAACTAGCTACAAAGGATGGATCAACATCACACAACTGAGAGGTGCGGACAGCATTGCGCTACAGCACTCACCCTGGAAAGCGTCATCTAGGGGGTTGTGGGAAGCTCTAGACCCTTATGAACCTCCATAAACAATTGGCACGCACAGTTAGTGCGCCGACCCCCGAACCAAAAGTACGGTGCACAACAGAGCCCGGGTGGGCTCGCAGGAGATCTCAAGCACCCTGAATGCCTGAAAGACATAATGCAGTTTGTACAGCTGTTGCCAATGTAGTGCCAAGCAACTGTACCTTTCTATAAGCCTGTCCTATCCCTCTTTGTTTCACCTCTTACCTTTCTGTCCTTTCCTCTTTACATCTCTCTCATTGTCAAAATGTAAGCAGTAAGGGGTAGCTACATTAGCATAATTGTACGAACGACTTCTGCCATTCATGGATAACCCTGTAACAGTGCTTGTGATTGTATACTGCATATAAAAATAAATTAAAAAAAAAAAAAACACACACTAACAGTGCAGAGATTAACTTGTACCAATAACAACACTGCTAAATAAGTTGAGAAAAACACGTGGCTGCACTGGCTGCTTTAATAAAAAGCGAAAACTAGAAGCTGAACAGAAAAAAATGCCTTTAATCTTTAAATATGTCCGTGGTTACAGTTTCAAAGTGCTTCAATCCGAGTGCAAGCAGTAGAAGGACACCAATAAATTAATTAATAATTAGTACCTGATCCATGCTTCATTGAAGAAACAAACACACGAAAAGGAAAGGCACGCTGACCAGTTAGAATCATGGAAATGAGAGTGAAGATGAAGCCAACCAATGGTAAGTCATGGGCGGGCTCTAAGCAAGCATTACGTTTTTTTGTTGCTGCTTTGTTAACAAAAGATCTTGTAAGTGACAGCGCATACTCTGTCTCCGTGAGACCTAAAAAACGGCTAATTTAAAATGATTTGTTGAATTGAAGTGAACTCATTTCCAACTCCCCAGAGTACAATAGATTTGGAATGAAAGGCCAGGACTGGGTGACGGTATCCTTTGATTTGTGATGTCAGCCTGCAATTCGTTCACAGGCCTGCTTCATGCTAGCTCACGGTGCCCACCCAATCAGAAGTTTGCCACCTTTTATATCATAGCTGTGAAGTTTCCAGGTCCAGTTTCATGTGCTGCTCCAGGCCTGTTGTTTTCCCCTTTAAATTCGAGGATTTTCCAGTCCTGTTTTATAATGGATTAAACAAGACTACATTCCCAGAATTGAAAGAAAAAACCTGGCCTGGAGCAGCACATCACCCATGGACCGAGGAAACTTGGGAGGGCTGTGGGCTACCTTACATTGCGTTTGGTTGCTACATGATACAATGATATCACAAATGTCATGGAGTACAGAGAGATTTGTATAAGTTCCCACATAGAACTGGTACATTGCTGTCATGAAAGCTTGAAACAAGCAAATATTCAACACATTTCATATGTCACCTGGGACAAGAAATACCTTTAGTTTTTCCAGTTTCACCAAAGAATTTTCTTGAAAGTAATTTGTTATTGACCTAAATTTATGGATTTCATGTAAAGCATGTGGTTAAAGGGATTCAATATTTGCCAAATAACTTACAACACAATAAAAAAACAATCTGCACACCAAAATCCGAAAAAGATCCCTTGATTCGCAGAGGGGAAATAGGCCGATTTTCAGATTTTTGTTTTGCCTTGCTTTGCAGGTTGTCTGGGTGGATTAAAATAAAATAGCCATCGAGGCCTCTTTCACAGATGCATTGAAAGGGCTATGCAGAACCACAACCCAGCTATAGAGATGGATCCCATACTAAGACTATAATGCTTTGAAGAATAGTGTTTTAAAGAAAAGAGCACTTGATACAATTGGACAATAAACAGAACAGGGGCAGCCGATCGTGTGGAGAAGGACTCTATGCACAGGTACTCTTTGAGTAAGATCCCATGGTGAAGGTCACAGAAAGGGATTTGACCAGCAACTTGAGGACTTGACGTAGGGTATGGGCAGGAGGGCTTAAGTCTTCATGCTTGCTGTAGACTTACTCAACCCACTGGCTCACGGTGTGACCACTGGTAAGGAGGTCAGATCGTCCCTAGCTGCCATCATGCTTCAGTCCAGACCATTGCCATCCTATGCCAGGCAGTGCCCTGCTTGGCTCTAGATCCCAGGAGCCCCTGCGTTTCCCTGAGCTCCAAAGAACCATGTTATTCACAAGCAACTAAGAACAAACACCACTGCTGCTGGTTGACCAGAGGTCACAGAGGAAGGGGTCGCCATTAGCCCAGACAGGTGTCAGCTTCTCACAAAAGCAGACCACATGCATCCTGACACAAGGCAGCTAATAAGAGGGCGCCACGCCACACTCTCAGCGCGCTGATTGGATGAAAACAAGTGTGTACGCACGAGACCACCAGGCTCATTTTTGCCCGAACTGATGAATGTGCAGCCCGGAGACTGCTCCCGGTAAGGCGGGAAAGGCCAAATTAGGCCTCCCTTTGACAGCTCGGGCGGAGATAGATGGATTGGCGGCGACAGGAGACTTTGCTGTCAGCGTTTGGTTCCCAAATCATAACAGCACCTCAGGGGCTGGAATATTATATATTTCTTAAGGGGGCACCCGGGTTTCGTTTTCCGGTACGTATTGGCCCTGACTGAATTCCATCAGAGGTGGAGGGGCCTGGCAATGGGGGCCTCTGAAGGGCCGGTGTGGCTGCTGTTGACCCGCTTATCAATAGCGGTGGATTGAGAGAGAAGGGAGACCTCCACCCGTCCCTCCCCCCCCCCCTCCCCCACCACCGAAAACACACACACTAGAAAGGAACAGGACAGTTTCAGGCCTGGCTTTGCAAAATTTGCAAAACTGCATGCTACACCTGCACACAAACGACCCGACTGACTGAGTGCGAAAGCCATAAATCTACATTCGCAGGTTTATTACAAATTTACATCCGTGCATGGTTATTACACTCTTATTACAGGGCAGGTGTATTACACATTTATTATCTCGATCGGGTGCACAGTTATGAGTTTCAGACGTTCACAAAGCTTTTCAGAAGCGGTCCCTACTCCCTAGGCGTCCTTCTGGGAGACCTTTGTGCATTCCTATGTGTGACTTTGCAGCGGCAGCATCTCCCCATTCGTAATTGTACCTTGTGTGCAAGTGTGCACCGGGAAGTGCCGTCACCAGGGTGCAGTTGTATATTTTTATTTTAAGGGGAAAACATTTTTCCCTGTGGAGAAACCCTTCCTTGGAAAATTTGAGAATGGCCTCACTCCTGAATGTATGTTTGTTTCCTAATTTTCTAGGAAAACTCTTCCACTCCAACTTCCCTCCCCGTCTTTTAGTGCGATTTAATTTAATCACGCCCGGTATTTACTACACCATGGAGTAATATCGAAGCAATTTCATGTTTTGCTCCTTCTAAGTAATGTCACCAGGGATTAAAAGACCCCTTGATGAGCAGTAACTCTCAGTTAAAGTTCTTCAATAGGAGTGAGAGTTTGAGAATAGAAAGAAAAGTGGATGACAGGCTTTTGTGTCAGAATGTCCCTGTAAGAGTATTGATCCTGTAGCTGTCCCAGAGCCATCTGTTGCTGCAATAAAAAGTAGAGATACATCAGGATGTGGTAAAATAGGTGCAGGAGTAAAAGCATATTTCAGCGTGCAACAGGCTTTGTTCTTTTCACAGAAAGAGAATCCCTTTCTTGGTTAGCTTTGAAGTAGGAGTAATGAGTAATTTACGAAGATCAAAAATCACTGGAGATCTTTGACATTCTTAGGAGTTGGTGGGAGTAACAAGATTCACTAGTGCAAAGTGAATAACTTTCAATCAAAAACGGGGCTGTTTTATTGACAGGGGTGAGGAGGGAATGTGTACACTCCCCCTCTTCCCCAGTGAAGTGTAGGAGAATTAATCAAAGCCTTGCCCAGGATCCGGGAGAAGCAAGATTTCCCCCCCCCCCACGCAATGGTGTAATGCAGGGGAAATTCACCGACCCCTAGGTCTTTAGGGGGGGAGGGGGGTCGAGGGGTATATCCTAACCTCAAGACACCCTGCTTGGCTTTCGGAAGGTCTAGGGAGAGTTACGAAAATAAAATAAATAAATCAGGGTCAGCTGTCAGCTGCTCTGGCGCCATCTTTGCAGTTTAAAAGAGCAGATGACAGCTCTCCCGGTCCTCTCTAGCCTGGACCATGTTGTAGGCCACGTTGGAGAAGAACAGCTCACACCTGCCCAAAAGCCCTGTTCATAATTGGGAACGCGTCACAGGGGTAGCTGCCAGCTGGCCGGCTTCTCAGCGGCCCTGAAAATGCTGCCGTCCACTCTGAGCGGCCCTGCATCCTTTCTGCAGTGAAGGGCATCTCATACCTGACTCTCTTCCCAGCCACACGGTTTACAGCACCTTAAATCTCGAAAGGGCTTGTAAAGCGAGGTTTAGATTTGACTTAGTTCCTATGTAAATATGAGCATCTAGTAACTAACCACACCATATTCCCAATATTATAGTTTGGAGCAGTTGTTCTACTAACATCAACTCGTGTTTTTTGTGACCAGCTTTAGCAGACATAAGATGGGATACCATATGTTTGTGTATGGTGAGTACAACTTTGAAGGATTGTAGAGACAGAAGGAACTTGACTGTGAAGAACTTTAATGGGCAGCATACATAGATGAAAACTAATGAGCAAAAGAAGGGGGAAGATCTAACAAATCTGGGCCACAAACTACACAAACTCAAAAATAGACAGCCCGTGCACCCATCTCTCAAGATGTTAAGAAACACTGAGAAATTGTTTAAGAGTTTGATTTACTCTCCCAGTCTGCCCATCGACTCGAAATGCCTAGAATTTGTAACAACACCTATCAGAATTTTGATGTAAAGTATGTCCTTTTATAGTTGATATTTGTTGGTAAACCATGTAATCTGGCCTTTTTTTATATAGTCATCTGCCAGTTGTCTGGTTAAAGGTAAGTTCAAGTTGTCTGGCTGTAGGTAAGTTAGTCGAAGGTGTGAACATTCTTAATTTGGGAAATTAGTCTCTGACAATCAAATCCTTACACGATCCAGATCTCAGTAAGTCTACAGTAAAATCCATGTCCTAGAGGAAGGATTATTTCGAATTGGCAAGGGTGGTAAGAAACCCATTGGTTTCAAAGATAGATAGTTTTGGTTGGTTAGCTTTGCAGTAGGTGAACTGAGTAATTGGAACTCCCTCCATCAATGTATGGTCACCCAGATTTGTGTGAATGAACTGCGGCTACATATACCGTCTGTTCTAGGGGGTCCATGGTCGTCTATTGTTTTCTTAAAAACGTGTTATTGAGCTGTATCTGTCATGCTCTGTTCCACCCTCAAGTGTGGACGACGGAACATAAAAAGAACAGAGAAAAAAGTGGTGAAAAAAGGTTGACAGTGCCTCACAGGAGTAACACCATGGGAGTTTGCAGATTGGTTCTCACCTGCATCCTCAGGTTCTCATCATCAGCAGCTGTCAACCCGTAACAGAAAAGTGTGAAAAAGTAAAGTAAAGACAATGTGCTCAGTGTGGTATATCGTGATGTCGGCGCGTAGGTTGTCTTATCTGCGTACCCGACTGTACCAACCCTGTAAGGAGTAGCGGGATCTGGACTTGAATACCGCTTTTCCAAATTTAAAAACGAATAGCGGTATTCAAGTCTTTACTTTACGTTTTTCACACTTTTCTGTTACGGGTTGACAGCTGCTGATGATGAGAACCTGAGGATGCAGGTGAGAACCAATCTGCAAACTCCCATGGTGTTACTCCCGTGAGGCACTGTCAACCTTTTTTCACCAATTTTTTCTCTGTTCTTTTTATGTTCCGTCGTCCACACTTGAGGGTGGAACAGAGCATGGGAGATAGAGCTCAATAACACGTTTTTAAGAAAACAATAGACGACCATGGACCCCCTAGATCAGACGGTATATATGTAGCCGCAGTTCATTCACACAAATCTGGGTGACCATACATTGATGGAGGGAGTTCCAATTACTCAGTTCACCTCAAAGATCAGGTGTTTTCGGTGTTGTAATGCTGTGAGGGGGGGGCGACCTGATCTTTTTCCCTCTGCAGCTCCTTTGTGTATATAGCTTTGCAGTAGGACCAATGAGTAATTTACGAAGACCAAAAATCACTGGAGATCTTTGACATTCTTAGAAGTAGGCCACAGAAAAACAGACTTTACTTTTTACTGTTCCAAGCTGATTCCTTGCAGTTAAATAACATATCCCAAAAAAGAGACTTAATTGATTTCAGATTGGCGTTTTCTAAATTTATCATTCTTACTCAAACAGGGAAGTACTTCGTGGATATTACTACATTGTTCACTTAAAGTATCAGAGAAGATGAAAATGTCATCAACATAGACTACACCACTCAAGATGGGCGGGACCAACCACAATTGAGACGTATGAGGCTGGTGGAGATGGGAGATCTACATCCTGATGACACTTTCATTGTGCTGCGTGTTATCCAGGCTGTCCTGGCATTCACAGATCACATGACTGTACTCAACTATGCAGGATGGAGCCCCAGTGATTAAGCCTAGAACTAAGAATGAGTGGCAGGCTGCATTAGGCACGGAGTTTACCGATCATCAGTGGCGCTATGGCTGTGACACCATAGGAATGCTATCACCTAACCAAGACTACATATTAAGTTTCAGTGTAGAAAAAAGAAGGCGTTCTCCATCTGGTCTGGCGCTGCCCTGAGGTTAGCAGGTTCTGCGACACAGTTTTGAGTGTGTTGAAGAGGTGACACAGAGCACAGTGCCTAGAGATCCGTTAATGGCTCTAGTGAGTTATGTCAAGAGGACCCCGTCCAGTGTGCACATGCTTACTGTGATGGTGCTACTATTGGCCAAGAGGCGAGCTGCTATGCATTGGTTGAGGAGAGACTATCCATGGAGGAAATGCTGGCTAATGGACATATGTTATGTCACATAAATTGTGCATGTATAAGACACACCTGATGGCTGTGCTGCCTGGTGTTTAGAATTCTTCACTTCTGTTTGTATTGACCTTTGCTTGATGTGAGAGGCTCAGTGCAGGGTCTGTACTGATGAGATGCTATGTAGCACCCGAAGATAACCAAGCTGGATAATGCAAAGTTAGCTTGTCAGTCCTTTGCACAAGAGTAATAACACATTATTGCTCACTGCATTCGGCTCTCCTACTAATTTGTCGGAGGAGAATGTGCTGTTTGTTATGTGTTTAATATTCAATAAAATAAAAAAATAAAAACAAAGAAATACTACAACAAATTCATCCAATTTATCCCATGTAATGTAATTAACCACATTTTGAAAGGCAGCAGGGGCTTTTCATAACTTGAAAGGCATAATTGAATATAATACCCTAGGGGACCATATTTAGTGTTGAATACAGACTTCCATTCATCCCCTTCTCTTAACTGAACCAGATTGTAAGTTCCTCTTAAACCTAACTTAGTGAGCCAGTACGCTGAGAGCATTTAGTTTAAAAGAACAAAAAGAAGTGGCCAAGCATATTGATTTCTGATTGTAATCACATTTAATTTGTGGTAATTAGTACAAGGTCTTAAATCTCCATGGGGTTCTGGTACAAAAAATATAGGCGCACCAGTTGGGAAGGTTGAATATCATATGACCCTTTTCGATAGACTCTCATCAATCTATTCTTCAATTCAGTTTCTTCCATGGTGAGTGACAGTATAGATTCTTCCATTAACCATTTTGGTACCAGGAAAAAGGGCAGTAATGCAATCATATGGTCTGTGAGGTGGTAGAAATTTGGCTCCTTTTATACTAAAAACATTAGCAACATCTTGATGTAGAGGTATTTGTATAGGTGTTTTGTCAGTTTACCTTCATAATTGATTGCAAACGTCACTGATGTAGAATGCAACAAGATGCAGGTTTGCCAGGCAACACGTGTTTGCATCTTGCTGCCTTTATATTGTTGAGGGAGTGGATGGGCATGATAAATCTCTCAAGGCTTCACCTCTTTTGAGTCATGGTCTTTTTCAACACTTGACAATGAGAATAAATAGCAAATTGGAGAAAGAAAGAAGTTGAGTGCGCACATGAATAAGAAAGTCAGTATATGGTTGACTTTGACAATTTGATTGCTTCAGTGAGGCATTTATTGGGCCAGACCTTATGTCAAATGTTGGTTTGACAGTGTACGTTTGCCCGTATATGTCTACACGAGACTGAGGGGCATATTTACAATAAATTAGTGAAGCATGTCGTTAAGCAAAGAAGGCTAACGACACGCTTCGTCACTTTAGAAATGCAGGGCTGCACCATATTTACTAGAATATGGTGCAGCCCTTTGTTTTCCCCTGCACTGACTCTGACTTTAGCTGCCTGGCGCCAAAACAGGCACCCTTGCACCAAAGTGCAAAGGGGCCTGTGTTGAGGGGAACATTGGTTATGTGCAGGAAGGTCCCCCTTCGTGCACTGTAATGCTCACTAACTTTAGCTAAATATATTTTTCTGTGAATTTTGAGTGTTTTTAGTGGGCATTCCAGTCCTTTGCACCCCAAAATGATTAAAAGTTGGGAGGAAAAATATAAAATATGATGGTCGGATGGTAGTGGGCAGGGATAAATTATAGGGTGTGTAGTCATAAAAGACAGTGTAATGAGAAAGATCAAACACACCTGCACACACACAGATAGACCTACAAGCATCCATGCACACAGACTCCATGCAGTAAGGAGACTAAACGACCTCAAGCTTTAATGAGCATGAATGGCTCCAGATATTAACGAGCCACAGGCAGTAATGCTCCTCACTGGTCTCAGGGAGGAATGGGCTTTAATGGTCACAAGCAGTAATTGAACCTAGACATTCATGTCCATCAGTGGTCCCAGACATTAATGAGTCTATGAGTCTGAATGACCTCAAGCACTAACACATTTCAATAGCCCCAGACAGTAATGAACATCAGTAGCCACAGGTAGTAAGGAATATCAATGGCATTGGGAATTAACTAACATCAACATCATCAGCATGCATTAATGAGCTTGATTTTTTTTCAGGCAGTAAGGACTATCACTGGATCCCAGAATTAATGAAGATGCAATGACACCAGCCAACAATGAACCTCAACGGTCTAAGCTGTAAAGAACATCACTTGTCTCAGGAAGTAATGAGCATCAAAGGCCCCAGGTTTAAGTCAGCATTCATGTCTCCAGGCTTCACAAATCTTAATATCCGAGGCAATAATAAACATAATTTATAAAGAGGATTCTTTTTATTTTAAGTGAGTAAGTATCAGCGGCGGCTCCTCTGCAATGACGGAGAAGCGTCACCCCACTGCCTGGCTCAGAGCCAGCAAATGAAAAATAAAGCAATGTAATTGTTTTATTTTTCGTTTGCCAGCTCTGAGCCAGCTTGCGCAGGGAGGAGTGGGGCATGGGGAGGAGGAGTGCTATGTGCACTAAGTGCGCATATGTTTTTTGGCGGACCGTCTCAGGCCGACCAAAACACACATGTGCACTTAGGTTTCTCCAGCACGGCTGCATTGTACAGCTGGCCTGGAGAAACCCCCACAGACTTGCTGGTCTGAGCGGACTGTCTTTCCAGCCCCCTCAGACCAATCTCCGCGCTGCTCTCACATGAGAGCCCCGCAGGGATGGCAGGTAGTCCGTGACGCGGCCCCAGTGCTTGCTTGGACCAGGAAGGAGGAGGCTGAACACGACGCGGTCAGCAGCTCCAGGTAAGTGTTTCTTTTTTATTTTATTTTATTACTACTCCCCCTGCGTGCTCCCCCTCCCACAGTCCCCCACCCTACCACCTCTTTATTGTGGCAGCTGCCACTGGTAAGTATACAAAATAAACTAAGAGAGATTTTAAAAAAGCGAACATAGCTAAACAGCTAACTTTTACAGTTCAAAACTCAAAACAGCATTTCTTAAACTGATATCGCTAAATTTCCAAAGTTCAACACTCTTCAGTGTTTCCTATTTTCTAATCTTGAAATTCACAAACATCATGAGAGGTACAAAAAAGAAACACCTTTTTTTTTAGCGCTGAATTGCTGCTGTTGTCAGTGCCAAGGTGTCATGAACTCTATAGGATAGAATTGGTTTTAGTACTCACTACCTTCTTTGGTCAATGGTGGACAGATACTTTGAGAGGCAGAGAAATGATCCATGACCTCCAAGGTTTGGAGGAACCCCTAGGTTAACATTGCCCTTCCTCATATTCATCTCAGTCTAGGGTGAAATGGTGGGAATCAGGGGGATTCTCTAGACCTAGGGATACACCCCAGTGGTGTTCTGGTAGGCCAACAGCCAAGGTTCAGTGAGGCAACCGCAAGGACTCCCTTGCAGAACACGACTTCACCATGGTAGGTAGCTCTACACCTTGCTGATTTCTGCATCCACCATGGATTGTGGGTTTCCTGAATCAAGATCTGGGCTGCTAATGACTATTGCACAACAGTGATTTGGCAGAGTGTATGCTTCCGTCTGCCTATAAATCAGACACCAGCTGGTTGCTATGTTTACATTCTAGATTTGGCAGATTAGGCCTACATCCCAACTGCTCTGCAAAGCCTTCATAGTAGGGCTCAGCACCAATAGCTTTTCGGAGCAGTCATGCATGTACAGTTCTGTGTGTTCTTAGTGGTTAGAGCTGCTGTGCGCCACATAATTGGCAGCAATGTGGCACAAATGGGCTGGGTTGGCTTCATGAAAGGTATCCTGGTGGAATTTGGTGTTTGCTGTTTCCTGGTGGTGAGGTCTACTGTGAGCTTCGTGATAGCCAAGTGTGGGCTAATATTGCCTTTGTTAGATGCATGTAATAAGTTCTGCTTAATGTGTTCTGTTGAATGCTGGAGTTAAGGAGTTAAGGAGAATACAGACACTTCAAAATGTTGCATTGTTTAGCTGTACTTGGTCCTGTTACGTTTGTAACTTTGAAAGGGGTAGGGGGATTCCTGTCACCTGGGATACTGCATACCTTACAGTTTAGTTTTCTTGCTTCCTTGAAGGGATCTACAGAGGGAAAATCTGTTCAAGGGGCAGCTGACACTATATGCGTTTACACCAAAAGAGCTTAACTAATATAAGCCCTATAATCCCGATGGGGTTGAGGAGGGAAACAGCCATTACATATGCGCCCGTTACCATGCATAACCATTACAAAGCGGCTGTTACAACGCAGGTACCTGTACCACGCATTGTTGCACTGCGGGCCATGGGCCTGCCAGCGGTGCTGCCCGCTTCCTCCTGGCGGTGCAGCCTGTGGCACCTCCCTCTTTCCATCGGGCACGTTGCGGTGTTGCGCGGCGGCCCACTGTTGCAGTTCTGGCATCGCCGGTGCGTTCAGCGATGCCTACTCCCTTTTTAGGTTTCGCTGAGCCAGCGCATGCGCTGCTCTGCGAGACATTTAGCAAGCGGCTTTTGAAAGTGTCACCACAGGCTTTAGGTGGCCTCAAGCTTGCATGCACGCGTGCAGCCGCCATGCGATCACTTTTACTTTCACGGCGACGCGGCCAATGCTTGTTTTCTCTTTTCTCTCAATGGTTACTGTTTTTCATGGCAATAAAGCCACACGTGTCTCCTTTACACTGTTTATGATGCTGACAAGTACCAATGCATGCCTATTTTTACACTCTTGTCCAAAAAAAGTCTTTAACTGCTGTAAATCCACCCGGGTTTAATGCTCTTAGACAGAGTCATATGTCTGTTCACTCAACTACACCCATCGCACATGTCCTGCGTTTCAGATACTGCACACTTGTAGTTATTCACCTTTTAGCCGCTAAGTGGCAACCTTGAGACACAGCAAAGTTAAACGTCCTCTCTCGAAAATAGAAAGTGACCTCTGTTAAGAGGGAACAATTGTAAAGTGGGATTTTTTTTTTTGCTTTGCTTTCTTTTCTTTTTTTATTTTGTTAAGCTGGCGTCTAATTGCAGTTGATTGACTCAACTGATTTTTTTGTACATTGCTAGCTCTTGCCAACAGTTAGCTTGCATTGCACGCTCTGAAATTCCATACTTTTACGAATACTTTTAATTAATGTACGTCCTTAATGGTAGCCCTCCTGGTGTGAATGCTCGCTTTTTAAACCTCGTCGTGAGCCTTTAGTTTATCGAGGCTGGTACTTCACCGGGTGTAGGACTAACTCCAGTGAACAGTGTAAAAGCAAGTGCGCAGCTGACGTCACAGACGTGAAGAGCTGGCGCCGAGTGACATACTTTGTGGATCCCACAGCCTGATGCCTTCATGCAATGCTGCTGGTCTGTGGAGGCACACATCACCTCCAGTGTCATGGAAATTGCCTTGACAAGAGATCCCAGAAGTCTGTCTAATAATTCCAGAAACTGCTATCTGTAAAATCCATGACCAGAAGCGTGCGTCAATCCTAAGTGGACTCTCAAGTGGTTAACCTGGTGGAGATTTGAAAGTTTTGTGTCTAAAATCCTTTAAACTCAGAGAGATAGAAGAAACCTCGCTGAGTTGAACACTCATGCGTACCGCAAATGCAAATTTTGTTCTGACGGGTAATTAGTACAGTTTCACAGATCTGGTCACACACCCTCTTCCATGTAATGTCAGAAACCGCCATGGGACAGAATGTCCTGCAACTGTTTTGATGGCTCTGCTGTGTCTGCCACTGCCAGCCAGTATGGCCAGCGCTTGGACTTATCACATTCCCTTGGCAGAGCCTGTACCTCCCCACTTGAGGCAGTACAAGTGGGGAGCAGCAGAGACAGAAATATGCTGCATTTTGATCACATCAGTTGCTCAGAATCCTCACCCTGCAAAGACTGGCACCTATTATAGCAGGGAGTCTCTTTAAATGCTGATATTTTAGTCCAAATGACCCTCGTGTCATTATCCTGGTTATAGGTTCTCCCTGCATTCACCTGCTCTGCAGATATTCTGTTTCCAGGGTTGAGAGGAAGTGCTGAATATTTTACAGTAAATGAGATGATCCCCCTAGAAGTCACTTTCCACTCTTCGTAGACACTGAGAGGGACAAGGCGCTCTTGCCTTTGATGCAGACACTTTAGACTCTCTTGATGGATCCACTGGCAGCCGCATAGGATCTCCTCCCAGCATTGTTACTGTATTCTTCCTCATCCTCATGGAGAAGTGAATCATCTGAGCAATCCGCAGTAAGCCCGCCTCCCTCCGTTTGAATAGTACTAAACCACCAGCAACAAGCACCGTTCCTTCTCAATATCTTTGACCACAGCGCGGCTGAGAGCACACATATAAAGGGAAGACTCCATACACACAACATATCATCAAACGATCTTTTTATGGAATGCTTTATTTGATAATATGTCACCTACTGCATAACTCCAGCTTGCTTTTATAAGTGTGGCTTGTAATAACATCAGAATATTGGTCAACCTCCTGTACCTGCAAAAACAGTAAAAAAAAAATCTTGCCATTGTGTTTGATTCTGTTCTTTCCCTCCAGATTCATACTGATAAATTCACATCCTCCTACTTAATTTATTTATTTATGTATTTGGAGTTTTATATAGCGCGAACTACACCCGAAGGTATCAGAGCGCTTTACATGAACACCAGTTGCATGACAGACGGACACATTCATTAGGTCTCGCCTGGCGAAAGCAGTGTATTATGGAAAGTAACACCAGACGTGCCGTTTACTGGATTGCTCGGTGCATATTCACATACATAACCTATTTGGGAGCTGAGATAAGGTGAGTTGGCTTGCCTAAGGAGTAATGCTTTGTATGTGGTGTCAGATTGATTTAGCTTGTGGTGCGTTTATTTAAATCTGTTTTATTGAATATCGTGTGATAATGTAGGTCAGCTAACCACAAGGACTAGCTTCTGTTATATAACACTAGAGAAAGGGAGGGACGGTACAGTGAATGAACTGCTGTGTGCCAGGGACATCTGGGCTCAGACCCTGCCCCATCTGTCGGAGGCGCCGATTGCATCCGGCATGGACTTCTTGTTGCTATATTTCCTGCTACAATTTTGCCAGATGCATTTCCGCGAACCGGTAAGGGCACCTTTCACACGACCCCTTCCTCCATCACGCGGGGACATGACACACGCTCTCAGCTGCCCGCCCTCACGCACCCTCCCAGCGTGCTTTGCTCCCCCACTCCCATCTACCTTTTGCAGAAAGGTGCACGGAAGTAACACGCATTCCTGGAGCTGCGGGGTTATTCCCCAAACTGGGCTCCTAAACTTGTGATTGTACAGTACAGGGGTGGAATTACCGACTTGTTGAATTCAGGACCCGTGCATCTGCAACTCGCAGCAGACCCCTAAATTGCAGCACTCTGAGCAAATCAGTTTTTCTTCGTTGTGCGTCATATTTCTTAACAATTTCGAGAGCATCTAGAAGTACTACGGTGCAGAGAATGAACTCTACAAAAGAACAGCACTGCCCCTACATGGCTTAGAGGATGATAATGTCGCTCCATATTTATGAATAAAATTGCCTACATTATTCACCCGCTGAAATGTCTTTGGCTCACTCATGGCAACATCAGCAGGGCATCGTGAAAGAGTGGTGTTTTTTACAGACTCTTTGTAAGTTTAAATTTATAAATGAAGAGTTTTCAGTACGTCACTCAGTGCAGTAATGGAATCGATTGCACTACATTGAAACGCTTCAAAATGTCACCAAAAGATAGTTGTGTTATTTGTATAAGACCTCTTTCTATGTCCCGGCTCGTCGAGCCAGCCTGGCACTCCCTGTTTATTTGCTGACTTGCCTGCCTCTCATGGTCAGCATGCTGCATGCCACACGCTTTAGAATTACTAGAAGCAGATGCAAGGGCCTGGTACCTCATGACAATAGATATACTTAAACAAGCATTCGCATAGCCAATAGGTCTCGCTTTTGGGACCTTATAAGTATTTAGTTATGCAGCACAATATCCTTGGTGCAACAACATTAACTGTTGCATGGCTAAACACTTATAAGGTCCCGAAGGCGAGACCTATTGGCTATGCCAATGCTTGTTGTTCTGCGCATGCCGCAGACTTACGCGGCAACCCATTGTTTAACATTGGCATGTTAGGAATGCCACAGTTCCAGTATTGGTGCTGTGTCTTCCTACATGTTGGGCACTATTTCCTTACCTTTTCACCCCTCTTCAGCTATCCTGGCTGAAGAGGGGTGAAAACCCAAAACCGGACCTAGGATGCTTGTTTCCGGTCCAGGGAGAACCTGGCTTGGCAGTTCGGGCTGGACTGTTCCCATGAGGCACAGGGTCAAGACTGATTTGCATATGGCCAGGTCTACACTGGGGTGGCATGGTGAGCAAAAGAATGATGGATTTAACCCAGATCTCTTGACTGGGGGAGAAAGTTTTGATTTGTTCTGCATTCCGTCCATCAATTGTGTGTCTTTTGCACTGTGAGTGCGCCCCCTGAGAGCAGCCCTCTGGAGGGGGGGAAAGGAGTCATATGGACCCCCAGACATCCACTTGCAGGTGGGAGCAGTCACTGACTGCACCCGCCTGCAAAGGGATCTCTAATCCCCTTCAAAAGTGCAGGCAGCTTGCTGCCTGCACTGTAAAAACACAAAGCGACTGCAAACAGCTGCGCCATGTTTTCACATGAATGCTCTGCCTCAGGGCAGTGTGCGTTCACAGCTGCTTTTGGGCAGCGCATTCATTGTAATAGGGCACATTTTCATTGTTTGCACCTGGCACACCTATTAAAAGGTGCACGGCGCAAACAATGAAAATGCGTAATACGGCCCCTAATTAACTTTGGTGTACGCCACTCCACTCTATGACAATCCACACCACTTCATTCTTCACCTCTACACCACTCTAGTACACTATATGCCACTCCACTCTACAATACTACTCTACTCTACAACACTACTCCACTCTACACCACTTCACTCTACACCACTCCATTCTATGATGCTTTACTCCATTCTACACCACTCCACTCTACGACACTTCCATCTACGACACTCCACGCCACTTTATACCACACCCCTCTCCGACACTTTGCTCTACTCCCCCTTCTCCGCTCTACAACACTCTAGTACACTATATGCCACTCCACTCTACAATACTACTCCACTCTATGCTACTCAAATCTACAACACTCTATTCCACTCTACGACACATCGCTCTACACCACTCCACTCTATGCCACTCTACATGGGTCCACGCCATTCCATGCCACTTTATTCCACTCTACACCAGTCCACTCTATGCCACTCTATGCCACACCACACCTCCACACTCTACTCCACTCTATGATATGCCACTCTGTTCCACTCTAGGCCACTCCACTCTACATCACTCCACTTCACAACACTTTACTCCACTCCACGACACTGTACTCTACTTCACGACACTCTGATCCATGACACTCTATGGCACTCTACTCCACTCTATGACACTCCACAACACTCCATACTACTCTACTTCACTCTGTACCACTCCACTCTACTACACCCCACTCTACAACACTCTACTCGACTTTACACCATTCCACAACACTCTACAACACTCAACTCTGTGACACTGTACTACCATTCTACGGCACTCAATTCTACTCCACCCCCCTCTACGAAACACTACCCCACTCTACAAAACTACACTCTGCTCCACTCTAATCCACTCTACGCCCTCCACTCCACTCTACGCCACTCTACTCCACCCTATGCCACTCTACACCACTCCACTCTACGCCCTCCACTCTCTGCCACTACACTCTGGACACTACACTCTATGACACTCCACTCCACTCTATGACACTCTACTCCATTTTACAACACGCTACTCCACTCTACAACACTCTACTCCACTCTTAGCTGAACAGCAGCCACGCTGGTGTAGAGCATGTCTAAAACATATTGGCAAAGCCAATAGCTCTTGCATTGCAAGACTTATTGGATTTGCCAATGCTTGTTAAACTTTTTAATCAATCAGGCAGCAATCTACAGTCAGATAAAACAGGAGCTTTGGTTTCAATTCCAGGGGATGTTGTGGGATCTGACAAAGGAGAATTTGGGTTATGTAAAAACTAAAAAAACAGACCTTTACGTTGTACTGACCTGCCTGTTCAGCAGCAATAACACCCCTTTAAAACATAGTAGATCCATGAGTGCAGGATCTGGCCAGATTCTAGGATATCCATTTAAGATAAATGTGCACAAAGCTAATCTAAATGAAACTCATTTGCAATGTCAGTGGCAGTCCTGAAATTTGGCATGGATTCATCCTCCTAGATTTACGCAGGAACCTCCTGTTTTAGAATCATCAATTTAACAGGTTACGGTTCCCAGCCCAAGTGTCCATTCAGCAGTACCAACCGCACAAGTGACCTGACTCTCCCCCATCCCAACTGGACTTTCACATCTACCAGCCTGTCCACAAATATGCCAAATTCTTCACAGCCCAGTCAGCCTCTCAGAAGTATCTTCCCTTCTTTATGGCAGTAGCCCAAGGCGAACTACTAATTAGCCCGGGGCTGCCTCCCTGCCCAGGGGGCTCATATTAGCATGGAAGTCCCATGGGGCTGCAGGCAGCTTTGATAAAGCAAAAGCTACAGGCAATCAAGTGAAATGAGAGCATGGAACTGGGGAGGACTCATTAATATCGTTGGGGCAGCCCACGTAGGCTTAATGCAAATGTTATTTAACGGGAGACGCAGACTGCATCTGCCAAGTTCAAAGGAACTTTATAAATGTATTTTATTTTTTGAGAATTTGATGCTAACAATTGATGAAAGATGATCGCTGTTCGTGCGGGTAGTTTTTTTAAACTGCCGCAAACTGACAGAAACTGGTGTAAGAAGGTCTTGAGATGGTATTTACTTTCCTGTTTTGGGGCTGGACGGTGCCCTATTTTCAGCGCAAATGGCGCTTTGCGCTGCTTTGCACCACTTTGCTTTGTGCCACTTAGCTTCTAGGGGGCGTTACATGCAGTGGTGCTGGAACAATTTTCAGACTGGAGGGGCTGCCATCAATGTTACATCACTGAACTCATAGGGATTCTGAAAAATCCAAGCATCACAAAAAGAACAAGTATTGCAAATGACCCATGCCCATTTAGTAGGAGAGTTGTACGGGTGTTGTGTATAGCTAGTATTATATTTAGGAGCGTGTTGTCACACATATATTACTAAAGCGTGGTGTAGAAGCACACTCATTTACAGACAGCAAATTTTCTATTGAAAGGATCACTCGATATGCACAAACATACAGTTTTATTGATAAAACTGTGTAGCATACATAAGATAATATGTGGAAATTGGGTTTCAGTGAATATTTATCGGTAAATGTCTTGATTTGTTTTGGTTAGGCTGTATGGAAAATGTCATTCTGCTTGCGGAACTGGCAGGATTTGGCAACTCCACATTACTCCTGTAATGCAGAATTCTCGCTAATACCGCCAGTCGCAATGTGGCAGATTTTTTTCTCATGCGAGGCTCCAGAAATGCGAGCTGTGACGTCCTCTAGTGCAATTTCCGATTGCTGGGTGGACTTTCGGCGACTTTATTAACGCAGGCGGTCGCAAGTTGTTGCGCGCGCGCTCAGAGGGCTGTATCTCAAGTAGATTTTCTACTCAAGTGGTAGCAAAATCAAGTTGAATGGTCGCACACTCTTGCACACCACAGGATACCATTTACAAGGAGAGAGCTAGCAGCACTTAATCATAGCATGACGTGCATATTTCCGCCTGTTGGTGGAACTCTAAGGAATCTCGCAGAATTTTTGTGTAAATCCATGGAATTCCGCAGAATGAAATTACACAAGTTCCTCCCACCCCTAGTTTTGATCCTATTAAAATCTTTGTTTCTATCACAAGTCAGAATTAGGAAAAAACTGTTTATTTGTTGTTTCAGAACAGTTTATTTATTTTGAAATACTTATACAGTTCATTTATAGCTATTTACATTTTATTTTGTGTTAGACAAAAACACATCCTACAGCCTTTCCCTTCACATGGGCAAGGTTGTCACATAGTTAACATTACTAAATCCTCATATTTTTCAGGAAGAGAAAGAAAAGTAAACACTAGGCTCCGTGTTAAAAGAATAAGCAGCAATTTGTCAGAAGACTAGACTGGCATTTGGTCTCTGTCTTTGAACGCACAGCAAAAGTGATAATACAAAATTTAAAGTCATCTTTATATCTCATACACCTACTGAACTTCAGCATGCTTAGTGGGGGTGCAGCAGCACTACTGCATCCCTACAACCAGTGCCTGTGTTTACATGCGTAGTACTTGGGAATTCCATTACAAACACCTATATTTTTTTATCCAAAGTCCCATCTGCTAAAATTGCCAGATCAGGATTTGTGTCCTGAATCTTGACCCCCTGCACCTCATGTAATTTGATTTCTGCTATACACACACACACACACACACACGTCACTATACCTCAACCCTGACTTGCAACCCCCTTGTTAATATACACACACACATACACATCCACACCTCTACCAATGTGCCTCAATCTTCACCTACAGCACCCATTACAACATGCACACAAACACAGATAAATCTTGACCTGCTGCAGAGATTAACGTGATTAACACAAAGCACTAATAATGCACCCCAAACTTGACCTGATGCACCTTGTTGTTATTCCATCTCTGGGTGCCATGCATAGCACTGCAAATAATTCTCAACCTTGACTTAAGCATCCATTGCTTTACACTACTGTAAATCACATTCAGTTGAGCTAAATCATCTAAAGCTCGACATGCATCACCTTCATGCACACATGGCTCTACCAATGTACTTTGATTCAGCATTCCCTTCTGATCCAGGAATAAGACCCATATACAGTTATGCATTGTCTCACTACCAGGCCACATCACCTGCAGCAGGGCTACTGCCTGCTCTTAATTTTATTTTTTTGCATTCTCAAAGGGGAAGTGGTCCCTGGTTGCATATGGATTACCACCTCCTCCGAGATGTCAGTAATATTAACATTTTGCCACCGGAATTCAATGTGAATCTATATTTGGAAGTAAAATACACTCTTTCCAAATACCGAATCGCGAACCCAAAGTGTGATTCACTAACAAATGACAGATTCACAATTTGACTTTTGCATGTCACAAAAAGCATGGTTGTGGTCACAAACGGCCAAATTCTGTGAATCAGGCCGTTTGCTGCCTCAAAAAAGCTTCATACATGTGTCCAGTGTTTTTTGTTTTGCTAATTTTCAGACACACACAAATATATATATTAACATTTTAGGCAGACGTGAGTGTCTGTATATTATATATATATATATATACACATACATTCACCAGGGGCGGCTCCTCCGCTAAGGCGGAAGAGCATCGCCCCACTGCTCTCTGAGCAGTAAAAAAAGGAAAAATAACGGAACATTATTATCATTTTATTTTTCCTACTGCAATGGCTCGGTTGTTTCCTGTGGGCGGGGCATGGCTCCGTGACACCAGAGCACTGCAGGGGGAGGAGTGGTGGCACTCTCCAAGTGTGCATGACAGTTTGGTCGGCCGTCTAGGGCCAGCCAACAGTCATGCGCTCTTGGCATGTTCTCCACCCAGTCTGCATTACAGCCTGGGTGGAGAACATGCCCAGGCTCCCAGTGCCTGCCTGAGCGCTGAACCACGGCGCTCAGACCAATCACAACGCTACTTTGCAGCGTTGTGATTGGCTGGGAGCCTGGGAGCCCGGGTGCTTCCTGCTTTCAGCGGAAACAGGAAGAAGACGAAGAGAACGGAGGCGAGACGGCAGCTGGCCAGCCCGCTGTAGCCAGGTAAGTGTTTTTTGTTTTTTATCCTTTTCATTTCCCCCACCCTGCCCTCCCCTGGCCCTCCTCGTCTCACCACCCCTGGCCTGTAGTAGCCGCTACTGTCACTCACGTTTGCTTAAATTGTTAAAATATGGCTTTCTATGCATTTCTGTAAAAAATTACTATGAGCCATCTTGTTTACAAAGAGCATTGACAAAGGCTTGGTTGCCGAAACGCATCTGCTCATGCTTATTGGAGAAATAAAATGTGGTTGTTGACCGCGTGAGTGCCCGACAAGCTAAAAGCATACTTTTAGATCTTTACAATATGTTTGTGGTTTCCAAGTTACATATCGATAGTTTTGTCTCAGTGTGTTTAAATCCATCATCTTTATCGTGTGGAAGTGGGTCTAATATGGTTTTGACCAGGCTGCGTGATGGCTTGGAATGTATTGGTGTCATGTGGAATAGAGATGATAAAGTACTGGAAACTACAGAGACAGCTGAGGGGAAACCTACAGCTGCCTGGTCCTTGGTGGTCTGTCTCATTGTGCCAAATAGACCTTTAAACCCTTTCAAACCCACACCAAAAGCTTTTTTAAATTATCATTTCTTTAAAACTACTGAACAGAATTATACCAAACCAAGCAAAGGCATTTCCTTCAGTAAAGTGATACTTTCATTCCAAGTTTAGAGTAAGTCCGTTCAACGTTTTTTTTATGTATCTGAGAGCAAATTTCCAGTTGGAATTAAAATGGAAAGTCACTTTTTATCACCCACTTTGTTTGCCACTCTTGACAAATCTGCATGAAACTAGCCCTGGGGAACGAAAAGTGGATGAACTTTGTTTTTCAACAGTTTAGTGCAGAATCATCAAACTGCAGCAAAGTTTTAAAGAAAATAAATCCTTTTTCAATGGGAGCTCTGACCTAACCATGACTACAGGGGTTCTATCACTTCCTCTTTATTATATATGTAAAACTTATTAAAATGCATAAAATACTAGGTATTTTAAGAGCAATTAAAAAAATAGCTACGTTAAAAAAATAGAAAAAGGGGAACAGGAAAAATAAATGTAGTCTATCTTTTAAATCAACCGTGGCCTGGAAAGGAAGAAGCAGAGTAACACTGCTTTAGAAGAAGACGAGAGAAACAGAGGTAGGCAGCAAAAATAGGAGTGGGGACACAAAGAAAAAGATAGTGTTCGAGGTGGTAGAGGAGGAAATGTGCCTCACCCACCTCGCGGATGGTGGAGAAACGAGGAAGAGAAATGAAAACGGGGTTTATTAGCGGGGATGAATTTTTGTACCAAAAAAAATTGATGTTGGGAGGAGGAAGAGAACCCCTTCAAAAGGAATGAGGTGGTGGTGCAGGAAAATAAATAAGAGAGATTTAAAGGGCGGGGGGCTTTTTACTTTTTGGAAAGAGGTTTAGTAGGGGGGGAAATCAATCTGAAATCGGGAATTTATCACCAAGAATAGCATTCAATAGCCACCGTGCTCAGACAGCAACTGTCTCTACGACTTCCGGGACACCTTCCTCATTCTAGGTTCTGGAGTCAAAATCAGAACCCAGGACAGTGCAGACCTCACATTGAATCGACTTTTGGAACTTAAGTTTTGATGAATTGTGTCCATGGCTATCTGCAGCTTAAACACAGATTCCTGCAGCAGGTGCTCAACCAACTAAGCGATCCTAATTGGCCCTACTGTGCCAATAAAAAAGCTGAGCCTGGCTTGTGCCATTTTATTGTTAGTATATTAGTTGTAGTTTTTTGCTAAGCTAGTGATTTCTGCCTGATTTTGTGTTTTTCCTTCCTTGCTGGCGCCATTATTTATTTGTAGCTGGACTTTGTTATGTTATGATGCGTTATACGAACTTTAGGTTGTGTCATCATTTTTTTATGCTGTGTTATCCCATTATTTAGGGTGTGGTTTATAAATAAACCCATTGCCTGGTTTATTATAAAATTACATTATATTATCTTATAATAATGTATATTCATGCTTTGTGTTGTCAAATTGCTGCGTTCCAAGATAGCATGCGGGGTTGGAACTGCTTCACAACGCGATGGACATAATACTTTTTATAACATATTTATTTATACGGAGTGTATATTTCTTTTGTTAGTTTGTATCATTTTTTGATGTTTTGTCTTTTATTTTTAGTGCTGTGGATTCTGTTGGGCCTCGTGCCCCTGGTGCACATCTGCAGATCTCTGATCCAGGCGATCTGCGAGAACCCCACACCTTCACCGAGATCCTTTCCAAGTGGATTTTAATCCTCTCCTAGGGAATTAGCCTTCAACCAAACATTCGACCAGGAGACAGATGCACCCGTGTGAAGCGATTCCCGAACCCTTCACCCCAACCCCCTGCACCGGGACAGCTGGCTCCGAGGGTCCGGTATGCGCATTCTGCTCTGACACACAAGACAGGCCTCTTGGCTTCCGGCCAATATGGCCGCGGCTCCAGTTCCTGCCATGGGAGAGGGGTTTTGTGAGCAGTGCCGGATCATTGCAGGGGCATTGGAGCACGTAGTCTGGGTCACTGGGAGGCCCTGGCGCCTCGGAGGATGACTGGTCTGTGTCAAATCCGGAAAGGATGTGCGAAATCTGCATGCATGTATGTAACATGTCAGAATATTACGCGAAACCGAAATGTGGCATTTTCGCGCTAGGCTTTTTTTTACTATGAAGAGTGTCACACCCAAAATTGATGCAAAGAGGCACTTTGCGCACAAAAAGGGCAAAAGTATTGTGATCAAGAGCCATTGTGTGGTATCTGTTCTTGTTGCATTGCTCCCGCAGAAGGATTTTTTTACAGATTAAATATTTAGGCATAATGGCGCGTTTTCGCAGAATTTCGCGTAAAAAGCGAACCATGAAATGTGGCAAAATTACAGTAAGCTGGTTTAATTGAAAGTTCACTCTGGCCTAGAAGTTATTTGATGTCTTGTTGCCACTGGAAAGCAAGCAGGGCTACCAAAGGCAATCACATGTGAAGTGTTGAGTTGCCACCTACCTCCATGTCAGGACAGGTCATTTCATGTGTGGCGCCATATTACACATAGTACCCCGGTAACACAATAGGCATGTACGCCTGCCTTGTAGGTCTCATGGTCACTTTGGTATTACAGAAGGGGCCGCACACGCTTGTGCGGCCCCTTATGTAATACTGATAGCGCTAGTGCATATGTTTCAGCAGCGCTATGTTCAGAGGGAGTTCCATCATTTGCATGGGGCCCCAATCACTTTGCCTCTGCTCCTACACCATATTCGTGGCCTGGGCGCAGAGGCAAACAGGCCCTTGGGAGGCGCACTGACAGTTTGCCACAAAAAGGTGGTGCACGGTCAGCGCATCTCCTTGAGCCAGCCCTCTGGAGAAGGGTAAGGGGTCCTATGGAACCCCCTGTCGACAGGAGCAGTCACTCGCTACACCTGCCTGCTTGAGGATTCCTCACCCCTCTTTTAAGTGCAGGCGTCATGCCACCAGTAGAGTAAAACGTGAAGTCGCTCCGTATTTCACTGAATGCGCTGCCCCCATGGCATGCACAAGTTTGCGGCTGCCCTCAGAGACGTTTTAAGGCATGGGCAAAGTGGGCTCTGGCTCAGGGCCCCAGCCTTTCAGGGGGCACCCTGCCAGCTCTGTCTTACCCTGATGACCTTGAATAGTTCCTAATTGTTTTAAATACCATTTTACTTTGATTTATTTTTAATGGGGGAGTGTATTACCGACATTTTGAAGAGAAATGTGTTTACGTAAAAATGCAACATCCATAAAAAATCTTCTTTTAAATCAAAAGAGGACCTCACACACAGCCACGGTCGGTAGTAGGAGTAACTGCAGGGCGATGACGTGGGGAGGGGGAGGGGCAGGGTGGGGGGTAGTAAACTATGGATTACGGAGGAATTTGGTTGCGTGCACTGCATCGCATTTGGGGATGCAGTGCACACAACGAAATTCGTTTTATTAATTTATATGTTAACTTACCTGTAAACCTCCATAATCCATAGTTTACTATTCCCCACCCTGCCCCTCCCCCTCCCCACGTCACCGCCCTGCAGTTACTCCTACTACCGACCGCGGCTGCTCACACATGAGTAATGGGAGGGTGTCTCAGAAATTATTTGCAATAATTTGAGTGAGCTGCTGCTGTGTTACAACATTGAAAACACACCTCTCTATCCCTATTGGACCTAAAATCATTTAGAATTTGGGGCAGTGTGTCTGTACACTGTCATTGACCAAAGAGGGCAAGAAAGAGGTGAAACTGTATCATAAATTCAAAGCTGGTCTGAACAGGGGCCCCCAAAATACGTTTGGCCCAGGGCCCCCAAAATCTTTAAAATGTTCCTGGCTGCCCTAAGGCATTGTAATAGGGCGCAAAGTCCCATTTTGCGCCCAGTGCACCTGTCTAAAGGTGTGCCAAGGCGCAAACAGGGATAGTGCACCATATGTATAAAACAGGTCCAGGTGTGGTCGCAACTGGAGGAACAGAAGCAGACCAAGACTACCAACCCGTGAAGCCATAGTTGTATCTCAGACCTGACTCTGAAAGGCTGAGAGAGGTGAGCAGAGACAGACTCGTGTTATCCTAAAGGCCACCAGGGGTCCGCTGGGGCCACCATGAGTCAGAGTCTAATACAGGTCCGAACATGCTAGTTCCATTCTAAATGTTCAAGGTACATTTACACACTCCATATAAATGTAAGTCATTTTCTTCTACATTGTCAGTGGTTATCCTGGATATCTGCTTTGCACCCACCCCTCCTGGACCTAAGTTGGGCAACTCCACTTTAGTCCAATTTAACTCATTATGTTGGCTTCAGGGCCTGCGAACCTCACACTGTAGCGGTGTTGTGAGATCTGCAGGCGGGAACGGGTGGCGTGTGGGGACATATTTCCACCCGCTCTCGTTACTCATCACGTGCTATAAAAGGAAGCAGCTGCGCAGGGCTCTGTTGGACTTGCTGCTCTCTGGGATATGATGGTCCTAAGGCCTGCTGTAAGGAGAGGCGAGGAGGGAAGGGGTCTGCCTGTGCAGCCAGATCCTTGCTCCCAGGGAGGCAGCTCCGGCATCCAGAAAATGTTCACATAGAATGAGGGAGCTGAGATGAAGGAAGATAAACCCCTGGGATTGGAGGGTGGGGCCACCGAATCTCCATATTTTCTTTCGAAATCAAACCATATGCAGATCCGACCTCTGAAGATGCTGCCGTAGGCCGGTGGAGCTGGGGAGCAGTCAGTCGCGTGTTAGACGAGCACTGATGCACACCCTCCCGGTTGCAGTTCACTACTTTGTTTTTCCAGTAGCAGAGCACTCTCTCTGGCCTGCCAACACAGGGGTCCTGGGAAATCTAATGTTTTAAACACATAAAATATGTTTTGAGCAGATGTAAGTAAATAAAGTTACGTGTTTTTGGTAAAGTTGGTTCTGATGGGAAAAGAGCGGGCCTTTGGCTGGCTGAGTGGGCGGCATCGCTCCGCATATTCCCCCGGAGCCATTTGAGCACGCGCACTAGAGGGGTTCCTCGGAGGTCCGTGGGATATGTGAGTCTCTAAGGCTGCGGGGAAATGTCTCTACTGATGTATCAGGAGCCCTACATGTTGGGAGGGGCAGATGTCATGCATGTAATGATGTAAATGCTGGAAGTGCTTGGGGAAAAGGTATATGATAATCTAATATACCTGTATGTCCATTTGGGGTATATGCCTTGTGTAAGGTAGGACTTATAGAAATGAGTAAGCTCTGTAATAAGAAAAAGGAAAATAAACATCCTATATTGAGAATAGCAATTTATAACTTAACTGCATATTTAAATATGTCGTTTTTCCATTGGTGCAAAATAGTGAATTATGTCAGTAAGGAAAAACAGAGGGCCTGGCTGTTGGGTAGATGAGTGAACATATTGTCTATCTAGTCGGGTAAAATGCCACAGAATGTTATCAATTCTGTAAATGTTTGTTTCTTTTATTATTAATTCATCGTATGCATTCAGTCGACTATACTCCTCTTTAAAACCTATTATTACATTTCTATTTACTCTGAGTTGTGTTGATTCCTTCCAAGCGTTGCCTGTTGACATCGGAAGAGGCACGTGGTTTGCTCGGGTCCTCCCTACAAGGGCATCGGAAGCCTCAGGGTGCTCATCGTATCCCGTCACCCCTGGATATTTGCAGTGAATATGATCCCAGGCACACATCGGCCCTGTCAATCCTAGCCTAAGGCCTGTGCATTTCTGTACCTTTGGAGCAGACGCCGTTTGTGTTTTTGCTCACAGTTGAGAGGTGAGGACAATGCAGTCTGGCTCGCGGCCCCTATTGAATTAACTCTATTTGTCTAGACAGCAGAGGTATGTAGTTTATAATTCGGATTAATATCCCTGCATTAATAATTGGGCCTCCGTAGCGGGTGAGGCTGTGGTTAATGATATGAGTAGGTCACACAACTGATTGTCACTGTTAGGAGAAGGAGGGACCTGTGTGCATGTTCCTGTTATGTGCCTTAGGTGGCGGCAGCAGCGTAGAAAGGGGAGTGCGGTGGGTGCGGGCCGCCCGGGTGTCATCACTGAGGGGGGTGACAAAATGGCAAAAATATGTGTTTTTAAAATAAAATATTTTTTTGGGGCTCACAACACTTAAAAAAATATATATTATTTAAAACGAGTTTAATAACTTTGTCTGACAACATGAAACACGGCTGAACTCGACGCGGGGCAGTGACAAGAAATTTTCCGCACTGCGTACCACCTGACCTTGCTACGCCACTGGGTGGCTGTGCTTCGTATGGCCCAGAAGGAGTGGGGAAGCTTGCTTGCTCCCAGCAAAAGGAGAGTGAATAGGTGGATTGCACGGACAGGCTGTGGAGGCCAGTGAATAGGGTGGGGTGGCCGGCTATCTGAATGGGGTTTCATGCCTGAAGTCTGCCTGGGCTGGAATCTTCAGGTAAGGGTGAGTAGTTCATCACTGACTCCATAGCCTGAGAAAAGAAACCGGAACGTGACTTTCTTCTGCTTGGAAAAGTAACCTTGTGGCTCTGCTTCTCAGTGATGCTGCCCTTCCCTTTCTAGTCTAGAGACTTTGAAGACGGTCACAAGCATCACGTGACACTCAGATCTAGGCGAAGAAATAAAAAGGAAGGAAACATTGGTATATATGTGCTCCATGGAGGAAGAGGATATTTCAATACCTTGTCCCTTCGCATTATGCCATCAGTATACTAGCTAGAATATGCAACATATGTGTGCATGAACGACTTGAGTGAATAAAGATGTGCCGAGTACATGATCAAGAGGTGGTCCTGAGGATTTGCACTTTGTCGAAAGCTTAGTCATGGGAGCCCAAAAGAGAGATAAGTGGCCCGTGGTGAAAAGACTAGTTGTGCATGTAGGACATGGGACCACAGCCACTATCAGAGTGCCTGTGGTCCATGCGACAAGGCACCCCTTCACATCGGATAGTGGGCCACTCTGTCTCAGCTGTATCAGACAGACCGTTCAGCCAAAGCCATGCTCTCCTCACGGAAGGGACTGTGGGCATATTTACAAGCCCCTATCACCATAGGAACATCACTTTTAGTGGCGTTCCTGTGGCGATATGTGCTTCGCCTTATTTACAAGGTAGCATTAAGCCGCTTCACGTGGCTTAACGCTGCCTTGTAAATAAGGCCCCCTTTCACGCTATACCGAGTGTGAAAGGGGTGGGCAATGGGTGTTGTGGGGGGCGGTTCACCGCAACACCCATTGATTTGGATGCCGCCCCATATTTACAAGGGCGGCGTAAATATGGAGCAGCGCCGAAATTTAGACCAGGGACAACCTGGTCTTAAACAGGCGCAAAGAGGAGAAATGTTTAATTTCTCCTCGTTTTTGCTGCAGACATAGAAACAGCAAAATACCTTTGATTGTTTATATGCAGGAATATGTTCCTTCCTGCACATAGACAATGAATAAAAGAAAATGACATTTTGCAACTTCTATGTGTGCTGCATTAGGCAGCACACATAGAAGTTTCAAAACACCATTTAAAGATTGTTTATGTGCCGGAAGGCACACCTTTCTGCACTTAAACCATCTTCCCCTCAACGCAGACACCCTTGCACTATGGTGCAATTGTGCCTGCGCTGGCGCAAGGCTCCTAATTTAGCGTCAGCTCACGGAGAAACGCAGGGCTGCACCATATTGTTGTAAATATAATGCAGCCCTGTGTTTCAGAAGTGGCGGAGTGAGGCTCCACCACTTCTTTAGTAAATATGTCCCTGTGTTTGATGCCAGCAGGCTCAGCTTTGGAATCTCAAAAGCACCTTGAGTAATTTCTAAATGCCAGGGCTAAGGATTTAAAACTCACTTTCACCAGCCTTCTAATTGGGCCGAAGTGCGCGGAACGAACCACAGTTGACTCTCCATATGTGTGAAAAAGGCCACTTTATTGAAGACAGGTGCACCTTACAAAACATAACCTTGGCCTTTGCCTCACAAAACTATAACTAACTATACAAACTTAATCTACGTATCCTCCTCCCCTCACCCCTAAGGTTTCCCCAAACACAATTGCAATTTATTTAACAGACCCCAACTTGATCGATAACTTTCGCCCCTTTAAAACCTTGTAACCTCTTATCTACCTGTCTACAGATCTATCTACAAAGTATGACCCATCCTAGCCTCCTTACCTGCTTGTCCCCAACCATAAACTGAAAAAGTAAAAAATGGGCAAAAATGGTTAACCGACGCCACGCACCTGCTTCAAGCAACAACCAAAATACATATTGTTTTACCCTTGATGCACCTGAACCCAATGAAAGACATGCCAACTAAAAATAATAACATATCAAAAAGAAAACAAATCCCTCCCCAACCCCTTAAAACTGTAGCCGTGTCACCTTCCAAAATGGTGACACAGCTCCGGCAAATGGCCGCATATGTACCCCCTGCCCCCAGCCCAAAGAAAGCCTAATCCGAGCCCATCTGGGCTCGGACCGCACCATCCGGCCCAAAAACCCCGGGGGTGCAAGCCTCCCCAAAGCCCCATTTGGCCGCAGTGCACGGAACAAACCACAATTGACCCTCCATATGTGTGAAAAAGGCCGCTTTATTGAAGACAGGTGCACCTTACAAAAACATAACCTTGGCCTTTGCATCACAAAACTATAACTAACTATACAAACTTCATCTATGTATCCTCCTCCTCTCACCCCTAAGGTTTCCCCAAACACAATTGCAATTTATTTAACAGACCCCACCTTGATCAATAATTTTCGCCCCTTTAAAACCTTGTAACCTCTTCTCGGCCTGTCTAAAGATCTATCTACTCAATCACTAACTGTTAACCCTTTAAACCCTGTAACCTCTTATCTACCTGTCTAAAGATCTATCCACAAAGTATAACCTACCCTAACCTCCTTACCTGCTTCTCCCCAACCATAAACTCAAACAGTAAAAAATGGGCAAAAATAGCTAACCAACACCACTCAGAAATACTCGTTACGACTTTTCCGGACCCCTCCCCCCCTCCCCCCCCCCCCACCTCTAGGCCTTGTCTAGGATAACGCCTGATGTCCCGGGCTGAATCTAAAACTTCTTTAATCTGAATCAAATATAACTCCATCCCGAAGCGAGACAAATGCGCCCCATCATCCATGAAAGAAAGTTTGCCGAATATTTCTACTCCGGGTGATCCACCACCGCATACTTCAACTCCGGATGCTCCACCCTGCCAAAACCTGCCTCCCTGCAAAACACCCTCGTCTCTCTGTTTACCTTCCTCCTAGCCTTATCAATGGCAACAGGCTGCTCGGCCCCACTCCAATACCTTCTGGGAACAAACTCATTCCACACAACAAAGCACCCAGACCATTGCCTCTTGATCTCCCTCAAATCCCTCTTCATCTGCTTCAACAGAGACAAACCTTTACAAAGCACTAAATCATTTTTCCCCAAGTGAAGTATCCGGACATCTGGGCAAATGTGATGATGCAGTAACTTATTTAAAAGGGGGAGAAGTTTGTTCCAACACGTGCCCCCTTTCCCATGCCAACTGACTTTAAACAAACCCGGGTACAAACCCAGGTTTACTCCTTTCCCTTTGTGCTGTTTGTGTCTTTCCGCCCATTTCACGAAAAAATGCCCAACAATCCAGATAGCGAGCGCCTCTGACTCAGGCCCAGCTACTGCAACTGCAAAGACACATGCGTGAGAAAAATTCACATACCCCTCTTCCTCCAAGCCCCCCTCCCTGCTTTGATATAGCGTTTATAACAACCTGATGACCAACGACCCAGCTGCTTCAACCTCTCTGAGCCCCACCCCAACTTTGCCGCAACAGAAGTCACCCCAATCCTAAAAGAATGAGTGCCAAATGCCTCTCGAACCTCCTTAACCAACTTCAACGCCCGCCTCATGACCCATAGCAGCTGTGCCGCTGTGACTTCCCGCCCCGATGACCTGCAGAAAACGTGTCCCACCTCCCTTCTTGTACCTCCCCGCAAAAGGCGCCCCCATCTTACCGGGCAGGTCATGGGATCCTCCCTAGTCCACAGCGCCACTGACCTCCCTGTTCCCCTTTGATCTGTCTTCGAGCGCCTGAGGAAGATGGAGACTGCATCACTCCCTATTTCACATCCCTGTACTTCCCTCCATTGCAGCCCTGGAACCCCCTTCCTTCCCAGTGGTTCCGAAACCCGGAAAAGCTCTGCAATAGAGCCAAGACATTCACGCTGCAAACAATATAGCCTCCTGCCAACTGCAGCATACCTTGGGCAACACCGCTATCATTCTGCCCAACAGCACATTATTCACCGGTAACCTAACCCTCTGTCCTCTACCCGTTTCCCTGGCCTAACCCTCTAACAACCTCTTTCCCAGCTCACCTGCCATTGGGGTATATTCCCACACTATCTTGCCCATGAAAGCTATTCCTGCTAGCTTTGCTGCTATGGTTACCTTCGACAAACCCATCTTATCAAGTCCAAAATGAACTGAACGATGTCCTCTTTCCTGGCCCACGTTCCACGCCTCCTCTTTGCACCTCCCTGCAGAAATTCCTGCCATGCGAGTCCATAGGCCTTCCTTGTGGAAAGTGCTAACAACCCTACCACCAGTTGCAGCATCCTTTTTCTCCAACGGACCACATCCCGTCAGGCACCGGCGTCTTGTGAGTTTCCGCCTCCATGGCCAGCCCATGGAACCTCTCCCACTGCAAACAATCTGCAATGTCATTGTCTACACCAGGGACGTGCTGTGCCATGAACTGAATGTCGTACAGCAAACAGCTCAACATTGATAAGCGCAATAACTTTAAAACCTTTAAAACCTGCTCATCCCTTGTGGACTGCCTGCTTACTACCTGCACCACTGCCATGTTGTCTACCCTGAAAGTGACCCTTTTGTGCACTAGTCTCCGTCCCCACAGGGTGACCGCGACTACTAGTGGAAACAATTAAAAGGACAGCAATGCTCCTGCCCCCATTCTTCCAATGAGGCAGCCACTCTTCGGCACTCCATTTCCCTTGCCAGTACAAACCGAACCCGCCCGCTCCTGCGGCATCCGAGAATATCTGAGCATCCCAATCCCACCCTTCTGGCACTGACATTGGTATCCCATTGAATTCTTCCAAAAACCTGCGCCACATTCTAAGGTCTTCCTTCGTCCCTGCTGACAAACGCATGTGGTGGTGTGGTAGAGTAAGGCCTTCCAGTGACCTGCTCAGTCTCCTGCAAAATGTCCGTCCTGCTCTCACTACCTGGCATGCAAAATTCAAATGCCCCAGCAACAATTGCACCATCCTTACTGTCACTTTCTTTCTGGCCAGCATGTCATTGATCAACAACCTCATGTGCAGTTTTTTATCCTCCGGCAACCTGGCCTCCATAGCCACAGAATCCAGTTTGATCCCCAGAAATGACAACACCTTGCTTCTCCGGTGCTAAGGGGACACCCAGTGTCCCCATGAGCTTCTGAAAACTGTTCAGCTGCTGCTGGCAGTCTGTCGAACCAGGCCGTCCCACCAACAAGAAGTCGTCAAGGTAGTGTGTCACCGTATCTTTACCCGTTTTCCAAGAGAAAACCCACTGCAAGAATGAACTGAATTTCTCAAACAACGCACTGATATTGAGCACCCCATGGGTAAAGCCTAAATCCACAAAGATGTTGCCATCCACTTGAATGCCCAGCAACTGGAAGTCATCCGGGTGTACTGGCAAAAGCCGGAAGGCGGCCTTAATGTCACATTTTGCTATCTCTGCCCCATTGCCTACCCTTTCCACCAGGGCCCTGGCTACGTCTACTGAAGAGTAAGAGACTGACATCAAGTAATCAGGAATGAAATCGTTTACTGATCCCCCATGCAGCCATGACAAGTGCTGGATTAAACAATACTGTCCTCGCTCCTTTTTTGGAACAACCTCGACTGCAGAAATAATCAAATCCTTTATTGGGCTACCTGCAAATGGTTCCTCCATGCGCCCTTCCGGTACCTCTTTTTGCAATTTCTCCCAGACGACTGGTTTGTGAGATGCCACTGATTTCAGGTTCTCTGCCCATTGTGCCAACCTCGGTCCTTGGTACCCCAATTTAAAGCCCTCTCTGTAACCCGCACTGAGAATTCACGTGTCCTGCTTTTCTGGGTAATGCGCGAGCCAGGCCCCTAAGCAATCCAGCTTAATATGTGTATGAGTCTTTGCCCATATAACCCTGCGACCCTCGTCCTCCCCTGCCGCCCATCTCCTGCTGTCCACTATTAGCATTCTGGTGTTGCAGCCCCTGCTCCCTGGCCTGACCCTATCCTTCGTACCCTGGCCCGAAGCACTGTATCAGGGGGTGTCTTCCAGAACATTTTGAGCACTTGTGCTGAAATCTGCAGTAGTCCCGGGCACATGTGCCTTTTTTATATTCCCAACAGGCCCCTGGACCTTCCCCTGTGGGCTTTGGAGTGTATCCCACCCCCTCCCGGGTGGGACGGGTTTGAAACTAATGGCAAACCACTGGCCTTGTACGTTGTCTTCCCAAACATTACTGCCCCCATTGTCTGCTGATAGACATCCGAGTTGATCTCCCCCCAGTTTGCCCCGGCTAGTCTGGCACGAAACTCTTCGTCATAGTGTGACCACGCGTAACCTCCGTATGTCAGATGTACTCCGCATCGCGTCCTGCCTCCTGTAACACACTAGGAACAAAATTACTTGTCCCCCCCTTTCCTTGTCCACTAACTCCCCTTCCTCTAAGCCAGTGTTCTTCAATCTGTGGGGCGCGCCCCCCAGGGGGGGCGCGCCACCATTCCAGGGGGGGCGCGCACTCCACACGAAAATCTGATGGCTGATATTCGGCCGTAAAGGAGGTTTTGAAAACAGTGGGATGGCAACCCTCACACCTTCAGCCCTTGATGAGCTGTTAAGAGGTGCTTGAAGGTGACGGAGAGGGAGGGGCTGCAGCTTCAGGCGCAGGGGCATCTATTCAGATGCAAACAGCCCTGAATGCAATTTAGAGGGGCCTCACACATTCCCTTTCTGCCCAGGGCCCCAAACATCCTAGAACCGGCCCTGATTACACCGAGGCAGCACGTGGTTCTCTTCACAGAGCTTAATTACTGTCACTAAATTTTAAGCAAACCTCGGTTCTTCAAACATGCAGTCTATAATTGGAACAAAATAAAGAAATGGCACAATCGCACCCACACTGATTAAACAAAGTATGGAGGACAATCAGTTAATTCAGTTATCTTGGAGTATCTCCTTTAAGTACTGTACATCACAGTGGGGATGGCAAAACTAACATTTTGGAAAGAGAGCCTGTCTTCTCGTTGTCTTGTCCAGGAGGGGGTGAAGAGCCCTACCCCTCCCTGGAATACTTGAAAACTGCATGCCCACCCCTGTGCCCACCCTGGTGGATCCTGTCCAAGTCCTGGAATGGCTCCTGCAGCGAGGGTGAAGTTCTTGATGGGCCTCTTCTCAAAAAGGCTCAGCTCAAAATTAATATGAAAAGGTGGGCGAGTGAGTAAGTGAAGGGATGGGTGGATGGCTGGATGAATTAGTGAAAGGGTGAATGGATGAATGAAAGATTGAATAGATGGAGAATGAGAGAGGATGGATGGATTGATGAGTGAGTGGAAGGATGGATGAGAGAAAAGGTAAATAGCTGAATGTATGGGTGGAAGGGTAGCTGGATGGGTAAAAGGGTGGATGGATGAGTGAAAGGATGGATGAGTGAAAAGGTGGATGATGAGTGAGTGGGTGGATGGATGAGTGAAATGTTGGATGGATTGATGAATTGATAAGTGCAAGGGTGAATGGATGGAAGGATGAGTGAAAGGGTGGATGTAAGGATGGATGAGTAAGTGAAAGGGAGGGTAGATGGACAAAAGGATGACTAGATGAGTGAAGGAGTGAAAGGATAGATGGATGAGAGAAAGGATGGATGAGTGATAGGGTCAATGGATGGATTAATGAGTGGATGAGTAGATGGATGGGTGGGTGGATGGATGGATGGAAGGAAGGAAGGATGGCTAAGTGAAAGTGTCGATGGAGAGGGAAAGGGAGGATGGATGGATGACTGAAAGGGTGGATGGGTGGAAGGATGAGTGACTGGGTGGATGGATGAGTAAGTGAAAGGATGGCTGGATGGGTGAAAGGGTAAATGGCTGGATGAGTGAATGGATGGGTAGAAGAGTGAATGGATGAGTGTACAGATGGATAGGGTGAAAGGGTGGATGGATGGATGATGGATGAGTGAAAAGATGGATGAAGGAATGGTTGAGTGAAATGATAGATGGAAGGATACGTGATGGATAGGTTAGCAAATGGTTGAATATGTTTGGATTTGGCTGGGCTTACTTATATACTATGGCGTGACCTCCTCTGATGTGTCTGTAAAACGTACCTATTGTCCTGAAGTTTTCTCCTGAATTTTGACCTTCTGTCCTGAATTTGTGTCCTGAATTTTGACTCTTTGTCCTGAATTTTTACACTCACCGTTGGCAGTAGCAAAAATCCATCCACAGATTGACCGTCTCTGTGGTGAAAAACAGGCACACCCGTCACATTAATGTTGGTGGTGTTATTATCAATCTGTCATGTGTAAAACAAAGCATCCTAGTAAAAACAATTTGCACACATTTTATCTTGGAACATTTTGTTTGTTTTGAGCTGTGTAATAAGCCTGTCATTAACCACACCCACTCACAAATCTACAGTTCACTAAACTCCCATTGCGTTGAACATTATTTGCCGGATATGGCCCGGGATATGCGGGTGGCAGTCAATTATGTAGTGTACAAGATTCCAGAAATTTCTGTCAGGTGGTGGGGGGGCCCGACATTTCAAAAAATTCAGCTGGGGGGGCTCAACCTACAAAAGTTTGAAGACCTCTGCTCTAAGCTATCCTCGTCATAATCTAATGGGATGTCCTCCCACTCTCCCACCTCTTCTACCCTTTTTACCCATGTGTGCTTTGCCTCATGCCATAATCTGTCTATCGTGTCCTCGGTTTCCCTGCTTCGCCCATACTCTGTTACCACCGCCCTGGAGGGCGCCTCTGCCAGACATGACCATTTTGCTTTGTACCACTGTGTCAGAGACCAATTGTCTTACACTGCTGCCCGCCGCAGCCTTCCCATTTTGCCCGCTCATGGTCACTGCTACCCTAGTGGGTACCTCCGCCCCACTGGGCTGTCACCCATCCGTGACCCTTTCAGACCTCCAGTCGACTTTGTCACTATGGTCCCTAGCCGTGCTCCAGCTTGCCGCCCTGGCCCATGCCTTCACTTCCCGTAGCGAGGAACCGCATGTGACTCGCCCGCAGTAAATGCGTCCCACGCTCGCTGCACCTGCAAAGAAAATGGAAGGTCCGGCATGCCGTGGTTAGTGTCCCTCAGTGCGTGTAGTTTCGCACACCGCACCCCCCTTTCCAACCACAAATGCTAGGGGTTGGCGCCTCGTGGTGCTCCCCCCGCTTTTACCCTGCTTCGCGGGGGCCGCCATGGCTCTGCGCCCCCCCACGTACCTCTGCATTACTCACTTTTGGCTGCCCTGCGGCAGCGAACAAACCAGGATCACGGCAGCTACGACCCCGCCGCGCGAGGTGGCGGCCAGGCCGAGTTGTCTTCTGGGCCTCGAACAAGGTCCATGCGGCCTGTCTCCGCAAGCAGCCTCATGGCCTCCTGCACGTACGCATCATTGTGTGCCATTTCCAATGCCCACACAGAATTCTACACTGCAAGCACAAAATACTAACAATTTTATGCCAAAACTGTGCCCTAAACTGACAAAAAACGTTCCCTACACTGCGGTACAACAGTAGCTATGTCACCTTCCAAAATGGTGACACGGCTCCCGCAAATGGCCGCATATGTACCCCCTCTCCCCAGCCCAAAAGAAAAGCCCAATCCGAGCCCACATGGGCTCGGACCGCACTACCCGGCCCACAAACCGGTGCGAGCCTCCCTGCCGGATCCGACCCCATAAAGCCCCACTCACAGAAAAATGACTTGAATTTAAGCAACTTTGCAAACTCACAATTTTTACTGCTAATTAACATATAACCAAACCAGTTACAAGTACACCACAGCTGCAACACTCTAGAACCCACCGACCCATGGACACACACACAGATAGCTTTATCGATACCTCCAGTTTAAAGTGTAATAAAACAATACACATACACATGTAATACACCCTAACCCAGGTCAGTGAAGGGCATGGAAAAACAGTTAAGCAAATTGGTGTGTGTTTTCACCAATGACTTTGATTTATAGGAAGGAAGCTTGATGTCAATCATAATTTAAACTGACAAATTAAACATTAGTTTCATTTCAGGTTATTGATTTTCCCCTATTAATGTGGAACTTACAAATGTGTGTCTATAATGTTTCAATTGATGTGGACTACTCAAGGGGCATCCAGGTTTCATTCCCCTCCAATAATGTCGACCAGAAGCAAGAATTGATCTGCTTGTGCATAGGCCATCATATTCCCAAAAGTTGTACCATTCCATATCAATATGCAGTGCCCTAAGTGATAAAACATCGTAATCTTCTTTTTTCTGTGCTTATTCTGAAAACTGGGTACTTCAGCGTACCTTTACGCTGCAGTGAACAAAAGAAGACAGACTTCACACGCCCCCAGTTTTTCTATATTAATAATGTCTGACTCATAGTATTTCTTCGAGTTTCCTAAACACATACGCTAAGTATGCTCTAAAAACTCGCGTCAGGCATGGGATGATAGCAACACTCCTTCCAACACAGCACTCCCCTCCAACTATCACCATTCACTTTCACCACCTCAAGCCCTGTACTCGTCATTAGCTGACTTTCATTCACCATTGCGCTTCACACACAATCGGTCCTTTCTAATTTCCTACGGCCCATCCACCATGCCCTACTGCTATCATCTATACCTGCCATCAATCCATTGGAGCACCACTACTTCCAATCAACTACAAGCACCATCATCAAAATCCCACTGCCTAACCCTATTTCCTTCTCAGTCTTATCAATTCTCCAATCGCTACTATCTTTAGCACTGCAAACCCTTGTGCCTAACACTATTATCCTCTCATCTCCATTGCTCCTTCCACCAGCTCTGCTGTATTTCACTGGGCCCATCTAAAAGGAATGCTTTAAGGATAAAGTGGTACAAAAGGGGGTGGTGATGGACAGAGCATCAGAACCAATCAAACACTCACACCCAGTCAACAGATCTGGGTTTGATCCATCACCGTTCTTTAGCCCACTCTGCCACCCCAGTTCAGACATGGCCATATGCAAATCAGTCTGACCCTGTGCCTCATGGGAACAGTCCAGCCCGAACTGCCAAGCCATGCCTTCCCTGGACCGGAAACAAGCTTCCTAGGACCGGTTTCTGGCATTTCAGCCGTCTTCAGCCAGGCTTGCTTGAATCCAGTGGCAAAGTGAGCAAGGGACTCACGTCTGAGCATACCCTGCCAACTTATGGCGAACAAAGCGGTACAAAAGGGGGTGGTGATGGACGGAGCATCAGAACCAATCAAACACTCACACCAGTCAACAGATCTGGGTTTGATCCATCCCCATTCTTTAGCCCACTCTGCCACCACAGTTCAGACATGGCTATATGCAAATCAGTCTGACCCTGTGCCTCATGGGAACAGTCCAGCCCGAACTGCCAAGCCATGCCTTCCCTGGACCGGAAACAAGCTTCCTAGGACCGGTTTCTGGCATTTCAGCCGTCTTCAGCCAGGCTTGCTTGAATCCAGTGGCAAAGTGAGCAAGGGACTCACGTCTGAGCATACCCTGCCAACTTATGGCGAACAAAGCGGTACAAAAGGGGGTGGTGATGGACGGAGCATCAGAACCAATCAAACACTCACACCAGTCAACAGATCTGGGTTTGATCCATCCCCATTCTTTAGCCCACTCTGCCACCACAGTTCAGACATGGCTATATGCAAATCAGTCTGACCCTGTGCCTCATGGGAACAGTCCAGCCCGAACTGCCAAGCCATGCCTTCCCTGGACCGGAAACAAGCTTCCTAGGACCGGTTTCTGGCATTTCAGCCGTCTTCAGCCAGGCTTGCTTGAATCCAGTGGCAAAGTGAGCAAGGGACTCACGTCTGAGCATACCCTGCCAGCTTACGGCGAACAAAGCGGTACAAAAGGGGGTGGTGATGGACGGAGCATCAGAACCAATCAAACACTCACACCCAGTCAACAGATCTGGGTTTGATCCATCACCGTTCTTTAGCCCACTCTGCCACCCCAGTTCAGACATGGCCATATGCAAATCAGTCTGACCCTGTGCCTCATGGGAACAGTCCAGCCCGAACTGCCAAGCCATGCCTTCCCTAGACCGGAAACAAGCTTCCTAGGACCGGTTTCTGGCATTTCAGCCGTCTTCAGCCAGGCTTGCTTGAATCCAGTGGCAAAGTGAGCAAGGGACTCACGTCTGAGCATGCCCTGCCAACTTATGGCGAACAAAGCGGTACAAAAGGGGGTGGTGATGGACGGAGCATCAGAACCAATCAAACACTCACACCCAGTCAACAGATCTGGGTTTGATCTGGGTTTGATCCATCACCGTTCTTTAGCCCACTCTGCCACCCCAGTTCAAACATAGCCATATGGCCGGTTTCTGGCATTTCAGCCGTCTTCAGCCAGGCTTGCTTGAATCCAGTGGCAAAGTGAGCAAGGGACTCACGTCTGAGCATACCCTGCCAGCTTACGGCGAACAAAGCGGTACAAAAGGGGGTGGTGATGGACGGAGCATCAGAACCAATCAAACACTCACACCCAGTCGACAGATCTGGGTTTGATCCATCACCGTTCTTTAGCCCACTCTGCCACCCCAGTTCAGACATGGCCATATGCAAATCAGTCTGACCCTGTGCCTCATGGGAACAGTCCAGCCCGAACTGCCAAGCCATGCCTTCCCTAGACCGGAAACAAGCTTCCTAGGACCGGTTTCTGGCATTTCAGCCGTCTTCAGCCAGGCTTGCTTGAATCCAGTGGCAAAGTGAGCAAGGGACTCACGTCTGAGCATGCCCTGCCAACTTATGGCGAACAAAGCGGTACAAAAGGGGGTGGTGATGGACGGAGCATCAGAACCAATCAAACACTCACACCCAGTCAACAGATCTGGGTTTGATCTGGGTTTGATCCATCACCGTTCTTTAGCCCACTCTGCCACCCCAGTTCAAACATGGCCATATGGCCGGTTTCTGGCATTTCAGCCGTCTTCAGCCAGGCTTGCTTGAATCCAGTGGCAAAGTGAGCAAGGGACTCACGTCTGAGCATACCCTGCCAACTTATGGCGAACAAAGCAGTACAAAAGGGGGTGGTGATGGACGGAGCATCAGAACCAATCAAACACTCACACCCAGTCAACAGATCTGGGTTTGATCCATCACCGTGGGATAAAGTGGTGCACTCTCTGTAAGAAAATACACTTTAGGCTTTTGCAAGTCAGATGCAGATCTGCAAATTTATTTGGCATCTCCATTAACCCTGGGAGGATACTTGTAAAACCAATTATCGAAGGCTTTAGCAGAAGTCTAGTAAAGTCATCCCAGTGAGGGGGTCCTGTGTAGCTTTGCCTCTTTGTGAAGCTGTTCCTCAAAGGACACTCAATAGTGTAGAAATAATGTGGTGTCCATCTTCAGAGGAGATATTAATGGGGAGTAAAGTGGAGGTAAAGTGGGTACGGATTGGGGATGTGTGTGTGTTCTTTGGAGTTAGGCATACAGGGTTACTGGCTGTTACGAGAGCCTTGCATTGCTACACCTTGTCTTAGAGGCAGCATGACCTAAAGAGCCACTCCATCCCCGTGTTAGTACCACAAATAATGTAAAGTGCCACAAACAAGGAGTTATGAGGAAAAGGAATGGGAATCCTGAAGCATAATTCTTACTGCCTTCAAAGTATCAGAAGATACAACCAAAGAGAACAAAAATCATTCAAAGGTAAATATAATACCTCGAGTCACATTAAATAACCTATACCTACCCTGGATATATATTACAATGCATTATTTCTGCATATGCTTCACAGATTTACAAATTATGTTGTGTTCATAATTTCAATGTACGTGTGTAAATGGTTCCGTTTGTTCCAACAAATGGGATCAGGCGATAGTAGGCCCGGAACCTAACACCTTCAGCACCAAATTCCACAGCTGAGGTATAAGGTTAATGCTTCTTCCAAGGAGGTTTAATCATCAATCATTCAATACATTTGATACTCCAATAATATGAACGATGTTCTCAAATCCTTTCATAATCTTGCTTTCTTTATTTCTTATCTTTAGTTGGACATAAATGATTCTCTACTAGAAAACAGCTAACACATGATTTGAGGTCATATCTCTTCCCCAAGGCAAGGACTTCATTTTAGGGTTATGTTTTCCTGTGAAACTCGAAGAGAATCTTTTCAGTGAGCTCTTTGTTTCATGATATTTCTAAGACACTCCTGATGGGGGAGTTATAATTGAAATGCTGAGATTCACTGGAAAAGATAACCTTTTAGTCGCTAAAAAAGCAGCTAACACTCAACTGCAAGATTACATCCGTGCGAAATAACTCCTGCATGACTACTACCAACCAGCTTCAGATCGCATTGCACAGATCAAAGGTGATGCCTTTCTGACCGCAGATAAAGTTGACCCCTGCCACCTGAATTTGTTGGACATCTCAGCAGTCTTCACCATGGTCAATCTTCCAACCCTCATCCACACCTTGTAGTCTTGAATGCGATTCTGTGATAAAATCCATTACTGATTCTCCTCTTACTAATCAAACAAGGGCACCTCTAGGTTCCACAAGATTGTGATCACCTGCAGGTTCTTTCATGGTACCATCTTCTCTCTTGTCGTCTTCAACTTTCACAGGCACACTTTTGGGACTCTACTCGCATCAATATTAAGCAATACACAAATGCAAACACTCTACTATTAGATCTCACATTATTGGGAGGGTATTCATCCAAACATTATGCCTTCATCCTTTGATTTTTTGCTAAACACGTTTTCGTTGGTATTAGGACTCTTGCACTCACTGGACACTTTACCCCCGCTAACCAGTGTGAAAGTGCTTGTCCTCGATCCTTCAAACATAGACAAGTGGCTAGCACCTCATTTAATTTACATATAAGTCCCTAGTAAATGGTACTACCTGAACCCAGGGCCTGTCAATTAAATGCTACTAGTGGACAGCAGCACTCATTGTGAAACGCACTGAAGTAGCACTGTCAACCTTTCTCAGGCATGCCACTGCAGCCTGTGTGTGCACTTTTAAACTGTTATTTCAACCTGGCAAAATAAACCTTTTGCCATGCCTAAACCTTCCCTTTATAAGTCACCCCATTGTTGGCTGTAAAGGCTAATAGGGAAGGGTGCATTACATTTAAAAAGTAGGCCAGGTGTACTTACTTGTTACATGCCCTACGAGTGAAAAACTCCTAAAGTAATTTTTCGCTGTTGTATGACTGTCTCTTCCATTGACTAACCCTGAGTTACCTTCTTATATTTATCAAGTGATAAAACGTCAAAGGACTTTGGATCCAGCATATACAAAGGAACCTGACACCAGATCTGCCCTGCCTTTTGTCACTTCAGACAGTTTTGAGCCTGAACCAGGGGAGAAGAACTTTCCAGAACTAGTTGGAGGGATAGGACAGGGAGTTCCCACCCCCCAAAGGCTGGCAACAAGTATAAATATTGGCCCTCCAGCACCACTCATCAGAAGGACTGCCCTGATGCCAGAAGGACTGCCTTGCTATCTGAAGAAGGAAGAAAAATTAAAATTGGACCTGCTGCATTGATCCCAGTCTACTCAGAGTGGCTCCAAAGGTCAATTTGCTGGCCTCCTATTGGTGCTACAGAGATCACACCAAGCTTCCAGAGGCCTGCTGTGCAACCGCCCAGCTGGTCAGCATCAACTGGACATGCCTGGGCCTTTCTGAGCCCTGCTGCCAGCCTGTGCTGGAGAGAGAGGCCCAAGAGGTGCCCCAGGTCCTGGACCCTTGGCTGGCATCAGAGATCACTCCTCCTTGCCTAACTGCAATTTCCATCAGATTTGACTCAAAGCAGCACGGTGCCCCACAAAGCCACACAGAAACTGCCTGAAAGCTTCACCGGCTCCAACACCAAGTGAAGCAAAACCCCGCAAAGCCTTGCAACACAGGTGAAAACTTCATCAGAACCTTTGACGTCTCTCGCCAAGTCTCTCTGCACAGCTGAAAGCTTAATCAGATTCAACACAAAATAACGCTAGGCCCCACAAAGCCTCGCTGCCCAGCTGAAAACTCCATCTGAACAGACGACAAGTGACGCAAAGCCTTGCAAAGCCTTTCCGCACAGCTGAGAGATTACTCACAACCAATTTCGAGTAACTTGAAGTCCCGCAAAGCCTTGCTGTACAGCTAAAAGCTTCTTCATAATCAACGCAGAGTCGCAGAGCCTCACAAACCACCACCACGTAGACCTTGCACCAAGGGCATAAGGTACAACTCACAGTGGGCCAAACTCGGTCATGTGCCCTGCATGCGCTCTATCGCGGCCAGCTTGAAGCTGTGACTTTGTCCCAGTCCAGAGACCCACAGTTGGTAGTTTGTGCCTTTTGCTGTCACTTTTGCCTACAAATCTCAAATTCAATATCTCTGGTTCTTCTTATTTGATATTTAGCATTCTGGTATTATTTTATTTATTTAAATTTACTCTATTTTACTAAAATGGTTTGGCATTTTTCTTGTGTTGTATTTTCACTTTATTACTGTTTGTGTGCTAAATAAATACTTTACACAATGCCGCTAAGTTAAACCCAACTGCTCTGTGCTACGCTACTAGAGGGTTAAGCACATGCTAATTTAGTGACTTTTTGTGGTTCACCCTGACAAGGATTGTGGTTGTTGCATAAATGGGGCTTCCATCCCCCTCAACCATTAACCCAATTTCTTACATCCACTTAAAAGTATTCTCCGACCAGTATATCCATGACAATGTGCGCAGTGAGACACATGGTTGAAAACCCAAGAAAGGAGGTAGTCCTAGATACAGAGATAGCCTTTGACTGAGTGGATTTCTGACACAGGTGTTGCTGGAAAGCGACTTTGGCCCAAACCTCATAGCAATGGCTCTGGCAGGTTATAAAACTCCAACCTCCAAAGTAACACTCTATCAAGGGCATTCCCAATCCTAAGCATTGGGATGGGGAACATGTCAAAGGTGCAACCTATCATCCTAGAGGCTTTTGCAAGAAGGATCAGAAGAGAGGAGGGCACAAAGGGGCTTAAATTTGGCCAAGACATGCACAAATAATGTTATTTGCTGATACTATCTTACTGACACTGACACCAATAGGCGCCACCCTTCCTCGATTGTAAAAACTGCTGGAGGAGCATGAAGTGGTTTTCAAATTTAAGATCAGCAATTTAGCATGACAAGATCCGAGATCTTGAATCTGACAGCCCCATAACAGACATTAACTACCTCAAAGATTGTACAAAGTTTCGCTGAGCCGCAAAACATACTAAATATTTGGGAGTTTTCATCACCCCTAGTCCAATAGGCCTGTATAAAGTCAATTATCTGTTCATGCTCACTACATTAAAAGAAGAATTGCTTATGTAGGCCCCAATAACTTTTTCTTGCATGGGCAGAATAAAATCTGTCAAAACGACAGTCCTGCCAAAGGTTCTCTATCTTTCCCAAGCCCTCTCTATTGTGCTACTTGGGAATTGTTTTGTTGACCGTAAGCACATACTGAGAAAGTATATCTGGAGAGGAGAATCTCCTACAAAACCATGTGTCAGCCTAAACAGAAAGGGGGTCTTGCATGCATTACCTGACTTAAAAACCTGGTATAGAGTAGCTCAACCGAGGGTCATGACAGAATAGAGCATTAAGATGTCTGATAACAGGAGGAGCCTAGCACGGGACCAAGATGGCAGCGTGAGCACAGAGCTCCCGCGACCCTCGTTCCCTCCGGCACCTATCCTGAAAAAATCCTGTGTTAAATATCCGGAATATTGGAGATGAACCATCGCTGAGGCGAGCGTCGTTGTCCGGACTGAAATCGTACACCGGAGACCGAAGTTGTGACAAGTGGAAGTTCGCGGCCTATCCCCGGGAGGTGACCGGGTCTCGCGTTGGCATGGGCCCGGACACTAATTGAACAACAACGGCCGTGTGTGGTGCAGACCATCGGATGGGGGCTGTTTTCACTTTCACTTTCGTTTTCTTCTACAACTGCGTGCTTCGGCCCGCGAGTGTCTTGGGCAACAGTCGCCTGTAGCTTGGCCTGCACACGCATGGGCTTGCATCGGGGTCCCGGATCCAGCGGACCTCGTGCTAATAGTGTGGCTGGGCGGCCCCGTCTTTGACGCTGACTGTTCCTGGTGTTGAGGATGTCGGCCAAATCGGAAGCCGACAAACAGAAGCCCAAGAATACCAGGCGGGGGGGCTACACTCAAACTAACAATATGGATCGCTATGCCCAGCAAAAGGGATCGCCAAGCGGACCGGGGAAGCCACAGGAATTACCGAGAGACGGCTCGGTCCCCGCACCGGAATTGACACTGCAAGACATCATGGGCGCCATTGAGGAGATGAAGTCCTCTATTGGACAGCAGTTCGAGACCCTGGCACACAAAGTGGACACTATCTCAGTTGACGTTAATTTGCTCCGCGCTGACCTGGGGAAAACTAATGAGAGAGTTAAATCATTGGACCAAAAAACCTCTAGCCTCACGGGGGACGTCTCTGATCTGCAATTAGAGGTCCGCACGCTGAGGACTACCACTGACCTCTTTGCCCGCAAGATTGAGGATTTTGAAGGCCGGGCGAGGCGCAATAACGTGCGCATTGTTGGCGTTCCGGAGAAATCGGAGGAGCAATCAGCGGACTTGTTTGTCGAGGACTTGGTGGTTAATCATTTGGCGCCTAAGGGCCTCAGCAAGTTCTTTGCGGTCGAACGGGCCCACCGAGTCCCGGGTGGGAGGCCCAAGGTGGGAGCCCCCCACCCGAGACCGATCATCGCCAGGATTTTCAATTTCAGGGACCGCGATGCCATTCTGCAGGCGTCACGAGTGTCCGGACCAGTCACTTTCCAGAACACTGCAGTGAGCTTCTATCCTGACTTCACCCAAGCGGTGCAGAAGCAACGGCAGAGTTTCCTGGGGGTTAAGCGGAGGCTACGTGAGATGGGCCTGAAGTATGCCATGCTCTTCCCAGCCAAGTTGCGCGTCGAGTACGAAGAGCGAACCTTTTTCTTTGACTTGCCAGACGAGGTTGGGGAATGGCTCGACACATTGCCTCAGCGGAGGACTAGCGGGGATCATGCTGGCGGAGCGGAAGGTGGTCATGTCGCAAAAGAGTGAGGACTCCGGTGATTGAACATTCTGGCTAAGCTCAGGACAGTGGTTCGCTGCTTTGTTTTCATTGATGGCTATGATCCGGGGGTGGCGAGGGTACAATGGGACCTCTTTCCTCCTACGGGGTTTTTTCTTGTAGATTAGCTTCTGCTAGGGCGACAGGCACACTGCAAGTTGGGGGGGGGTTTTAGGCTTACGCAGGGGTGCAGGGTGGGGGGTGGTGTGGGTTTGTTGGAGTGTTTGTTGTTGTTTTTTACTTTGCAGGGTATCGCAATGAAAGTCTTGTGTGCTGTTCTCTGGGGGAGGGACGGGGGTCTCTTGCCATTCTGTGACTGGGGGTAGGGGTTTGAATATACTTAGTTGGAATGTTAACGGCTTGGGGGATCGTATTAAGCGGGGGATTGTTTTGCAATTTCTGAAGAGGTGCTCTCCTGACATAGTTTTGCTGCAGGAGACGCACCTGATAGGCAACACGTGTCATGCTCTCAATAGAAAGGGGTATAAATTTGTTGCGCACTCTGGGTTTTCCTCTGGATCTCGGGGGGCTGGAATACTCGTTAGGACCTCGCTGCCGTTTGAGATTGATTCTACTACTGTCGATGAGAGGGGGCGCTTTGTGGCTGTTGCGGGGAGGTGGGAGGGCCGGACACTGGTTTTGGTTTCTGTTTATGTCCCTCCTGGCCTGCAGACCGCCACATTTGCTGACTTGGGGAGGGCTATGCTGGATCTCCCCGAGGGCGTGTTATTGGTGGGTGGTGACTTTAATGCAGTTGGTTCCGGATTACTAGACAGACATCCGCCAAGGGACCCCGGGGGGGCGCAGAGATGGCTCCCAGATTTTATTGATACACTAGGTCTGGTTGACTGCTGGAGGCTGCTGCACCCCGCTCAGCGGCAGTACACTTTTTACTCTGGAACAACCCTGAGGAAACGCCAAGAAACCTGCCAGCAGCCGAAAAAAAGAGAGAGGAGACAGGAGACACAAGAGCGCAGAAGAAGTGGACTCCATCACTCGTAAATCAAGAAGAAAGAAAATAACGAGATCAAGGTCAAGAAAGTCATTCCACCATAGCCGGTAGTACACAAAACAAGGCATCACAGAAAAGACAAGTTCAACCACCTGGAGTGAACGAATAAAAGTCCGATTCTACCACAACACCCGCCCTGAAGACGACCTTACAAACATCACACAGGTCCCCAACTACACAGGTCGAAACGCGTTGGCGCAAAAGCAGAGATCGCAGAGGATTTTTGTAGAAGACTAAGCTAGAACCAGCTTCTCTACATAAGCAATTGCAAATGCAAAGACAGACTGCAACTTGCCTTGCTCATTGAAATTATATACAGACATAAGTACCCGACTCTGCATAGGACCGCAATAATAGCGAGAACTATAGGAGCCAACTGCTCACGTTCCATGAATTAATTTGTTTCGGACATTTGACTTCAGCTTTGCAAAAGAATTACATTTTGATATTCTGTATGTTGTATTTATATAATTTTTTTCGTTTGTTGTCTCATTTTGAAGTCACTGTACAAATGTAAATATTTATGTCACCATATTTTGTATATAATAAGGTGTGTCAAACCAGTAGTGTTTATCGAATTTAAGAAATCAAAAATCAAAAAAAGAATTTGCAGATCACAGTCATTAAACAGGCTAGTTGACAAAATAATTGTTGTAATTTATGGTGTCAGAGGCAAAATGTATGTTGAAAACAGTTAGTCCAGATTCCAGCCTCTGCTACACCGAATTGAATCTCCCCCCATTTTCTTATCCACTTTTTACTCTGGGGCGCATGGCAGTCTCTCTAGAATAGATTACGTTCTCACCTTGGCTGCCCAAGCTTCCTTGGTGTCCGAGGCTAGGCACATGGCTAGGGGCATCTCCGATCATTCGCCGGTGTGGATTTGTATGGATTTTGGCCGTGGAGCGGCAGGTAGGGTGGCCCCGATTAACCCCTGGTATTTCCGTGACCCTAGGACTCGTAGCGCGTTGCTGAAAAGCGGTCGATCTCTACTTTTCAGAGAATCTTGGCTCGGTCACCTCTGCGGTGTCTTTGTGGGAAGCGTTTAAAACAGTACTGAGAGGGGAGGCCCTCTCCCTGATAGCGGACGTCAAACGTCGGAGAGATGCGGAGGTGGCGCAGATCGAGACTGAGATAGTGGTATTAGAGTCAGTCCTGGAGGATGAGGTTACTGCGGAAACACTGCATAAGTTGAGCTTAAAACAGTCGGAATATAAAGCACTGGTGACAAACGCGGCTAAGGTTCTTAGCAGGGAACAACAAGGGCGATTGTATGATGTAGGTGACAAGGCTGGGAAATTAATAGCATGGTTAGACAGAAAAGAACGAGTGAATAGAGTTGTGCCAGAAATAGTGACGGTCGGCGGGGATATTGTCACAGACCCCGATGGGATAGTCCAGTGTTTCGCGGACCACTTCCGCATGGTCTACACGTCCGTGTCGGACAGGCCAGAGGAAGACTCGCACGAATTGCTGCAAGATATTGCCCTGCCTTGTCTCTCCGACGTAGACAGGGAAGACCTTGATGGTAACATCACTGCGGATGAGGTTGCAGTTGCTATCCGCTCGCTAAACCCGGGCAAGGCCTCGGGCCCGAATGGCTTGCCGATCGAGTTGTATAAACTCAGGCCGGATAAGATTGCTCCGCATTTGCGAGATATGTTTGTAGAGGCGCGGGAGCAAGGGTGTCTCCCGTTTGACCAACGTCTGGTGACAATAGTGGTTATACACAAAGATGGCAAGCCCCGGAACAGATGTGGATCGTATAGGCCGATCTCCCTACTCAACGCTGAGCCAAAAATCCTCGCTAAACTGTTGGCTAACCGTTTGATCAGGGTCATTGGGGACTTGATCCACCCGGACCAATCCGGGTTTATCCCACACCGCAACACTGCGTTGAACCTCAGGCGACTCCATGGCGTGCTCGCGAGGGTTGGGACGCTGCGGTAGTCGGCCATCTTGGCGTCACTTGATGCCACGATGGCTTTCGACACTGTGGAATGGCCGTATCTGTGGGCAGCGCTCACAAAATTTGGCTTCGGACCGGGTTTTATAGGCTGGATTAGGCTACTCTATGAGGAACCTTTGGCTAAAATCGCGGTGAACGGTAGGGCGTCATCTCCGTTCGAGCTTGGGAGGGGCACCCGGCAGGGTTGTCCTCTGTCGCCACTATTGTTCGCCTTAGCCCTTGAGCCGCTGCCGGCATGGATTAGATGGCAGCCAGACATAAGAGGGATCCGATGGTCGCCAGACCACGAGGACCGCATTTCTTTGTACGCAGACGACATTTTGTTGTACTTGACCTCACCTAGGAAATCCCTCATAGTGGTCTGTGACGTCTTGAATTCTTTTGGTAGAAACTCGGGTCTCGCCATTAATTGGGGAAGGTCGCATCTATATGTTCTCAGTGGTGACACCCCTATCGTCCCGCGGAATTGCTCCATCCAGATCGCCCAGCAGGGCTTTCTGTACTTGGGGATACATATTTCCACCGATCCCTCTGTCCGATACGAGAAGAACCTACTCCCTCCGTTGTCACGTTTGAGACGGGACGTTGCGGGTTGGAGGCGGCTGCCGCTCTCCCTCCTAGGCCGCGCCGCATTGTTTAAAATGATGTCTCTTCCCCGATTTTTCTATGCCCTACAGAACACCCTAGAGATAGTTCCGGCCTGTTATTTTCGTGAGGTGGAGAGCCTCCAGCGCTCGCTGTTATGGGACGGTCGACCGCGTATAGCTATTGCAAAGTTGACCCTTCCATGGTATGACGGGGGGATTGCACTCCCTGACATCAGAAGATATTATTGGGCTACCCAATTGGGAGCGATTAACCACGGTGTTTATGGTCCGGCGTTGAACCCTGGGTTTGCTATGGATCGGTGGTTGTTGCGCGGGGGTAATTATCTTAGGGCGCTGTATTCCAAATCACTGGATGGTTCCCTCACGGGACCAACCAAGACGGCAGTGCATGTGTGGAAGGCGGTTACAAACTCGTTGGGCTGGAAGGACAGACTTACCCAGGCTACTCCGCTTTTCGAATCCGATATATTGGGGAAATTATGGCACACGAAAGGGTTTGAGAAGTGGGACCTCATTGGGATTTCTAGAGTTGGGGATTTGCTGACTAAGGGTAAGGTGAAATCGTTTGAGATGCTGCAGACGGAATACGAATTAGGGGGTACTGAATACTTTCGGTACGCCCAGGTGCGTCACGCTCTGCTATCTGTCTGGGCCGAGGGGGAGGTCGTGCCTGAGTCTTCTCCTTTGGAGGATCGGATTCTGGATGGTCATATGCCGGAGAGTACAATCTCCTTGATTTACAAGAAGCTTGTAAATGTTCGGACCGACCTCCTCCTTGATGTGCGAGAACAATGGACTAGGGATGGTCCCGAGCTGGACGATGAGGACTGGCAATATGCCATCTCCTCTCCGAAGGAGGTGGCGATCCCGGCTAGACTGCGGCTGGTGCAGCTTAAGATACTTCACAGGGTTTATGTCACGGGGCCCCGCCTGATTCATATGGGTTACTCTGATGATGGCTTATGCAAGAGAGGCTGTGGGATGTTGGGCACCTTTCTACACATTATTTGGGAGTGTGGGGAGATCGTAGAGTTCTGGAAACAAATTCATGACGTGATGGAAGAGGTCACGGGTATCGCGCTCTTCCCGGAGGCAAGACGATGCCTATTGAATGTCTGGGGTCCCACCGACTATGATGCCGCCCAGACCCAATGGGTGACCCTGGGGAATATGGTGGCGAAGCGAGATATTGCGCAGCTGTGGGGATCCCAGAGACCTCCCACCTTGGTAACATGGATGGAAAACATGGACTGGGGCATGTTCCGGGAGAAAACGGTGTACAGTGCTCGAGGTCGCCCTAAGAAATGGCATAAGATATGGGGGTAATGGAACCATTATAGGGGAGATATTTGTGTGCCCCCGGTTACTGAGATGCTCGATGTGCAACTTTCCCCTTAGCTCTACTCCCAACTTTGATGTAAAACTGTTTATAACCTGGAGTCCTGTACCTCTACTTTCCCCTCACTTCTTTGGCGTGGTGTACTGCTCCGCTGATGGGAGTGGGACCTCGCCCCGGCTGAGAACTAGCGCACGCTTATTGTATGCTCTGCCCTGCTTGTGTTTTCATTTTTTGGTTTCCATTAAAATTAAACCTTTGTTACTCCTGATGTATAGCTATGGACCTTCCAACGTATTGTTCTCATCGTGCTGCCGGACCTCCGGGATGTCGGCTGAATAGCTGTGTACCATGGTGACGTAAATAAAGGTTTTTTTTTAAAATAATTTAAAAAAAAGATGTCTGATAAAATATGGATAAACATGGATAATGCAACAGTGAGCACTACTTCTTGGGGTCTTTTACTTGAAACTAAAGAATGATGGACCAGCGAATGCCTACCTTCGCATTCCCACATCCACAACTCTATAGATCTTGGAAACCCTAAATAAACATTTGCATTGGGTAACATTCCTTTCCACATTCTCCAAAGTCTACTTTAACCCTACTTTTACTCCTGCCTTGTATCCAGACCCTTTTAAATTGTGATGGGGTTAGATTGTCTTATGATTTCCAACATGTTTAGAAACTGAGCCATCATATTTTTTGTAGAATCTGCATTGACTTTTCACTTATAGGAAGTAGAGAATTTAATCACATGCAAATCAATCAATCAATCAGGTGGCATGTAAGGCGCGACTACTCACCCGTAAGGGTCTCAAAGCGCTGAGTCTTACATCCTATGCTTAAAGATGCAGCCACATGGGAATTAACTCCTGTTAATGAAAGATTCATACAACAAGTGTCAAGGTAAAAGGGGATAATTATATATATTTTTTTCCTTTTGCCGAATAAACACCTGATAATAACACCACTAAGTTGTAGTGGCAGTTTCCTTTAATGCGCGCTCGTCGAGGATTACATTGGAATATATATATACATGTCATGTGATCAAGGCTCTTGTTGAGCCGAAACGCGTCAGGACCAAGCAGGCAATAAAATTCACTTTTTGGCACTTTTTGGTGGTCCGTTTCCATCCATGCTGCAAGATAAGGTGTGACGGAGTTATATATATATAAAACAATCCGCTTTAAGGCATAGAGTGCTGCTCAAATTATGCAAAAAAGAAGCAGAGAACTCTGGGTATGTCCCAAGTTTAGGTGGAACACAGCAAAATTTGTAAGCATGGGATTAGCACATTAGCACAGTGCCGTCCAAGAGGAGCTAGAAAGGGACAAAGTCTTTTGCCATTTCTACAACCAAAGCTTTAAACATAGGATTAGCACAGTGCCATCCACATCAAGCTGTAATATGACAACAGCCGTTTACTGCTCAAGACACATTATTATAGCTTTGGTTGGTAAAATACCATCCAAGCCAACCTTCAATAAATAAAAACAACCCGGACACGTGTTTCGCTCTTCAGAGAGGTTTACCTTTGTCCAGACACAAGAGATCACCCAGTATAAGTCAAAACAATACCCATTCAGGCTTAGAGTGCTGCATAAATTATGCAAAAAGGAAGCAGGGATCCCTGGTTAGTTCTCAAGTTTAGACAGAGAGCAGCTCCTGTGTAGAGCAGCCTACAACACTAGTGACACTCTGAATCTGCTCACCTCAAATACATGTTTTTCCAGTAGCGGGTGCTACCAGACGGCAGTGGTGGGGAATTAAAAGAAAAAGAAAAAAAAGCACTTACCTGGTAACGGCCGGCCGTCGCCTCTCCTCCGTCCTCTTCATCTTCCTGTCTCTAGTACCGGCAGCAGGAAGCAGCAGGAAGCACCAGGGCTCCTAAGCTTCCCAAAGCCAATCACAACGCTTCAATGAATCATTGTGATTGGTCTGAGCACAGTGACTCGGCACTCAGACAGGGAAAGGGAGTCTGTGCATGTTCCTCACCAGGCTGAGCATTTTAGCCTGGTGGGGAACATGCAAAGTGCGCATGACTGTTTGGACGGGCCAAGACGGCTGGCCAAACAGTCATGCGCACTTAGAGGGTGCCACCACTCCTCCCCCCTGCTCTAGCCAGCCCCGCCCCGCATGAAACAGAGTCACTGACTGCAATAGTAAAAATAAAATTATAATAAAAATAAGTTATCATTTTATTTTTCCTGTTGAGCAGTAGGGCAACGCTCCTCTGCCTTAGCGGAGGAGCCGCACGTGTTTTACTAGCAAAGTTTTTAAGCATAGGATCAGCACAGTACCATCCACGCTGAGCTAGAAAGGGACAAAGGGTCACATGTACGAAGCTTTTGATCAATCCTCTTCCGACCGCAAAAATTCCATTACATATGAACAAAACACAAATTGTGATTTGGCAACACCTTACTGAACTGCTTGGAAGGGGCGTATTTAGGGCGTCCGTTCCAAATACCGAATATGAATGGGTTGTATAAATGTTTTGTGACCAATTTACGATCACAAAACATTCATATTTTATCGACTCCTTGAAGGAGGTGGTAACCCATTTGCAAATGGTACCGGGTCCCCAGGGGGACACCTTCTCATTTGAGAATTGTTTTTTTTTTCTTTTTTTAAGAGCAGACAGTGGTCCCACGGTCCACTATCTAGTCTTAAAAAATGAAACTGCAAAGTTTCATTTTTTCTTTTTAAACGCATCCTGATTTCCTTTAAGGAAAACGGGTTGCATTTGTAAAGAAAGACTGCTTTATTTAAAAGCAATCACAGACATGGTGGTTTGCTGACCTCAGCAGGCCACCATCCCTGTGATGGCATCGATTCACAATGGGTCGCAATTGCGAACTACCTCATAAATCCACATGAGGCAGATCTATTTGTGACCCACTAGGAATCGCTAATTAAACTCAAAATAGTTTCATACATTAAGAATACCGATTTCCTCATTGCAATTCAGAGGGAATCACCACTAGGTAATCGATATTCCGAATGTTTGCACATCTGGCCCAAAGTATTTTGCCATTTCTACAGCAAAGTCTTTACGCATAGAATTAGCACAGTGGCATCCACGCCCAGTTACAAAATGATAAAAAGCCTTTTACCACTCCAGGCACAGTAATACACCTTTGGTTTGCTAAAATACCATCCAAGCCATCCTGGAATGAATGAAAGCAACCCGGGCACATGTTTCGCTATCATTATAGCTCTACAGAGATGTTAAGCTTTATCCAGATAAAAGGGAGCACCCAGTATAAGTCAAAACAATACCCTTTCAGGCTTAGAGTGCTGCATACATTATGCAAAAAAGAAGCAGAGAACTCTGGGGAGTTCCCAAGTTTAGGTGAAGAGCAGCTCCTGTATTGACCACCCTACAACACCAGCAACATTCGGAATCTGCTCACCTCAAATGTCTGTTTTTCTAGCAAAGTTTTTAAGCGTAGAATTAGCACAGTGCCATCCAGGTACAAAAAATATTTTGGCATTTTTACAGCAAAGTCTTTAAGCACACGATTAGCACAGTGCCATCCACGCCAAGCTGTAAAATAATAAATGTCTTTTTCCCACTCCAGGCACTGTATTACAGCTTTGGTTTGGTAAAATACCATCAAAGCCAACCTGGAATAAATAAAAGCAACCCCTGACACGTTTTGGCTTTCATTATAGCTTTACATAGAGGTTTAGCTTTGTCCAGCCACAAGAGAGTGTGTAGTAGAAGTCAAAACAGAAGTCTTTTACCTCTCCAGGCACAGTGTTACAGCTTTGGTTTATCACCCCAACTCTAATGGAACTCTACTGGGTTCCTCTGTTAACCTGCACCATCTTCAAATCCATTTGCATAATCTAAAGCGCTAGTGCTGCATTTTTTAGCACATGAAAACCAAACCGATTGATTTTGCCTGTGCTTGTTTTGGCACAATGGCGAATTTGCTTCACTACAACAGATGTTTTTGTTTGGTAAGTGATACAGAGAATGGGACCAGATGGAGTTCCACTATGGGATGCATCAATTCCATAGCATTATTCAGAGAGAGAGCCATGCTGCTCTGCCTCTGGGTGCAAAGAGAGCACATTGACAGATCGACAATTCCGAGGTGTAAACAGCTATTTACTCCTCCAAATGGCATAGCTATTTTGAAATATTACCTTTCTTAACATGCTGGTTTAATATCAATCTACATACAAAGAAAGAGCAGCCGACATACAATGCAACTTTTCACTATTTGCATAATGGGCAGTGAATGGTAAATCGACATAACCGTAATAAATCTCGCTTTGAATGTCTGTCACACGCAGATACGCCAGGGGAGATGGTGGGGCGGCCTGAATGCCCCGAAGCAACCTTTGGCAATGCGTGCACTCCGGTGCACCCCTCACTATCAGACTCCTTTCTTAAGGTTTCGGTGACCCCCAAGACCAAGATAATGTATCTACCCTGTGAGCAACGCACACCACCTCCTTTCATCCCTGCCTTTCAAAAGCGTCTTTGTTGTCTGTGTTTCTCTTTTGGGTGCCTTCTGGAAGGAACACGTCGTGTTCAAGGGCGAGGCCCGCCGATAGGAGGGTACGGCCGGCCAGCGGCCTTGGATCCGGGACATGGGCACCGAAGGGGAGGGCGGGTGACGTGTGGTGGAACAGAGGCGAGCGAGCTGACACGCCAAAGGTAGGGGGCGCGAGGCGGGGTCCCTGAGATAGCTCCCTCTGTGGCATTCTTGTGTCACTGTGACCTCAGATAATGCCGCCACGGAGAAAGGAGCTGTGCCAGCAGAGACTGCATCTCGTATTAGCCGGAGCAATAACCCACCGGGTTCATGCGCCAGCTGCTGAGATCTGCGTCACGGTAATAGACCAGCAAGATCGATTCGGTTTCAGTCCATTCAGGTTGGATAAGATGGGTCCAGTGAGTTCAGTAACAGTGGCAGAGATGGGAGACTCCGCCGATGTAAATGGAAAAACAAACTATTCTACCTACGCTGTGCTGCTAAATTCTGAAATGCGTTAGACCCTATATCACTCGAAGAAAAAAACAATTAAAGCCTTCCTTGAAAGAGTATTTCATGTCTAAATGAAGGGGACAACAGTGTTGGACTGGCCTATCTTTCACTCCCTGAGGGGCAGGCTTCAAAGGGCCAATGTGTGACCAGTGTTTGGGGCCGTGGCGTGGTAGAGAAAACGTGAATATTCTCAACCAGTAATGTTTACTACATATCTGAATATCATTCACACCGCCCCATTGACATGATACATCTTTCTTAAAGTCATAGCTTTCAGCGTGCCACTATGTCCTTCAGTGCGCTGCGGTTGCGTCACGCGTTGGTTTCATTGTGCCACGGATCACTGAGAAGGGTGGCATCATTTAGGGGCATAACACAGGCTCTTGAGCCGGGCCCCCAACAATTCAACAGGGCCCTGTGAGAACATGGGGTTCTGTTCCAGTACCCCCCACTTTTTGACAGGCTTTTGATGCAACTTTGACTGTAGATTACTGGGTCCCTGCTGTCCAGGTTCCCAGTACCAGTGTTCTTTTCCTAAAAACATGTCCACAATAGGTAGTTCTGCCCCCCTGTAAGTCCCTTATAAGTGGTATCCTGGGTACCTAGGGCCTGGAGGCTGAACAGGGTCCCCAGGGAGACCCTCACTAGGGCCATGCCACTGCAACTGCAGCTGGCATGACCATGTGAGGTGAAAAAGTGACCAAGCCAACATGGTACACTGCCTGTGTGCCATGCCAGCTAGCACTGCCTATGATATAGGTTCACCACCCCCCTAGCAGGCCTTACCAGCCCTAAGACGTGGTGCACTATATCCCAGGTGTGGGCATATCTGCACGAGTATTAGGGTCTACTCCTTAATATTGTAAGTGCCAGGGAAGTCATAGAGAGTACATCGCCTGGGAACTTGACAACTCGAGGTCCACAGCACCATGAAGGCTTCACTGAGCCCAGGAGGCTTTGGTACCAAACAGCTCCTTGTAATAAATCCACACTGATGCCAGTGTGAAATATATTAAAACATGTATTCAGAGGGAACATCAGAAGTGCCCCCTGAAAACCTACCAACCCTGGCGTGGTCTCTGACACGCTGTAGACAGCCAGCCACCATCAGACATGTTTCTGGACCCCTGGGAAGAGAGCCCCTGCGCTCTGGGACTAGAACCAATGCACATCCTGGGCAGATATGTCAAAGCTCCTCGCCCAGGATGACCCAGTGTTCGAAGAGGGACGCTTCAACGGCCTGCTGCCTTTGCAATGCAACCCTAGCCTCTGCTGCTAGCAGCAGATGGCAGCCCCTGGTTTACACCCCCACTTTGGGCGGGAAAACTTAGAAGAATAGGAGGTGTGTCCACCTCTGCCAACTCCACCCCTAAGGTGGGGGAGGAGAAGTGAAGCACATCTTTCAGTCCCCTCCATCTTGAAGATGAGGAGATTCCTCCAATGAGGGCTAGGTCTATGCGCCCTCCCACAGAAGGGTGGTACAATAGAGGGTGTAGCCATCCCAGGTAAGATACCCATTGGCCCTACGTGCTACCCCCGCCAAAACTCCCCTATATCTAGTATTTATGTGGCCCCCCCAGACCTAGAAACTGGATCTGCAACAACCTAAGAAGCAAGAAGACAACCCTGCAGAGAAGACTGAAGACGGCGACGGCCTTGGCCCAAGCCCTACCGGCCTGTCTTCAGCTTCTGTGAACTGCGACCCATCTTGCTGTCAGTGACCTCAGAAACCCTGGCCAGACTGTTGCCTTCTACAAAGACTTCAACCTCCTTTCGGACAGTGGACCTGTCCAAGAAAGGAAAAACTCCAAGAACTGCCACAGGGAGGACCGACACATGTCGACGTAACTCCCTGCTATAAAAGAACCCCAAGAACTGCTGCAGTTGGGTACCAACATTGGTGTCGACACGACTCATTGCTATCAAAGATCTCCCAAACACCCCAGTGGTAGAGGACCATCACTTGTGTCGATGCGACTTTACCCTGCCCAAAGAAAGCACCGCAAGTGGACGACCTCCACCACCTCGAGGGATCCTCTCGGCCCCATGACCCAAGTTCCCCACAGCTCCGTGCCCGTAGCCTGTACACTCATGCTAGTGGCCCTGTTGGTCACCTCCCACACCACCTGCCCGACAGTGATCTCCCCCAGACGATGCAACGACGGCGAAACCCCATCCGATCTACAGCCACCGACTGCTATCGACTGAGACGGTAACTGTGCTGGCTGCCTACTGAAACCTATCCCGCTCATTGCCCCGCCGACCGTGAGGGTAATAATAATTGCCGATATCGACTGCCTCAGCGAAGATACTGAAATCCACACCTTACGGGTGCGCCAGTCCCCCACGACCGACCCTGCACTCAGTGTTGGTTTGACCACCCAAAGACTGGAACTGTAAGTTGTATACTCGCTTGATACATCCCTCAATTGATTTCCTCAACAGGATAATCTTGAACTGTTCGAATATTAGACTGTCAACTTTTGAACGTGAAAATAATCTTTCATTGAAAGGTACTTGCCTTAACAAGAATGTCTTGGTTTTAAAATAAAATACAACAAAGTATAATTTTTCTAAAGTTGGTCTGGATCTCCTTCTTGAGTCGTATGTCCATTATCGATTACTGTTGTGCAATAAATGTCCTACACTCCTCTGTGTTAGTCCTAAGGCTGCTCAACCACAAATAGAGCACTTAGGGGTTTTACATTGAGCCCTGTACACTTTTGTGGAATCCCTGGACTCTGTGCACGGTATTACCACCTATTGGCAATACCATATAGAAAGCCAGCTTCCTACAGGCCCCATTTCATTCAACCCAATGGCAGTAAATATATGTGAGAATTTGGAGATGTTTTTGCAGAGAAGCCCCACCACTTTGTTTATGCCACTATCATCATTGCCTTGCAAGGAATCCAGGCATTGTTTGATCTCAAAAGAGATCAAACCCTGTTTAATATTTGTTGCAAAAAGATATTATAAACAGTTCAATACAAGTCAGTTAAAAAAAAAAATAATAAGCTGCTGTGCAGTAGCTCGGCTAACTTTTCTATAATTATCTAAGCACTGTAAAAAATAAACATGTTCTTTCTGCTTGTCACTGCAAAATAGACAACTAGAGCAGCAGAAAGAAAAGCTGGCAGCAGGCATTGTGATGTCATAACTCAACTGTAATAACTTGTTACAGTTGAGTTCTGACATCTTTTCTTTCTAATCAGGCGTGCGAGTAAACAGTTCATTTTTCCACCTGTTAAAACCATCATGCAAGGTATGCTGATTTTCATGTGCTGCAGGTGGGCGAACATCACTGGGCGGGGAGGTCCCTAAATTGGCATATATTTTATATGACTGGTGTAGGGAATAAAAGTCCATGTTCATCCCAGTGAGCTCTCACCCCTGGTCCACAGTCTACGAAGTAAGTTAAGCAATTTATGGAGCAAGTTAAGCACTACTTTAAAACAGTCTTCTTGAGAAATACCTTAGTCAGCTCCAATGCTGCTAACATTTCTCAAGATTTAATCCAAACAACAGTTCAAGAACTCATACAAATTACACTTAATAAACAAATCACATATTAATGACCATCACAAAAGTTAAACTAAGAAAAAAGAAGAAAAAAGAAGAAACAGAAAACGAACATGACCCTTATATATGTAATTATCAAAATTACAAATTTATTATAATGAATATGTTTTATAAAAAAAAGAAAACAAAAGGAAAAACACTGATGCTCTATACAATGCGTTGGTAAAATTAATAAATATTTACAGACCAAAAGCAGTGGCAGACAAAAATACGTCACAAAAACAAGGAACAACATAAACACAAATACTGTGTCCTCAGTTAATTCATAGGCCACAAATGCGTCGACGGCGTTTCAACCGCTTTATATATGTACGGTCATCATCAGGACAAAAACAAATTCGAAAGAGCATCCAAAATCTAATTCAAGTAACCGTTCTAGCGTCGTATCAAAGATTATTTAATAATCCACATACAAATTACATATGGGCACCAATAGAAATAAATGGTGTCTTGGAATGGTATGATTTATCCAAGTGGGAAGAATTCCAAAGCGTACTACATATATCGTATAACAGTTCAAAGATCACTTAATCCAGTCGGTCCTTAATTCACCGATTAATCAATGCTGTCCGTTAGGTGCAAGCAATACCCCCTCGCTGAACAAAATCAGGATGTTTCTCAAGAGCCACATGATAATACATTTTATTTTTAAATCTGACCAAGACATCTTTGGGGCCAGATGTTAAAAGTCCTTTTGTCATCATAAACCCTCCTATTCGTAAATCAAAGTTTACAACCGCAAAAGTTGGAAAATTCTTTCTTACTCATAAAAGGGACTTTGTGCTTCTCTGCTTCTCCCAGAATCACACAAAGTAAGGGCTGCAAAAGGGTCGTCCCCATCCTATTTCTGATTCTGAAAGGAATGTGTCAATGGTTTTTGGCTGCAATTGCGGTCGCAAACCACTGATGAGTTACTGGCCCCTGACTTGGGGTGGTACATGATTCGCAAAGAGAAAGATGGCAAATATGCAGGGACATAGGTGTGCTGTGCCTTGCAGGCCTTCATCTCTGCACTAGTAGCCAATCACAGGGGGTCACAAATTGTGAACCTGCCTAATTAATATTCATTGAGCATGTCCTTTTGCAACCCCGTGCAAATGGACAATTTGTGATGTCTAATATTGAGATGGGGGAATGGCTCACGTGCCAATGGAGCAGAGTTTCGAAGACAGGGTTTTCCGGAGACCCTGAACCATACTTTCACAGTTCATGGTATATATTTTATATCCGCTCGTGTAGCTTGGTGGATAGTGTCATCACTGAGTCAGGCACTTGAGTGTTCTGTGTACCAAGTGACCCGATCGTCTCGTCTCTCTTGTCCAGGATGTCATACCACCTACTAATTTTCAAGGCGCAATGCAAATTGTATTTCCATTCACAAACCAGTGAGTGTGCAAATTACACATCCCAGGTTTGCAAATCGGAATGCTACATCCAGGCCAAAGTGATTACGCTCATTACAGATCATGAAGGATGTTTTAAAAAGCATTTACAAAAATGTAAGATCGTGTAATGTTGTGAGATAATTAGTGTTGAAGCAACAACTTTAGACTTGAAGCTCCTTTTCTAATGTGAAGCTGATGATGTTATTTCACTAGCCCATGAGTGTATGTATTCATATTTATATAGTACAAACCTAGCTGTGAAGCAGCAGAGCAATGTACATTGTCTGTGTAGGGGTGGGTTGACAGATGATCTACAAGATCTTGTACATCACACAAATATATTTTACACACATTACATTTCACATTTTAACCACAGGCAGATGAGGTGATTTGCCCAGAATCACACAATGTTGAGGCAAGCGCAGAGGCCAAGATTTGATCCTGGTTCCTAAGGTTGCAAAAGCAGCAGCTCTAGGAGCTAGGAAATCTCCTCCATCCTATAAAGGGGCACATCCGAGATAAGGGTGGCAATGGCAGAAGGGGAAGCACCTATAGATCCTTTCCCCTCCCCCACTCTGACAATTGTTTGGCCCAGTTGGCAGCCAGGGGAAGTGATCACACAGGTAGGCCAGGCCTTACTCCCTGTATCCCTTCCTGCAAGAAAGTCGCCCTGGTCCCATGCGCACAGTGGAAGCCCACTGCAAGATGTGTGGCATTGGAGCTGGGCTAGTATTGCAGAAGGCGAGGGTATTTAGGCAGGGGCCATCATTGCCACTGTCTTTTCCTACTTGCAACCCTAGTCCTGACAGGGCGCTTGAAATACAAATTCCCATCCTCCATTCCCTTGTTACAAGTGTTAGGGGTTCAGACAGTAAAGTGTTAATAGTGTAGGCGGCAAAGCAGGCCATATCATTTAGGGTCGGTCTTCCCCACAATCAACTTCGGATAGCACTGAGGTTGGCATACAACATTTTCATACCATCATAATTTCGCCACCGGTTTGGGGGTGAAGGTTAACAGTTCAGGGAGTAGTGTGGGGCCTGGGGCTGTAGCTTCTTGTCACACAGCATGGTATAGACTCCCTCTCACCTGGTGGTTGGGGTTTTTTTGTGCATGCAAAATTCTTTTATTATCGTCCGTCCTTGTTCAGACATGAAACAAGTTGTCTTCAACTTTGGTAGAAGTAACATTTGAAGTACATCATATGCTTGATCAAAAAGTTCTCTTCACACAGTAGTGTTACAGCACAGCCAAGCCAGCACCATCACACACGATGCTACAAGACTTCCCAGCAAAGGACTAGCAGCATCAGTGTCATATCCAGGCAGCCTTATGCATCCTACTAGTGGAGCAGTGAGGCAACCACAGGACAGCAATGTGAGGTGCAGCAGAACAGCTAAGTGAATACATAGAATGAAAGTGAGAATGAACATCGTGATTCAAAGATACACACATCTGATTGTGGCAGCATAGGTTCTCAGACTCTGATGCTGAAGTTCAGAGGGAAAAGGGACCCACAACGAACATTTCTGCAAGTGCCCTAAAGGAAGGGAGGAGGTAGCTAACTTGGCTCCTTTTTTTTTTTAATTTATTTTTTATTGATGCAGTTGGATATTACATGATACAATAGACAGAAACAATTATTGACAGCATTTTATACTTCAGCTACATTTTAAAGAACTAAACCTAAAAGGAAAAAGAGAATCAAAACCAGATGGCAGTATATATATACATTCCACAGTGCAGTATACGTCACTCACTTGGTCTTGCAGCGATCCATTCAGAGATAGGAGACCACATCATTTTACCGAAATCCTGAGTTTTCTTCCCCTTCTGAGCATAGAGAGATATCTCGATATTATATATGCCCAATAATCTGGATAGCCATATCTGGAAAGAGGGGGCATTTGTATCCTTCCAACCTGAGGTAATTAATATCCGAAGCACCGCTACAGAAATAAACACCAGGGCTTCCTCAGCTTTCCCAAGATTTAATCTATTATCTATGCCAAGTAGCATCAAAGAGGAGGACAATTCTATCCTCTGGCCTAATAGCTCCCCCCAGAATTTAGCTATTTCTCCCTGAATGGCTAATAGCGAACCACAATTATAAAACATATGCAACAGATCTGCTTGAGCCATGTTACATCTGGGGCATCAATCATCATCTCTAACCCCCCATGAAAAGAGCTTTGCAGGGGTATAATACAGATCGAACAGGGTCTTATAATGCTGAGCCCTCAAGTTCGTAGAGCGAAATACTTTTTTATTCAGATAAAGAGCCATGTCCAAATCAACATCGGGGTTCCCTAATTTCCGAGCAAGTGTATTCTCCATTTTCTCGATATCACTTTTAATTTCACCCAACAAGAACGTATAGATTATTTTAATTCTCAAGCCCCCTTTTACCAACATATCAATCAAAGGGACTTCTGACACAATAGGCAGCCTGAGTCTTAAACCCTTGAATACACTAACCAATTGAACATAAAAGAGCCAATGACTTGAAGGGATACCAGCTCTACTCTGGAGTGCACCAAAACCCTTTATCCCATCTTCACCCACCAGGTCTCCTAGTGTACTAATACCGTGCTCCTGCCAAATCCGTAAATTCCCATCTAACCCCCTCCCCCAGAATATACTAGAATTATTAAGATGGAGATACGCATGAATTTTGGGTATCTTAAAGAGCCTAGAAATAGCTCTCCAAACTCCCCAAACACCTTCCAAGATCTTAAAACGAGGTTTTTTATAATATCTACGCTCAACTTCACACATCAATAAACCTTGTGCTTTTCTTCCAACTAATAACTCAAAAATAGATGGTGGCAACTGTGGATCTCTATCCGCTAGGTTAGGAGACTGTGTAGACTGAAAAAGGATGGACATTTCAGCTAGCAAACAGGACCAATGATAAAGTCTTAAGTTCGGTAAAGTGAGCCCACCCCTATCCCTCGGGAGTGACAATAAATTTGTGGAGCGTCTAATTTTCCCGTACTGCCAAATAAACCTTATAAAAATTGATTCTAGCCGTTTGATAATTTTTTCCTCAACTAACAAGGGTATAGCACGGAACAAATATAAAATTTTTGGGAACATTGTCATTTTGAGGACATTCACCCTCCCAATCAATGATAGATGTAGAACATCAATTCTTTTCAGATCGGTTTCAATCAATTTTCCAAGTGGGATAAAATTCTCCTCTGCAATCCTATCAACTGAAGCATTGATTCTAACACCCAAATAAATTGCCGAGTCCATATATCTGGAGTCAGATTTAACAACATTTGCCGTACATATAATTTGTGTTTTCGATTCGTTTAACAAGTAACCAGATTTATAACCAAATGATTTGGCCAAATGAGCCAGAACACCAAGTGCCTGTTGAGGGTTAGTAGTAATCACTGCCAGGTCATCTGCATACGCCATAATCTTATTTTCATACCCATTATATATCACAGGTCTTATCATAGGGTTGGCTAAAATCTCCCGAATCAAAGGGTCGATATAGAGGGCAAAGAGGATAGGGGAACAGGGACATCCTTGACGCGTACCTCTGCTTATAAGGATTTTTTCCGAACACTCACCCATAACCACAATCCGTGCAACTGGATCAACATACATTGCTCTCAATGCTTTAATACAGCTCTTGCCAAAGCCCCTACCAGTTAAAATCTGCCAGAGAAAGTTCCACCCAACACGATCAAAGGCTTTCTCTGCATCGAGCAGGATCATGGCCATCTCTCCCCCCACTGCCGACTGGACATCAAATAGAGCTATCGCCCTCCTAATGTGGTCCGTAGTACCACGACCAGGTACAAATCCATGCTGCCACGGGGAGACGAGGTCGCCTATGATCCTGCCCAGCCTCTTAGCCCAGATTTTAGAATATAGCTTCGTATCTGTGTTGATTAACGAAATTGGGCGATAAGAGCCCGGCTTCTCGCTGGGTTTCCCCTTCTTATGAAATACCGCTATATTGGTTTCCTTCCATGATTCCGGGACCACTCCTGTGCAAACTATCCCATTGAAAAGATCGATAAGAAGCGGGGTGATTTCTGCCTCAAAACATTTATAGACCTCCACTGGAATTCCGTCAGGGCCTGCTGCCTTGCCAAGGGCTGACTCATGCAAGGCAGCCGCTATTTCACTCCCACAAATATCCCTCTCTAGCTCTTCCCTTGCCGCATTCCCTAGACGGGGTCCATCATCAACAACCTCTTCACTCTGAAATTCATTTGATTTTGCCTCTGAATAAAGATTTTGATAGAAATTCTTAAAAACCTGAAGGATGTCCTTGGGATCTGAATATTCTATCCCATTTTCTTCAATCTTAGAGATTATGTTTTTTGCCTTCCCCTGCCGGATTTGTAAAGCTAAAATTCTACCTGCCTGTTCGCTTGTTTCATACCGTTTAGTCCTAGATGACTGATATTCAGATGTCGCTCTCAGTGTAACTAGCTTCTGTAATTCAGCTCTAGCTACCAGTAATAACCTGTAACTCTCGTTACTAACCCGACCTTGAGCAATATCACAGGTATGTTGTTCCTCTGCAGCAGACAGTTTCCTGACACTGTTTTCAACCTTACTCCTATCCTCATTTCTAAGCCTTGCTGCACAGCTTATCGTTTCACCTCGAAAAGCTGCCTTGAATGCCTCCCAGACCCCATTTCGTGATGTACTATATCTATTGGCATCAAAAAAGTCAGTCACCCATTTCCTGATATGACCAACAAAACGATTATCCGATAATAGCCTCCTTTCAAGCGTCCATCTTGTTCGAATCTTTCCTGCCTCTACCATTTGTACTGTTAATACCAGCGGATTATGATCCGACAAGAATTTCGGAAGTTTAATAATTCCTACCCTATTAATTTCTGAGGAGGATATAAAAAAATAGTCCAATTTTGAGTATTTTTGAAAAGGGTTTGAGAAATATGTGAAACCCGATTTTAGAGGTTCCTTAGTACCCCACACATCTACCAACCCATGTGAGCAAGTGAGAGCTTTCATAGCCCTAAAGACTCTCGGTTTCCGTCCACAATAAGCTATATTACTGACCCAATCAGCCGAAATATTCAGATCCCCGCAAAATATTATTGGGGTTACCCAATTTACCAGCTCCATTTCTAAAAAATCGAAGATCTCAGGATCATCACAATTTGAACCATAAACAACACAGAGTGTGAAGCCTTTTCCCATCTCCACCAGAAGCCATCTCCCGCTACCATCAGTTTTGATCCGCCTACTACCGCCCATAGAAGTCCTGGCTAGGACAGCGACCCCTCTAATTGTTGATGATTGAGTTGTACATGCTAACAACTCAAAGCCATTTAAATGCATAAGACTCCTTCGAGCTCAGGGAAGATGAGTTTCTTGCAAGCATAAAACATCAAAATTATTATGCTTCACGTACTGTGCCAATTTATTACGCTTCCTCCAATCATTCAGCCCACCTATATTAACTGAACAAATTTTAATGCCTGCCATCCCTAAAAAGTACATACATATCAAAAACCATCTGCATGATTAGCAATTTAACTAATACTTTAATCATCCTGGATGAAGGTGGTTTCACCAGTGTGGATCGATGTAATCGAAATTAGTACCTGAGAGCTCTCAGAATGAATATGCAACCAGCGAGCCTGCGCTTTGTCTAGTTTAGGATTAAAGTGTGAATTTTGGGGTTTTTAATCTGGGACTCATGTAGATATTCTGATGTACTGTTTTCAAAAGCTGGTCTTTTTTAGAAAATGTTTTTATGTTGTGTTTTGAATAAGCCTGACAAGTGTGATAAATCCAAATTAAGATAGCTTTGTCCAGTCATTGACTCTGTTAATTGGAGGGGGATGGAATTCGAATTGGGCGGCCTCTCCAGCCTATTTCTTTATATGCCGAATGGAGCATGGGCCCACTCAAACATTTATCTCTAGATCGATGGTCATGACAGCAGCATGAGAGGTAAAGGGAGAAACTATCACTTGTTAACATCTCAATACAGTGTAACCAATGTGGTCACACAATGATTCACTCAATGACTTAATCTGAGTTTAGTAGGGTTTAATTATAAATTTAGAAACAAATCAATGTAGACCAATCTCAACTTGATCATATAGAATTACAGAAAGACCAAGATAAGTCAAAATTTCCTAGACAACTAACTCCATGATGGCGATGCAAATATTCAGGAAAAACGATTGAGTATTAAACTGCATCAAATGGTTCTCCAAAGTAAGCATGTGCCATCTCTCCCTACACTACCTTAAAAGGGTAACCCTAAACTAAGATGCGTTCAGTAAAGGTGAAATCAGAAAGGTGTCAGCTGTCTGAATCTCCAGTAGAAGGCACTCCGACCATCGGCCAATTAGCAGAAAAGCCACACAAGCAGTTGCATAGATCTGCTCTCCGTGAAGTCCTAATGTTTTTCCTCTGCTTCACTACATTTCAGCATAACATATCAATTGCATTCAGGGTAGATAATCACCAAGTGACTCTTGCTAGTAAATTTCCAGAGCTCCAGCATAACTGAATACTTGCACCACCTTTCAAACATCGATAAATTGCAACTTCGTTCATCCTTGGTCATTTCTCTCCTCTTCCATGAGAACTCGCCTTGCTCATTACCGCACTTTTCCTTGCCAACTTCGTCTTCTCATACTTTGTTATCTAATAAAAACAAAACACTTCGGTGCTAACTAATGAGGCTTTGCCCATACCTGCAGTGGAAACAAAATACAAGCAAATGCATGCTAGGTTGAAGGTTAAATACGAATTACATGTTAAACTTTACACATGAGTTTGAACTGAACTGGTTTCTTGGGGCCCACTCTAGTCATCTTTAGCAGTGCACATGGCTACAGAATAAATGCACATTTATACACACACTATAATTGCAGCTTTTTATAACATGTATAATTGTAAAGGATTACAAAGATGTTACTCTAAATGTGCCTGCATAGAAAAAGTCTTGTTACACAAAGAAATGTTTAAAGTTAATTTACACATACACATTCTATTTTATTAACCTCACAATGGGACATATTTTAAGTAAAAAAAAAAAACACTACGATGGGTAGAGGTCTTAGGGAAAAACTTTAAAAGACCTGCGCGGATTAATTCCCCAGCACAATTACATATCAAACAGAAAATCCATGGGTCTCATGAGCTCAATACAGGGTTCTAGAGCACAAACAGTACAAGCTTACAGCTCCTACTTGAACATGGGGGAAGTCCTTTTAAAAGGACGGAATCCCATCACCCACGAGGAGGCATGCTTCATCATCTAAGAGCTCCTCTTGGTTGCAAAACCTAGTGCAACCAAGGGCTACAACCCCCTCACTCTGAGGGAGGAACACAGGGATGTTTTATTGATCAATTGATCGGATCTCCTAAAATCCGTTTAATGCGAAGCATATGAGTATAAAGGGTGATGGTTGTAGTGCAAAGAGTCGTGATGTGATAAGTGATATAAAATTGGCTACCAAGAGAAAAAAAGAGTTTATTAGTCTACTCTTGGTGTCAAAGTTAAAAACAGTGCAAACGCAGTCTGAATTTGTTTTGGACTGCGCTGATTTAAACAACAGGTCTACATGTTTCAGCCATGGTGATCAATATCTGATCGTGGCCTTCCTCAGGACCTAGATGGTGATTGCTACTGCATAGTCTATGTGATAAATTTTAACAGTGATGTGGTTGGAGAAATACAACCTACAAAACCAGTGTTCTCGTTTGTGTAGAATCCACAGGACTGTCGTTGTCACCTGTGGAGAAAAAGACACAGAGACCAAAAAAGATTCATAATGAGGTGGAGACAAACATTTAAAAGAAAGCTTGTTCTGTATAAAGTTCTCAATCTGTGGATCATTATCGTTTTTGTACTACCTTACGTGTATATAGTATTCAAAAATTAATAAATTGTATCCTTACCCGTAAATGTACGAGTGGACGCCTCGCCTCTCCTGGCAACAGCTCAGGGCGTGAGGCACCGCTCTGTTTAAAAGGAAAAACTGTAATTATAGACACTGCAAGTATTCCATAAACCAGTTATCCAAAAGCTTTTTTGTCAACTCTGTCATCTCATATATGACACATTCATGAAAATGGAACTAAGCTGTATGGGCTTTGATAAGTATAAGAGCATTGTATCGAACTACATGTTTAAGCATTAGTTAGTGTACATGCTTAAGGGACCCGTAATCATAGCCATACTTTAGAACATCAAGTACCGTTCTGAGCCGAGAGCGAGTATGAAAAATCACACTTTCTCAGCTCTACTCTTTGTGTTTTAACAGCTGAAGACCGTGTTCAAAGATTGACAAAAAGAGATCAGCCATTATACTAGAACATATTAGAGCCATCCAGTTAACAAACACTCTGTTAGTCCAAAGTCTGACTTTTACTGTCTGGAACTAGCGGGATAGTCAGCTCCTGACTTCGAGCTACAGCGTTATATTCACGGGGACTATTGGTTGACATGTGAGAATTATATGCTCAATCCCCTGTCATCTATTTAGATAAAAAATCTCCTTTTGCTAGTGTTCGCGGTACGAATCATCCATAAACTAGCGGTTCCATGTTGGCGGCAAAAAGGAGGGGTGACAGAGAGCACCCCTGTCTGGTGCCCCTCTCTATCGGGAATCTGGTGGACATGTAGCCGTTCACCCGGACCGAGGCAAACGGTAACTTATAACAATTAAATATATGTGTGCGGAATTTCTCTCCCAAGCCCATCCGGTGTAATACCCGCTCCAAATACGGCCAATGAACTCGATCGAATGCCTTCTCAGCATCGATTGTGAGTAGCATATACTGTCCCTCCGTACGCGAGGCCTTCTCAATCAAATGGGGAGCACGTTTCGTGTTGTCCGATGTTTGGCGCTCCGGAATAAATCCCGCTTGATCCAGGTCTATAAGTCCGGGCATGTGGGGTGCGAGACGATTGGCCAAAATCCCTGTGTACAGTTTAAGATCTACATTTAAAAGGGAAATAGGGCGGTACGCGCCACACTGAGTCCCGTCCTTCCCTGGTTTAGGGATTACTGCTATGGAGGCCTCTAAAAGATCTTGAGGGATCGCCCCGGGTTCGGAAAATGAATTAAAGAGTTGGGTGAGGAGCGGAGCAAGACGGGCACAATTTTTTTTATAGAAGATGGCTGGGAAGCCATCGGGCCAGGGGCCTTTGCAAGCTTTAGCTGGGATATGGCAGCAATGACCTCCTCGACTCGTATGTCCTTGTCTAATAGATTGGCCTGAGCCTGAGTCAGGGCTGGGAGAGTGACAGAGTCCAGAAAATCGGCCCCCTCTGTCTCATCCAATGGTGAAGCAGTGTATAGCATAGCATAAAAATCGCAAAACGCCTCAGCAATGGCACCGTCCTCCGAAACTCGCGTGCTATCTCCTCTGCAGATTTCGCGGACCCCCTGCTTCTGTCGGACTTCACGTAACTTGTGGGCAAGAAGGCGCCCGCACCTATCCCCTCCCGTGTAGTAGGCATGCTTCAACCTCAGGGCCGCAAACTCCGCCCTATCCTGATCTAAGGCTGCGAGTTGTTGACGTGTTGCTTTGAGCTGACGCCACACACGGGGAGCTCCCGTTCTCTGATGCATCTGCTCCAGTTCACTTGTCCGTCGGGTGAGATCGTCCCGTTTACGCCTTCGCTCTACATTATCTGCCGCCGATATGGCAATGAACTCCCCCCTGAGGACTGCCTTCAGTGCCGCCCACTGTGTAGCAAGAGTTGTGTCAGTGTTAGTGTTATGTGGCAGAAAATCAGTAATGGAACCCTGTATGTGTGTGACCACGTCTGGGCGATGTAGGAGGGTGTCTCGAAGGCGCCATATCCTAGCAGGCTGTGACAAGGGCAGAAGGGTGAAAGTGGCAACCACCGGTGCATGATCGGAGAGTGAGGCAACCCCTATCTCCACCCCTGTTGCTATCGCCTGGGCCGAAGTAGATGCCAGTAGATAATCCAGTCTGGCATAGGTCTTGTGGGCGTGAGAGTAGTAGGAGTATTCCCTGCTCTGCGGATGGAAACTCACAAAGCCCTAGATCCAGCATCCGTTCCCTCCCCGATGCCGAGAGCGCACCGGCTTGATGCGTTCGCTGGCAGGATCTGTCCAGTGTATTGTCAAAAACTAGGTTCAAATCCCCCCCGATAAGTATGAGGCGGTCTGCTGCTGCTGTGATGTCAGTAAGGGCGGATTGGAGAAATTGTTCCTGGCCCTCGTTCGGGGCGTAAGTGGAACCCACGGTGAAAGTCATGGTGCCCAGGGCGAATCTATAGGCCAACAGCCGACCCCTTATTTCTGCCTCTTTCCGCAGGACCTCCCCCTTGAACCGCTGCGCCACCAATATCGGCACCCCTGCTGACTTGCCAGTACCGGAGGAAAAGAATTGTGTTGGGTATTTCCGTGATCGGTGGCAGTCCCTGGATAGTAGGTGTGTTTCCTGCAAAAGGCATAGGTCGGCCTGTGAGTTTTCAAGACATGATAAGACCGCCCTACGCTTCACAGGGTTGTTGAGACCCCGAACATTGAGAGTTAGTATTTTAAGTGTGGAAGCCGGCATCTACAGCGTCCCAAAGAGCCAGACTGCGTGATCAAGATCCAGAAAAATGCCTGGTGGAAGTGCAGAGTGAGTGGTCTGCTTGTGTAGTATTATCTGATGCAACCCCGGGAGCCCCCGCCCCCAAAGGTGGACCTGGAACCCTGACTCGCCCCCAACAAAGTCCCAAATACAGAAACAGAAAGAACAACCAAAACGAAACATGTGTCATAACCCATTGTCCTCCACCTCCCGGTGAATGGAAGGATGGCATCTTGGAGTAAGTAGCCTGCGGTGGGACGCCCCCCTCCCACCAACGACCCGTATAGAGAACATTGAACTAGCCCGACCCTCGCTGCTGCCTGGATCAACCAGACTGGGAGCTGGTCAGTTCCGTGGATACAGACTCCAGCGCGGCCTGCTGGCCTTTGATTATTTCTGCCATTGGAGGTTTCCTGGGGCGCCGTCGACGTCCCTGCTGGCGCCATCTGGGCCGCGAGTCATTGCCCTCCTTTGGGGGACCATCATCTTCGCTGTCCCCCGCTGGTAGCTCCACTCCCAGCAATCTACCCACCTCAGTCAAGGAGCGCAGTTGATAGAGCGTGTTGTCAATCCGAAACACCAATCGGAAAGGGTGGCCCCAGCTGTAAGGAATCTTGCGTTGCTGGAGATGTGCAGTAATTGGCCTGAAGGTCCTGCGTTTGTGCAGGGTGAGGGCAGAGAGGTCCTGGAACAAAACAGGCTGTGGATCGCAGAACGACACCGGGTGTATCTGGCGGTCCTTTCTCATTATGTCCTCTTTGGTGCGGTAATCTTGAACGCACATGTCCGGAGGTGGGGCAGCTGGCGCCCGTGGGGGCCCCACCCTGTGAGCTCATCAATCCGTAGCTCCGTCTAGAGTGGCCGGCCCAAAATATGGTTAAAGAGCTCTCTTGCGTACTTAAAAAGGTCCTTCGAAGCGTCGTCCATCCTCACTCCACGGATCCGTATATTGTGGCGCCGGGACCGGTTCTTCAGGTCCTCCACATGCATTTGTAGGTCTACCTGCTGGTCGTGAATCCTGAGGATTTCCTGCTGTAGCGCTGCCAGCTCCGTGTCCCGTCCATCGCTTTTGCCCTCCAGCTAGGCCACTCTCTCCCCTATGCTGTCCACATCTCTGCGAACCTCTCTGAGTTCTGCCGTGAACTCCCGCTTGAGAGTGTGAATATCGTCCCTTAGGCCTGCAAACATGAACTCCAGGAAGGCCTTGGTAATCGGTTCTGCACCGTCCCCCTTTTCCGTTGCCGGGCGAGCACCACCTGTCGCCATGTCGTCCGAGTGCTGGGCCGCCTGCGCCTTCGCAAACAGGTCCCTCAGAGTTTTGTCTTTGCACCCCTTCTTGGGGACCATACCGTGCTGCACCCCAAGCCAAGAGGACTCCCGACGTCGGTATCTCCCTCCTCCCCGCTCACCTCGCTGGCTCAGAAGGTCAAGTTTGCGGCATCCAGCCTTGGCCCCGCGCTCAGCCGCTGCAAGAGCGCCCACCGCACGTCGTCCGCACCAGACCCTTCAGCGTGTCCGTGCTCTCCGCCTTCCCCAAAGTACCACCGCTGTATTGCGTGGGCCTCCCCTCCACCTCACTCCCCGGACCTTCAGCTGATGCAATAGGGGCGCCCCTCTCCTCCGCCCTTCGCTCATGAGTCGCCCAACTCTGGTGTGCCGCATCCTCTGGTCTACACTGGGATATGGTAGCTGGCGGGATAAGCAGAGAGCCGATCGTCCGTTGTCCTATCTCGCAGCGCGTGTGCGCCCCCTCAGCAACCACGCGGCCCAAGCCTCGCTGGAGCACATCGGTCCAAGTGCTAGGCACCCCCCCCCCCTTTCAGGCGGTCTCGCCTCAGTTTCCAGCAAGATGCCTCAGTCCCACCTGGCACTCACGCCCTCAGCTCCGATGCCCACCGCCGCATCGAACCCCCTTCCTGCGGTATGGGCAATGCGCAGTGAATCACCTCCACAGCCGGGCGAGGAGCGGTATCTCGCAGGGGAGGCAAGCCGGCACTCACCAGATGCACCTCGGCCAGCTATTGCCCCATGGAAGGCCAAAGGACTTGCAAGGCAGAAAACACCAGGGTCCCTTCCCCTCCGTTATCCACTCCAGGAAAGGGCCCCATCTGACAACGCCCAAGGCACCTCACCGCCTACACCTGCGCCACTTCAATTGCGATCTTCGCCGCCAGACGCCACAACCAGGCCGCTGGTAGGTTCAGGTCGCCATTTCCCTCCGCCCCCCAGCGATCCTCCGGCGGCGCTTCCCTCTTGCTCCCAGGAGGAGGTCTGGTTCGTTCTGGCCGCTACTGGCCTTTCGGCCCCCCACTGTCCACCTCCGCGTGGGGCCCGCTGCTCACCAGTGTCCAAGGGCGGGTCTCGCCCACTTTGCCGGCTGCTTACTGCCAGAGGCCTCCCGAGCCGTGGGGACCCGGACCCCGACCACACCTCCTACCGGGCCCCCCGCTCGCCCAGCAGCCTCTCACCTCGTTCAGCTCTCCCGGCGGGGGCTGCTTCACCTGTGGGTCGTCTGAGTTCAGGCCTTCACCAGGCCCAACGGGTCACTGTTCAAGCGAGCTCCAACCAGGGTCCTCCCCGCTGTCTGTGATCCGGGCTCCCCGCCTTCTCCACGGCGCCTCGCCCGTCTACCTGCACCAAAGCTGCAGCCCCGCCACTCGCGGGCAGCTCTCAACGGGCCCACTACTCGGCGATCGACCGCCGTCCCCGGCAGGCAGGCAATCACTCTGTCCGCCACCTAGGCCTCACGGTGGACAAGCCTTCCCCAGCAGACATCTCTGCGTTCCTCCGCCGATGCGGTGCCGTTACTCCCTCTGTGGGCTTTCCCGCTCACCACCGGCGCCCTGGGCCGACAGCTCCACTATTCCGGGGCACAACCGCCCCCGTTGCTAGGGTCAACAGGCGCTATGGCGACCCAAAGGCCGGTGCTGATACAGGCCGTCGGCGGGAGCTCAGACACTACACCTAGACCTGTTGTTTAGAACAGCGCAGTCAAAAAAAATAATTCAGACTGCGTTTGCACTGTTTTTAACTTTGACACCAAAAGTTGACTAATAAACTCTTTTTTCTCTTGGTAGCCAATTTGATATCACTTATCACATCACAACTCTTTGCACTGCAACCATCACCCTTATACTCTTATGCTTCGCATTAAACGGATTTTAGGAGATCCGATCAATTGATCAATAAAACATCCCTGTGCTCCTCCCTCACAGTGAGGGGGTTGTAGCCCTTGGTTGCACTAGGTTTTGCAACCAAGAGGAGATCCCAGATGATGAAGCATCCCACCTCAGTGGGTGATGGGATTCCGTCCTTTTAAAAGGACTTCCCTCATGTTCAAGTAGGAGCTGAAAGCTTGTACTGTTTGTGCTCTAGAGCCCTGTATTGAGCTCATGAGACCCGCGGATTTTCTGTTTGATACATATTTTAAGTTAACTTTTCCTGTCACAATAATATATAAATGTTAAATGGACCTTCATTAACAATGATCTATACACAAATTCATCCAGTGGATTAGTTTAAATCTGCAATACTCCATTCTCCTTAGTAACATTCATCATACAGAATATATTTAAGTGCTAACTACACAGTATCTCAGATGGGATCAAAATTACACTGCTCCACTCTCTACCCAATTTTAAGCTTTCCTATTATTATTTTAACATGCTTATTGCACATTTTTCCTGGACTTCCCAAATAATGAATTTAGCCCCTTTAACCACTGTACAACTTGGACTAAAAAACTGTCAGGCACCCTGAAGTTTTCTGGGGCCCTATTTCCACCACTAAAACTAAACTAAAATAAATAAATATCAAATTCAAATAAACACCCACCCCACCCATGCAGCTTGAGTCCTATAGCCCAGTTAGCACAGGGACAACATATACTCACAAGCCTTCACAAGCCTGTCAAATGGCCAATGTGACCTAACTCCTGACAGAAGTTGCTGCATTTTTACCTGTCACAACCGGACCAAAATTTACTAATAGAGGCTGCAGAGCTCTGAAAGGCTTAATGTGGTATACATAAATGAGCAAAGCTCTGCAAACATCAAGGTTGCTTAATGCCTGCTCTCCATCATAAGCTGGGTTAGTGAAGAAAGCATAACCTGTCTCCCAAGGAAGCTATCTCGGGAACAAATTCAGTGCAACAACCTAATTTCACCCAATTCGTAAGTATCTGCAAGGGAGGAGGAGTGATTATTAGAGAGTCTAGCGGAAGAGATTTGAAACCAAGGAGGCCTTTGCTGCCAACCAGGAAAGTGAAACCTAACAAAAGACTCAAAGGTACCCTTTTGTAAGGTTTCCAAACCTAGGGGCAGATTCCATTAAGGAAAAGGAGGCCGGCAAATAGTTCTGCACAATGGAAACTTTTGAGTGATCTTTTCACTAAAGAATTCAACACTTTAAGTGAACTCTTTGAAGCTCTTCATCCTTGTACGGACATCCACTGACAACTTGAAGTAGATGAGGTAAATCTTAAAGAAATCCATCCCTCAAAAAGTCTAGGTTGAGAAAGGTGTCCCAGGACAGAATAGAGCTTTCAAAATGGGCACATTATCAAAAGGTTTCCGCTGGTGAGAATAAATGGCTAACGTAGAAAGGTTTTGGCATCCTAACGTCTGGAGTCCTGCCCTTTTAATTGACAAGCCATCAGGAATAATCTTGTCAGAAATGATAACAGAAGGACTTGGCTCAACAAGGGCATGTGGTCTATTGGGAGATGAATTGGGAAACCCACTGCTAACTGCAGGAGGAGATATGTTTCTCGTAAGTAATACCTTTTTGGTAAAAATAGGAATTTGATTCGGCAGGGCGATAATTATTAATAAATATATAAGTTTAAACAACATCCTATGCACGTTCTGACCTGTTGCGTTGCCTTAGTGAATTAAATCCTCTCTAACCCCTACAAAATGCCCTTTCAGTAGCGCATTTAAAAACAATTCAAAAGTGATCATTCCAGTTGGATGTTCATGCATCTAAGCATTTTTTCTAAAAAGGATTACCATTACATAGAATATGCGAATAATTTTCTATTGACCTTCAGAATCACATTCCTAGTTTTACCCAAAATTTATTAACAAGGGGTCAAGTATCAACACCCTATGCAAATCAGTCCTGAGGATGGTCTTAATTAATCATTAAATGGGAGACCGAAGTGTAGACGAAATATACGCTTTTTGTCACAACCCAAAAATTATCCTATATTTATTCATGCTCAACATGCTCTATTCAATGGACCATTAAGAGAGGAGTGGATCATTATAAACATGCCGAGTTTCCTTTCAAATTAAGTTCACATTTCTGTTTCACGACTATGGGCCTAATTACGATGTTGGTCAGACAAGCGTCCGACCCACACCATAGTGGAAACGGGACTGCCCGACAAGGAGTCAGCAGTCCCGCTGCCATCATTACAATACGAACGCCTTCACGCCGGTCCTAATGTGTATGTTTTCCACTGTGGCTTGTGTTGCGGGCTGCAGCACAAGCCATAATAGAAAAAGTACACTTTCAAAACATCCATGCACAGTGTGGCTGACATTATGGGGTGCCTGCCACACAATGCATGGATGTTTGGGCGGGCACCATTGATGCCCCCCAGTCCCCATAGCAGAGGGCCAGGGGTAAAAGGGCCCCTGCTGGGGGTTCCCAGAGTCACTTTCATCTGCCTTTTCATGGTGGGCTGACCAACATCGTAATCCTGACGGCAGAGCCAAGAGTAGCTCCGCTGTCCGTTTCGGATTACTATTCCGGCAGTTGCCCCGACGGGCTCTATGAGTCCGACGGTAGTGGGGTGGAATTCACGCGCGGTTTTCCCTCCAGCTGTCCGTATCGTAATACGGCGGTCGGACGGAAACCTATGATGTTGGGTGGAAAGCCTCCGACAAGCTGGTAGATAGCTTTCCGCCCGACATCATTTTAGGCCCCTAGGTGTATAACATTTGACAGTAAATGTACCCCTCACATTTATCTGTACAATAGACTTACCAAGCTACTCCTCGATTAAATAATTGCTCCCCATGTACGCATATTTGTTTTGGTCTACTGATTCTTCTATATGCATAATTGAATTAACTAAATTGATTTAAATAATCCAAATGTAATGTATTGAATGATGCCCTTCTTGGCTTATTTACCTCAGTTGATAAGGAGAGAAGAAGCACAAATTAGCCAATCGTCGAGATATGGGAAGAGTAAAATCTTGTGCGTGTGTAATCTTGCCACATCTAGGACCATAACCTTTGTGAATACTCTGGCCATGCCACCATGCCAAAGGGCAAAACATGGAATTGGTAATGTATCCCTTCTACCACAAATCCTAAAAACATTTGTGGACCAGGATGCATAACTAAATGGAACTGTACATTGTTGATGGCCAGAGACGAAAGGAGGTCTATGGGGTGGATAAGGGGAATTGAGTGACACAAATGAAATAATCTGCAAGTCACAAATACATTTACATATTTCAGGTCTGTGATTGTCACCAGGAACCAGGTACCGGGGTAACAACCCTGGGCATGCTCTTTCTCACACCAACAGGCTGTCATTCTAAAAACATCTATTCTTTTTACTCAGCATTGTGCTATAGTTACACTTGATCAGTTTGCTTCTAATTTGAGCTCTGGAGGTCGTGTTAAAAACTATAATGCGTCTATTTTGGACAATAATTACAATGCTTGAGTCTTTGCTGTCATTAATTCAACAGCCCCTGAAGCCTATATGCTCTATGCAATGCTACCCTACCGTCCCTTAGTTCACCAAAGAGCTAATGAAAATAGACATTCTTGTAAAGCTTTAGGAGGGCAATGGCACACTTATTCTGGTTCTGGTCTTTAGATCAAATAAGCCTGTGCTTTAAAAGAATATAAACATACTATTTGTCAGGTATGTGGGCCCTTTTATTCTACTGCTAGTTCCTCTGCTGCTCACTCCACTAAAGAGGTTTTTAGCATTTTTAAAGGATTATTCTCTTGTCCTTGTGCAAACATTTCTAGAAATATGCCTTCAGCTGTCTGAGATTTTTTCATTCAAAAGTTACAATTATTATTTCTGCTTTTTGCAGTACAGCCTGCACCAGTTACGTTGGTGTTGGCTCTTGCTTGTTGAGATTCTTCGTCTTTTTTCTCTACCTTTGCCATCAAAGCTAGTGTCCGGACCCTCTGTTAATTGCTTGCATTCCAAAGTTGCCCCTTTCACATCTGAGACTAATATAATATTTTCATGTCTTTTTGGCCAAGATCTCCAGTTGAGCCTTGCCCTCTCCATATCTTACATCATGCAGTGAACCAGATAGATTCGACTCTTACTGAGGTATGACACGTTTCCTTATCCTCCACTGCTGACCCTGTGTCCTGTATGAAAGCTCGGATTGCCCCATTATTAAAGAAACCATCTCCTGATGCCTCAAATGTATCAATTTTTTGACCAATTTCTTTATTTCCATTTCCTTCTAAACTTCTGGAAAAACATATTGGTCTTCAACTATTTTCTTACCTTGAGACAAATTCTATTTGGCTTTAGGCCCCTGAATAGTACTGAGTTGGAACTACTCACCATTGTCAATATTCTCAAGATTACTCTGGATCAAGAAGCCACCTCAACCGTTATTCTTCTTGATTTGGTGGCTGCTTTTGACACAGTGAATCATCCAATCTTACTTCATCATTTGGTGCACTGTGGCATACAAGGCAAGGCATTAGACTGGTTAAAGTTATTTCCGGGGGACCACTGTTAAGCGGTTTACATGCCACAATATCAATCTATTTTTCATATGATACATTGGGGAGTACCTCAGGGCTTATCAATGAGCCTAACCCTTTTCAGTGCTTATGTTGTGCTTTATAACTGGACCACTCATCTTACAAAAGACTAACTTTCAATTTGGTCTTCTTGAGGTTGCTCTCTGGATAAGCATCTTAAAATAGGTGTCCACAAACCAGAAATTCTGATCTAAGGTGGGTCTCCAGAGGTTTGAACATCAGCCTTGAGACCTATTGAGCAGGGACCCCCTGCCTCCTCCTACATCTTCTATTAAATACTTGGGATTCTATTTTGACTCCCAGCTTTTCTTCTCAGTTCAGGTGAACAAGGTTGTTCCAGTTGGTTCTTCTCTCTAAAAATGATAAGAAAATCATCCCTCTACTTCTCTATCATTGCCAAAAAACTGTTGTTCAAGTTATTATATTTCCTTTTCTAGACTTGACTATGCTAAATCACTTTACTTTAGTCTCTCTAAACATCTGATTCATCACCTTCAGCTGGTCCAAATTCCTTGGCCAGTCTTCTTCTTAAGCTTCCTCATAACAAACAAATTTGTTTTGGCTTACACAAACTAGACTGGCTCCCCACTGAAAAGGGTTGTCTGTTTAAGGCTCTGTGATTTTATCACAGAGTCCTTTATAAGAAATGCTCTGTCTGCCTGCAGACAAAATTAATTCCTAATGTGCCTTCCCATATCCATCACCCTTCTTGATGTTCCTTCTTTGAATTCCTGACATACAGAAGAGAAACATAGGTAGTTGCTCTTTCTCTTTTTTAGGTCTTCCATTGTCCCATCACCTCCAAAATATTAATTTTCGTTTTTGCAAACAACTTAAAATGCTCAATTTTCCTTCTGATTTGGTTCTTTGAGCAATCTTTAGTTAGTTCTTCCCCAGCGCATGTAAGTCCTATGGCGTAAAAATGTGCACTATGAGGCTTTTTCATCATCCTTCATCATTATTGTTCTTCTTCTGCAAATTGCTCTCTTCTTTAGAGGAGATCCCATCCAGTTCTGAGTACTCTCACTAGGCACTGTGGTATTGGAGTATGACAGAACTGTGGAGGTTGAGGCAGGTTGAAATAAATAACATATCCTGAGGAGATGACTTGCCTGATCCACTGATCTTGAACTTCGTTCCAACTGGAGAAATACTGCAATAAACTTCCCACCAGCAAATCTTTGGGACATTCCCTTGATGGGACTTAGCTGCTTCAAGCAATGGGCCGCGAGACATGTTAGGAAAGGGGGCCCCTTGTTAATGGCCCCACCCACGAAAGGTCAGTCTTGGTTGTTGTTACATATACAATAGTTGTAGTTGGCGTTTAGAACGAAACAGTTACTGAATTGGTGTTGGTTGGAAGCTTTGTACTGTCTTCTAATCTTCGGTCTAATGCTGATCTAATACTCTTTAAGGATAAGTAGATAGTCTCTGCCTTAGCTCAAGTGAATTCATTTATTAACAGGTAGAGATTGAGACACTGCTTAACTGGCCCAAAACCAGTTCAAAACCCAAACTGCAGGTCAGAGATAACATAATTTTCATGGGCTCAAACTTCTAAAAGTTTCAGTAAATTTTGACCCATAATTTTTGCGGGTGAATTGATAAGTGAAATTGGTCAATACATTTCTTTGCCGCTTTTGCTTCCCTTTTTGAATATGAGTACTATTGTAGCATGTGACCACGATTTTGGAGGGCCTATTTTACAAAAAGATTCAGACCTTTGTTAAAAGAGGTCCCCATAATTCGGTGTTCTCTTTACATAAATCGACAGGGACCCTATCACGGCCCAAGGCATTACCTTCTGGGACTTCACCAGACAGGCGAGGGTCCGGTAGGTTGGTTCTAGCTCCCTACCCTTGACAAGTGTGTGAATACTGGGTGGAACCCAATGTCTTGTCCTTGAAGCAAAAGAAACCCATAGTAAGAGTTACATAATTTAATCTACAACAGGTCAGAGGATGCCTCTTGACATTTGCATCCCTTAATGTATTGCACAGAATGAGTGCAAATTAGGCAGGACACCATCATTATAATAGACCGGAAGAAATCGTTGATCTACTTGGCTATGAGAAATAGCCAAAACATGCAGGCAAGATATAAGTGGATAGATGGCTTATTAGATTCCATCAGAGATCCACGCGACTACCCTTTCTATCATAACCATGGTACTTCCGTAATAAAGGAAATTACCACAGGAGTATACTCTAAGATATTTTAATTTATCTGGATCCCTGCAATTTATCTGGTTAGTTTTATTCAAACTCCTGGACATCAGTTGAGTTCACCAGGATGGTACCTACCTATCCTGGTGCGGATAGGTCACCTATGAAGAAGCATACCACAAGACATGTGTATCTACTAGATCCTTGCAGTTGGGTTAGGATCAAAAGAAATTTGATTTTTGATTCCCCAAGCACATTTGGTGTGATTCATGTTTTGTTGGTACACTGTGCTTTAGTTGATTATCGCCACCTCTCTCTGGGGGGACATATATATTTACCTTCCGGGCACCTATTTACAGCAGCTATTACTTCTCACAGCTTCACCTCAAGTCCTTTCTGTTGCCCCTTTGTATCTTCCTCTCACACAACAAATGTAAAATGATCTACCCATGTATCTTGCGCAATCACAGTTTCAATGCCTGTCTCTTTGGAGCTGTGAAAATACGGATTATTAATCACTTGTTCAGTCATTTGTTTAACCAGATCATTCAACTCGAAGACAAACAACTTTGGAAATTAAACCATAAAATTCTATTTTTAATTGACAATAGCATCAACAAACCCTGACCGGAGAGGATTTACTTTGCAACTATGCATAAATGGATATTTAAAACATAAAATCTTTCTGATATCTTTCAGAAAAGAAAGATAATAAATGCTTATTAAATACTCATTAAATAATGCCTCTATTACAGATAATTTTAGCCAGTATGTGTTATTCCTTTCTCATGATTCAATATGAAATGACAAACGACTCTAATAGACACAATAAAACATAAGGTAAAGCAATTTATTTTTCATAATTCAATTGAATATTTTAGAACATTCTAAAAGGCACAATAGAGTTTTCATTACATGTTTCTGACATGGCTTAAGCATGATATATCAAACTATTGTACTATATAAAATAAACAATTCATAAAGTAATACGTTTTTCATAATTCTGTGGAATATTATTGGCATAATAACATTTTCATTTACTTGTTTATTTATGACTGATGTATGATTCATTACCAGGATTGACAAAATTAATTTAGTGAACTGTATAATATGCCATATCTTGTTCTATATATCCCCACACGGTAAACAAGAGCCACTTGAGAGAACATATATATCGACCAAGCAATTAAGAATTTACATACCCTATTGGGCATTAGCAATAATCCTGATTTCATTGTGTACTTTTTGTCATTTCAATAAACACTCTTGGCTTCTTGATCCAAATGAAAGAACATTACAAGACTTTTAAAGTATGTTCTACAACATAATAGAAACTAAAATAAACATAAATGATTCTGCTGCTAATATTAATGCCCGCTACAACAAATTGCTCCAAGATTCCGCAGCCACTCCAATGTACACCAAGTTTACGACCATATAATAAATATGCGACCCGAGACAAGAAGTACAAGATCACATTAAAAATATTGTATTGCAGCAAGGGACAAAGAACAAATAAATGCACTGCATAAGAACCTTTTGATAAAAGAAACCCCATGTACCCCAGTTTGTTTTATCTAAAAAAGTTTCACATGTATTTGACAGAACAATTGTTTCTTTTTAGAATTTGGTGAAACAGGTTTACCATTATCTGAAACAACTTTGGAAAAATCTATATGATGCCGTTCCCCATATAGAGGGTTTACAAACAGCACGGCATATCATGGAACAGCCCCCAAAAATTAAAATTCTGATTGAACTCTTAATGTAATTAAAGAATTGCATTTTTACTTAAACATTGTATGATACCAATAAGCCATAGGTATGGAAATAGGAGGTAACTCAGCATCAGAATCTGCCAATATCTAAATGCATTTTTTAACATGTATTACAACATAACATTCGGCCATTAAGGTCAAGCATTGGCGTCATTTTATAAATGATGTCTTGGGAATATGATAGGAAGTTGCTGGTGTGTGTACAACTTTTTCCCAATGTATTTGATCTACACACTATTCACTTCTGACAATGAGGAATCCAAATATAAATTTTTGGACACAACAATATCTTCACAGCAAGCACTCTCCAAACAGATTTATATGTAATGCCTGCTGACAGAATTAGCTTATCATTGGAACAGATTTTCATCAGAGACCCTTTCTTGAAAAAGTAATATACAGCCAATTATTAGGCATTTGCAGCATAGTAGTAGAAAAAAAAGTAAAAATGGGGTGCTCCAAAACTGTACTCAATGTGGTTATTCAAATGAGGTATTCCAAAAGGTACAAAAATTGATTTCAGTGATCTCCACCAAACAGACTCTAGAACCGAAGATACCAAATTAAAATTCGAGAATCAATTTGATAATTCATTAAATTGGCGAATAATATAAAATTTCACACCTGTTGATAAATATTTGTGCTTTTTAGAGTATGATCCAAATTCCACTCAACTCGTGTTGAATAAACAGCTCAGGGGCATATTCTCAAGCATTTATCGCTGCGTTAGCGGCTCTTTTCTGCCGCTAAAGCGGTGATATTTTTAGCGCCTTATTCCCAAGCTGTCGCTAACAGCCATTAGCGACAGTTTTCCGCCGTTAGCAACCGCTTACAACATCGCCTATCATGTCAGTGATACTTATCGCTAATGATATGCTATGTCAGTGTTTCCGTGCAAAAACTCACGCAAACACCACATCGCTCTATTCACAACGATGGACCGGACTGGCGAAGGGCCGTTAGCTGCAGGAACTTAAGACCAGAAAAAGGGAGGTCTTAAAAAAGGCGAAAATAGCTGTATATAAGGGAGACTAGTCCGGAGCCTCATCTGACCACACACTGATGCCATGGAGGTACTACTCATGCAGCTTGGAGCACCAAGAACGCCACAACAACCACCGCCACTGCCACCTCCCCCATGACCACCGCCGAGGCTGCGCAGAATAAGACAGCGGGTCCACCGCCGACGCATCAGCCTCCCAGTACTAACATCAGATGATGCCATTGCCCACTACAGGCTCAAAAAAACAGCCATCCCCCGCATCCTGACACAGACAACCCACAGGCTGATAGCACCAACACAGCGAATAACTAACATCCCTCTACAAACAAAGATGCTGGCTGTGCTGCACCTGTTGGCCTCTGGTAACTTCCAAGCAACAACTGCCAGAGTCTCACAGTCAGCCCTATTAAAGTTCCTCACAACTTTTTTGGATGGCATCATCAGCCTAATATCCCAGCACCTTCACTTCTCCAATGCTGCGCAGGAACAGCTTGAGACCAAGCAAGGGTTCTTCGCCATAGCTGGCTTCCCGCATTTGTTGGGGGCAATTGACTACACACATGTCCTACTTGTGCCTCCTGCCGACACTGCACACATATACCGCAACAGAAAGCACACACATACCATCAATGTGCAGGCAATAGTGGATCACCGGGGCCTGTTCACCAATGTTGTAGCCAAGTTCCCAGGCAGTGTGCATGATTCCTACATCTTCCACCAGTCCATCATCAATCAGCGCTCTGAGGATGGCTCATATGGAAATGCACTGCTCGTGGGTAAGTACCAATTGAACACCACACACACCTCAACTCCACAATCATGGAACACCCAACTGTGAGAATGCACACGTTACAAACTCCCATTCAACATGACGATCTACATGCCCACCTACCAGACACGACAACACATGTAACTGTGGTAACTGCTGTCAGCCATGTAGACGAACCATCCCCAAAGGCATAGCCCCTCTGCCACACATTAGGAAATGTTGTGAGAGGTGACAACCAAGTATGTGCAATGTAGGCACTCCACCTACGATGAAAGAATGTGCACAAGACACAAGAGTGTGGCAGTGGTGTGCTGGCCAGTCTTGATTGTGCAGAGCACAAACATGTCCAAGTGGGCATATAGTGCGTTTCCGCTGTCCAGTCTGATGGCAAAGACAGCATTGTTGACTGCCCAACATGACGGGGGTGGGAACCATGTGAAGGCAGCATGTAGGATGCAGAGCCTGTTGAAGCAACTGCTGTCCACTTCGTAGACCTGTATGTACATGGAGAGGGAGGAGGTGAGTACAACGTCTAGGTATCTAGAGTTGTAGTGTTGGGCTCGCAAAGGCGGTGGCCCATTAGGTGTTGCCACATGCTGATGGGGTGGTCAGGAGGATGAGGACTAATGTCCCCTCTTTGTAGAGCACCCCCCAGCTGTTGAACACCCATGTTGCAACTTGCTGCAATCCTCCCTGGAACCCCAGGCTGGTGTTTGGGGGTGCCTTGTTGAGGGAGAGTATGAGCTAGGTGTCCTTGTAGGTGGTGATGTCCAATGTTTCCCTTTCTGTAGCTCAAGTTCAACTCCAGGCGTCTGCAGATGCATCTGTTATCTTCGATGTTGTATGTGAAAGAAGTGGCTTTCACAGCATGCTATATGTTTGAGTAGCATATTGGGGCAAGTGTGTATGTGCAGTTGGAGATACATGGTTGACAAATCATGCCTGCGCTGTTGGCGTTGCCTGCAGCGGTGTGGGTGTTGCTGTTGACGGTGGAATGTACCAGATCCTCGTTCACTCACCTCCTGTAAGTCTGTATGGCGGCTGCTGTGGGTTTGTCAGTCATGGGGTTTCCTAAAGCGGAACTGTACGCTGTGCTGGTCACACTAGGGGCGTTGAGGGGTGTTGTTGAAGTGGACGCAGTTTCCACATGTGAAGATGGGGTTTAAGGTGTGCCCTGCCTTGTGGATCAGTGTCAAGAAGAGTTGACTTAATTCAATGTTAGCAAGCATCGGCCACAGGGTAATGGATTTTTAGTACTTGTGGTATAAGAGGTGCAGTCTCTGATCATGGCTGAGTACGTAGCCCATGGAGTAGATGACGTTGTGTATGATGACGTTGATGGTGAATGCTAAGTGTTCCTGCCCTCTGTGGGCCCTGCAGCTGAGGGTGCCGCTGACTGTTGCCTTGTGGCAGCTCTGGGTCGGAAACTGCAGGTGTTCGGCGGTAGGAAATGTCTAGCGGCAGCTGCTGAACCGAACATGAGCCGTGTCTGGTGTGGCCCATTGGTACCTAAACGTTCTCCTAGTTTTGACTGCAAGTAGTGCCGATGGGTGGCAGCGTTAGAAATTCTGAGAGCCAGGGACCATGCTTGTGTAGGTGTCAGGCTTGCGGACATGTGCAGACAGGCCTGACATTGGTGCACTGTTGGAGTGCTTGTAATGCAGCCGTGCAGTGCACACAAGTGAATATGCTTGGGGGAGGTAGGAGCATCTGGGAGGAAATGTAATTTGCATTTATGCTGGTCAATTGGCCAGAAGCTACACATGGCCCACATTAAGCACAAAGTAGCACCAATCACACTATACTAAACTATTAACACTGCCCACACAGCATGCATGACTACTAATGGACACATCTTTCCATCACATGTTACAGGTGACCAAGGATATGCACTCACCCCATGGATGATGACACCCCTGCGAGCCACCAACACCCAGGCCCAGTGGCAGTATAATTCTGCCCATGTACGCACCAGGGCCATTGTGGAGCGTGCATTTGGTGTGCTAAAGTCATGTTTCCGGTGCCTTGACATCACAGGTGGAAGACTGTTGTACAGTCCAGAAATAGTGTGCAAGATGATCATAGCATGTTGTGTATTGCACAATATATGTGTACGCACCAATGCCCCATGGATCCAAGTGCCAGATGCACCGGGCGATGCTTCGGATGATGAGCAAGATGAGGCAGGGGGAGCATACCCCACCGCTTCTGCAGCAGGAGCAGCACGAAGGAGCAGAGTCATAGACAATTACTTCACATGAGCACGTCACATCGTGACTTTCCGTACCAATCATATATGCGGTCCAAATGACCCCAAGCACAGTAAATATTAAAAAAGTTTAACCACAAACATGCCCTGTGTGCATGTGTCGCATCTGCATGAGTACATTACTCTGACACGTGTAAGTGTAACATTAAGTGGTCACAATATCTCAATTCAAAAGTGATGGTGGATCTGTCACCTCTGGACAGAGATGTTGTTTACTGTGACATAAGTTCGAAACTAGACATGTTAGGGTGTCAAATGTGTTTTGATAATCTAATGTTCAGAGTGTCATATGGGGCATCTAATCACATATTGGATGTCAATAGTGGACAACTATGAATATCAGGGTGTCATTTGGGGAACATGATGAAATTTAGGGCAGTATTTGGGGTAAATTATGAAATTTAGGGCGTCATTTGGGGTCAATGCAAGCTTCTCATGGTGTTCTGTGTGCTAAGAAATTAAATTTCAGGTAAGACTGTTAACCTGTGTAATAAGTTGCACCTAGCGTGGAAAACTGCCCACATTTCCGATTTAGCGATGTATTGCGATGGCAAGGTTGGAAAATACATCGCGAGAAACATTGAACTATACGAAATGTTCCCCCAAAGCCTCTTAGCGTGCATATTTTCATCGCTAAGTCAAAAAACGAGTCCCATACACACAGGAAGTGATGTCTGCATGCTTCCTGTTTCATGGAGGAGTGTTGTGCACTTTCACTTTCTCTTTTGAGAACATTGCTGGTGATTGTGGAGAGTGCTGGAGGTGTTTGGTGGTGTGTGCAGCAGATTTGAGAGTTTGAGAGTGTTTCTGTGTCCTGTGTCCTGTGTCCTGTTGAGAGTGTCTCTGTGAAGTATGGTGTCCTTGTTTTTACATGTTTTATTGTCTCCTGTGCTCAATCTTGTTGGGTGTTTGTCTTGGGGTAGTTAAATTTATTAGTATTTTTTAGGAATATTAATTAGGGTATCTTTATTTTTGGCAGTGTTGTTAGGTGTGTGCAGGGAGATGGTGGTTGTGGGCAGGGAGGGCAGGATGTCCGAGGGGGCGTTGGGGGGCTTCCTGTGGCTGATTAAGTTCTTCCTTCCCCTGATGGTGGAGAGGGAAGGCCGTATCCTCGCTGAATACCCTGTTAGTGTGCACAAGCAGAGGTGGGAGCGTGTGTGTGTGCAGATGCTGAGCGTAATTGGAGTCAAATGCACTGTGCACCAGTGGAAGCACCGCTGGCAGGATACCCTGGCCTGGGAGGGTGACCTCCTGGACTACGTGGGAGTCATCGGTGGCCTAGAGTGTGGTAAGTTCGAAATCTATATTTAGTCATGAATACTGTGACAAAAATCAAAATATGCCGTGTGGTACACACCGGTGTTCAAGTGCTAAAATGTAGAACCATGAGGCGAAAGATGTAATGCGTTCACACATAATGTTGGCACATCAGAGAAGCAAGGCGCTGTCATGTTGACAATCATAGGTTGCAAGTTTGTGTTACCCATTGCGCTGGAGCAACACTTAGCACCGTTATGCCAAAGCTGGCACACCTCTGCTAAAATGGGTGCAAGATAAATGTTGTTTGTGGCCAGGAAGGGTAACTACACATTAATAATCCAAAGCATTGTTTCTGTGACCAGTGTGCTGGCCAAAATGAAGTGTTAAAATACTGTTCTCATAAATTGTGGTGCGTTAGCTATGCTGGCCTTGTACAGAGTCTTGGTGTGACAATCTATGAGATCTGGACAAATGTTCATATGAACTAGGAGGTCCCCAGAGTGACTTACACCACCAACAACTCCAGTGTAACTGCTGTGTGCGATCTGCAGCGATGCATTTGTCCACTGATCATGTATTACATTATTTTGAGTGTAGAAATGGGGCCTTGTGAATCTGTCACATAACTAGTATGTGCATGTTTGCTAGCATCATTGTCTTGTTTGGCCAGACTCAGCATTCACAGGTCTTGTGTGAATGGCAGGCAAAGTACACCCAATCATGTAGCCAACATGAAACGAAACACTACAGTTCCGTAGCATTTTCAGTTATGTTGATGATTTGTATGATGAATATGACACGTTTGCTTTTAGGTCTGATACTAACACAAATTACCTTTGTTGTCTCACAGCTAGACGACCTATCATCACACGAGGGTCGTTGACAGATTCCAGGACCCACAAGCCACAGGTGAGTTTGGACATCATGTATTGGTGCAGTACGGTGTGATGAATGTCCGCCTCAAAAATGATCTACGTTGTAGTATGCAGTATGGGTGTGTATCACATATACCATGACTACAGTGAGATGATGTATTGTGGAAGTCAGAAGTGTGTACAATTCTGAAGGTGGAGCAATGCATGTGTCTCCCAGTTGTAACTTTGCACATACCCAGTCTGTGATACACATGGAAATAAGGTCTATGGATTCTGTCACCACAGCACATCCATGTGAATTACAGAGTGCACTGATAGGAGAGGAGACATGTAAGTGGTGTTGCCAATGAGTATTTCTCAGACATGGAATGCATATACATCCTTGACTGAGGTGACTGTGCAAGTGTGCCCCATCATGCACCAGGAGGCAGTGCTTTTCAGGCCGTGCATGCTCAGACACAGTTTTGTACTGTGATTTAGTAGGTATGCTGCATACCAGTTTCACAAAAGTGTCAGTGCATAGCTTGGAGACAAGCATATCAATGGCATGTTCCACGAACACCCAGCAAAGATGGCCCTATGAATCTCATTGGCATGTTTGGCCGCTGCAATGGTGTTACCAAGCTGTCTCCTTGGGGTCATTCCCAGACCAACTCTGGCTCAGGTGTACAAGCTCCTCTGTCACAATTGTTGACATTACTCTGCATGCATTTACCCTGCATGCTTTAGCTCAGCATGTATTGCTGTGCCATATTTTCAAAAATGCAGACCTCGGTAACGCTATCTGTGAGAAAGGAATACCCATAACAACACTATAACCAGCCTGACTCCAGGGTGCTGTTACAATGGTGAATGCTTTGTAACAGTTTTCGTTTTAAACGGCTGCATATTTTGCTTCACTATGGAGTGATATTAGTGGATCCAAGACAGATGAAAGTGTGAGTAGGGCTGTCCCAGGATTGCTCCTGTGCAGATAGGGTAACCTTCCTATACAATAACAAGCCCCCCTGCACACAGACACCCATGCTCTCTTGTGCAAGAGTGCCTGTGTTAGCGCTGACTAGATGAACTGCACACAGTTGCTGTGGGACACACAGGGCTGCACATGAGCTTTGTACATATGATGCAGCACTGTGTCACAGGAGAGGATGAGGGTGGGGCTACACACCGAGGGATAATGCCTCCTCCAATCCCTTGTACATGTAATGTAAATTGATACTTGTATAGCGCACTACTCACCCGCAAGGGTCTCAAGGCGCTTGTACGAATACCGCTGTGGAACCCATCCTGGCTTTCCCTGTGAGGTGTCCACTCCTGGGCACCCCCAAGGTGGAGGCCAGGCATCCTTAGCGTTGTGGGGGCCGTTGTGGAGATTAAGCAAGCTATTGCCCAGAGTTGCAGAGTGGGACTCCATGATTGGAATGGCACCGAGGCAAGAATTATCAGGTCCGTGGAATTTTTGAGCCCAAGACCCGCCGAGGCGGGGAATTGAACCCTGGTCCCGGGCTAGACCTCTGCATCAGGGTCTGCCGCTCTAATCATTGAGCCACACTTCTCCACTACATGTCACCCTCAGTCATGGAATGACATGGCAACAGCATTTGACACTGTCAGTGTAATTTGGCTGTGACAGAACATGTGCCATGCCATGCACTGTCATTTATTTAGAAATCTGTTTATTGAGTTTGCAACCATAATCATACAATACATCTCATATTGGCAGAGAGCATAGTTACATCTATTGCATGGTAAAGGCTCATGACACATCACATATAATCCTAACATTCTGTACCAAATGGGTGGCATGTAGCATTGCCCAAGGCTATAGCCTGTGAGGCTGTAAGTAAAACTATCACCACGCGCGGTTTTGCGGTTGCATCACATGTGGAGATTATCATACCGCCGTCTCTGTTGCCAAATGCGTACTTGTCCCAGTGCACCCCTAAACAGATAATCAAACATTGCTAAACGCCCCATTCTGCAACTGGGAAGCTGTCTCCTCCACAGCTTAGCAACTAGAACAACATCCAACAGCAGCTCTCAACACGATTCTAGATGCCCCTCCCCTCACACCCCTCTCCTGTCGCGTTCCTCCCTCCAGCCCCCGCCTCCAGGAGTGTTACGTTTACTATTATCCTTGCAGCGCCATGCATTATCATCTGTGTCAAAGTAGTTATACCCAGCGTCGTGACACCCCGTCAGGCCAGACAGCCCCCTAGTTTCTAACGCAGCTCTTGCAGCTCGCCACTATCCCCTGCCAGGGTCACCCCATCCGATTGTAGCAGGGCCTGCAGCATCTCCCCCCATTGGGATGCGATTGGCGTTACCCTAAGGCCCAGTGTTTCCTCCCATCGAAGTGCCACTTCCTCCGCCTTTGCCCAGACCAAGAAAGAGCCGCGCCACGCCCGCACATGCAGCGCAGCGCCTGCCTTCCAGCGCTTAGTGATAAGTCGCTTCGCCACTATGATCCCCAGATCTATAAAACGAGAGGCAACCTTAGCCTGGGGTGGCCTATGAAAGAGGTGCAACAGGTAAGCAGTCCACTCAGAGGGGAGCTACCGTCCCGTGCACCTGCGGAGCAGCCCTTGTATTGTCTGCCAGTATGTGCTCAGCTCCGGGCAACCCCACAGCATGTGAAGCAGATCAGCATCAACCGCCGTACAACGGGGACAGCATGCATCCACGCGATGGAAATATCTATTAATGGCAGCCGGCGTAAGGTATGCCCTATGTAAGATAAAGAACTGTATTTGGCGGAATCTCATATTTCTAGGCACCCTCCTCGGCCCATGTAGTACCCTCTCCCATTCTTTATCAGCCATAGGGCGGGCAAGGTCCACCTCCCATTTCTCGCGCAATGTCCCTAGGCTCAGCGCCGCATGTGCTCGCAAGGCCGCGGCAAACCATTTAATCAGGTGTCCCCCTCGTCCCATGACATGAAGATATTGCACCACTAAGTGCTGTTCCGGCTCCTCCCGTAGGTCTCCCCAGTGGTCTGCTAGCGTCTCCACCAGAGCCCGATGGCGGAGGAACTGGCCCCGTGCTAACCCGGTCTCCTCCGCAAGGGTCGTGAATGGCAGAAGACCTCCCTCACGGTATAGGTCCTCCAAGGTGTGGATATCAGCCGCATGCCAGTCCCTCAGCTCCACAGCCCCAAGTATGCCCTGCCCACAAGGGGAGCCCTCCAAGGGTATAGCCGGCGCGGAAGGGATCCTGGTGTTGGTAAGCCGGAGACTTCTACGGTAGCATTTACACGCCACCACTAACAGCAGTGGCGTGGGTCGCAGTGCACCCGTCGTCGGATGAAAGATCCGAAGGATCTCGGTTAATGTCAGCGGAGGGTCCTCTGCCGTCGCAGTGTCCTCACGACTTCTGTCTGCCAGCCAGCGGGCCACCCATTGCAACTGCGCCGCCAAATAGTAATGTTCAAAACATGGCATTGCGAGCCCACCCTGGCCTACGGGGAGACACAGTTTGGGTAGTGCGACCCTGTGGCGCGCCGTTCCCCATACGAATCTAACCAAGAAACAAGGAAACCCTACTCACAAAGAGCCAGGGCAAACGTTTATAAGAGGAAACAATGGCTCAAGTGGATTGAGACTCAATAATATGATTTACAACAAAAATTACAATAAATAAAAGGGTTAAATAGGGCGTCAGAAAGAGAAGTTAACCTCACACGTCAGACTTAAGGTAGAAAAACATTTTTTATATTCCACAGTAAACGAGCACTTTGAAAATTACAAAAACAATTTCACAATATACAAATTCACAATACACAAATAAATGACAATCTTACTAACAAAAACAAAGCAAAATCTTAGTACACATTTGTGAAAAAGTGTCCCAATGAAACCAGTGAATAGACATAAAAAAAGAAATATCAGAAAACTATACCACATACAACGGTTTCAATTTATCGTTATAAAGGCGATCAAAAAGAAAGAATTAGAATGATCTATGACACTCATTCATTTCAAGTGTCAAAAAATATATTTTGATTCGCCTATCTCGTCAACGGCGTTTCGACCCTGTCTGAAGTAAAGGGTCTCTTCAGGACAATCTAATGTGGGAACACCTAGAAATTAAATAAAAAACTGTCAGAATGCAGTGCTCTCTAGTATTGCGAAAATTTTTGATTTTAAGGTGAAGATGTTTTAAGCTATCTACCTGATCAGCAAGCGTTTCAGATATTATGAATATATAGTGTCACCGTGCTAGAAGTGAAAGAAATAACTTACAGGGCGCCCAGGCTGGGTACTGTAGAAGAAAGACATTGTTGTTACTGGATATAGAGTAAAGGAATGCGCGTAAATATCTGTATATTCCATGATGACTTACCCCAGTAAGGGACGACTCAACTAGAAGCCGGTAATTAATTCCAGTTCTGTTCAAATAAACAGACTCGATGTAGCGTTCAATCCGTGTATATAATAAACACGTGGCTTCGCGGTAGGGACTGCGCAATGGCTGTCATTTAGTGTTGTAGATAGAAATAAACTATAACAAAATGAAACAGAAAAGGACAAAATGTCTCAAAAAAGGCCATCTAAAAACGTCTTAAAAATTCTGGAATGGAATCTAGATAAGACCGTCCTTACCTATCTATATCTGTGAATAACGTGTGAATACACCGCGTTACGCTCAGGCAGGGGAACAATCTCCAGTCTGCATAGTACGATCACAGCGATTGGTGAAGAGGGTGCTAGCTATAAAGGTGATTGGATGTGAAGTACCCAATTGAAACACCGCATGCTTATAGACATCATGAAAAAAACTTTACGAATCGATAGACAGATAAAGTGGGCACTGACAATTGAATGTAAACTTTATCAGTACGTTTCCAAAGCCATAAACAATCGAGGCCAAATCCCTGAACAAAACGGTAAAAAGGAGGACTACACTTAATTGGAGAGGAGGCAAAATCTCAATGAGTGCCACGAATGTAAAGGCGCTTCCATAATTACATTCAAAAAAGGGCGATGTTGCGTGCACAAAAGCGACATTTGAAAAAGCTGTACAAATCAATGAACAGCTAAAATGAGCACGAACAGGTGGATAAAAAACTTTTTTAGTACACAAATGGAGTAGGCACGGACCCATGAATGTACACTTTATCAATACATTCCAAACAATAATTGTTTTTAGGCCAAGTCCATGAATGAAACAATAAAAAATGAAAAAAATAGATAAAAGACCCCCACTTAATAAAGAGGGAACCGAGTCACAATGTGTGCCACGCATTCAAAGGCGCTTCCATAAATTGCATTTCAAAAAGAAAAAATGTCGCGTGCATATAAATGACATTGGAAAAAACTTTCCTAATCAATAAACAACTAAAGTAAGCACAAGCAGTAGAATGAAAATTTTTATCCGTACACTTCGAACAATAGTCCACATATTTTGTGCATGTAGCTTACACTGTGTTTCTTTTAAAATTGTTTGTGGGGCTTACTTTCTTCTTTTTGAGTTATTTCTCATCACACTTTTCCTTGCTCGCAGACCAGGCCAAAAATATGTGGACTATTAGCTGTTCATTGATTTGTACAGCTTTTTCAAATGTCGCTTTTGTGCACGCAACATCGCCCTTTTTTGAATGTAATTATGGAAGCGCCTTTATATTCGTGGCACTCATTGAGATTTTGCCTCCTCTCCAATTAAGTGTAGTCCTCCTTTTTACCGTTTTGTTCAGGGATTTGGCCTCGATTGTTTATGGCTTTGGAAACGTACTGATAAAGTTTACATTCAATTGTCAGTGCCCACTTTATCTGTCTATCGATTCGTAAAGTTTTTTTCATGATGTCTATAAGCATGCGGTGTTTCTATTGGGTACTTCACATCCAATCACCTTTATAGCTAGCACCCTCTTCACCAATCGCTGTGATCGTACTATGCAGACTGGAGATTGTTCCCCTGCCTGAGCGTAACGCGGTGTATTCACACGTTATTCACAGATATAGATAGGTAAGGACGGTCTTATCTAGATTCCATTCCAGAATTTTTAATACGTTTTTAGATGGCCTTTTTTGAGACATTTTGTCCTTTTCTGTTTCATTTTGTTATAGTTTATTTCTATCTACAACACTAAATGACAGCCATTGCGCAGTCCCTACCGCGAAGCCACGTGTTTATTATATACACGGATTGAACGCTACATCGAGTCTGTTTATTTGAACAGAACTGGAATTAATTACCGGCTTCTAGTTGAGTCGTCCCTTACTGGGGTAAGTCATCATGGAATATACAGATATTTACGCGCATTCCTTTACTCTATATCCAGTAACAACAATGTCTTTCTTCTACAGTACCCAGCCTGGGCGCCCTGTAAGTTATTTCTTTCACTTCTAGCACGGTGACACTATATATTCATAATATCTGAAACGCTTGCTGATCAGGTAGATAGCTTAAAACATCTTCACCTTAAAATCAAAAATTTTCTCAATACTAGAGAGCACTGCATTCTGACAGTTTTTTATTTAATTTCTAGGTGTTCCCACATTAGATTGTCCTGAAGAGACCCTTTACTTCAGACAGGGTCGAAACGCCGTTGACGAGATAGGCGAATCAAAATATATTTTTTGACACTTGAAATGAATGAGTGTCATAGATCATTCTAATTCTTTCTTTTTGATCGCCTTTATAACGATAAATTGAAACCGTTGTATGTGGTATAGTTTTCTGATATTTCTTTTTTTATGTCTATTCACTGGTTTCATTGGGACACTTTTTCACAAATGTGTACTAAGATTTTGCTTTGTTTTTGTTAGTAAGATTGTCATTTATTTGTGTATTGTGAATTTGTATATTGTGAAATTGTGTTTGTAATTTTCAAAGTGCTCGTTTACTGTGGAATATAAAAAATGTTTTCCTACCTTAAGTCTGACGTGTGAGGTTAACTTCTCTTTCTGACGCCCTATTTAACCCTTTTATTTATTGTAATTTTTGTTGTAAATCATATTATTGAGTATCAATCCACTTGAGCCATTGCTCCCCATACGAAGTCCCGGAGGGAGCGCGTGAAGCTCGTGAAGAAGGACGCCGGTACGTAAAGTTGCAGATTGGCAAAGTAGTACAACAGTCGAGGCAGTACTACCATTTTGACTAGTGCTATTCGGCCGGTGACCGAGAGGTCAAGCGTGCTCCAGAAAGCCATCTAAGCCCGGATCGCCGTCACGGCTCATGCCATGCACTGTCATGTCTGTCTCCACAGCATGTAGTCAGTGATCCGGGATTCAAATCTTTATAATCCACTCTTTGACTTCACATAGTTACCCTAGAGTGTGGGTGCCCATGTTGAAGTGATCTTGAATTATAGATTTGAATGTAGAACATTGACATAGTCTAAAGGACTCACATTTTACAGACAACATGATGCCAGCTGAGTCACACGCATTCCAGGTGAGGAAGGAGCGGTACAAGCATATTAAGAAGGTTGCTAAAGGGTACCGCAACATGGCATGGAGGTACCAGGAGAACCGTGCAGCAGGCAAGTGGAAAGCTGTGACCGATGTGTCACCACGTGGAAAACGCAGTGGCACACAGGCCCCCCCCCCCGGCCCCTCTGCCGTCAGTGGTGGGTCCCAACGTGGACAATCAGTGTCCCATCCCCCTAAAACAACCCCCTCCCAAGGGACCATCCCACCTGGCCCTGCGGATCAGGCAATTCCATTTACTGTCCGGCACTGCAGGCTCATAATGGACAACAACGTCATGCTGGCCGAGAGTAGGCGGGAAATGGCCGAGAAGACAAGGCACCGTGAGGACATTAAAAAACACCAATGTCTGGACATGTTGTGCCCCATCCGCCTCTTCTTCCTTCCCCCAATGTTTGAATTTGTAATTTAGGTAGTGTTAGGTAAGTTATTTTAGTGTTAGGTAGTGTAGTTTTAGTGTAGGTATAGTTAGTGTTAGATTTTAAGGTAGGTTTAGTGTTTTTATATTGTATAGTATTTGGGGATAAGTTTCCTTTTCCTTTGGGTGGGGGGTTGATGTTTTGTTTGAATAAAAAAAAATATATATATATCTTAGTGTAGGTTAAATGTGTAGTTAGTTTATGTATAGCTTAGATGTCTTTGTTCTGTCTCGTGCTGTGCCTTAAGGGTGGGAGGGGTGTTGATGTCTTAGATATGCTTTGCGTGTTTAGGATTAGTTAGGGTAGATAGTTTAGGTAATTTTTCTCTTAATTCAAGTAGGTTTATTTTAGATTAGTAGTAGTGATAAGTATAGTTAGTGTAGAATATTTGAAATTTAAAAATTTATAATAAATGGTTAATAGTTTGGATTTAGGTTTGCACTTATGTCACGTGTGATGTGGTGGAGTGTCTATTTTTACCTTGTATGCATCTCATATCATCAATGGACTCTCCGTTGAATGCGTAAGTGTGGTCATGACATGTAACTTAGCAGGATGGATTGTGTCAGGATACCTTAGGTGTGAGCACAGAAAACTTGCATGGTTAACAGGGTGGCAAGTAGGATTTACGGTCTAGTCTAGGGGCAGTCATTCGGGAAGTTATACATCTTAAGTGTGACTCAGAGTTGGGCAGCACATTGTTGTGCATTTACAACACGAGGTAGGGACATGGCATTGAGGGATATTGCAGTGGCTACTGTTATCCATCATGGAGATGGATGTATGCGCCGGGTACCACAGATTGCATCATAGCCAAGCATCTCACATGCTCCTTGCGCAGAGTCCATCTACATTGCACAGACCTTGGGACACTTGCTGTGTCGTGCACGTGTCAGATTATTTTGAATTATGTGTTCCTCTTCATGGAGGCAGAAACTCTGTGCGTCCATTGTGAAGTGCATATGGCAGAACACTGGTCCTGTTTCACAAATAAGTCATCTGACAGTAAGTCATGAGTTTCAGTTTTACGGTATCACAACAGGCATTTAGTAGTAGTACAGTTGGATGTACTGATTGGACTTCTCCTGTATGCCTTTTGTGAATCACTGCAGTTGGGAAGTCATGAATTTTTCACATTTCTTGTTTTTGGGCATGCACACAGTTCTGCTGGGCACATGAGGTGAAATGTTGCATTGCTCCTTCTTGTGCCAGTGCCATGGCATATTCTCAGAGCTGTTACTTTTGGCTCATTGTGATACCACCCTTGAAATGGGGGTACTGCTTCTGACTATATGCTCAGTGCAGTGCACCATGCATCCCGTGTCACATTGCCCTACCCGCTCACAGTGGTCACACCATGTGAGGGTTCAAAAGTCAGTAAACATTGTTTGTCCACAGGAAGGGGCTGAATGACGCCTTACACTTTGTTGAGAGTCCCTATTGCCAACTCTACTTCACTGAGCCAGACATTGTGGTTCAATTAGTTGTTGGTAGACACATGCCCTTACGTATCTTCATCAATGTGTATATAGAGTGCACCATCTTGGGATCTGAAATGCAATGTGCACATTCACAACAGGCTTCATCCAGCCTATATGGTGTGTGAGTAGATATGCCATGAGAATTTCAGCAATTCTAAAGGGTGATACTACTTGTGGCCTGCAACAGACTTTGCCTTTTCAAAAACCATCCTATTTCCTTCATGGATGCGGGAAGAAGTTGGGATATTGCTAGATTGGTGTATTGGAGAAATGGGGGCACAGCTGGTCCAGACATACCCGGTCCTCTCGCTGCCTATCAGGATCACAGTAAAACATTGACATATGTTTTATTTCCATGGGTGTACCTTTTGGTGGATTCACTGGTCCTACATTTTACAAAACTGCTATACTGGATTGTTCATGGACAACAGACATCGGTGTGATTACAAGATATTTATTCACATAGCTGTTGACATAGTTGGAGACTGGACCAGTACTTGGCCATGCAATCCCCACATTACATGGATGCCCAGTGGAGGGCCAGACAGAGTCCTTTAGGGTTGACAAGTCCAAAGGATGAGGAAGAGTGCAGTCAGCAGTCTGATTGCTGTGTCATTGGTAACCAAACAAAATATGACAGTCCATGTGGAGTTCCAAGGTGAGTGTCAGAGTGTATTGGGGGACAGTGGAAGGTGATATTCTGTGGTATGATGCTCAGCCTAGAACCAAGTAGAAACTGGCCATTTGGTCTAGATGAATGTTACCGCTTCCTTCTTTGCAACAAGACAGACTCATCCTCATCTTCGTCCTCTGATGTGTCATGTGCCTCACATGTGGGTGGTGGTAGATTGGCTGCAGCACTGTGAGGCACTGACACATCAGGGGGCGTAGTTGTGGATGTAGAAGCAGCAGCAGCATTCATCTGCGCTAGACCTAGCTGTAGCAATGCAGTGATGATGATCTGCAGGGCATGGAAGATTCCAGCTACATCTCGCTGGTGTGCACCCGTGGCACCCATTCGTTCCGCCTGCATCCGCTCCATGTTCTCCATTATCCTCCGCATGTGGCCCAACTTCTGGCTGCTATCGCTGGAGCCACCCAAACCGGACAGTTGTTCCTGTCTCTGAGTCTTGACTCCAGCAATGTCAGCCAAGGAGTGTTGGAGAGCATTGAGCGGACTGTGGGTGTCTGTGATGTTTTGTAGATGGTCCCGGATGACACCCACAAACGGAATCAAGTTTGGCCGCCAGGCTGTCAAACCCCACCCGCGCTTGATGGGCCATCTCCTGCTGGACCTCTAACACACGGCGTTGGAATTCAAGATTTGGGTCCGGGAGGTCCTGGGAGACAGCTGTGGTGGTAGGTGCTTGCTGCTGTGTGGTTTGAGCAGGGGGTAGGGTTTGCACGATGCAGCTGGGTTGCCCTGTTCCTGGCGGTGGGGTGCTGATGGAGTCTAGCAGCTGTTGGAGGGTGTCCGTGTTGATGGTGGAGAATTCCTCTTCTTCATCAGTGAAGAGTGGGACAGGCTGCTGTTCAAGAGGTGATGTTTGTCCCTCTGCAATGTAAAGGGGAGAACCATTTTAACTGTGTGTTTCATGGATGATCATGCATTGGATGATTTTGCAGGCAGATTGCATGACTTGGGAGGGGGCTGCCTATTTCTTGCTGGATGTTGTTGTTTTTTTTACTACATCACAGGTATGAGATTGTACTTGTAAATAGTCATGTCACAATGTACAGCTAGGAGTAATGTGATTGGGCAGTTCATACACACAGGCCGCACTCGTTGTGTCCTGTATTCAGTTGTGAAGGGGATGCAGTTTGTCCCACATTGTAGTCAATGTGGTTGTACTCCAATTTGTATGAGTGTGCGCTGCATTGTGGGATACTCGGCCATGCAGCTTTTGTTTTTCTGCCTCTTATCCCTTTCAGGCAGTGGCCCTCCACTTCTGTGCATTTCCAATGCTGAGATGTTGCAAGCTGGGCTAAATATGTGTCATGGTCAGAGTTGTGAGACATGCGCATTGTTTTCACGTGGAGGTCTTGCTTACGTCAGGGGTTGTATGTACACGTGGATGTGTCAGAGTGTGACCTTCTCCTTTAAGGATGTGGGCCACACTCAGCCACCTCTGTGACCTGGCATGCACCATGTGGAGATGTTTGGGGTGCAGGCATGGTATTCATCATGCACTGTCACTTGCATTGTCAGTGGGGATCACAGACCCGCACCTTTTCTGTGTCCTGCACATGTGCATCGTTTGATTGCAAGATTAGTTATGTGTGAGGAGGGCCCCCTTTAGGCGCATTGGCTACTAAGGCCTACTTTCTTTTTCAAATGTGTGCTGCACTATGCTTTATACATGTGCATCCAGACACCTTTGTCTATTGTGATTTGTCTTGTGTGCATTGCTTACTGCCCTCCTGTTGGCTTACCCTTTGTGAGTATGGTGCGGCATGAGTTTCTATTGTTGTTGCTAGCTGGACAGACTGTGTCAACAACAATAGCCCTCTATGTTGACCCCACGTGTGATATGTAAGTGGCCCGGATTTAGATTGTTATTGAATACCATGGCATATTTGCGGTGCTCATGCCTTGTCACCACCACCCTGCCAACAGAAAGCAAATGGCAGGGTGATGTGTGTTTGTGTATGTGACACGCAGCTGGTCACATGGATGATACATGCTGTCCTGGTTACGGATATTCAATGCATGGATTTGCGTGTGGCTGATGACAAACATGATGGCATATTTTGTCACTGATGCCGTTAACTTAACACACAGCTAGCTTTACATGCACATAATGGTGTCATGGGCAACTGACACCAGGACTGATGTGGAATGGTGTATTCTTTAGGGCAGATGGGTACACTTGGGGGTGGAGGTGTGCAATTCTACCTAAGGGGCGTGTGTGCCATTTTGCTACTTGTCTTTATTTGTTTCTACTTTGCTATCCTTGCTTGTTGTCATGCTTTGGTTGTGTTACTTATTTACAGGGACATTGTAGTTCTGAGTCGGGCTCACTGACAAGTCATACAGTGCAGATTTGGTTGACACATTCCTGATATGCATTGTCCCCGCCCTGTGGTGTTGTAGGCATAGCCACCCTGCTCATTGTATTACATCGCATTTTGAGTGAAGTCTGCTGTTTGGGTGCATTGTGGGATATGCACGTTTAGGCAACTTGGCTGCATGATCAGTTTGTTGTGACATTGCGGAGCATATTCGCAGGCCCCTATTGCCACCATAACGCCATTTTCTGTGACGTTGTTGTGGCGATAGGGGCCTCGCATTATTCACAAGGCAGCGTTAAGCCACGTTAAGCCACGTTAAGTGTTTAGCGTGAAAGGGGCGTGCAGTGGATTTTGTGATGGGCATTCCCCCACAACACACATTGATATTTACACTGCCCCCTATTCACAAGGGCAGCCTAAATATGAGCCAACACAACCTTTAAGACCTGGTAAACCCTTGTCTGAAGATGGCAATCAGAGGGCAACTGATTCATTTCCCCTTGTTCTTGCATTGTCCATGTGTGCTGCCTTGTGCGACACACATGGGAAAGGCTAAATGCCATGGTTTGTTTATGTACAGGAAGGAACACCTTCCTGTACATAAAGAAAACCTCCCTGATTGCAGACACCCTTGCACTCTGGTGCAAGGGTGCCTGCATTGGCGATGATATGTGAGACTTAGCACCATTGCAGGGGGAAAAGCAAGGCTGCACCATGACCTTGTGGATATGGTGTAGCCTTGCTTTTCCAAGGTGGCGGAGAGAGGCGTTAAGCCAAGTAGGCTAACGGCTCTCTCCGCCACTTCCTTGTTAAAATGACCCTGCATTTGTTTCTGGTGTGCAAACTCACTAGATGGTTTCTCACTTGGTGTACACACAGTGATGGCTCGCAGTGGGAGTTTTGCAGGGCGGTGAGGCAGGGTGCTGGTGCAGGGCAGGTGAGGGGCAGGATGGGTGTAGTGGAGATGGAGACACAGCTTGCTTGAGTTTGTTATGTAATTAATGAATCCTACTACTTGACTTGCAATTGCTGCTACGCAGAGTTAGCTATGCAGTACGCACAAGGAAATAGTTTGGATACATTTATTTATGTACATGACTCCAGCACGTCGTATCTCCAACTCCACTCCACCCATCCTGCCCCCCAACCAGCATGACTGCCATGCACAATCGCCCCACAGGGCTCACGCTGCGAGCCGCCAATGTGTACACAGGACTGCATCTCATGGCCATGCAGGAGGACACATTTACTGGAGATGTGGCAGGATGTTTACATGGCCCACATCCCACATTTTCCAATCATCTGCACAGGGCCCCATCAATTGTGATACTTGACATGTGGATGCACTATGTGTGTGACTGATCATGTGCATGAGTGCAATTTGAGGCATCTCCCCCTGTCCCACCCCTCCCTGGTTGGTACTCACCCTGTTGCTGTTGTGTGTGGTCGTGTTGAGCAGTATCCTGTCCCGGAACACCGACCACCATCTCCTCACTGCTGACTTGGGACACCTGTTACTCCAACAGATCCAGCTCCTCCTGTGGCGCTGGACTCCCACCTCCAGTCTGCATTGCTGCTTTCAGTTTGACTGCAAGTTTCATCTTGGTCTTGCGCTTGGCATCATGCCAGCGCTTCTTGCAGCCGTCCACTGTCCTCCTCACCTCTCAGACAGAATTCACTTTCGCCGTGATGGACTGTCATATTGCGTTTTTGGTTGCCAATGACACATTGGAAGTGACAAAAAGTTGTTGTTGGTGTTCTATCACCTCCGCAATCAGGACGTGGTTTTCCTGCTGACTGAACCACGTCTTCCTCTTTCTCTTCTCCTTGGCCTTCCCCTGGGTCTCTGGCTGGTCCTCCTGGGTGTTTGAGGGGTTATTGTTGGCCTCTGTGCTGGGTCCAGGCTCCTCAATGGTTCTTCTCATATGTTTCCTTATTTATTTTTTTGTATTTTGGCTGCATAGCGGGCGTTTTATAGTGGTTTTGCGCAGAACGTGAAAAAGGTGTGCTGACGCTGATTAGCGTGCCGTTCCCGGTCACTAATTGGCCCACCGCCACTTTTTCACATTAGCGTCACGACTTTTATCGTTGTGACGCTAATCTTAACGCCAGGCAATTGACCCGGTAGTGGAAATTATCGCCTGTTAGCGGCGTATTGTGAATACGCCGCCTACACGGCGATAATTTCCTGTGTTACGTAGCGGTAAAAAAAGTCACGCTAAAATAGTTTTGCGATAATTATCGCCAAATGTTGTGAATATCCCCCTTAGAGTATACAAAAATAAGAAAAAGAATAAATGCATATCTGTTGAAAGTAGACATTCGAAACAGCCTGTTTGCACAGGGAGCGCATAGAAAGGAACATATCCATTTCTACACTGTGTGGTGCAACAGAATCATTAAAGGGTAGAATATACAGCATGCGTTAATAGGCGCATGAATCCCAAAGCAGGATTATAAAACGTGTTACTGAGAAAGTGATTTATCTTACAAAACGACCCCGTTGCAAGGCGTTGGAAGACTTCCCAAAAATTCAAAAGAAGAGTAAGTGAACACAATCTTATTATTAGGAAGAATAAAATGAACCCCTCTTTGGTAGGACACTTTCCAAAACATCAACACAACATCAAGTTTCACAACTAAGATATTACCCGTCAGAGGATATATTTAGCCACGGGGTGGGAATGTGCACCTATAACGACAACGTTGCAAACTATAATGGTTGGAAAGCCTTAATACTGCGAGTCAAATAAACCGAATGATGGGCAAAATTGGCGATGTTTGCTTTAGTGGGTGTGAATTAAAAAAAAAATGATTTACAACCCATCTATTTCTAACAACATTTCTTCGTATTACAAAAACCTGAATAGAGCAAAAAGAATGTAACTGAATTGTTTTCCTTTGTCTGCACATGCAAGTAAAGTAACATGATTCAATTTGGGACTTCCAGATTATGACTAATTGTTAAAAAAGAGTAGATTAAATGAGAATCCGATTTTGGGGTGACGGGAGCTACATATAGCAGCAGCATACCAATACAGCATACTTTCAGAGAGTTTCATGCTGTATATACTTCAATGGAATACAAGGGGGGAGACTGGATTACTCCTTTAGTTGCACACCCGGTTAAAACCACATGATTGAATATGGGATTAGGGTACTCACAGACATCACTGAGGATGAGAAATATCTACATGATGAAATGAGCACCAAATACCTGGGCTCAAGAAGTGACAGGCTTCTCTGCACTGTATACCACCAATGATACATTTCCAAATCACGTAGGAAGTGAGGTTTTAAAGTAAGTGTTTTTTAGTGTGTCCAAAATTATGCCTCTTTGTACTCTGATACTGTGAGCCATTTATATGGGATACATTTGACTGAACTTTCATTTCAGGATTACCTTGGATCTTGTCTAGAACATATTCTTCTCTCTGCAAATGACAACATTGTGCTATTGTTATTTTAAAATGATAATTGCTGCCTTATTTACCCGTTTAGGTAGACTCAAAGCATTCTCCTTCTAAAGGGATAATTTCCTTGAAAAGCGTAAAGAGTTTATGTTGTCAAATCAACTTTTATGCAAACTATATACGAGTAATATGCATACCTAAGAAAATGTTGGAATTGTGATTTAATTTATCAATATTTAGTTGTTGATAATTTATGCCACACGTGTTGCACTCAAGAAAAATACAGAATATATTTCCTGTGTATAAGTGTGTGACCAGCACCCCACCACTTCCACTCAAGCTCAGGATGTACCAGAACAGACAATTTTGGGCCCCGGAATGGAAGATTTATTAGGTCCTTCTGATGTGCCTTCAACTTCAATGATTTCATCCACAGATTACATCCCTCACTCAAAGCTACCAATCAAAGCCTATCAAAGGTGGCATCTGACAGAGGTCTTGTGATCACTTCCGCAGACTCCCATTGGTCTGACCAGTCTTCCCCTTCTTTCATAGCTTCATGTGGATCTTGAGAGGTAGACATAAGAGCTTCACTGCAGCATAAAGATCCAGCATGAAGTGAGAAGTTCATGGCTGAAAAGGATAGTTCCACACCACATTCCACTTCACGACTCCACAGTCAGAGGTGACGCTTCTTTAGATGCAATGGAAAAATAAATTCATTCTGGGACAGAAGGAAACCCAGCCTCAAATTCCTCCAATGGTCCTTTTGGAAAGGAAACTAGAAATCCATTTCAGCTCCACATCCTTCCACACCATGTTAGTCTCACGTAATGGAAGGCAGAATATTGAGTGAACCGATCCTCAGGTCAGCTGCTGGAATGTCAGACCCCCAAAAGATCTCTGATATGATCCACCATCTAAGCTCGTTGAGAATCTTCTACATATTTGCCCTATGGAGTGGGTCTGTGGGGACCTCTTAGTCCCTTCCTCCATCCTGCACATGTAAAGCTTAGCATGTGCTGTTTTAATTTAAGGGCAGTTACTACAGCTCCATCAACCAATAAGTGTTATTGTCTTCTGGATATGAAAAGAAGATAATACCTAACATGAGGCAAAGGAGCAGGAATCAGCATTGAATTCTAGACTTCAGGCATCAGCGTTTCTCAAAGTATGTTGGTGCTTCTTTATGCTGACATCCCACACAGAGCGATCTACTGACATTAATATTGAATGCTAGGCAACTTTTCAGGCTGAAAAGAACTCAATAGGGCCTAATCCTTATTGCTTTTCCCTGCCCTATACAGTTTAGAGGAAAACAAAAATCAGTGGTGGTTAGCACAGGTAAGAGTGGTGAGGCAGGGCGGAGGGAAAGTCGACAGCCGACAGGTTAGTTAAAATTAAATAACAAGTAAATAAAACCACTTACCTTGCGCTTGGCACATCACCGACTCGGCGATGAGGCAAGCACAAGGTAATTTTTTTGTTTTATTTAAACTAACCCGTCATCTGTCGACTTTCCCCTTTTCCACCCCGCCCGCCTAACCTATCTTACCTGTGCCAGCCGTCACTGCCGAAAATCCTTCTATATGAAGAAGAAACTGTAAATATGGAATAGAATCCACCAGCTGAATTTCCTACAATTTAGAGGAAATTCGTTTTTGTATTTAGAGTTTACTCCAAAAAAGGAAGATTTTCAGTTCCTTCCAAACTCTAAATGAGGCATCAAGTCCTAATTAGAATTCACTTGTAATACCTAATCTCCCACGGCCTACTCAGAGATGCCTGTGGTGGAGGTGGAAGAGAGAAGAGGGGTGAGATGTCCACTCAGCTGGGACATCACCGGCCTATAGACTCCCACCCACCTGCGCCCAGACATATGTCATGTTTAGGGTTTATGGTGGGTGTCAGTTTTAGACTGTCAATGGTGTTTTAGGGTGGGTGTGGGTTTTTGGCTATCAATGGTATTTTAGGATGTGTATGGGGTTTGGGATTACAAGGATATTTTTAGGGGTTTGGGGTGGAAAGGGTAATTTTAGGGTGTAGGGTGGGAATGGGTTTTAGGGTGGGAAGGGTAATTTTTGGGTTTAGGGTAGGCATGGGTTTTGGGCTGGCAAGTGTAATTTTAGAGTTTAGGGTGGGTATCAGTTTTTGGCTGGCAAGGGAATTTTTATGGTTTAGTGTGGGTGTGGGTTTTTGGGTGGCAAGGGTAATTTAGGGTTTAGGGTGGGATTGGGCTTTTGGGTGGCAAGGGAATTTTAGGTTTTAGGGAGGGTATGGGTTTTTGGCTGGCAAAGGTATTTTTAGGGTTTGGGTGGGTGAGGGTATTGTGGTGGAAATGGTAATTTTAGGGTTTAGGGTGGGTATGGGTTTTGGGCCGTCAAGGGTATTTTTAGGGTAGGTATGGGTTTTGGGCCGTCAAGGGTATTTTTAGGGTTTAGGGTAGGTATGGGTTTTGGGTTGGCAAGGGACATTTTAGGGTTTAGGGTAGGTATGGGATTTTGGCTGGCAGGGGTATTTTTAGGGTTTAGGGTGGGTTTGGGTTTAGAGGTTGTGGGTTAATGAGGTAAGACACATATATGTGTATTATATCTATCTATCTATCTATCTATCTATCTATCTATCTATCTATCTATCTATCTATCCACACACATACATACATACATATTCATATGTGTTTGTTATATATTATACACACAACCCTGGAAGTCCGAAGCTTCTCTCGTGGCGGTCCCTGACGGGTTCCGGTAGCGCGTACATCAGCACAACTCTCTCCGTATCAGGAAAGAAGTCCTGGACTTCTTTCCTGATACGGAGAGAGCTGTGCTGAGATATATATATATATATATATATATATATATATATATATATATATATATATATTATATTTTGCTAATAATGCTTAGTTATTACCATTTTATTTATTTTTCAGCAACCCATCCTGAACCTAGTGTCAGGACGGTGCAAGGCCATTGCTACTGAGTGGCAGCAGCGAGCTGTGCACTTAAGTTTAAAGTGTGCATGTCTCTTTGGCCGGCTGCGATGGCCAGCCAGACATGCGCATTTTAAACTTCGCTAACCCAGATGTCTAAGACAGCTGGGTTAGAGAAAGCACAAGCCTACAGTGCACTGAGAGAGGCCGCTCTCTCCAATCCTGATGCTTCTCTCATGCTGTTTAACAGCATGAGAGAAGTGCCATGATTGGTTAGTGCAGTTTCCTGGGCCCAGCATTGGAGCCTCGAGGAGAGAAGACAACACCCGAGCAAGGAGGATGTTGTGCGGCAAGCCAGGAAGGTAAGCACCATTTTTTATTTTAGTACCACCCATATTTTGCCCGACGCACCACTCTCCATACATGCCAAGCACCACTGCATATATATATGTGTATGTATATATATATAATATATATATATATATATATATATATATATATATATATATTAACTGGAAAAAAAACATAGGTTTCATGCACGTTATAGTTACAAATTAGCATTTAAAAAAACCTTCGAAATTCACTGAAAAAACCATAGGTTTCAGGGACGTTACAGTTAGTTGAACATTTCACTCGTACAAAACCATACAAATTCCCCCGTTATAGTTAGTTCAGCTAACTATAACTCACGCCCCCGCAATGCACTGCTGATGATGTCACATATTACATCATTCATGACATGGTCAGTGACATCACTGATTACATCACTGATGACATCATCCAGTGACTGTGTGTTTCTCTAAAGTTTAAATATGTTTTATATATATGCCAAGGTGTATTGAAGAATGAGTGGGTGTATGAGTGTCTGGATGGAGGATTTAGTATGTGTGTGACTGACTGTATAAGTGAGTGATTAAATGTGTCTAACTGAATGCATGGGTTAGTGACTAAACTGTCTGAATGTGTGTATCGGTATGTCTGTTGTTGTGTAAGCTGCCTGGTGGGCTAGTTGGCCCCCAGGGACCCTTAGGACTCAAGGGGAATTAATCCCCCAATTTACAAGGCACCAGGGAGCGCATTTGCACAGTGCTGAACGGAGGGGGCGGGGCCTGACATACCAAGTGTGCAAATGCACCCCCTGGCACATTGTAAATTGGGGGATTAAGTCCCCTTCAATCCTGAGGGTCCCTGGGGGCCAACTAGCCCACCAGGTACCTCCAGTATGTGCCAGGAAGCTGCGTTGCAGAGAGGTGTTCAGAGGCCACGCCCCTTTTTACACCTCTCTGCAACGCAGCTCTTTGGTGCTTACTGGCACCCCATCCCACAGGGCCCGCTTTAAAAAAAGATTTTTAATCTTTTTAAAGGAGAGGGGCTGTGTAGCCCCCCTCCTTCGGCCTCAAGTGGCCCCGGGGACCCCATGCCCCGGGGCTGTGCCTCGTTTATTTTTTTATTTAAATAATTGATGGAGGGGGGCCGCGTGGCCCCCCTCCTAGGCCACTCATGTGGAAAAGCAATGTGGTTTGGATTTTGTAAGCGAGAGCAGGAAACCTGCTCACGCTTACAAAATCCAAACCACAGTTTGCTACGACAGGGCGGGAGCCGCACGGCTCCCGCCCTGCCATAGCAAACAGCAGTGTCCCAGGGGTGGGCACCCCGGGACACTGCAGGAGCCGGCCCTGGGGGGTGGCGGTCCCCAGGGCCATGAAAGGCTCCAGGAGGGGGCCCGCGCGGCCCCCCTCCCACCTAATGCACAGCCCTGGGGAGGTGGTGGTCCCCGGGGCTCAGGGGTCCGTAACGAACCCCCACATTTGCATATTAGTGCCCCGGGGAGGTGGCGGTCCCCGGGGCATGTGGGGGGGCCTGAGTCCCCCACACAGGTTTATTATTTCATTAAAAAGCCCCGGGGTGGCAGTCCCTGGGGCAGCGGGGGGCCTTGTGCCCCCCGAAAATAATTATTTAAAAATTATAAAAAGGCTGTGAGGGGGCGGCATGCCCCCCCACAACTCATAAATTAAGCCCCGGGAGGTGGCAGTCCCCGGGGCAGTGTGGGGGGATTGGGCCTCCCAACACACATTTCTTTTCAGTGACCCCGGGACCTGGCCCACCCGGGGGCTTCAATACAACGAAGCACGGGAGGCCCCTCTTCGTTTTTTTTATTTTCTCAGCCGGATTCGCGCCCCCAGCTCGAATTCAACTGGTTTTTTTTTTCAATGCTTTTTTTTGGCCCTGGGGGTCCTTGTGGGACCCCCTGAGCAGGCCTAGGTGGTCGGGGTGTTTCTACCCTGCCCCCTTTTCTTGTTTTTCACGTTTGTTTCACTGTTTTCTGGTGACTCGGTTCTACCGAGTCACAAGATTGCCAACACTTCCTGGTTTGGAGTGTTGACATCCAATTAGAATAAAGCTCGTGGTCGGGAGGGTCAGCGGATCCACCGTGCCTCTAGATATAGATTTTTTTTTTTTTAATTTCTCAGCAACTACTGAACGGATTTAAAACATTTTTAAAAAGGTCATTTTCTGAACCAAGCAGTACCTTTTTGCCAAATTTGGTGTAATTCCGTTCAGCAGTTCGGGCTGTAGCCTTGGCTAAAGTTTCCTATGGGAAATTGATTTCTTGACTCTTATTTTTTGAATTTCTCAGTAACTACTGACCGGATTTACACCATTTAAAAAAAAGGTCGCTTTCTGTATCAAGCGCTACCTTTTTTCAAAATTTGGTGTAATTCCGTTCAGCAATTCGGGCTGTAGCCTTGGCTAAAGTTTCCTATAGAAATTAACATGGAGAAACACTTTTTGGGACCCCCCTTTTTTCTCAGCTCCCGCGTGACGAATCACCCCAAAACTTTCAGTATAGGAGCATAGGAGTATAGGATAGACTTTTTTTGGGGAGAATTTCGCGAACATTCGTCAAACGACGCTAAAGTTATAAGCAAATCAAAAAATGCTTTTCCTATGGAAACTAGGTTCTAACTATAACTATATATATATCACTTAAAAAACCATAGGTTTCACACATGTTATAGTTAGGTGGATATTTCACTCATAAAAAACCAATGAAATTCCCCCGTTATAGTTAGTTGAGATAACTATAACTCGCGCGCCCGCAATCCTCTGCTCATGACGTCACATATTACATCACTCATGACATGGTCAGTGGCATCACGCATGACATCACTGATGACATCATCCTTGTGATAGAGTGGCGGTCGCGCGAGTTATAGTTATCTCAACTAACTATAACAGGGGAATTTCATTGGTTTTTTACGAGTGAAATATCCACCTAACTATAACATGTGTGAAACCTATGGTTTTTTAAGTGAATTTGCAAGGTTTTTTAAATGCTAATTCCTAACTATAACGTGTGTGAAACCTATGTTTTTTTCAGTGAATTTGTACGTTTTTTTAAATGCTAAGTTATGTATGTATTATAATTTTTTTTATATATTTATTTTTCAATAAACTAACTATTAATTTTTTTTATTTTTTTTATGGTTTTTCACCGTGCGTGCTCCGTGCGCGCACCTCCGCGATTTAAAAAAAAAATGTTTTAAATGTTTTTTTCTGCCTTCGGGGTCCTTCAGGGACCCCCTGACCAAGGCTAGGGGGTCAGGAACTCTCTACCCTGCCCCCTTTTCACGTCCGCCACCTTCCTTTTCCACTCTTGCACTGAAAACAAACAAAATGGCGGCCGACACTTCCTGATTTCGACCGATTCGAACGTTGACTGACATGTAACAACCAATCAGAATTACGCTCGCGCACGTAAGGGTGCGCGCACGGTGCGCGGCTATAGATATGTATGTGCTTTTAACTGCAATTTTCTCAGGAACTACTGAACAGATTGACTCCATATATGCAAAAGGCACATCCCTGACCAGAGGACTACCTCTCTGCCAAATTTCAAGTAATTCTGTTCAGCCGTTCGGGCTGTACCTTCGACTAAAGGTCCTATGGGAAAATGCATAGGGAAAACGTGTTTTGGGACCCCCCTTTTTTCTCGGCCCCCGCTTGACGAATCCCCCCGAGACTTTCAGGGTAGGAGCTGAGCGGAGCGCCCCATTAGTTTTGAAAATTTCGCGAAGATTCGTCAACCGGCGCCAAAGTTATTCAAAATAGAATTTTGAGATTTCCTATGGAAACACGGTCCTAACTATAACTATCTACTGGCGACCGCCAGTAGATAATGTGTAAATGAATAAATAAATATATATATATATATAGGTTATACTTGCCTTTAAAAATGTTGCCATGCATACCTTTGTCATGTTAATGACTAGCTACAGTGGTATATTTGTTGTGGGTGTCTAGGCGCCACTAAGGAGAATACCCCTAGTTTATTTTTTTTGGGCAGTTAATATCTGTGTGACGGTGCTTGCAGGGTGGGGAGAACCACCAACCTCCTCAAAATCTTCGTGACCAAAGCCAACAAAACATTTAAAACTTTTACAAATCCCCAGCACACGTCAAACAATATCTTTTGGATTGGAAATTAGTGCATAACAGTAAGCATAAATTATCTTGGACACATGTAAGTTTTCGTTAACCAATTTTCCCTTTGCTCCTCCCTTTACAGGGCTCACACAGCGCACTATAGGCTTCTATGGATGCGGACATTGTGCAACCTGCAAATGGGCATGCAAGAGAAAGACCCATTTTGATGGACCAGGAAACAGAACCTATGATATAAAGACTAACATCAACTGCCTTACGAAGTATGTTGTATATCATAGAATGCAAATGCAAGAGAAAATATGTGGGCAGCACGATAAGAACACTACGAGAAAGAATAAATGAACACATACGGGCTGTCAAACAAGGGGACCTTAGATATCCTATCTCAGCGCACATTGCACAGTGCCCTGCCCAACTGACACATAAATCTTTTGAGTATTTTGGCATTGAACAAACACTACGACATCCTGGGGTGGCAATAGAGAACTAGCCCTGCGCAAGAGAGAGGCAATGTGGATACTGAGACTGCGTAGCTCGGACATAGGGCTTAACATTGACCAGGAATTACATTATTTCTTGGGGAAATAGCAGACATGGAGTAGCCACTCTCCATGTGCAACTTCAGAATATTAATATGACTGTCAGCTAAGTATGTAAATGCATCTAAATGTGCTGAAAATGTACCGTTCACTACTTTCTGGTTACATACCACATTATGAGGTTTTTGGTTTTCTTGTTGTGTACTGTATATTGTAATTAATTTTCTATCCTTCAATTATCGATCTTTTTTTAAAAAATCTCGGGAGAGATGGAGCATATGCAAATAATGACTACACACTCAAGGTAGAATATGTACTCACTAATCAGATTAATTAACTCGATACACAGAGCAGGCATGCACCCACTTATTTGCATAAGGAAGCAGCCTTGTGTGCGATCACGTTAACTCTTTTGCATGCCTTTGTGTCTGGATAATAGGCACTATGCCAAGATAGATTGGCAACACAGAAATCCTGACGCAAGATGGCTGCCAAATCAGTTTTAGGCATTGTAGTCCTTCTTCTATATTGCCGATTGGGTCCCCCAGCTATGACGCTGTTGCAAGGGTAGGGCAATCTAGATAAGCGCCAGAAACGAACAAGCATCCTGTGTACCGCACTCAGCTTCACACGGAGACCGTTTCTGACTCCACGACATTTGGATATCGCACACGAGGTAAGAGCGGTTTAAGGCTAATATGTTTGACGGTATACTACTAGGGCACTCTTGCGAGTGCACAGACGCTAGCATGGTAACTTAGGAACGTATATCATAGACTTTTAGTTATAGTCTTTCCTCACCTATTCAGGCTCCACCTAAACTATAAACGCGCTCTTAACGATACATTTGTTATGTGGCCATGATAAAGGAACTGTTTTTTACAAAACTAAGTCTGATTACTATATGGTATATCTAGAATTAGTAACAGCATTACTGAATGCGCACAAACCGGTGTTTGCTTTTGAGCTTTTGCCTGATTGCTATTACGAGATCATGTACAGATAGTTCTTGCATCATTTGAAAGCAGTTTTGTTTTTATTACCCGATAGTGATATAGAATTTGGTATCCTCTCTCTCTGATCCGATATTTTAACAAATATATGCTAATCCGGATTTAAAGGACATAATACAGTCAGGACTTTAATGATACAGAATCCCTCGTGGGACGGAAGTAAAACCAAGATTTATGAAGGTATTAGACTTCCTTTGGCACCCACTGATATAGAGTGTGGTTGCTTTGCCCTCTTACTCATTATTTGATCCATTATTTTTTTACAGTAGCTTTTATCTGAAAGGACAGGGGTATTTATGATACCCTTCCCACTGGCCTATGAAACTCTGGGGCACAAAGGGTGTACACGTGCACGGTTCTTTCGTACGACACTTTTAACTTGACTCCATTGCATTACAGAGTCTGTAGCAATAGATTCACACTGATCAAAGTCCTTTGGCAGCATGGTTGGCTGTGGAGTTCACTTTTTCCTTTTCAAAATCAGGAGTAGAGTATTTTAGGTTTTTATAAAAATCTTGAACTCACGTTCATCACGTATTACGTGTGGACACATTTTCGGTCTTTCTTTTTACTTATTCTCCATCTCTACTCGGGGCCTTTGGGTCCCCTTTGGGACATTTTCTCATTATTACTTATATTTATTGCTTTTTCATCTTGTGCATGCTGGCCTCTGAGACCTAATGACGATTTGACTTACATGAGTATAAGACTATGTTCTCCTGTTGTTGTAAGGAGATACATTGGTTTGTTTGTACATTACAGCCTTGAAAAAGTCGCGGGACATTGCCCTTTAGCGACGAAACACGTGTCAGCTGCTACTGTCCGAAGAGATCTTTCAGCCTGGAGACACACAGGAATAAAAACAAGAAAACTTACATGTGTCCAAGATCATTTATGCTTACTGTTATGCACTAATTTCCAATCCAAAAGATATTGTTTGACGTGTGCTGGGGATGTGTAAAAGAAGAAAGAAAAATATTCCTTTGTCATGCATGCCTTTACACTGAAAATTCTCGCTGAAAAGGCAGGATTGGTAAAGGCATATTTGTTGTAAAAGTCTGCGTGGTAAAGACACATGCATCGTAATGACGGTGCTGTAAATGCAAGTGTGGTAATTGCACGCGTGGTTCCGTCAAAGAAACCAATCCTGGCGGTCCTGCAGGGTGGGCCGGGTGGGCCAGGCCCACCCAAGCATGAGCCTGGCCCACCCAAACATGAGCCTTGGCCTTCACAGTGAATGTGCCAACGATGCACAACGATAATAAAACATTTACTGATAACTCTGTTGATTTATGAGCCTGCTGGAGAGAAATCATTTTGTCTGTTGGTAGTTTTTAAATGCAGATAAACTGAATTTTATGTGGATAGCTCAGTGGGTTACTGCCTTTGTCACAGAGACTCTGCACGTTTCCCCTTCTTCCTACCTCCTGAACAATCAACAGGAATAGGCCGTTTATGTAGTAAATGGGGTTCAAAGTGGGGAGATTTGCATATCAGAAGAAAGTCGAGGCTTGAGTGAAACCATACAATGCAGTGGACTTAATAGGATACAAAGCGAGGCAGTATGGCCCATCGTGTCAATGCGCCTGCAGCTGCTGTGTGAAACATTCAGCTTAGACGGACATTCTTACTGGACCAGCCTTGCCTTTATCCCTCTGAGTTTGAAATGGGCACTGTGAATTCGGGTGATATGTACCCACAGATGACCTAGAATATTAAACAAACCTCTTATCTGACCTATTTCTGAGTGATTACCATTGTTAAAATGAAATAGGTCAGATAAGAGGTTTGTTTCATATTTGTTGTCAATTCCCCCTCCTCTTGGACCTAAAAGCACACAGGGGGTACCTTCTTCCTAGTACATTGCCCACAGATGACCTATTCCTGTATGGTTGTCCCCTGAGAATGAGTTACAGTGTGAAACAAGGCTGTGGCACTCGCCTAAATCCTTCTAGACAGCACTCCCCATTCAAACCAACATCCTTCAAAAGGGGCATTTTAATTTAAAATAAACGCAAGGTGTACTGCACCACTGTCCCCTACAGGTACAAACAAACATACAAAAATATACATAAAAAAACAATTACTTACAACGTCATGCAATTAATAACACGTATTAAAAACATAGATTTGTGTTTTTTACACAGGTACTTTCAGTCCAAAAGTCTATCTACTCAGTGCTTTTCATTGGCATGCTGCACCTATCACTTTACACTCAACAAGCCCTTCGCAAACAATGGCAGGTCGGAACACTGATGTGGACATTTGGGGAAGACATACGTTAGCGGCAGTCATGTTCTCTCATTGCATGGCCTATGTGCTGGAAGCCTGCACAGCGGTGTGTCTTTTAAAGTGCTTGCTGTGAACGGGTGGCGGACAGGGTCTGTCTGAAGGACAGCCCGAGGGTTCACACTGCAGAAATGCTTATTTTCTTTGATATGGTGTGCATGTAGTCCGAGTTCACGTCAGAACTCTTTAAAAGGCTCTGTACATTATGTACATTCACAGCCGAAACAACTAAATCACGATGCCTAATCAGAAGTAGTAAGTGCTATATAAATAAATTACCATTCACACGTGTCCTCATTACAGAAGTGCTGTCTCAATGAACGAAGGTTGTGAGTGAAGAATTTGAAGACCCGCAGGACGAGGGAGCGTCATGGCCAGAAGAGGCGCGAGATTTAAAACAAGCATTTGCAATGCAATAGGTCTTGCATTTGCTAGAGTTTGAGCTATTGGCATTGTAAATGACTGTGTCTTTTATTTATATGTTGGTTTTTAAAACATAAATAAAAGGCATTGTCATTTACAATACAAATAGCTTAAACTTTTGCAAATGCGAGACCTATTGCATTGCAAATGTGTGTTTATTTAACTAGTAGTCGGGTCATAAGGGCAACTGTGGAAAATACTTTAAAGTGTGTGCTAATTATATTTACTGCTATATTCAAAGTTTTAAGTTTGGAGGTGATTTTACTAATGTTTTTTACCAGGAATAATGAAAGTGGAACCAGATGGTGGCTGGTATGGGGCTGGGGCCCAAAGTCAGCTGTGAGATAAGGTGCACTGGAGAGGAGTAGTGGATAATCAAGCCTATAAGGGAGTGCGTTGCAGAGTCCGGGGTCAGGTGGAGATAGTAATGAAGAGGGATTCTCCCTGAAGACTTGCACAAAGGGAGCCCGAGTAGTGTCACTTGCATGATACTCCCACCTCAAAAACATCCTCTTCCCATCAAAGGGACATTACATACAAAAAACACTTTTTGAGAATAATAACATTTAGAAAGAGATTTGGAAAAGAGTGTGTTTTACTAGGTCTTGTAAGACTAAGAAGAGATAAAGGACAGCCCAGAAGCAGGCCTGGCTAGACATATGAGCGACAAAGTTGGCCCCCGGTGGCCCACCCGAATGCACCCTTATCCCACCCAAATAAAAATTCCTGGAGCCGGGCCTGCAGTCCTGAACAGAAAAAGGATTATTTACCCCAAGTACCAAGAAAAACTACTGGCTCTGAGGGCCATTCATTCTGTGTGCTTCATCAACAATCTCTGGCTTTGAGACTGCTTTTGAATAACAAAATACTTTGAAGTGCTCTTCCCCGCCCACTGAACATGGCGCCCGAACAGCAGCACTCCGGGGTCCTCAGAGAGGCTGCCGCGGTGGCGGCTCCTCTGAAGGAACATAGTCCATCCGTCCGTGCCCTGACGGAACCGAGTTCAGCCCGCGGCTCTTTAATTGAGGCTCCAAATCACTCGATGAAACATCCATGTCAGACCTCAGCTGTAGGAGGTCAGTATCATCCCCGGGCTGTCACTCGGGCTGCAACACTCTGAGGAAGCAAGCGCTCGTGCACTCACCTGTACGCAGTATCTATATCACCCCGGGGAAACAACAACTTCCGATAGGTGTCTCCGTAAGGGAACTTCGAAAATATGGGACACACACAGGCAGTGAGGCCCTTGAAAGATAGACATGATTTTCAAACAAAGCCAGGTGGGAGAGCGGCAGGTGTGACGTTGCCGGTGATCTCTGGGGCCACTGGTAGGCTGGAGTACTCTTTATACATCCCTGGCTACATCTCCCTTTCAACGTTTGATGGACAGCGATCATATTAACCTGCGAAACAGTTACACTTCCTGCTGGCCTCCTTTCATTCAGACTCTTATGTCGACATGACACGATTTGCTGTTACACTTAAGTATATTAGGTCGTGTGGTATTTATTTTACTTCCTTTGGTTTGAGCCATATCAAAAAGTCTATCTATTGGCAAAATAATACTTGAAATAGACTAAAAAACGACTGATCGTCTAGTCCTGTATACAATTCTGGGATAAGGAATGGTAACTGGTTGTATGCAATATTAATAGTCATTTACGTAATGCCCATTATAGATTGGCTTTATGTTCTTCCTGCGACAGAAGGATGAAAGCCTGAGTCGGTAACGCTGAGATTCGGACCTGCTTCCTCCTGGTTTTAAGTAGATCTCGGCAGCAGCAGGCGCTCAAGGCACTGTTCATAGGGTCTTGCATCGGCGTAGTCCTTTAAGAGCGATCGATGGTATACGGTGATTGGAGGGTCCTGCCGAGCGCACAGTAAGCCTGGCCCTCCAGGATGGCGGGATGCTGCGAGGCGACGGTGGGCGCAGAAGGACATAAAAGTATCCAAGGCACAAAGGCCTTCATGAATAGGCAAGCAGGGGTCTCTGGGCCCGAGCCGGCCACCCTCAGGCTGCTGACCCCCACTCTGGGGGCTCGTCATTAGCCGATAAAACATCTGCGGCTGCAAATCTGAATTAATATCGCAGAAGAGAGGGGGACAAGACGTGGTGGTGGGGAGGAGAGGGGGTGCCGGAGAGCCCACAGTCGATGTATCAACACACGAGCCAAGATATTCTAATACCCGAGTAACGGGGGGCTAAACACGAGGCTGGCAGAAACGCGCGGGCTTCCCGAGAGGTGGGCTCGCGCTCTCCCTAATGAGCTCCCGCGGGACTCCCACTTTGTCAATCATACTTGGCTCTTGACACCAGCGACAACATCAAATGCGCATTTCTCCCGTTCCCTCTCCGAGCCGCCGCTGCCTTCAGGAACGAGAGGCGTGCGAGGCGAGCAAGAAGAACGGAGAATGGCAAAAAATAATGAAAACAGGAAAACAAAGTGAAAAGGAAGGCGAGGGGAGGGATAAAAAGAGAGGGCGAAAGGAAACGAAGTAAGGGAGAGATGGAAAGGCAAAAAGACTACAAAATAATGAGAGAGCGTGTCTCTTGCACAGTGCTCTGCCCAATTCCTCTTAAAATGGCAGAGTTGCCCGAGTCCTCAAAAGTAGATATTACGGTGCTCGCTCAGAGTCTGTGATTGTAGTACACTCTAGTTGTCTAGTAAGGAGTCCAAGATCTTCTGTGTGTCAAAGTTGACATTACTGCTGGACAGAGTGAGCTGGTTTTCCCATCTTAGAGGGCTCATTGAAGACAAAGTGACCATTGGATGCTCACCAGCAAGAAGGGGTTCAATCCAGATTTCAAAACAAGTTAGACAAAGGGGGCCACATTGACATAGGACTGAGCCCCAGATGCGACCTTTGCTGAACCTCAGAGCCGCTTTAGCGCTGGTGGCACCCAGGTCAACACATTTTTTGGCTCCCCACCCCATGACCTCCTTCTCCACGGATTCCCTCACTACCATCCTCCACCAACGCCCCCCAGCTCTCCGTAGCCCCCTTTAAAACATACATTTCAATTGTTTTAAAGCACTGGTTAGGGCTGACCTTAATAATAAAAATGCATTTCTACCCAAATGAGACATTTTCAGCAACATTAGGAATAAATAATGAAAGACTGGGGGAAAACCAAATAGGCCCTCATATGTGAAACTATTTTACGGACGGTAAGGCTCTTATTCGTGAAATCAGAGCCTTTCCCACTGCAAAATGGCATTTTTCAATTTGCTAAACCTAATTTGCGATTCAGTAAGATGTTACTGAATCTTACCGAATTGCAAGTTGGGTTTGAGAACAGATACCAAAATCGATATTTAGAAGGGGTGTGTTAAGGGTGTCCCTTCCAGATAGAGCTTCTCTTATGGATGTATTATCGTTTTGAACTGAAATCCGGTCTCAAAACATTAATATTTCACTACCTCCTCAAAGGAGGTGGTAAGCCATTCGCCTGCTCATAAAAAGGTTTGTTTAATTTTTTATTTTTTAAATGCATCCCTTTCTTCTTTAAGGAAAATGGGGTGCATTTAAAACAAAAAAAAAGATTACTTTAATTAAAAGCAACCACACACATGCTGGTCCATGTCCATATGGCACTGACCCCCAACAGGCCACCATGTCTGTCATTGTAGCGCATTGTAGTGGGTCTCAATTTACGACCTACCTCATTCATGTTCATGAGGTAGGTCAAATTGAGACACACTACGAATCAGTTTTTCGAGAACCAACCTATTAATAAATAAGAAGGTTATCAAAATTCCAATGGATTCATTAGAAGTCGGTGCGCAAATTGCGACCACTTCTAACAAATCCATTTTTGTACATTCCATTTAAGGAATTGCAAATTGCAAATAGTCATTTGTTGCAATGTATCATTCCTTAAATGGAATCTTTGTACACGAGGGCCATAACAGCAAAACCCATACTATGCAGTTTGTATAAAGCTCTTTGATGGCAGTTTATAAATCACTGTGCTGTATTAGAATTGTAACTTATGAAATACAAGTATCAAAAGGATTCTCTGTGACAAAGCAGTAAATGCGATTTCTTAAATGCAATGTAACACGCACCCAAGTTGTGCGATTTCTTGTATATTTCAAAGTGCCATGTGGTGCACATACATGCCCTTAGGGCATGTATGTGCGCCATATGTGCACACATGCTTATTTCAGGGGTGCATCAGGGTGTCATCATGACACCCTTGCACCTTTGAAAATGTTCTCAATTTGCGATTAGCAAATAGCGATTCGCAAATTGAAAAGGACTTCCCATTCATTGCTATGGGCCTCCTGGCCCATAGGAATGAATGGGAAGGTATTCCTTAATTGCGATTTCGCAATTTGCTAATCGCAATTAAGGAATTTTAAGAAATCGCAAAATTTGTGCGATTTTTTAAATACATCCCGTTTTGCAATTCTCAAACAGCGATTCTCCAAAAAATCTTTATTTGAGAATCGCAAATGGAAATGTTGATACATATGTCCCTAAGTCCTTTTGTGGTTGCAAGCTTTGCGATTCGCAAAATCTGGGGTTGGGACTGCAAAAAGGGCAATTTGTAATGTATAACACCCATTTTAAAATGGGTTCTGCGACCCATGCTCAATTACAATTAAAAGGGAAGTTAACAGGGGGTTCTTGCCAAATTTACTGACCAAATGTGGTATTGAATGTATGAATGGTAAGCAACCGCACTTACGGTTGCAGACCATTAACCAGTTTCTACGAGCTGCCCCTAAAGTTTTCCAAGGAAGGACATTTTTTGTAAGGAGCAGCACTGTGTTCCTTCCATTTTGGAATGCAATAACAGAGAGGATGGTCTGCAGACTTTGCTAGCTAGCGTCCCTGTGACTGCAGCCAATCACAGGGCCCACAAATTATGACTTATCTAATAAATATTAATTAGTCATATACTGAGACCCAGGTGATTTGTTATGTAGTGAACCGACCAATTATTACATAGGTGGGCTAGCAAAATCTGATTCAATTTGCAAAAAGTCAGTGTGCAATTTGCGACCATTTTTTGCATACAAAAAAGTAGAACCTCTGGCCCCATTTAGGAAATACTGGGGCGAGGCTGGCTATCCTCCTGCATACATAATTTGAACTTCTTTAATCTATACATATTCTTCAATCGCCACAGTATTTGAAAGAAATAACTCCTGGCTCAAGTCAATCAAATGATTCACTAGTTTCAATTATGTCTTTCGTTCAGCATTTCCTTCCATTTCGATCTGTAAGTCACTGGCACATAAGTTTCTGTTGCCATTATGGAAAGTTTGTTATGTCTATAGAAAGGCCAATAAACTTGATAGACTACTAGTATTTGCTCAACATGCGACTAGAACATTGATTAACAGTCTGTAGCCCATCTGGACACATGATGACTCAACTGTGTGCTGTTTTTCTTCATTCTGCTGCAAAAAAAATGTATTCAGTCATATTTGTTGAAATGCAAATAAAGAAATAAAAAAACTAACTGCACATTCCAATTAAGGAACAATCCTATGTTTAAGTGAGTACTACGTGGTGTTTGAGATCTACATTTTTACATGAGCTTTTCACTAAACACCTCACAGAATTTTAACATAAACCTTCTGGAACATGAGCTATCTTTACAACTTGTTTTCTACAGTGCTTCCCACACTTTTTAGAACCATAACCTAATTTTTATAATGACAAACTTTTGCGACCCACCTATCTTTAACGGAGATGAGGCAGGCGATTTTTTTAATGCAACTAAAGTATCATGTGGCATGGTCATACACAGACAGCACATTTTTCATTTAAATGGGCACTACATTTTCAGAGACTTACAGTTGTACTGATAAAATTATATTGCACACAAATGATAATGTGTGGAAATCGATTTTCAGTGGATATCATTTATGCTTCACCAATAAAAATGTCTTGATTTGTTTTGACCATATTAAAATCTATGTTTCCATCACACTTCAGAATTGCAAAAAAAATGTGTTTCCTTTTTGATTTTCTAACTCCTGAATGTACAGCCTACAGCAAGGAAATAGCCAGACAATTACTTTACCCTTCACCTAGCTTAGGAACTCCTTAAATTATAGACCCACCATTGAAGCTAAGACTTGTTCCTGGTGAGCAACAAACCCCTGATGAAGCATGGACCCTTGAAAGGGTGCGGGATTTCGCCGGTTTTAAGTACTGAGTTTTGTTTGGCAATAGTCCCTCAAGTACAAATGTCCACTGCGGGCAGGGGATTTTTACAAGCCCAATACCCAGGACTTCAAAGCTGTGAGCCTATGCATGGGGCCAGAGTTCCCCAAGCTCTGATGAAACAGCTCCTCTCATGGTGTGACCATGCTTCACAAGTCCCTGATGTTCTCTGTCTACTTGCCCCAAGGTCCTCAGTCTGTCTAAGTACTACACACTCCTTGCACTGTTGGTACATATACCCCAAACTGAACCCCACACTCTGTACAGAGTGCCCCAAGCCTCCTGCGCTGTCTATCTATGTCTATCCTCAGACAGCTGGTTCATGGTGAGAGACTGAATGCTCCTATCTGAGGTCCTCAGTCCGTCTAAGTACTACACACTCCTTGCACTGTTGGTACATAAGCCCCAAACAGAACCCCACACTCGGTACACAGTGCCCCAAGCCTCCTGCGCTGTCTGTGTATGTCTCTTCTCAGACAGCTGGTTCATGGTGAGAGACTGAATGCTCCTATCTGATGTCCGCAGTCCAGAGTCCTATTAAAAGTATTATCTGGACGGCTCATGCGGGCGATGGTCTACATCAAGCTTCCCAACACCACCTAGAGACGCATGTATTGGCACAAACTCCCACATATAAAAATTATTTAATTCTATACAACTGTGGAGACTGGGCCTCTGTTTCGTGGCGGCCTGGTTGCTTTGGGAATCATTTGCATTATCGGGACCCTTCTGCCGTCTCAGATCCCATGTTGCGGGTTTGTTCCTGAGCATAAATAGCGCAGTAGACTGAACAGAGTGCAGAAAGGGAGAGCCATAGGTGTACTGGGAAATATGATCTGTGCACAGTTCTCTTCTGAGATGACCTGAGGAGCCCTCATTGGGGAGAAAAGGAAACTATGACATCTGAAGAAGGCTCCAGATGGGGGAACTCTATACCTATTTCACTGGGTCTATTAAACTAGATTCCAACACCCGTCCAAATAAATAGGAATGTACGGATTTGAAGGTGTCTGCCCCTGCTCCAGACTCATTCTTCTGCTGATATGTTCAGCAGCGCTGTGCCACATCAAGGCTCTCCACCATCCTTGTTGTTTGACTTCAGATATATCATTCATGGATATTGCCAGCAAAAAATAATGGATGGAATCAGCAGGTGCTTCACCTTTTCAAAATAATGGCTTAGGCGTGGTGATGGATGGACTGGGTGGGGGAATAGGTGTGGGGCATTTGATCCCTATCACCCCAGGAAGGACAGCTGGTGTGGACCCAGAAGCTTCATTAACTTGAAAGAGAAACTGGGAGCGTGGCCAAGATGGTGGCAAAGCTGGAAGTACTCTAGCGAGCTCTGCCGGAGTCTAAGTAAAATCCTGCCAAATCCTGGGACATCCGGACCCACGACACCTGACACTAATCACGACAGGTTGGCTAGGTGACACTAAGGGACTGACGACACCCGTCCTCCGCCTTCGGGAAGGGACATGATGGAGGCGGTGTCTGGGCCTTGACTGCGGCTCTTGCCCTACACAAATCTTGCAGCAGCAACCACACATGAGTAAGGAGGACTGCACAGGCTAATCGCACATGTGACACCTACTGAACTTTCACAGTGACTGTGAGGCAGTGAAACTGCTATTGGGCAGGATATGAAATACCCTCCAGCAGCTGGATCCATATACCTAGACGCACTGCCTGGAACACATGGGAAACATCCATTACAACGTAGTTTACATCGCACTGCTTTTACAACGCAACTGTTACAACGCATGCCATTACAACGCAAGCCATTACCATTGCATGTCATTACAATGCATTATAAAGTAAGTAATGGAGATTTTTCTGTTTTAGGGTGGGTATGGGTTTTGGGGTAGATGGGAATAGTAATTTTTACCCCTACATTATCCAACACTTACCCTACTGACGCACTCATTGGAGTGGGAATAGTAACTTTTACCCTACACTATCCAACACTTACCCAACTGTTGCCCTAAAAGTATTACGCGTTGTAATGGTATGCGTTGTAATGGTATGCATTGTAATGGAATGCATTGTAATGGTAGTTTTTAAAAATGTGTTGTAATGGCATGCTTTGTAAAATCATGCGATGTAATGGTAGTTGCGATGTAAAAACCGCATTGTAAAAGCATGCGTTGTAATTGTGGGTGTTTTAACGTCAAATATTCATCCATATGCCACTGCAATCAGGTGCTCTGTGATCACTCCCTGCCTGACCCCACGGCATCCCCCTTTTCCCTGCTATGTGTTGTTGACACTTTCACTTCTTTCACGAGTGGCCTGGTATGGTTGTGGTGGAGAATTCCCCATCCCCCATGAAGACCCTCCAGCAGAGAACATAAAATCCAACTAAAGGCATGAGTAGTGACAGGTAAATACGCATGTGATCCACTATCCCTGGAAAAAGGGAAAGACCACTGCACCACGCACTTCCTCCCACCTGAGAAGATCACAATGGTGAAACCAAAGCCAATCAAAAGCCTTTCCTCTGCCTCGACTAGTGGCACAGCAATGACTACTCCTTCAGAGACTGCCCATGGCCCGCTGGCCCAACTGGAGTCAATGTTACGCAACCATTCAGCACAGTTTGAAAAAGTCCTACACACCATACAAGACATCCAGACATCGCTGGAAAGTAAGATAGACACAGTGTCGCAAGATGTAAACCTACTTCGGGATGACCACCGCAAACTGGTAGAGTGTGTGGATGGCACAGAATCCTCACTGACATCAGTTTGCGTGGTGCTGCTCAAACTCCAGACGCAATTCAAGGAAATGCATACAGAGATGGCCTCCCTCCACCAACGTGCGGAGGGCACTCGCTACGCAACAACGTCGACATTTTGGGCTTCCCTGAACGCTGTGAAGGGCAGAGCGTAGAACACTTTCGTGAGAACTGGCTGCTAGGCACGGTTCTGAATGGTATATCTGCTCAAGGGGCACCAGCTCAGGGGGGAGCAAGCAGGTTTGACATTGCTAGCACGCCCGGTAACCAAAGTAACAAGTAGAGGGATCCAAAGGGTGCCTCAGCCAATAACCATAATCAGACACAATGTAAGTCCGGGGGACCATATGGGGGGGGGGGTGAATTTTCCTCTCTTAATTATGATTCCGAGCTGTCCAACGCCAGTGATAATGACGTTTCAGACCTAGATAACTCGGAGGTTGACTCTGACAGTTCATTCTCCAACCCAAGTACCCAAAAGCGGCTTTCCTCCCAAACAAGGAGGCGGAGGAACAAAGATAAAAAGGAAGCTGAGATAAGGCAATCAGAATAGGATCATAGCCAGTATAGCCAATTGAAATGGGACTATTCAACTACTCATTTCTTAGTTGCGGATGGGGGGACAGGAGGAGAAGATACCCCGCAAGAGACAATTAAGATATTTCCCGAATCAAAGACAGCGGCAGAATCATCTCACTCAATGGGGCTCATATACTCCACTCTAAAACAGATGCAAGTGGAAGCAAGACAGGAACACAAGAATGCCCACTTGGCAACAAAGAAGCTACAAGGAGCTATTCAGAAAGTTAGCAAGACGTGCACCGAAAGTGCTGAACAGACAATGGCATTGGAAGAGCGAGTGGTAGCAGTGGAGGTTGGAGCTGAGGCTACTGTACAGCAAGTCACATCAAACGGGACCAGGATGATGGACGTCATGTGGAAGTTGGAGGATTTTGAAAATCACCAATGGTGAAATAACTTGAGACTCTTGGGTATACCAGAAAATGCTGAAGGAAGGTACATCAGAGGGTTCGTGCTAGGTCTACTGAAAGAAGGTCTACCCGAATTGGCAGACTGGGACTGGGACACATAGGTGCAAAGAGTGCACCGCTTTCCACTCATGCTTAAAAAGAGGAAGGGATAGAATGATTTCAATGAGAAGCCTAGAGCCATTTTAATATTTTTCGGGGACTTCCTCCTGAGACAATCGGTATTTGATAAAGCGAGGCCCAAAGCGAGACGTCTGCCGAAGGGCACACCTTCTTTGTTAGGCCAGATTTCTGCCACTCCACTGTGGAAAGAAGGTGGAGGCTTCAGCAATTGTTCATGCCTTTTCAAATTTAGGGTGTGAGGTGTTTTTACTAAGCCTGGCACGGCTCAAAGTTATTCACAAGGGAATTACGAGGGTATTTTCCTCGGAAATACAGGCACAAGATTTCCTACGAGAAATTTTGGAGACAGGGAATTAGAAGGAACCTAGCAGGGATTTTGAAATCAGCCAAGAAATACTACAGTTGCGTTTTCTTTTCTTTTCCTTCTTGGGTGAGCTTCATTCTTTTCCTGTGCTTTTTCTTTTTGTTGTCTTTAAAAGAGCATGAATTGAGTTCTCCACGCTTGGTCTGGCGGTGCCATGTTGGGTGGCCGTGGGAAGCAGCACTCTGCAGGAGGCATCACAAGGTTCTACGGACCTTTCTTGTCTGGATATTGGAGGCAGGGAGGAGAGGGGTGTGTGAGGGGTTTGGGGGGAGGGGTTTAGGTGAAGGGCTGGTCCAGTTGGCTGAATTTGATAAGATGGCATTGTTAGTTATAAGAAATAGGCAGAAATTGTTAACGACCACAAAAGGGAATGGGTAAATTAAAATTGCATCTATTAATATTTGTGGACTAAATAACTCCCTTAAAAAAACGAAGGATTAATGAGGACATCCAATCTTTGAAGGCAGACATAGCCCCACATCAGACGCAGGCTAGACTATTTTTTTGTGTTACAGGTGGTACCGACAACATGTCATATTTTCAAATTCCCTCGTATTGTGTCTAACCACAATCCGCTGGTTTTAGAAATCACAACACAAATAGCAAAGCCCCGATATCACACTGGACCTTTGATAGAGCACTCCTGTATGACGAGGAATATATCGAACATATGAGGAACTGAATCCCAAGGTTTATAGCTGAGAATAGGTGAAGCACGAGGTTGGATGTAGTTTGGGATGCCCTAAAAGTGGGAGTGAGGGGGGAAACATCAAGATATAGCTGGGCATCTCAGAGGAAGTAAAAACAACATATGCAGGAGTTGTATAGGAAGTTACTGGAAGCAGAAACACAGCTGGAGGGGTAATCAGGAATAGGGGAGACATTGGTCAGGCACAAACAAAAGTGGCTCTAATAAAGTCAACAATATTGGATATCTCGGCGAAAAAAGTGGCAGGAAAATATGTGGCCTGGCGTACTAAAATGTACGAATTTATTGAGAGGGTTGGACACCTTCTTGTGCTGTGCACAAGACAGTGGGTAATTCAGGGGAGAATTGAGGAAATTGAGGATCCCTTAGTCGGCTTAGTTTCTGAACCCTTGTATATACGGGCTGCATTCAAGCGATTTCATCAGCACGTATATACTGAAGAAACCAACCATGGGGGAAACGAAATAGAGGATTATTTGGCGGGATTACCAAGGGAGAACTTATTGCTAGAGGAAAGGGAAGCGCTAATGGCACCTATCACAGAGGAAACAGTTAGGGGCACGATCCAGTCCCTCGCGATAGGGAAGACGGTAGGAACAGACTCTATTCCTGGGGAATTTTATAAAAAGCTTGCTCCCTGCCTACAGGAATTGATGAAGGAAGTTTTTTTAGAGGCTCAAGCGGGTGAGGGGGCACCAGACTCTTGGAGATCGGCTAATATAGTCGTATTTCCCAAAAAGGACTAGCCGGTTAAGGAGCTGGGGTCCTATCGCCCAATCACCCTAATAAATAGGGATGTAAAGGTGTATGCAAAAATTTTAGCTAAGTGACTTGCGGGGGTAATAAAGAAACTGGTTTCCTAAGTTCAACACAGGTTTGTCCCCCGCCGCAGCACCATCCATCATGTTCAACGGCTATTACGCTCTTTGATGCCGCTGGGATTGCCGGAGACGCTATGGCGATGATTCTGCTGGATGCAAAGAAAGCTTTTGATAGGGTCTCCTGGCCTTTTCTTTGGGCAACTTTAGAGAGCAGAGGGCTAGGAAAAGGCTTTATCAATGCCATTGCAATGATGCACAATAACCCAGTGGCCAGAGTAGCGATAATGGGGAGTTGTCGGATACAGTTTGGATTAGTCAGGGGACTCGCCAGGGCTGTCCTTGTTACCCCCACTGTTTGTTTTATACAGTGACCGGCTAATCAGAAAGATTGAAGGTAATAACGATATCTTAGCAATGCACAGTAACAGAGGGGATACAAAGATCTTGGCTTATACAGACGATCTAGCGATGGTCACTCCTAGCCCTGAGGGCGCATTAGCAGAAATCGAAAAGGAAGCTGACGTCTTTGGGTATATCTCTGACTACCGGCTTAACCAAAGTAAGACGCAAATTGTGATCAGTAATGAGCTACAGCTGATTGACCCACGGAGTAGTCCAGAAGGCGATGTATCTTGGGGTTGAACTTATGGCAGACATGACAAAAATTGTCGAAACAAATCTGGGCCCGCTACTCCCAAAATTTTCAACGGATTTTGCTCAGTTGGACAACCTGAAACTTACATTGTTTGGGAGAAGCAATGTAATTAAAATGCTACTTTTGGCAAAATTGTTATATTTTTTCGGGCCATTCCATTGATCATAGACAGTTGCTGGTTTAAGTCCTTGAACCAGCTGGTGTCTAGATTCCTGTGGGCTAATTGCCATCCTCGAGCAGTGCTAACATGTTTAACTCACCCAAGGGATAGAGGTGGGTGGGCAGTCCCTAATTTCCAGCTATATCACTGGGCTTCGATATTACATAAAATGGCTGTCTTACTCAATGGGGAAATGGCTAGGTCAGATGGGGCAGCTTCCGCCTCAATATATGAGCTGCTACTAGGAAGGGAGGCTAGTGGGTGTCTTTTGTGTCACACCAAATTCAACTATTATAGAAGGGTTAAGTTTAAGACTCTGATCTGTGCATTTAAGGTTTGGACTGCGGTCCGGAAAAAAACTTGGTTTGGGACTTATTAATGCCTATACCCCCATGTACAATAACAAGTCACTCCCTGGTATTTTTAATTACGGATATATGAAATGCTGGTATGGAAAAGGAGTGAGGATGATTGGTGATCTTATGGACGAGATGGGGGCAGTACTGTTTTATCTGATTAAGGATAGATATGGGGTGGAGTATAGGCAATTCTTCAAATATCTCCAGATAAGAGATTTCTTTGCAAGAAAGGCTGGGGGTTGCTGCGGCTTCGCAAGGGTGACACTGGTGGAGGTGCTGCTAAAAGGGTCAACCTCTCTTGGTATGATGTATAAGACGTTGAATGAGAGGATGCCGGATGATTTAACCAAGCCTTATGATCTCTGGCATGAACTCCTACAGGTGGGATATGGAGAAGCTGAAGACTCGCTACACTTAGCCCAAACATCATTTGTTGTGGCCAACCTTCAGCTGCAATGTTTTAAAACATGGTTTAACCTGTACATCACTCCGGCTAAGATTGCAAAATGGGGAAGATTGGCTGGGTCATCTTGCCCTCGCTGTGGCTACCGAGCAGCTGATAGTGTGCATATGTTTGCATCTTGCCCCAGCCTGGATACAGTTAGAGATGTCTGCGCCATTTTGGAATCACAATTGGGGCATCAAATCGATATGTCACCACAGTTGACTGTATTAGGGGTGGGCCATACATCATTACCGGGACAGGTGCAGGTATTCTTATACATTGCTATGGCGGTATTTAGACTGTGTTTAGTCACCCGTTGGCTGGATTCAGTCCCCCCAACCGGGCAACAGTGGTTCGGCAGATTCTTGGCAGTATATCGTCTGGAAACAGCATTTTATGCAAGGAGGGGGCGCAGAGCACGGGAAAGAGGGATGGAAATTTGGGCGCATTTGAGAAGGTGGTTCCGCGAGGGTGAGTAGTTGGGAACTAACGAGGCAAATGGTGTATAGGGTGTGGTGGCAATCTTGAGATGGCAAAGATGGAAGGGAGGACCTACTGGAGAATAGAAGAGGTATCTTCCAAAGGGGTGTAATATTATTAATATTATGAATATACTCTTAAATTATACCTGTCTGATGTGTATAGGGAAATGCAATGAAGATTTAACTGTATTTGATGATGATATGTAGTTATTATATCATGGTTAATGCCGCACTCTTATCAAAGGAAGAACTGGTTTATTTCTGTTGGGAAACCTGGACCAGGGGGAAGGGGGGAGGGACATTGGGGGGTGGGGAGGGACTGAACTCTTCCGTTTCTCTTTGTTGGCATATCTCTTCATGTTCTGTATGTACTATGAAAACTAGAATAAAGAATATTTTTAAAAAAGGAGAGCGCATGAGGGAGGAGCCCAGTGAACAGAGGGAATTAGGAGACATACATCTCGGATCTCAAAGCCAAAAATGACAATAGACCACCCTGAAAGTGTCCGGTGAACCATTTGGACTCATGAGATTGTCCCCCACCCAGCCTACTGCCTGGTTAAGTGGATATTGTATTGACTACTGAACACACAGGATACCAGTACCCGTAGAGCGCTGCCGACACATTGCAAGTGGGCCTCCCTGTGCTTACTTGCATGTGACAATATACTGATGTTCTTGATGACTCCAATGTTGCTGTTTTTGCTTTGATGTTCTTTCTTTGCCATTGGCTACACGAATAGATTAATGCATATATTATTGTATGTACTCAACCATGTACAATGTGAACGTGACTGTGCTCTCACGGTCTGTGATGTTAAGAATGTTACTAGCCACGCAGTGCAACTCATTGTTATTAATAAAAAAAAACTTAAAAGAGAAACAGGTGAGGCCTGGCCATTCTTAACTTAGTGTAAGGAGAGACCCAAAGAAGTTAAAACCTTTGTCCTCATGGACTACATTAACTAGGCTGGCTCCGAGCCCAACGGTAGGGAAGCTATACCCAGAATTTGTTTGGAGTGGACACAGGAGGGGATTACTCATTTTCCTGGCCACATCACTGGGTGGACACAAGGGCTTTGCACAGGGGAGAAAGAATGTCCACATTTTGGATTATAGGAGTGAGGGGCACTGTGGGATTGTTTGCAGTAAGGCAATCAATAACTCCTGAAAAAATGGGTAAGGTTGCCTAAGGGAACAATTTCCCCATTGGTTAGAGAGTGCCCAGGAATCACCCCAGCAACAGGCTAGTGCCAACCATAACTGTGGCACCTAGAGAAACAGTCCTTTGAACAGTTTCTGGACCTGCAGAAGATCAGAAGACTGACTGGCTGTCTGTAACCTGAGTAGACTCTGAAGGATTGGTCCTGCTTCATCTTGTAGTCAGGACAAAGAAGTGGACTCCAAAGTGCTTATTTATGAGCCTTTGCGTCACCGTTGTGTCCCATTTTGTGACGCTGTGGTGGTGTAAAAAATGAGCCACTTTGCGCCATATTTACAAAGTGACACATCTAAGCAGATGTGTCACTTTGTAAAGCCCTGCACAACATTATACCTGCGACAGGTATAATGTATGCAGGGTGGGCGTTCTCCTGTAAAAAAGGGCCATAGAAGGGGCACAGTGAAATCTCTGAGATTTCATTAAGCCAATTCTAGGATACCACTGCATCAAACTCTTACGCCTGCCTCACAGCAGGCGTAAGACTGACGCAGGCACGTTTAACATGGGACTTGCCCATGTGTAATGGTCCATTGCTGGAGTAGCATCACTTTTGCGACACGTTCCAGCAATACGTCATTACTGCGCCTATAGATACGTCAGACACTGTAAATCCTTGCGACATGGAGCTCCGTACAGTAAATATGGTGCATCCATGGTGTCGCAGGTAGGGCGCACTGAAAAGTGTTGCATAGCTGTTTTCACGCAGCGATGCAACACTTTTCATAAATGAGGCCCCAAGAGTTATCTGGCTGACTGCACTTGGACTGGACCGTGTTGGCACCCTCTGATGGAGTGAGTCCTGGCCCCTAGGTGCGGTCCTTGAGATCCTGGGAGCCTCCGAAGTGTCCCAGAGGAGCTGCTCAATACACCTTGAAGTGTGAAATTTTCCAAAACCTCTGGAGCTGTCAAAGGGGCCTTGTGGCAAAGGTATCTGTTTCGATGCACCTTCCTCGAATACAGATTCAGGCTTGCCTCACTGGAGGATCTTGAGCTCCATAAAAAAGACTAAATCAGAAGGTAAAATCATTGGCCGGGACAAACCCGCTTTGTGTGTCCTATCAGTGCTCCATCGTGTTTGGGCTCAAATCGTACCGAGGTTCCAGTCTGCCACTTCTTTGGAGTATTATAGGCGCTGAGTGCTTTTTGCTGCTATTTTTATTTTAAAAGATGTAAACATTCTCATCTCTGTTTCACCTATTGGATTTTTGGCATTTTGGTGTCATTTTGTTTATTAAAATGTACTCTATTTTCCTAATTGAGTTTGGATTTTGATTTTATTACTGATTTATTCTTCTCATTTTGTTTGGGATTGTTTTTGTTTGACGATATGACTGTATAACTGTTTAGTATAGAATAATTACTTTGCACATTGCCCTATGTTAAGCCTGTGTGCGTTGTGCGATAGCTACCAGGGGATTGAGCTTATATTAATTTAGTGACTTTGGGGTTCACCTTGACAAGTTAGTGTCATTATTTCTTGAGGTGGGTGATTGCCTACCACAAATGATAATCCACTTTCTACCATTAGTTTTATTAAAGAATAGTAAGGATTTTTTGGGGTTCAGGTTTAAGTAGCATTAAAGGGTGGCATGGGTCTATAGAGTTCAGGGACTGATGGAGTTAAGTGGTAGTAAGGATTTGTAGGGTTTAGGGAAGGGCAGCGGTAAGGAGTAGCAAGGGTTTTTAGAGTTTAGCGCTGTATCGCTGTAATGGGCTGTAGGGGTGTTTTAGGGTTCATGGGTATGTATCATTAAGGGCTGTTAGCATTTTTAAGGTTCACATTTTGGTGGCATTTAGGAGTAGTAAGGGTTTTTAGGGTTCAGGATTGGGTAGCATTAAGGTGTAGTAAAGGTTTTAGGGTTCACCCGAGAGTAGCGTTAATTGGCTGCAGAGGGTTTTTACGATTCAGGAAAGGGTAGAATTAAGGGTTAGTAAGGAGTTTTTAGGGTTATGAGAAGGGTAGTATTTAGGAGTAGTAAGGGGTTTTTAGGGTTCAGGGATGGGTAAGGGCTAGGAAAGTTTTTTGGTTCAAGGAACAATAGCGTTAAGAAGTTGTATGGGGTTTTTAGAGTTCAGGGAAGGGATGCTGGATGGGTACCATTAAGTGATGGTAAGGGTATTTTACAGATTAGAAAAGAGTACTATTAAGGGGTGGTAATGGGGTTTTGGAATTCAGTGATTCGTAGCTGTACGGGGCTGCAAGTTTTAGGGATATGTAGCATTAAGGGGTAGTAAGAGTTTTTAGAGTTCTCAGAAAGGTAGAGTTTAGGAGTACTAATGATTTCTAGTGTTCATGGATAGGTAGCATTAAAGTGTGGTGAGGCTTTTAGGGTTCAGCGGAGAGTAGCATTAAGTGGCTGCAAAGGGTTGTTATGGTTCAGGAAAGGCTAGCGTTAAGGGGTAGTAATAAGGAACGTTTAGGGTTCAAGGAACGTAGAGTCAAGGGGTGGTTAGAGTTTTCAGTATTCAATGATTGGCAGCATTAAGCAGTAGTAAAGTGTTTGTAGGTTTCAGGGAAGGGTAGCGAGGGTTTTTGGGGGTTAGTGAAGGGTAGTGTTAAGGATCAGTAAAGAGTTTTTAGAGTTCAGGGAAGGGTAGCCTTAAGGGTTAGTAAGGTTTTCTGGTTCAGGGAAGGATAGTGCTAAGGGGGTCTAGTGGGTTTTTAGGGGCCAGGGAAGGGATGCTGTAAGGGGAAGTTGTTTTTTTGGGTTTAAGGATGGATAGAATTGAGGGATAGTAAAGGTTTTTACAGTTCAGGAAAGGATAGTGTTTTTGGGGTGGTAAGGGTTTTTTAGGATTCAGTGATTGGTAGCTGTAATGGGTGGTAAGGGTTTTCAGGGTTCATGGATAGGTAGCATTGATGGGTAATACAAGTTTTTGGGGTACACAGAAGGGTAACATTAAGGAGTAATACAAGATTTTGAGGGTGCAAGGACAGGAAACATTAACATAGTAAGTTTTAAGGGTCTGGGAAGAATATTGTACAGTGGTAGTAAAGGCTTTTGGAGTTCAGCGATGGTAGGTGCCAAGGTTTAAGCAAGGTTTTTAGTGTACAAGAATAGGTACCATTAAGGGTTAGTAAGGAATTTTTAGGTTTCAAGGAAGGGTACAGTTACGAGGTAATAAGGGTTTTTACTGTACAGGGGTGGACAGCATTATGGGCTTTTTAGGATACAGGAAACAGTAGCGGGGAAGTTTACTAGGGGCCAGCGAAGGGCAGTGTTAAGGGGTATTAAGAGTTTTTTAGGATTTAGGAAATGGTAGCATTCGGCATAGTATGGAGTTTTTGGGGTTCAAGGATGGGTAGCATTAAGAGGTAGCGCGGTTTTCAAGTTCAGGGAAGGGTTGACTCAAGAGATAGTTAGGTGTTTTTAATGTGCATGGAAGGCTAGTGTAGTGTAGTATGGAATTTTTAGGGTTCAGGGAAGGGTAGCATTAAGCCATGTTATGTGTTTTGAGGTTTCAAGGAATTGTAGATTTAATGGATAGTAAGGAGTTTTTAGGGTTCAGGAAAGGGCAGCATTAAGGGATAGAAAAGGGAATTTAGCATTCAAGTATGAATGGCATTAAGGAGTAGTAAGGGGGTATCAGAGTTTAGGGAAGGGTAGCATTAAGGGGTAGTAAGGGTTTTTTAGGGTTCAGGGAAGGGTAGCTACAAGGGGTAGGCGGAAGTTTTAGAGTTCAGTGAATGGTAGTGTTAAGCAGCAATAAGGGGTTTCTAGGATTCAGGGATGAGTCATTTAAAATTACAGTACATTAAATAAGTACATTAATTTAATGTACAAAATATTACATTAGAAGTGAATGATAGATAATATTAGAAGTTAAATGTTTAGAATTTACAGAGTAAAATTGATTAATTAAATTGAATTTTGGGAGCCGCTGAGATTTAAAAAAAAAAAAAAAAAAGGACTCTCCAGGCTATAAATCTTAAAACTAGGGGGGGATATTCTCAAGAACGTGAGATAATCATCGTAAAATTAGCTTAACGCAACTTTCCGTATCGCAGGCTATCGTTGGAACACAACGCCTTGTTAACGTAGTATTCTCAACCCGGCGGCACCATGCGATAGTCCCACGATAACGCGACGCTGCAAAAATGCGAAACACGAAAACGAAAAAAGTTGCGATGAGGCCAACCGTGATACAAACATCTGCGATAACCAGCGGCAGGCCTGCAATTCCCATGCGTCATGCGGGAAAATGCACTAGAAAAGCAGAACAAGAAAAACACACCAAAAACAAAATAAACTGCATAGCAACATGGAGCCACCCTGAACGAGTGCCCAGGTGAACGCCAACCCCACAAGCCCCACAGACCACCAGCAAGGAACCTCGGGGTCGGGGAAGGCCAAGGAGAAGAGGAAGACGGGGTACAGTCCGCATGACAACCAGATCGTTGTCACAGAAGTGACAGCACACTAACAACAACTGTTCGTCACCTCCACCGTGTCATTGGCAAAACAGACGGAAAAATGGCATTCCATCGTGAATGCAGTCGGAATGTTGAGGAGGCCAAAATGTGCTGGCACGATGTGAAAAGCCAAACCAAGCAGAAACCCTCTGCCAACAGAAAGGCAGCAACGGCGAATGGAGGTGGGAGTCCTGCGCCACAGGAGGATCTGAAGCAAATGCTGACCACAGTCAACAGTGTGGAGACGCTGCAAGGAGTCGGGAGTCCGGACACTGTTCGACATGACCTGACACAACATCAACAGGGTGAGTAACGAACAGGGACAACGACGTGTAGCACACCGCACACCCACAATGACCCTGGGTCATGTCCCTGATCCCTGTGGCACGCTGCAGCACACATACAAACATCAAGTAGGCTCCTGTCCACCATGTGCACAAAGGGGTCCCACCCCACACATCACCAATTCCACAACACACACATGCACCTGTGCGAAACACAGCAAAGATGTGCATTTGTGAGCCATACTGACAATGAAAGTGACACCACATGACGAGCAGCATGGCTGGAGTACAATCACTGTGACATTGTGCACGCCACGAGACTGAGGTGGCTGAGTGTGGACCACATCCGTAAAGAAGCAGGTCACACTCTGACACATCCACGTGCACAAACAACCACTGACATCAACAATACATCTGCAGACAAACAATGCACAAGAGTTAAAAAAACGTCCAAGAGCACAAATGACTCAAGTCGCCAACATCACAGCACCTTAAAAGCACAAAAGTCAAAGGCACACCGCCTCAAAGGAATAAGGGGAAGCAAAATCACAGCTGCAGGTGCGACTCTCCCACAATGCAGCACACACACATAGCAATGACAGCACATCCACATGGACGACAATGTGGTACACAGTGCAACACTTACACTGCAGAACAGAGGACACAACTGGGTCCGCTTGTGCGTAGAAAATGGCCAATCACATCTGACATAGCAGGAAACTGTGAGATGAAAATGTACGTGTACAACCTCACCTACGTCATGTAGTCCAAATGTCCACTGTCCCGCATCAAATAGTCTGCTCCTCCGAAACAGTCACAATGTACATTGTCATGCAGTCTGTAGGTAAACTTGAACAATGCTTCAACATACATGCCAACACAATGTCAACAAGCATCTCCCCTTCACATTGCAGAGGGAAAAATGACACCTCCAGCAGAGCAGACCAGACAACTCTACAGTGATGCTGAAGAGGACCTCCACACTTCCGACACCGACGCCCTACAACAGTTCATGGACATCTTAGGCAATCGACCTCCAGGAGCAGGGCAGCCCAGCTGCATTGAGGATACCCTGCCCCCTGCACAGACAACACAGCTGGACTGAGCCACCACCACAGGTGGCTCCCAGCAGCCCACCGCAGCACACATCGCATTCCAAGGCCAGGTGTCAGACTGCCAGAAGGGGGTGGCCGAACAGGTGCAAGTGGGGTTCTACCTTATGGAAGCCGAACTAGATCACATACGTGGGTGTCTAAGTCCCATCAGGGACCACCTACACTCCCCAACGGAGACCCACACTGAGACAGAGACACATGCCTCTGCACATTTCCAGTACTGAACCACACCCAGAGCCACGGGATAATCATCCACACCCCCACGCTGGACTGGCGTTCACCGGCCCAGTTCACTCCTTTTACATATTGAGTGGGGGACGACAAAGCTACATGTGCAAGGTCTCACCCGCTGCCTGCGGTGACATGGCTGCGTCCGCTGTACACGGCACAATGTAATGTTGTAGGGCCAGGGGCCCTAATGCATACATCATGAGCACACGGACACACTCAGATAATTTGTTGAACTGGCTACGGGCATGTGCGCTCAACACCTTTATTGCCAGGGTCACATGTACATTGACGCCTGTGCTGGATGTGTGTGGGGTGAGTGTAAGCCAACCCTCATGGAGTCATTGGCGCTGGCAACAACTTGAACAGTGATCACAATTAAAGCGGAAACCAGAAACCGAAAACACCAGCATAACAGAAACAACTGTGAAGCATCATGGTGGTAGCCGGAGAAAGTACAGTGTTCACCCAATATGCAACCAGAGTTAGTGGCACCTGAAGAGCTGAGCAGGGTATCAAGCTGATGATGGCACCCACTACAGGTGTGAATAACTCTGATAGTCTGGCAGGAAAACACTTACGACTCTGGCACCTGTTGTTTGGAGTTGGTCCTGTCAGTGTTGGCGTGTGCATCCTGCGGTGATGTGAAGTCTGGGCAGGTCAGGACTCGATTTGATGTGTGAGCCCAGGTGGACCGCAGTTGAGGCCGGAGGCAGCGGTCAGTAGGGGCCCACAGCCATGTGTTGTTGGCACACGATGCACAAAGGTAGTGACACCAGAGCAGTTGTTGGCAGTGTTCGATCACCTCCGTAACGATGATCCTTTTTTCCTCCGGACTGAACCACGTCTTCCTCTTACTCGTCTCCTTGCGTACAATGATGCGTACAATGATATGAACTCCGCCATGCAGAAATCAAGACCCAGTTCCAAATGTGTGACCTACTCGACCTCAGTGTAGTCCGAAGGCAGTAGTCAGCAAGGGACCACAGACAGGTGTCGTTCGAATGCTATGCACAGAGTTGGTGGCACCACATCGAAGGGAGTACAGTGAGAATAAATCAGCCATAAAGTGATAAAGTGTGTACTCTGCCATTGCATAATCAAGACTCAGTTCCAAATGTGTGACCTACTTGACCGTAGTTAAGGCCGGAGGCAGCGGTAGAGTACGTCAACGAGAAAGGAGTTAAGCGGGCCTGTGTTGCGGAGGCTGTGATAGTCTGAGGAGGTTGCCAAGGTCACGGGCTTCGGGCTTGGAGCTTGCATCGGCACACGGTGGGCCCTCTTTTGACAAACGCCGGTGTCGGCAGGTGAGCAGTGAGGCCTGGCTGCGCAGAGGTGGACATGACGGGTTTGGGTACCAGCGGCCCGGGGTGCAGCAGGCACAGGCAACACCGCTCACGGCAACGGTGTCGGCCTCGTAGCGGGGTGGGAGGCGCCGCCCTGGCAGACACGTTGGGGATTCCGGAAGATAACCAAACCCAGAGCAGCGTGCTTTATATTCACACCCCTGCGCTAGCCTGGCGTACACCGGGCCAGCCCACTCCGCACACGCTGACGGGGGGGACGTCACAAGTTACATTTCCGTGATCTTCCCCACTGGCTGGGGTGAAATGGTTGCATCCACTGTCCACTACACTCCAAACACCCGTAGTGCATGTAGACATGGACATGTCTGTGGTCTGCATACTGCAGTCTGTCCAGCACATCTCCGCCACACTTGGCATTGTGTACATTCTCATTCATGGGTCACTTGCCTCCTTCGCACATGCCTGGTTCCCACCTCTCCCCACATTCCGCTGTTGTGTGGCTGAGGTGCCATGCTCATGTACATGGCTAGCCCAGGCTGCCACAGTAAGTTGTGCTGTCTTGTCTGGTGGGTGAGCATGTTGTTTGGCATGTTGTATGTCATTTTGTAACGTGTGCATTGCTAGAGTTGTGAGTTGCATGATTGTGGAGTTGAGGTGTGTGGTGTGTTCATTTGGTACTTACCAATGAGCAATGCATTCCCGTAGGTGCCAGCCTCAAAGCACTGGTTGATGATGGACTGTCGGAAGATGAGGGAATCATGCACACTGCCTGGGTAGTTTGCGACAACATTGGTGAAGAGTCCCAGGTGGTCCACTATTGCCTGCACATTGGTGGAATGCGTGTGCTTTCTGTTGCAGTAATTGTGTGCAGTGTCGGCAGGGGGCACAAGTAGGACATGTGTGCAGTCGATTGCCCCCAACATGTGCTGGAAGCCAGCTATGGCTTATAGTCCTTGCTTGTTCTTCAGCTGTTCCTGCGCATTGTGGGGGACGTATAGGTACTGGGGTACCAAGCTGATGATGGCATCCAGGACAGGTGTGAGGAACTTGGATGGGGCTCCTGTGAGACTCCTCCGACACTGGTGGTTGTTGGTTGGGAGGTACCAGAGGCCAACAGGTGCAGCACAGCCAGCAGCTTTGTCTGAGGTGGAATGTTGGTTTTCCGCTGTCTTGGTACCGTCAGCCTGTGGCCAGTGATGGTCAGGATGCGGAGGATGGTTGTCCTTTTGAGCCTGTAGTGGGCATTGACATTGTCTGGTGTTAGGTCTGTGAGGGTGGTGCGTTTCCTGAAGGTCCGCTGTCTTTGTCTGCGCTGCCTCTGTGGTGGTCCGGGGGGGGGGTAGGGTGGGTCTGGGGTGTGGTGGGGGTGGCTGTTGTTGCCCTCTCGGGGCTCCGGGATGCATGGTCAGTGGCTCCATGGCATCTGTTCTTCATGTGTGGCTTTGGGCTGTGCTCCCTTTGATGGTGCAGCTTGTCGTCCGACTTTACACCAGGTCAGAGCAGGTGTTAATTTCCTGCTGCAAACGCGCCTTATTGCATGTTTTGTGGTCTTATCGCCGATCGGGCTGGTCGTTGAGAATGTTGAGGTGTGGTGTTGTCGCGGATTTTTGCTCGGGAACGCCTACTTTGCATCTCATTAGCGATATTTGCCGGGGTCATCTGTGGTGATGTATTTTGCGGATGCTATCGCAGGTAAACTGGTGGTATCGGCTGTTAGCACCAGCTTGTAAATGGGGCCATTAATTTATCACGACTTTTGCTGCGATAAAGTGCCGATAACTCGGCAATAGCTCCTTGAGAATATGCCCCTAGGAGTTAGAAAGAAAAACACCATTCTCTCAAGGAGTACCATTTTAAGCTGTCATTGAAGGTGTCAATGGAAAGGGAAGGGTGGAAGTGGCTGGGACTGCAATAGAGCAACCCACTTCTCCTGAATGCCCTGCTTCCATATGTGCTGATGCCAGTAAAGAACAAACCCCATAATAATCTATCTAGAAGACATATGGCTAGAGCCACTGGCATTATTTGATTCTGCGGCCGTGGAGTTTTCAATACTGTTACGGGTTTGGCAGATGTGCCACATAATCCATTATCAACAGCATTATCTGCAGATTTAAAAAAAAAAACATGTTTCTAGCTTAAATGCATCAAACCTTCCTAAAATCAGGCGACCCTTGTTGCCACTCACTAGAAGTCCCTATGCAAAGGTTGAATGGTCACCTTTCTATTGCTTATTGCTATATTTGGATACTAAACTGGTACTAATGAGGAGAAACCTTTGCCCAGACAGTGTTTTGCTAACATAAAATGTGCTACATAAGGTCCCATAATTTCTCTTTTCTTGTTGCATGATATAGTTAATCCTCCTACATAATTTGGTCCTCCCTTGCCGTATAATTTCAGTGGCCCTGCATATAGCAATGCAGTGCCATGTTTTTTTACCTAAAGGTCAAGCCCTGTTGTAACACAGTACCTATACTTGATAAAGTGCTCTGGCTCATTCAACTTGATAAACAAATTATTACAGCTGTTGGAGGGTAAGCACTTTTTCTGCGGAAGCCCAAAACTTCTGCTCAATCAAAACATGTACTCCTGTCCACCAATATGAAGGCGGAGCGAAAGCCCCTCTCTATAGCATTGTTGAAAACTCTTTGGGGCATATTTACAAGCCCTATTGTCACCACAACATCACTTTTTCTGATGTTGTGGTGGCGATAGGGGCTTTGCCTTTTTACAAGGCAGTGTTAAGCCACTTAACATGGCTTCCAGCTACCTTGTAAATAAAAAGACACACAATTGATGGACGGAATGCAGAACAAATCAAGACTGATTTGCCTATGGCTGGGTCCAAACTGGAATGGCATGGTGAGCAAAAATACGATGGATTTAGGCCCAGATCTCTGTACTGGGGTGAATGTATGACATTGTTCTGCATTCTGTCTATCAGTAGTTCTTTTTACCTTGTAAATAAGGCACCCTTTCACGCTATACTTAGCATGAAAAGGGTGGGCAATGGGTGTTGTAATGGGCGTTCCACAGCAACACCCATTGATTTTGATACTGCCCCATATTTACAATGGTAGCGTAAATATGGGGCAGCTCCAATATTAAGACCAGGGAAAACCTGCTTTTACACTGGCGCATTGTGCAGCACACATAGAAACAGCAAAAGGCCATTGATTGTTAATGTGCCAGAAGGTGTCCCTTCCTGCAGATAAACAATCATTTAAAAAAATGACGTTTTGTAACTTCTATGTGTGCTGCATTAAGCAGTACACATAGGAATTACAAACCACCATTTCAGATTGTTTATGTGCAGGAAGGGACACCTTCCTGCACATAAACAATCTTCCCCTGCAACGCAAGCACCCTTGCACTATGGTGCAAGGGTGTTTGCGTTGGCGTTAGGCAGCTAAATAAGCACCAGGGCAGGGGGAAACCCAGGGCTGCACAGTATCCTTGTAAATACTGTGCAGCCCTGCATTTCAGAAGTTGCGTGGCGTTAAGCCAAGGAGGCTAACGCCGCGCTCCGCCACTTCCTCGTAAATATGCCCCTTTGTTCAGTTGATTAAATAAGGTCAAAGTGACAACTGCGTTGTCAAGCCAGACCTAGAAATGATACAAAAAGAATTTCTTTCTGTACGAAATGCATGCAAATGATAAAGAATGGAAAGTATGATGACTGAGCATTAAGTAAAATAGTTCCTCATGCATTGAAAATCAAGCACAGGGTGATGTGATACACCAAACAGGCAACAGAAAGAGGTGAGACTTCTGAGTGATACAACTCTGAGTGAAGCCAAATCCCGCTCTATGTAGATTTGAAAGAATTTACAATAGGTCACGCAAACAGCTTCACTGTCAAGCTGGACCTATAAAAGGGATATTACTATCTCCTTTCAGAGGCTTCCTAGTGGCTGTAGGCTTTTCTCCTGCTCCTGAGGTACAGTCAAGGAGATTGTTGTGAGCGGTATCAATGTTTGTTACTGTTGCTAACCCTGACTATCTCAGGGTCCTGGATACTGCTTGCAAATGTAGACAATACCCCTTTGGTTTCCTTGACTCTCCAGTGGAGCTGTAGTTGAATATCCAATGCTTACTTCAAGAAGCAGCTATGAGATTGGTTATACCCACTATGCAATACAATGGTTATCATGTTAAACAAACCTTCAGGGAAAACTCCAGGGCCCAGTATCTCAGAAACCACTGGTAGCAGTTGAAACATTGCTTAGCTAACAGGTCACCACAGATTTGGGGGGCTGTTTTAAATAGGACAAGAGACTTCCAGTGCACCAGGACCTGGAGATATCTCAAGTAGGAGAACAGCTGTAATTCTAGGTCTTGCAGAGGCTGTTGTGCTGGTCTTTAAACACTTTTATGGATGCTAAGGAAAACATGATATGTATAGGCCCCTATATGACCCTGATTGGTATAGGAAAGAGCGACACTGTGGGGGAGAAAGCAAATAAATCTTTCTTTAAATGCTGGCTACTAATCCACCTGACTTTGCAGGATCACTATTCCTGGAGGGTACTAGTGGGGACCACCTCCACTTCATTAGAATTGTTAATGTGCGTGAACCACCAATTCACTACTTCTTTCGTCTTGTGCTGTTCACACAGGCATCGTCCAGGTTATCTGGGCAGGGTAGGCAGATGGCCCTGTGTTCTCCAGTGGCTCCACATGTTGGCACTAGCGTAATGAAACTTTCGCCCCCCTCCCCTGCAAACTGTCAGGAGGGTCCCTCTGCACTCAGCCAGGAGATCTCAGGCCAGGGTACTGTGCTGAGGGGGCCCCCTGGAGCTTGGGTCCCCATGCACCACGGGGTCTGCGATGGCCTATGTTACACCACTGCATGTTGGTGTTTCTTCTCCCACGCTGGTGTTCGGCAGGGAGACTATCCTCTCAGACAGAACTTCATCTCAACTTCAGGTAGATGAAGAAGTGCCACACTCAGGCACAAACTTACAACTCAACATTGTGGTTAAATGCTTCCCATTGGGCATCTGAAACAATTGGTGGCAGCCTATCAGGAAGCAGGCAATATTGGAAGCTTTTTTTGGGAGATGGCCTCCTAGAACGAGTTTCAATCAGAGCTGAATTGATTCCAACTTTAAGTCAAACAGCTGTGAAACACCCTCTAAGTGAGGCAGGATGTGTGGGAAGATCATAAGGACCTGAAGATAAAGGAAACTCATCCCAGGATGCGAATATGGTCAAGTACATCAGTGACACTTTGCAAAAGGAACTATGGCAACCTATTGATGCACAACCACGATAAAGGAAAAGGTCATACTTGGGATGACTGATGGGTTTCCCACAGTGGAGTGTGGGGGTGAATGATGGGTGAAATGTATTGTGTCTGCAGGGTGACCAGATTTGGAAAACAATAAATGGGGACATTTCACAAACTTAGAAGTAAAACTACAATTTTGCATTTACCAAGGAGCACCGAATGACTTGACTGACTGTACTTGCCAACGTAGAAAATACAGACAATGAGGCTCTAAGTGGAATTACAGTAACACCTGTGCTAACTAAATTGCTTTGTGCTAGGAGCTGGTAACCAATCCTGTACTGAACACATGAAAACCCTTCCTGAAAACAGGGACATGTACTAGTGAATTTACTGAAATTTGCTAGGACAGATGGTGAAAAAACAGGACTGTCCTGGTAGTTGCAGCACACCTAGACATCCTACGTGCCACGAGGACGTACTTACAAAATGTCACATAATGGTAGAGCTGCAACAGGACGTTGGTCTTTGCAGACCACTTGTCTTCATTACAGAGGCTTTAAGTTGCGCACTAGGGGTTGAGAGGGGTGCTGCTGAAGCTTCTTTTCTTCTGCAAGAAATAGCCCTCAGGTATTGCTGCAGGGTACCAGCCCATTAGGGCTAATCATAGCAGCAGAGAGAAACCATCCTGCGGCGTTGGCAACTATGGGAAATAAAATTATTTATCCAAGCGGAGGGGACCTATAAACAGGTTGAGATCATTCTTGACAAGATGGTGTTTCTAAAAGGAAGGCGGTGCTAATGGAGAGAGGATAGTGTTGCAAGGAGAAAGTATTGGGTGGTATGGCAGGGTTGCCTTACCATGTAATACTAGCACAATACACAAAGATGGACCCTGGGTACTCTCTCATACACCATCGCTCAGTCCTGGTAGTGTGGCAAAGAGCAGACAGGCTACTTAGAGGAACCTGTGTTAAGCATTTCACATAACCAACATGGCCGATAAATAATTGATACGACTCGAGAGAAATCGAACACTAATTTATAAAAAATAGCTCTGATTTTTATATATATTTAGACACCAAAACAAAATTGTTACATACAGGATAACCGGAGTTATCAATTTTAAAGCGTTAAATAAATCAGTAGAAAAACATTAACGATGCGGTCAATGGGAAAAACACATACATGCAACTGATTACTTAGAGAGTGAGTTCAACTGAACCCACTCAGGGTTAAGGTCTTGTGAGTCCCTAGACCAGTTCACAACACCTAGTGCAATTGTACCTAGCTCAGGGGAGTAGGATGCAGAAGCGCACTTTAGCTGTCAAACGGAGCTGTCAATCAGGCTCGTGGTCTTTAAATGGCTAGCAAAAAGGCACTTGCAGGTCGTATTGAGCAAAAATCTTTGCAACTTAAGCAAGAAGCTGGCCCTGGACCAGAAGTCTACAGGCAGATCGATTCTACCTGGCTCGGCGGACTCAGGTGCAGAGGTGGTGCTGAATGGGTTTGCGGCCAGCAGTGCTGAAAGGCGTGCCAAGAGAGGGTGACAACAAATGCAGGAACTTTACGATGAAGCAACAGGGGTGGTTGGTCGTTCGTGCAGTTAGATCGCTCCTCTTGTAGTGTTGAGTAAAGCAGGTAATAGTCGGATTGACCACTAGCAAGCCTTGGTACCTGCAAGCATTGCAGTTGAGGAAATCTTCTTCCAGGCGACCAGGGGAATGATGTAGACAGTTGAGCCTCACTGAGGGCTGGGACTACAGTTCCCAGAAGCCACCTGCCCACTGACTTTGAGCAGCCATGCTGGACAGCCCGGTGGACAGTACTTCAAGGTCGTGGATTTAGCAATTTGCGTCTAAAGGGGACTAGTTCCTCTAGCCCAAGAGAATTCTTGTGAAGTTTGAAGTTTGCAGAGGGGTTCACCTTCCTTTTGGAATGGGCCTCTTGCCTTCGTCGAGTCGCAATCCAGTGGGCGCCGGGTGGCTGCCACAGGTGCAGACCTTAGCGCCTCTCTTCGTGGTCCCTGCCTTGCCGTGGAAACACGTCTCTTTTTGTTATCACGTCGAATCTAAGGTTCTGGTGTCTGGGGTGCCCCTTAAATCCTGGATTTGTGGGGTGTTAGTGGGTGTGAGGAGTAGTAGTCAGGGGCATCTAGTCCTGTGGCTAATCTGCCTCAGTAGTGACCATATTCGAGGGGAGTATGTCACTAAAACTAGTCAGAACCTGTTTAGCCTAAATTCAAGATGACAATCTAATTTCCTGCCTGCCTATGAAAAACAGTGCCTGGGGCAGGGGAGGCTTTGTCCTCAAGTGGGGGACAAGTTCCTTTGTTCCATGGCAGCGGTGAAGCCTTTGAGTCTAACCGCCATAATGGTCCATTCACTAGCCATCCTGTGTGGGCAGAGGTGTCATCTCCTGCACACACAGGTATGTGTCTCTGGCCTCTGGGAGTGGCACACACTTCCCAGGATGAGGTCAGACTTCTGTCTTGGTGGACACTGTCTAAGGTGCCACCTAGAAACATACTGGTTTAACCTCCACACCACCATCGTGTTCAATGCTTCAGTGTTGATTCTTGAGTGTCTGTTCATGGTGGAAGAAGAGCTGGAACCTACTAAAACAAGTACTCCTCTGAGTCTCCCAAGACTGTTGCGCAGAACGCACCATCCTCATGTAATGTGCAGGTGGCTCCTGGATTACAGTCCAGCTGGTTCTCTGTCTCAAGTTGGTATGTTGACTAAGGGCCTGAATACAATCTTGACCGGTGTGATACTCCAACACAAACGTGATGGATGTCCCATCTGCCAAATCTAAATTGCCATAGGATATAATGGAATTGTAATTTGGCGGACAGGATGTCTATCACTTTTGTGAAGGACTAACCCTGTCAGCCAAGATTGTAAACAAGCCCCTAGTCTGTGCTGGCAGAATGTCTAGAGATCCCAAATCTTGCGCTGCTTTCCGAATAAGTTTCAGAAACTTCATCATTTGGGGACCAACATGGAAGCCAATCTTTAAGTATCCTTGAATGACACACAGAAGATTTGACCAATTATTACTAATAGCAAAGGCGTCAGTTGTGATAGGAGATTCGTCTCTCATGTCAGATAGGAGATCACTCTGTGCGGTTGGCTTGTAAGGCGCTTGACTAATAAAAGGTTCTCCTCATTTTGATTTCAGCTTTGAATCTCATTCAGAATCTGCTTTTACTGTGGCACAATCTGTTCTGACAAAAGTAAACTTCAGGGCACCAGTAACGTAACTCTTCATAGCAAGTGTTTTCACTAACAGTTGGGGGAGGTAACGTTTTCTGCAAATGCACATGCTGCATACCCTTTTGAAATATTCAACTCATGGTTGCACTTTGAACCCCTGGATCCAAACACTTGTTTAAAAAATCATTAAATGCAGTGATCCTTTGTGAGTCACTGTTGCATCTGAGAAAAAGGAAAGACTAGGCACTCTTTCAAATCTGCGATCTATGAACCACAATGAGAATATGAGCTTGTTGCAGAAAATAGGAAAAAGTAGTAGAATTCAGTTTAAGATCTGCAATACGAAGAATACATTGTAAGAATACATAATACTATTTTAGATTGAAAATTGCATGCTAGCCTCAAAAATATGATAATCTGTCAGGGCACCAGAGAGCTTGGTCTGGCATCCAATGAAGGAGACGATTCACTTTAAAATCTAAGGCCAGGTGTATCAAGCATTTTTCCCGTTTGCAAATGGGACGATTCACAGACTCGGCCCGCTTGCGAACGGAAAAAAGCCTTTTGGGATGTATCATCCTAAAAGGCATTCGCAAAATAGGGAATCGCAGAAATTGCAATTCCCTATTTTGTGAATGCATTTAAGGAATTGCAATTTGCGATTCCTTAAATAAAATGCAGGAAGCCAAAAAAATTGCGCCCTGCCTTTAAAGAATCGCAAATTACCATCAACTTCAAGTTGGTGGTAATATGCGAATTCCATGAAAAATTCACTTTTTTGCATTTTTCATGGTGCCATGTGGCGTACATACATGCCACGTGCACGCTTACTTTTTAGGGGGTGCAACAGGGTGGCCTTTTGGCCTCCCTATCACCCTTGAAATTGCATTCACAATTTGCGAGTACCTATTTGGTACTCGCAAATTGTGAAATTGTGAAATTGTGAATGTCTTCCCATTCATTCCTATGGGCCTATAGGAATGAATGGGAAGGTATTCCTTAATAGTGAATCGCAATTTGCGATTCGCAATTAAGGAATATGTAGGAATCGCAATTATTATTGCCTACATACCTACCTACATACATTGCAATTTGCGATTCCAGAATAGCGAATCGGTAACATTTGCTATTATGGAATCGCAAAATCCAATATTGATACATCTGGCCCTTAGGGTTTAATTTTTCGGTCTGGCCAAGATCTTTTGAATTCACAAAAATGACCTATTTTATACACCTATTTATAAGGGCTTTCAGCTACCGATTTTCACCCTGGCATGGCCTGTTGCTGTGTTATCCACATTTTCTTCTGCCCACCACAGCGTACAGCACAAGGCAGTGGGTTAGTTCCTTTCAACCATTGGCTAACTTCACTATGAGCAACAGCATTCTGCACTTTCACAAGGAGCAAAGGAGAACATCCGCACAAAAGTAATTTTTTCAATTTTTTTTTTAATACTAAGAAGGACCCTAAAGCTCCCACAATAATGTTGTATAAACCCATTGACAAAAAAGCATGCATTGACAAAGCCAAACTGTTGGCAGCCAACACCAGATCAACTGGCTTCGCCAGTTCTCGTTAGAGTTTGGATAAAACTGAAAATCATTTGACTTCTATAAAATACACTAAATAGACAGAAACAGTGGTTCCTGTGGACTGATATGGTAATGATGGTAGTTAAACATGCAATCGCAATAGACCAGGGTTAAATCGATATCCGAAGGAAAAGTAACCATACACTACTTAATGCTTGGTACTTACAATCAATGTTATATATACAATACAATAAATGATTACAAAAACAATGAATTCAAACACAGTGAGAGAGTGTCCCCAGTGAAAAATGGAAACAAAAAAGTGTTTCCAATATAGGGTAAAAGCGACCATGAAACAATAATTGATATAAGCAGCCTCCTTATACAATCATAGGGACTGTTGAAGTGGTTCGGTGTGAAAAATTGTCGACGGCGTTTCGACCCCTGTAACAATATGGGGTCTCTTCAGGACCTATTAGATGTAGGGACATCTATGGATGAAGAAAAAGAAAAATGGCGTAAGAGTGAGTATAGGAACAACTACTAGAAGATAATATTAGCTCTGGAGGAGCCCTGTACCTGAGAGGTAAAATGTCAGCGTGGCAAGGGCGCACCACAGGAAGTGAAATAAATGGAGAGGTTACTCACATGGGACCCAGCCGGCCCTGTCTATTGCGATTGCCTGTTTAACTACCATCATTACCATATCAGTCCACAGGAACCACTGTTTCTGTCTCTATACTATATACCCTGGTTCCGAGTGAGTAGGGTTTCCCTTGTCTCCTTTTCTCTTCTATAAAATACACAGTACAATCTACTGGTTGGATTTCCTCTACCCTACAAATATTGCTATTACTGTGAGGAAAATTCAATCAAAGAATCTGCTCCGTATTTAAGTCCCCATTACAAGTTAAGGGAAGAATTCCAACCCCTGAGCAAACATAAGTTTGCACAGGGATCAGAATTAGCAATTGTACAATAATTTGCACATCCTCGCAGTTTCCGTAATAAATTTCGACATCTCAAACCTGCTGAAATTTATCAAGCAGAATGTCCATATAAAGGCAAATTCTGTGCATTAATTATTGATTCTGCACCTCATGTTCCATTTTAAAGTTCAAAATTAGAATAAGCGAAATACCTCACTCTGGGGCGACAGTATTTACCACATGATATATACCCCACGCTATTCTGCCCAACCTATAATGAGGGCCTGTGTATTTCCTTCCAGAAATTGGAGTATTTTCAGTTCCCACCAAACTCTAAACGTGGTCCCTTGTTCTGATATCAGAATCGGAGCTGCACCTCGGTTCTACTTATCTAATGGACCGCTCTCAATGGAAGAAGCGTACTGAGGATCTACAATTATAGCATATTCAAAATTGTGTCCCATGATGGAAATGTGTTAAGTTTGGTGATAGGCTTCCGAGTGTAGCTGGAGTTGCCTTGCCTTCCAGTCTGTACCTTTTACCGACTCAGTTTAAATGTATAATGAACATGTTGGGCATCAGGCTTTTCACATTATCTGATTGCTGTATTTTAATTTTGCAGGCTGTAAATTTAATTTACAGATTATTTTTTTACATGTGATAAGCCTTCTTATGTTTTTTTTTAATTTATGGACTTTGAAGCTTGTGTTTCTGGCACATAAGCACCATATAAATAGATGGACGAAACAAATGAATGAACACATTGTGGGAAAGGTATCTGAAAGAATTCTCCTAGTTAAACCAGTGAAGGTAAAGTTTAATGGTACTTAAGATTGTTTAGACATGAACACATTTCATCAATTTGTGATGTCTTGGTAGCTAAAATCTGGCTCTTGTCGAAGTAGAAGTGCTCAGATCATTAGACAGTATCCAGGATTCGGGATCTAATGAACCCGGTCCCGAGGGAAAGAATCTCCTTCCAGCTACAAGAGGAGATGAAATAGTCATGGCAATGTGCAAAGAGTTCCATGACGTCTTTGGCTAAGCGCACCGCTGCTGGTTGTATGGTTACAATAGTTCATGTTACTGTCTGCCCTAATGTGTTTGCACTTACCTTCACTTATTTTTATTGGGCTTCTTATGGCCTTAGATGTAGGTACTAGACTAATCCAAGTTAGGTTAGTTTAGGTTAGTTGGCAGTTATTTAAATGTTCACATTATATTAAAATTATTATAAGTCTTGTGGTGCAAAACAATTGTGCAATAAGTCTTAAATGTCTTTCTTAGAGTACTCTACAAATGTACTATTGTATGCATAATATGTATGATATCATTGCAGTTATAATATCATTTATTTAATGGGTCATTTTTGAAGTGTAAAAAATGAAATGGAAGATAATTGAACAGGCAGCTGGAACATATAAATGAGAATCTTTCCAGGGCGCTGAGAAAGGGAAACTTTTCCATCAGGTCAAGCAACCTCCTGCAATCTCTTTACCACTGGAACTAGATATTGAAGAGATTCATACGAAGGAGTGGTAGGACATAAGGCCTCATTTTGATGGCAGTCAGACCGCCACCGACAGGCTGTCGGTGTCGGTCCGACCGCCAACAGCCCTTCAGTCTGACTGCTGCATTTTAATGCTGGAGGTCGGACCACAGTGGTCGGAGTCCAGACCGCTGCCAGGATCTTAGACCCTGACTAGGTGGCAGTCAGAGTTGCAGCCCAGAATGGCGGCAGTGCCGAGCCAGGCATCACCATCGGGATCTGGATATCCCTTTCCGACAGTCTGTTCATGGCCAGAACACCGCCATGTACAGGCTGTTGGAAAGGCATATTGGGGGCTCCAAACAGGGGCCTGTTGTGGGGCACATGTAGTGCCCTCACTCACCTCCATGCACCCTGTGCCATGCACGACATGGTGCATGGCACACTGTCCGTGGACGTGCAGGTAAGGCTCTTTATAGCGGCTTGTGCTACAGCCCATTTCCTTGGCCGCAGCACATGCTGTTGTGATAAGGAGCACTTTGCGACGGCCAGCACAGTGGTTGCATCCTAATGAGGTGGTTGGACCGCCACCTGCTTGTCGGGGTGTCTTGACCCCCTCGATAGCAGTCGGCAGTCCGATCACCGCAATAGCGGTCAGCGGTCCAACTGACCGCTATCAAAATTTTATTACCACTGGGGAATGATCCTTTCATTGCCTAATACGCATGTAACACTTCCATGCTGCATAGCGCTGGCGATTTATGCACAATGTTGCTCCTTGCTAGACAAACTCCACCTCTTCACCATTGTTGTCAGGACAACTGTCGCTGGGTGGACTGACTAATATTGGTGATTTTTGGTTCTAACACTACCCACAGCCCATTTCGTATCTACCTGGAAAGAGTACATCTTGTCGCTTAACGATCACCTGTATTCATAATTGCATGTGCAGTTTCACCGATTCTCCATAAGTGTGCCTTGAATCATGACACAGTGCTGTGCAGCCTGCTGTTCCCAGCAAGGATAGACCACAACCAACGCTCTCACAGCCAAGCATCTGAGGGGCACCCAATACAAATCACAGCACTAGATGGCCTCATGAGGCTAAGCAGCATTATATAAATGATACATAGCAGTATCTATTCACTCAAAAACACAGAAAGTACTTAGGGCTTTGCAAATGGCAGGACAGTCCTATATAAATACCTGTACAATACAATATATTTGTCTAAATAGTACCCAATGCACAGTTAAGAGGAATTATTACCAAGATTAGTCAAGTTGGAATCTATGTTATTTCACCCAGCAGGTCACTTCTCACTTGCTCTTAAAAGAAACTACAGTATTCTAATTTGGCTCTTCGAGATGTGCCTTATGTCTATATTTGAGACGGACTTTGTTGGGGAATATTTCAACAAAATACTCCACAATTGAAGGGAATAATAAAGGCATAGGAGTGCCGGAATACAAGAAGAGACAAACCCTATTTGTAACAGCCAGCACTTTAGATGGGAGAAAGGTGGCCACATCAATGCCTGGTTTATCAGTGTGAACCTGGAGTAGATTGGCAGTCGGGTTCTTTTACTGCATCTCATATTAAAACTAGATGATCTGGTAAAGAGATCTCTGCAACAGAAAGAAAGTGGTTCAAATATCTGCCCAGCATATTCCCCTTTTCAGAAACCTTTCAATCTAACAAGTCTTGTAAGGTTGCCCTCCAGGCAGAGGTGAATGTATTGTGCCTAGGCCTGCCCGCCGGCCCTTGGTCTCCTTTGTAATGAGGCATAACTGTGCTATTCAACATTCGATGCAAGAAGAAATCACCCAGTGATGTCATTTCAGCAACTTCGCATCTGCTTGGTGGCTTAAGAGGGAAGAGAGCTTGCACTGTGAATGGGACTGTTCGGGACTTTCTCCATCCGATCTGAAATCAAAGATAATGTTGACACCTGTACCCTGAAATTCAGGGAGGTGGTGAGCTTTGCTCCATAAAGTACAGGAACGCCTGAGAACGAAGCCCATGTCTTTAGTTCATGAACCAGGGTGAGGGAAAGGGAACTTCTCAGTTCGCTTGCTGGTTCTGAAGTCCAAAAAAGAGTCCCCCCCCCCAGTTCTGGACCTAGAAAAGTTCAACATTCTTCTCAATGAATATGAATAAGGTGCCCTTTGTTATGTTGAAACCACAACAAACCATTCTAGTTGTTGTGGTGGAGAACTTCCTAGTGTCATTCGACCTCAGAATTGTGCAGCTACACTTTTCACTTAAGGTGAAAGGTCAAAGATTCTTAAGGTCTCTTTTTGTGTAATTGCATTATAATTTAAGGGCCCTGTCATTCTTTCTGACCGAGAAATTTCAACCAAAATACTTCATGGCACTCGGGTTCAGGAACATCCATACATGGAGTGTTGGCTCATCCAGGTTCCTCCAGTACTGCAGGCTTAGGACTCCAGCATGGTATGCAAAGTCTAAAAGACTACAGAACTGTGATCAATCGTGCTAACTACCTTCTGTTACACTGACCATCAGTGCTGGAAGATCTCAAATGGGGGCAAGCTCTTGCATGGTGGATCAGCACCTTTCCAAGCTTTTATTCTAGATCCCACATTCAGGAAAAATATCACTACCGATATCAGCCTCAAAGACCGCGGTGCAATTCTTGAGCCACATCGTGCCCAGTGTTTTTGGAATACTGCAAGGGAAGCAATATTTAAATCTGACGAGCTCATGGTGATGTGGGAGACACCTTCAGAGCTTTGCAGAGTGGATTTTAGATGAGCCACAGGCCGCGATGACCGACAGCCAGGTGGCCAAAGCTTACACAGATCGACAGGAAAGCACAATGTGTCATTCCATGGCATATGTGATCCAGGAGAATTGTCTGTGAGCAGAGTTTCACCCCGGCATCTCTTGTGGCAGGATACCTTTCTAGTAAATGCAAGCTCAGATGGGCTTACGTAGTCGCAAATGTCTGTCATCCAGAGTGTACAGTTTTCAGCACTCTTCCTGGACACTGTGTTCAGGTTTGTTACCCAGGGGCTGGACTTCTCACCACCTTAGCCCTGGCTCCAGTCCTGTCAAGGCTGGCGGTTGGATATTATGTCAGTTTAGCTGCTGATGGGCATATCATGGCACCGGTCCCCAGGATTTTGGTGAAGGTTTGACAGAACACAATCATTCTGGTACTAATTTGATGGTATTGCTTGAAGTAGTTTTCCCTTTCTGGAGGTCTGGACGTAGATCAGGGTTGGAAATCCCCACTGCATCCAATCTCTGTCTTTCCTTTTTTTCACTTTGAACCATGACTTAGACATCTCTGTGTGGCATTTGAGTGAAAAAGGTCCCGAATACCAAGGAGGTTCTGAGGTTGAGGTGGAGGGATTGAATGGGTAAACATGTTGGAAGCCATCAATATTGGCTGCCTATTCAAAACTCTGTAATAATTCTGACCGCTGGTGTTCAAGTAAAGGTCATCAGACCAACTATTATCCTCCATTCTGGGCACCGGAGTTACCATTATCAACTGCTGGTGGGCTGCTAGTACGGATTTTAGAGGGCAGGGGTTGGATCTGATTGCGATATTGCACCTCGGTGGGTGTGTTGATAACCTCCCCTGCTATCAACACACCCACCCAGTGCAATCTTGCAGGTTCTTTTGGTGATGCATCTTACCCATCCTGCACATTTCTTGTATTAGAAGAGCTCACATGAACTCTACTGATCCCATCTGCCAAGGTAATCTGACCAGCATCCACTTACTCCAGACTCACCTGGGTCCCTCCTTCTTCTTTTCATCTTAGGGGGGGTAACCTATGCAGAGGAGGCTCAGCACCACACACACGACAGAACAACTGAACACTGGAGAGGCCATTTTCCACTCAAACACTTCCATACATGCACACAGACTCCATCTTACCAGATCCTGGACAGGGCAGGCATGCTGTGCACCGAATAAAGCATATTTGCACTGGCTTGCAACTAATCAAACAAAACTACTTCGCATCCATCCATCCATCCATCCATCCATCATTCTATCTATCTTTCTATCATTCTATCTATCTATCATTCTATCTATCTAGCTATCTAGCTATCTGGCCATCTATCTGGCCATCTATCTATCTATCTATCTATCTATCTATCTATCTATCTATCTATCTATCTATCTATCTATCTATCTATCTATCTATCTATCTATCTATCTATCTATCTATCTATCTATCTATCTATCTATCTATCTATCTATCTATCTATCTATCTATCTATCTATCTATCTATCTATCTATCTATCTATCTATCTATCTATCTATCTATCTATCTATCTATCTATCTATCTATCTATCTATCTATCTATCTATCTATCTATCTATCTCGGTCGCTCTCTCTCTTTATCCATCGCTCTTTCTCCTCTTTTTTTCGCTCTCTCTCATTCTATTTTGTACCTGCCCCTATCTCGCTCTTTCTCTAGCCTCTGTCTCTCCTTTCACTTCATTTCCCTCTCTCTATACCCCTCGTTTTCCCTCCTGACTCTCTTTCTGTTCCCACTCTCTGTCTCTCTAAAATCCTTTCCTTCACTCATCTCAGACCGTCAGAAGATAATGTCTCCCCTTTTCTCCCCCTTCCTCGCCGCCTCTCACTACCACCTTTGACAGCGAACCGTTTCCCAGTAACAATGTTATATAATTCAGGAGAATTCTCCTTTTTTACGGTTCCAATTAGGAAACTTTTTATAAATAATACATGGCGGTGAGAGGCACAGAATTCAATTATTTGGTCTTTTAGTGGCAGCCCCAGTGACATGAAACAAGGGACTTCAAAGTGGGCTGAGGTGAGCCGTACATCAGTGAGAACCGGGCCTCGGATAAAAGGAGTGAAACCGAGGGGAAAGCTGCATTAATGTGCGCGAGGCATGAAAGGCGGCCCCTGAGCCCTTCACTCCTGGGGGAGAGACAAAGAGACGAAACTTTAAACACCCTCCCTGGATCCTTCATATCCCGCTCTGTGTCTGATTAACTCGTACAATCAGCGCTGTCTGTTCTGCTTTTACCAAACCTCCAATTAAACACAAACCGGTACATAGCAGTGTGGGCTTCCCATGGCGTAGCGATGGTACCAGGTGCCCTAATGGACCAAGGAAGATGCCCCACAGCCCTGGTTGGGCAGGGTAAGGCAGCCATAATTGGGATGCCGTGAGCCACTCACACCCGGCCTCATGCAGTATTGCTAGCTAAGCCTCTGAAAGCTTCCCTGACAAATCTGTGTTGGATAAGGTGCCTCCACCAGCAGTAAAGTATGAGTGTATTGCAAATCCCTTTCAAGGTCTGTAACCATATAGAGGCATGAGGCCACAGTGCCTGTGTAAGTTCACAGAACTCCGAGGAGACTTGCAATATCTTTTTTAATGTATGGTGAGGGTGCATTACATTATATAATAGGTTGCTCCCCGCATCCGCAAAAGCAAAACTGGAGGTCGCTCATTATCCTACATCGCAACCAAAGACATGGAGTGACCGCCCTCAACACATCAGAGCCTCCTCCTCCCATCTTGAGTTCTGCAAGAAGCTGAAGACCTGGCTCTTTGTATAAACACCTTGGCGACCACACACCTGCCCGAGCACCTGGATACCTTCTCAGGTGATTAGTGCGCTATGCAAATCAACATCACATAACATCCCCACAAGAAAGCTTACTAGTAAGCCTAAATAAGGCATAAGTAGTGACGCACAGATAAGGGGGTGGCAGTGGGAGGGAGCCTCCGAGGACAGGATTGCACTGTGCGGGGATGACGTCCTCATTTTCCTTGCGGACCCGCCGGTCTCCAGCCCACAAGCTCTTAGGCTTCTTCGTCTCTTTGAGGAAGCCTCTGGACTCCGACTGAATGAGAGCAAGTCACTTCTCATGTCCTTACTGGGGGATAATGCGTTGAGTGGTTGGCGGGGGGCCATCCCTATTCGCCGCCTCAGCTTTAAATATTTGGGTATGCACATATCAACTCTGCCGGACATCATACTTGCCCTCAGCCTTGCGCCCCTCTTGAAGGCACTAGAGCCAGCCTGCCGTTTGGCAACACCTTCCCCTTAACCTCTTGGACAGATTTGCATTGATTAAGATGTATATATTGGCCAGGTTTCTGTATATCCTGCAAAATGTCCCGCTCCACATTCCTAACACGTGGTTTCATGAGGTGGTGACAATGTTTCGATCCTTTCTCTGGAGGAGCCATCCTCCCCACATTGCCCAGGCAAAATGTCGTCGGTCGGTCTACAATGGAGGCATTGGGGTGGTAGACATCCATCTCTACTACTGGGCGTCCCATCTGCTAGTCATAAATGACTGGCTGATGGGCGGCTGGGATGACCCGGCATACCAACTAGAACTGTGCAACCTTGGTCTTAACGAGGTGATGCATTATTTATATGGCCAACCACTCCCCGTTGCCCTCCCGAGTGGTTACTAGAGTGGTCTTCTTGGTGTGGAGGGGAATGATGTGTTTTACGGGCTGGGACAGATTCCTGACTGGGCAGACTCCCCTTTGGGTGTTGGTTGGAGCAGGTGGCACGTCTGGAGGGATTCCACTGCTGGGACTCAATTGGAATTACGGTACTGGGGGATATCTGGCGGGGTTCCACCATGTACTCCTTCATCGACCTCCAGACTCAGTTTACTCGCTCTTGCATTCAGTTTCACAAATATCTACAGGTGCATCACACCTTTGGGTGTTACGGCGCCCGCCTACAGGAGCTCCCAGACTTGAGCCCCTTGGAGACATGGTTGTTGATGGAGAGTTTGGGATGCGGGGTTGTCTCCCAGTTATACCCTGCTCACATTTGTAATGCCCCAAGGACACTATATTTGCTCAGACGGAGGTGGGAGGGATGGATCAGGGAATTGGAGGAGGTTGAGTGGCAGAAGGTGTGTTTGGCCAGAATGGAAATAGCAATATCTGCGTGGTTGCACCTGGTCCGGCTACACTACCTCCCCCAGACCTACGTGACTCCTCAGCGACTGGGATATACAGGCATCCTTGATGACCCCAGATGTGCCTGTCGCCAGTCTCTGACGGAAGACTTTTTTATACGATCGGGCAATGTCCGATCATTGCTCACTATTGTACCTGAATTAGCACTGCCCTCTCGACAATCCTAGATAAATCAATCATACTTACTCCGTAAGTGGCACTTCTGGGGATAGTGGATGATTTTGGGGGGACACGGGGAAACAACGCTCTGGTGGGGCTGGTGGCCAAACGGGACATTGAACAATTCTGGAAAAGCCTGGACACACAGAAATTGAAGTCGTGGCATGCTGATATGGAGCAGTGTGCCAAACAGGAGGAACCAATTTATACAGACAGGGATGTCCGCAGAAATTCTTTAAAATAAACTGGGTAAATTGTTGGATTATTGTTGATTGTCCTCTGTCGGGGTGCCGTGCCTTGCCTTGACATGTGGTCCGAAATATGGTTGGCGAGAGGTTTATGAGGTTGAGACTGGGGAGTTTTATTCATGTTTCTGTCAATTTGCTCTTATTTGATGCATTGTTGTAAAAACCAATAAAATTCGTTTATCCCCAAAAAAGGTAGAAGTAGTTCACTTTACCAGATTTCTTCTTTGAATCCAAGGACTTCAGGTTTGTTTCAAATATAGATTACTGGACTACAAGTCCCAGAATGCAACGGAAAGCCTTCAATGTTGGGGAGATGTGAGGAAGGCCAGTCAACCGAGTACAACATAATGTTAGTTGACTCCCCCTCCAGCAAGCAGGAAGACCATGCAGGGCCTACCTGCTGACTGCCCTGCTGGTGTTTTGTACGCTTAAGGCAAGTGTTTCTAAATGACCCACACCCAGCCTACAACCTCTTCTCTCTGTGACAGACATCAGGTAACAGAGCAGGAGATAGAGGGAAGCTGAGCCAGAAGACAGGTGGCCAGGTGGTTTGCAGCACTCCTGTGATGGAGGGGTGCTCCCATGAAGGTAAAGAAAGACTTCCTCTGATGGGAAGATACCAAGGAGCTCTCTTCTTCTAATGGTAAGATCTCTGAGTGGGAAAGAGGGGCGTTGAAATCAGTAGTGGAACTGTGGTTTCACTACTGGCTTTTAAGAAGTTATTAAAAGCGAGAAATAACATCATTTTCTTATTACAGCACATTCTGACTTCAAAACAAGCCTGTAATTAAAATATAAATAACACAGGCCTATACAGTCCTATCTCCCACTTGTTATATTTGGTTCATCAGGGCACAGTGCAAGCTTCCTCAGACAAAGAGTAAGCGAAGGACACAGTAGTACTGTCTTCCCTCAAACAAAAAGAAGGGGATCACTGGCTGGAACAGAGTTTGCTCCTCAGGAAAAAAAGGTGCAGCAGGGACTGTGTTTGTCAGTCGTAATGCAAGGTCAGCAACAGTGGAAGCGTTTCTCCCACACGCAGAACCATGCAGCACTTGTGCAAGCTTTGCTTACACACAGGACAGGTGCAGCAGAAGGCGCAGCATCAGTACAGGCTCCATTGACACAAAGAAAAGGAACAGCATGGGCAGCAATAGTCCAAGTTTTCCTATCATGCAAGTGTGCACAGACACGCGCACACACACACACACACACACACACACACACACACCTCCCCCATGCAGCACTTGTGAAAGCTTTGCTTACACACAGGACAGGTGCAGCATCAGGACAGGCTCCACTGACACAAAGAAAAGGAACAGCATGGGCAGCAATAGTCCAAGCTTTCCTCTCATGCAAGTGTGCGTGTGCACACACACACACATGCGCACGCACGCACACACACACACACACCCATGCAGCACTTGTGCAAGCTTTGCTTACACACAGGACAGGTGCAGCAGAAGGCGCAGCATCAGGCTCCATTGACACAAAGAAAAGGAACAGCATGGGCAGCAATAGTCCAAGCTTTCCTCTCATGCAAGTGTGCACACACACAGACACGCATACACACACACACACCTCCCCCATGCAGCACTTGTGAAAGCTTTGCTTACACACAGGACAAGTGCAGCAGAAGGTGCAGCATCAGGACAGGCTCCACTGACACAAAGAAAAGGAACAGCATGGGCAGCAATAGTCCAAGCTTTCCTCTCATGCAAGTGTGCGCACACACACACGCGCGCACACACACACACGTACACACACACACACACGCGCGCGGCAGGTACACCAGGTGCACCAACAATGTGAGCATTAAACACACACAATAGATACAGCACAGCGGGGAGCATGGGCATAAGCAGAGCAGTTTTCCCATACACACACATATACATACAGAATAGATATAAAACATGTATCAGGAGCATCAAGCACACACACACACACACAATGCAAGTATACCAGATGCAACAATGGGGGTATCCTCCACACACATAGAAAGTAGTACTGCACATGCACCCTTCACAAAAAGAAGAGGGCATGGGGAACAGCAATGCAGGCTTCCCTCTCTGCTGCACACATAAACACAGACATACCCATGAGCACATATGCACAAACAGAATATATACAGCACATGCAGCGGCAGTGGGAGGACCCCCCACACACATACACACACCTACGCTCAGCCACACATGCAACAAGCATGGCACAGGCAGCATGACTCAAAGCTCTTGTCACACACAGAGCAGGTATAGTTCAAACAAAAGCAGTATGGGGCCCTCATTACAAGCTAGGCAGTAAAAGATCAGGCATTTACCACAAGTGGTAAAAATTATTACTCAGTGTGAGACATTTATTACATGTGGCAAATACGCCCTGTTCAAAGTTTTTTTAACTTGCAAATGAGGCACAACATCAGAATCTGCATTTAACACTCAATAATCTGTATGTTTTGACTTTGTTCACATGCTTTAACCCCAATAATAGTTTTTGCCTGCCAAATCTATCAGAGGAAAACTGCATGAGTTTGATAATTATAAAACAACTTGCATTTCTGATCCCTGTTCAAATGCTTCCTATCCCTGTGCAAAGAAGCTTTGCACAGAGATCGGAACTGAGCCCTAGATTTGTAACGAGGGACTCAGGTGCCGATTACGATGTCAGGCAGAAACTTTCCGTCCAACACTGACTTGGAATCGGGACCGACCGACTCGCGGTCGGCAGTTCCACCTCCCCGATTACGATGCGAACGGACACTGTTCGGTCGGTTTCCCATTGTTTCCTATGGAAGCATGTGTTCGCCAGGCAACACAGGCTCCTATGGGGAAATGGGGTGTGTGTGTGTGTAAAACCCTGCACATTGTCGCGGGCACCCCATGGTGCCTGCCACACAGTGCATGGTTTTACAGGGGGGGTCTCTTAGGTACCCCTCAGCCCCAACCGGAGGCCGCAAGATGAAGGGGGCCCTGTTAGGGGCCCCCAAAGTAACCTTCTAACAGCCTTTTTGTGTCAGACAGGCCGACATGGAAAGGCGGTTGGAAATCGTCATCGTAAACACGAGGTCGGAAACGCGGTCCATTGGGATGTGCGATGCGGTTCCGACTGACACAAATCCTCCGAGAGCCGGTTAGAACCGACTCGGAATGACTGTGCGGTTTACCTTCCGACCACGAACATCGTAATCGGTCAGGCAGATTGTAACTCGACCGAGTCGATTAGAAGGGCTCCGACATGGTCGAGGAGATTCCGCCAGCTGGGAGGAGGCTTCCCATCCGACATCGTATTTGGCCCCTTAATGTCCCTAGCAAAGAGAGGTAGTTTGCAGACAAACAGGATGCAGGGATGTTTTCAGGCATTAGCAAAGTGGGAAAATGCTCTGGGCCCCCACTTACCAAAAGCAGCCTCCTTAGGAAGTGATTGTGGAATTAAGAAGACTCTCCTCTTTCTCTTTCTGTAGCTCTACTTTCTACCTCTTGTTGACTTCCTTTGATTCTGTCTCTCTCTATATACCTCACCACTCTCTACTTTTCTATCGACTATATCACATGTTTTTTGCTCTTTCATTTCTCACTTTTTGTCTTTCTTTACCTTTCTCTCTACTTCTCCCTCCTTCTAACTTACTTTTACCTCGTTCTGTCTATATTGCCTCTCTTTTTACTGCTCACTTCTCATCCCAGAGACAGATTCATCTCCCTTGCACTGTCTCAATTTAAGCCGACTAGTGCGCCTTGCCAGGCGCAGGCAGATCGCTGCTGCTTGGTCAAAATTTGGCATAATGAGAGGTGGAATTACCTGTAAATGACCAATACATGTAAAATTGTGGCTTGCCTGGGGCGACAATATTGCTTTCCGTGGTCCTGACACGATACATGCTTCAGTCCGCAAAAAGATGTATTGCATCATGTACAGCAGAGGTGCACGCGACCCTCACGTGGAACTGCTGCACTGGCAGAATAAAATGCCATTTATTCAGCATCACAAGCCTCATCCTGAATGGGTATCAACTTCAGTTGGGATGAAAGACTGGATTTGCTCTGCTTGTATTAAACATGTGGCATGTGCAGTTTACACATAGAGCCCTGAAGCAGGTACACAAACCCTAACTGGCTACATGCCCTTTTACCTTTACAAACACACATTGGTACACACTCTGGCCTGAAGGTTTAGCTTAATATAAAATGGGCCCACGGTTTAAAGGTCAGCCCTGTTCTGAATAGGTTGTAGAGGGCCTTTACTAATGCTCACTGAGGCATTCCCTTAACAACCACTGGGATTACGGCTCATTAGCATCATGACCTTAAGACACATTTGTAGTCGAGACCCTTACGGGGATTGGGAGGCTGGGATTGCCATTGGTCCCTGCTGACCTGTGAAAGACTTGGGGAGAGTGAAACATGGCTGTTGAATAGACATCCCCACATTCTGGCGGTGGGTGATCACCAGCACATGCGCTCTGAATATGGAGGGTCCCAGCAGAATGAATTTGCCTGAGCACACACTTTGCGGTCAAGTGGGCTGTCCAGGAGCCTGGTCCCATTCCCTAGTCCACAGGTCCTTTCTATGACTTTTTAAACAACACTTAGGCCCTCAGTATGAGTTGAGGGCTACATTCGGACTCCTGTACAGCCACAGGTTTGCAGAAGGATCGGACTTATGAGATGTGTGATAATTATCACACTCACGCAGTTTTCTGCTGATGAGATTCTGGCAGGTCGAACCTGCGGAAATTGGAAATGAGTTAGCCAGGAATTTCTGGAAAAATGCCAAAACATGCAGAATTTGGTGTGTTAAAACCGATTCTGACTCTTAGGTCTCATAAAAAACTCAGAATACCTCACAATGGGCTAATTGTATTTATCAAATGTGGTATTTGTCCCTCCCTATTCCAACCAACTTCTAATGAGGGCCTAAGCTAATTTGTCGTTATGCATATGGTGGTGTCTGGCCTGTGGTGGAACTGCAAGAGCTATCTGCAGTCTATTGCCTTCTGAAAGGCCAGATGGGTTGGGGCCAGAGTCTAGATGGTATTGTGGACGGGGAACAACCTTTACAACGCAACTATTACAACGCACTACACTTACAACGCAATTTTTACAACGCAACATCCACTACAACGCATTCCATTACATCGCATGACACTACAACGCATTTTTAAAAACTACCTTTACAACGCATTCCATTACATCGCATACTACCTTTACAAAGCATACCATTACAACGCATAATATTATCCAACACTTACCCTACTGTTGCACCCCCTGGAGTTAGAATAGTAATTTTTACCCCCATACTATCCAACACTTACCTTAAATGCAATGTAATATTATGCGTTGTAATGGTATGCGTTGTAAAGGTAGTATGCGATGTAATGGAATGCGTTGTAAAGGTAGTTTTTAAAAATGCGTTGTAGTGTCATGCGATTTAATGAAATGCGTTGTAGTGGATGTTGTGTTGTAAAAAATGCGTTGTAAGTGCATGCGTTGTAAAAGTGTGCGTTGTAACGACATACATCCATTGTGGACGCATGGTCTTGGCTGACGCTGCACTGGATCTCACGGCCCAACAGAGGCAAGTCTGATTGCTTTGCGTTATAAACTTTATTTGTTTGCCTCCTGTACCGCCCTTTAGGATACAGGTTCTGCCACTGTGCTTTAAAGTGAAACCTGCATGTATTGTATTGCGCTTTATGTAGTTGTAAGTGTGAGTTGGTGTTGGGAAACTAGCTAATCAAATGGGGTTAAGCGTAGAGACAAAAGCTGTATGGCTGATAAGGGAGGGAGGGGACTTCAGATTTGCATTTAATGTTATGTCTGTGGGTTTTATAAGCTTACGTGGCTCCATCCCCAGAGTTGTGGCAGTGTGAGCGCGAGCTCATCAGCATAGAGTGCTCACTTGCTTATTTTTCTTGACGTGTCTGATCAAATGACAGATGGGGCGAATAGGATTCTAAGGGGTTTTGATTACAGAGTGATTTGTGAAGGGGCGGAACTAGTAAATCCAATTGGCGGAAAGATCTACAATTTCAGTGTGATCTCGGGGCAGTTTTCTAAGGCTGGTTTTGTTTTAGTGGAGACAGAGACAGTCGACGCACCCCCTACTGGATCTGCATTGACCTTTATTCCACCCCAACCCCCAGAACACCTTCCGATCTTTGCAGAACCAAGGTGTGAATCTTGGGAATGCTATGGGTGGAAAGGACAGATCCTTGAGGTACTGCACAGGTCTGAGAGATTTATTTAGATCTGCATACTCTTGAGGGCTACATAGGCTGAAGCCACAACATTTCAGTCTTCATCAGGGCATGGGTCTGCGTGAAGGTGCGTGCCCACATTTACAGACATACAGACCACTCCCCTCCTCAAATTCCCCTGCGAATGATTCAACGATCTAGTAATTAACAGAGCCCCCATACAACCCTGAAGTTGCTGAACTCTTCTCGGAGTTTGTTGCAGAGATGACCTTAACACACTCCAACCTTTGATTACATAGTCTTAAAGACTTCAACACATGGCTTGAAAATAATAAATCATATAAAGCCAAAAGCCTCCTCTTTAACCTCAAATCATTGCATTTTCTCCAATTATTCATGGACCCACCCATATGGCCTTACATATAATTGACGCCATATTTGTCTTTCCCAATTCGATCCCTGTAATTGAGTACTACCCCGTCATCTAGACTGATCATTATGAAATTTCCTTCAACCTCTCCATGCATTCACCACTGAAAGTTAGTTTCCCCTTAAACCTACAATGAACTATCAGATCATAAAACAACTTACGCAACCACAAAAAGATAGTACTCCACTGCCACTCATGCATCTACAAGACCATGATGAGGAAAGCAAAGGGAAACACTACTTGCACCATATCTGCACAATCATTAATGAATTCCAGAAGACAGAATGTACTGAGACAAGAGTGACCCACCCAGTGGGAATCACTGGAGCATCTTCTTGTCAAAAAAGCAAAAGACCTTCATCTTTACCAAGAGGGATGAAAACAGAACACTTCAAGGTTCTTACACTTTCCTTTACCGATCTAAAATGGCTCCCCTTTAACCCTATTAGTCCAGAAGACTTCCCCAATGCAATAAGAGATTGTGGCTCATCAGACCACCAGAAGCCCCATGGCAGCTCTTATCTACAAGCACATTTCACTTCAATGTTCTGCAGCCCGCTGGCCATGGTCACAATGAATCACCCTCTGGTGGCAAGAGGCCTCCCTGGGAACTCAGTGTCTCATGTTCCACAACTACCAACCGACAGAAAATATATATATTTTTTTTTAACAAACTGATTGACAGACCCCCCATTTCCACCACCAAATAGTGCAGTTTGGCTTGTCAATTTTTGCAGCCTCATAGCAAAAAGATCGAGATATACCAATAGCAAAATTGCTGTATTCATACTAGAGGTATGAACTGTGCCCTTTCAAAGGAGAATATCGTGGTTCACATACAGTGCCAGCAAACCAGCACCCACCTTGCTGCTGCAAATAGGGATGTCAATAGTCAGCCCCTGGCATCTCGCTTCCCAGCATCAAATGCACGGTGTTTGTTAGAGGGAGCTGCTGCTGTGGGCCCGACACACCCTCTTAATTTGAGGTGGTAGGAGGGCGAAGGGGCTTAAGTAAACAGATACTTTCAGCACGGTGTATTTCATGCTGCAATTGATGCGTGAGGTGGGTGAGGAAGAGGAAGAGTTGTCACCTGGGAGGGGCAAAGAAATATGTGGGGTGTGCGAAGTGGGGCATGTAGAGGAATGGCACATGGGGTGGGGAGCAGGAAAATGTTGCCATGGCTGAAGGACAGAACAATTGGGGGCACAGCAGTGGGCAGGAGTAGCAAAAGAGTGGGCACAAGCATGACAGTCGATTTACCAGGGGTAGTGGAAGTGATATCACATACCCTTTCACCCTAATAACATCATAGGAAGTGACATCTCATGACCCTTGATCCTGAGTTTTTCCAGGAAGTCATGTCACATCACCTTAACTTTGATGACATCACAATAATTGACATCACCGAAGTTCCATAATAATTGCACAATTAATATAACAACCCAACGCCAAACTAATGTCTATTTTAGTTACCACCTAAATTATGGTGATAACTTGATCTTTGAAATTTTTGGGACATGATACTTGCCTTCAAAAAAGGCCTCTACTGTGGGGTTTCTACCCCCCTCCCCCGAGCTCATTGTAATAAGAATGTTGCCAAATAGTGCCTTTTAAAGCACCATCTTCACATAAATTTGCTAAAAAGCAATACACCCCGAAGGGGCACTCATTACATTTTCAAATCCTTTTATGGTGTGCCAAGCCAATGAAACTTGACGCTCCCCTAGAGTTGACACTGTTTTTAAGTGCTATGGATGCCACCATATGTGAAAAATTAGCTCTATTGTGCCAGGACAAGCATTTTGTTATAGGTACCCACTATCTGCAAGTGACAGATTTTTTTTCTATTTATGCCATCCATATTCCATAGGGGCCCATTATACCAATAATTAACTCAGCTTATCAGGGCCATCATTTTGTCAGGGTTGCCATCCTTCCACATCACAGGTTGTCCACCTTTATGCCAAGAAATATCTCCAATGTGCTAGTACCAGCATTTTATTTTCAGTAGGTGCCCCCATGCCAAGAATTACCTCTAGTATGCCATTACCAGTATTTTACCATGGGTGCAAATTATGGCAATAATTACCTCCAATGTGCCAGTGCCACTATTTTGTCACAGGAGTCTGTCATGCTAAGAACTGCCCCAGGTATACCAGCACCAATATTTTATTATGGGTTTCTCTATAAGGCAAGAATCACATTCACTCATTTGCACTCACTCATTCACTCTCACTCACACTCTCTAATACTCACTTACACCCATTCTTATTCATAGTCATTCACATGAAGGCACTCATTCTTAATTATTATGACTCACTTATACTTGCTGACACTCAATCTCACACTCTCACTCACTACCAGTTACTGACTCTCGCTCACACACACATGCGTAAACATAACATACACAGTTTCTGACACACACACACACTCTCACATCACATAAGCACACTTTCACTGAGTAGAGCACCCACTCATATAATGTAATGCATTTTTTTCTTACCCTAGCTGCCACCAGAGATCCCACTCCAGCTAATTGTGCTCCCTTTTCATTTTATTTTTAAAGTTTTAATATAATCATCAAAACTCGTGAGCTTTTTACATTATGGATGAGATACAGGTTCATTGACATAATTGATGATTTCTGTGAAGTGTGAGACATATTACAGCACAGTGAACATGGTACATTACATGAGATGGTTTGTAATTACAGGCAGTGTTAAAATAAAAGAGGACCCGGTCTGCCTCAGAGCATGCACAATTGATGTGGTATATTTCTTGATCATTATGTAGGAACCATGAACCAAGTGTATGGTCGTTCTGCTATCCCCACTGAGCTGTGTTATTCCATGTTACACATTAAACATTTTCTAGCAGTTCCTCACTATCAATCGTTTTTCCAGAGCTAAATATGTCTGGGAAGTATGGGCTCCATATATTCCAGAGTCTTGACCCAGAGGCATCAGTAAAGAGTAATTCTTGGTTGTGGTTCTTTTTATTACAGTAATAGTGAATAATAGAATATTCTTCACTATTAGAATAACGAAAAATGGACAGAAGTGTGGAGTCCCTGTGTTGTTGGCCCTGATTCTGCCACCTCTGAGGCCGGGCGTTGCAAAGGCAGTGCCAGGGATCGCAAAGAGCAAGCCAGGGGTCACAGCTGCAACGCCTAAATGACGTCCACGGGCACAAGGGAAGGGTCTGAAAACAGGTTGTGCGGGAGGATGGAGGCAAGAGGATGAGAGGCATGGGAGGAGAAGGAGCAAGAAAAGAATTGCCATGGTGTGGGGGCAAACAAGTTGTGTTACTGTGTTCAGAAATGGGACTGGGGAGCGCTAGAGGAAAAAGAGTTGCCGGCAGGAGAATGGCTGCCAAAGGAGGCTGGGACGTTGACACACCTTCTGGCTTCAGTCTCCAGCGCCCCTTTGCCCCATGCAGCCTGGTGCTTTAGCTTCTTGGAGATATGCTCTGCATTCACAGGATGCCTCAGGTGGGGAGAGGAGAGGAGAGGGAGAAGGAGATGGAGAAGGAGGAGAAGGAAAGGAGAAGGAGAAGAGAAGGAGAAGAAAAGAGAAGACCTCCCTCCACCGCCCTTCTTTTATTGACCCAACAACATTATTTTTGTATGACGATAGTCCGCTCAAGATTTTCTGGTAGTAAAAACCTCAGTCCACTACTAAAATGAAAATCTCCTTTAATGCCACCTGCTGTAACTGACACGCATGCCATTCTAAAGCTCAAAAGTTTTTCTAACCTGAAGTTCGTTTTCCACATACATTGGGTTTCCACTAATAGAATGCATCTACCAGCCCCTTGGCTCGCCACCATGCCGGTGCCACATGTTATATCGTGAAGCTCCCATGTTAATACTATAAAAACTACCAAGAATTCAAAATGTTGTCAGCCAATAGCTTCTCAACCTACCATTGACGCCCACATCATGCCGCTTCTCATTTCTCTACACAGGCTCCCAGTACATAGGCGGATCACCTCTAAAGCTGTACGAATAGCTCACCAAGTGGTGCCTGGGAATGGACCGCTCTTCCGTCAGCAGAAACTCATTGGATATCATCAAGAAGGACGGCTTTGCTCAAGGCTGGCACCAGTACTAAGTGTTCCTCCCTTTTGAAAGATAAAGACCAGCGGACCACCTTTCTCCGCCCAATCAGCCATACTTTGGAATTCAATGTCTGCTCTAATATATTTGACAACCATCTCCAACTCCAGAAAGCATTAAAATGTGTCTCTTGCCATCATTCAGGGCTGGCTTGAGTGCAGTCTGACCAGTGCAGCCTCACTGGGCGCTGACCTGTGAAGAAGGGGTGCTGACCTCCGGGTGGTGCTGTGTTTCTCAATAACTTATGACCAGAGAGAAGAGGGGCAGTTTTGCTCGGTGGCAATGAAAGAATCCGATGATAGGGTGTGGGGGTGCCAAAAATGATTGTCGCACTGGGCGCCAACAGCGCTAAAGCCGGTTCTGCCATCATTACACAGAATTTGATTTATGTAAAATGGTAAGCAGATATTCACAGCTACTTACGATTTTACACCCTGCCCGCAACTCAACATATTTATACTGCAACATGTTTGGTGTTCGCCTCTGAACCTCACGCACCTCATCAAAGATCTCCCACATAGGATATACTGCATCCAAAACTCTTCGACTAATGCTGATGCCTTGTCGGGCGGTAGCAAAGGCTGTACAAATGCTGCAACATATTACTATGCGATGGAATCATGTACTCCAAGTGAAGAAGTATTCCAAAAACTGAACAAGAAACTGCTCCATTGGAAAGCGGGCACTTGTCTTCTCTGAAACCATATTCAAATCTTAAATTCCACTTCACAAACATCTGCTTGATGCAATATCTCGTCTTATGTACCAATGAACTGAGCTTCCGTAAAACAGCATAAGGGCAGTAGCCACAAACCCATTGTGAATACGTGTACAAATGTAAGATAAAGCACACATTTAAAGAGAACTAAGTGGTGGTAACACACTGGAATTCAAGAGCCAGGGACATGCATTTTGATATTCACTGTCCATAGCAGTAGAAAATGTTATTTTATTCTATTTTTTTTTATTAATCTTTGATGTAATGCATGCTATGTGGCTAACTGAGTGAAAGAGCAACAATAAAATAAATATGCAAATAAAAAAACAAAAAACATAATAGTATATGCACAAACCTGCACACATAAAATGCAAGAATATATGACGTTACAATGAAAACAATTACAACGCATGCTTTTACAACGCAGTTTTTACATCGCAACTACCATTACATCGCATGATTTTACAACGCATGCCATTATAATGCATTTTTTAAAACAACCATTACAGCGCATTCCATTACAATGCATACCATTACAACGCATAATACTTTTAGGGCAACAGTAGGGTAAGTGTTGAATTGTGTAGGGGTAAACATTTGTATTCCAACTCCAGTGAGTGCAATAGTAGGGTAAGTGTTGAATAGTGTAGGGGTAAAAATTACTATTCCCACTCCAGTGAGTGCAACAGTAGGGAAAGTGTTGGATAGTGTAGGGGTAAAAAATACTATTCCCATCTACCCCAAAACCCATACCCATCCTAAAACTTAAAAAATCTCCATTACTTACCTTATAATACGCTGTAATGGCATGCGTTGTAATGTATGCGTTGTAATGGTATACGTTGTATTGGCATGCGTTGTAGTGACATGAGCTGTAATGGCATTTGTTGTAATGGCATGCGATGTAAAGGCAGTTGCGTTGTAACAGTTGCGTTGTAAAAGCAGTGCGACGTAATGACTGCATTGTAATGGATGTTTCCCAAAATGCAACAGTCAAATACCAGACCTTACCATGAAAGGTGAAGCAGACACAGTTCTCCGTCATAATATGATGAATGCCTTATGTACTATATTTAGAGTGCCAATCATTATAATGCACTTTTAATAAACAGGACTTCCCGCTCATTTTTGACAGAGTACCCTGTCCACCAAACTCTAACTAAGGGCCTGATTATGAGTTTGGCTATCCAAATGCCCAACAACCATGCACACCAGCAGTCCACAGTACTGGCGGTCCAAAGACCTCCGTATTACAAGTGACCACGGTGCCAGCAGTGTGCCTGCGGAGATCTTGCAGACATGGTGAGTACTTTTCCAAATATATTGATGCCTGTGTGTGCATTTTGACTGAATATGTGTTGGATGCACACACATGCATGATACATGTGGAAAAATACCATCTACCCATTGTCGGGATCCAGCCCATATGCGGGCAGTCCTGGTAATGGGTATATGGTGTAAAAAAGACTCACCTGTAGATCGCCGCAAAGAGTCGTAATCCTCTGGATGAAGATCCTACTGTGAAGAGGGGACCTGGAGAAAGGGATCCACATCGGACTCTGCCTGGCAGAACAAGAAAGTGGTGAGTATGCACCCCAAATCCGTTGTCACTGTCACCTTGCAGCAGGTGGTCAGACCGCCGCAGTCAGCTCGTGGAAAAAGAAACTCATAATATGCACGGCAGTGCAGCTCCCCTGTACCGCCCTATGGCGGCTGCCTTTCCCCGACCCGGAACCTGGCAGTCGGCGGTCTGCTGGCGGTCTCGGTGGTTCAGCCGCGGTTTTCGCGAAACCTATCTGCCCAACTCGAAATATGGCAGTCGGAACACCGAGCTCTCCACAATCACCAAACTTGTAATGAGGCCCAAAGGCTCTAAGTTTATTCAGTCAAAGGGCAAAGAGAACACAATTGACTATAAAGTCTTCCTAAACCATAGGCATACGAAAGGAGGTTATAAGTGTATCTAAAACCCAGAAACTCCTGGAGGAAGAGCTTGATACAAAGGCTTAGAAGTTAGGCACTTTATGAATACCAAGTCTCAAAAAGCTCCTTTCCCCTAGTTGAACGACAGTCACCTGGTATGACTAGTCTAGGGGTTAAAATAAGCAACTTGGGCTTGTCTCTAAGAGATCTTTCAAACTCCTCAAAACCTCCTTTCTCATAGTTGAACGAGAGCCGCCTGGTCACCAACCTAGAGGACAGGTGGAGGTACTTGGGGTAGTCTCTCTGAGGTCTTTCAACCGCCCTCCCATAGACTCTATATATCATCTCTCAGAACATAAGCCTAAAGCCGACTCATGGACAATAATGTCATTTATCGGACAACTTTGTGACACCTGGAGCTCACAGCATGTAGCTCTTTCGAATGTGCAAGCAGCAATCCAGATAGTACAAATCTGCCCTATGGTGTAACCACTCAAGAAGGAGTAATTGAAACTCTGTGTCAAATAAATACTGAAGATTAAATATCACCCACTGTCACTGTCACCCATAGGTCTCGCATTACTGATATTTTGAGGTATTGGCGTTGCAAATAATAATGCAATGCCAATAGCTCATACTTTCAGTAATGCGAGACCTAGTGCACTGCAAATTATTGCATGGTGAGCCAGGAACCAGCATTGTATGTCTCCGTCCAGTACCGCAGGCTGCTCCTAGAGCTCCCTAGTGTGCAAGGCATCAGCACTGCATGTCTTGGTGCAGTGCCGCAAGCTGTTCTTAGAGGTCCCTAGTGAGCAAGGCACCAGCACTGCTTTTCTAAGTGCAGCACCGCTACCTGCTCCTAGAGGTCCCTAGTGAGCATCATACACTTTGAAGATATGGTAAATCCACCCTACCTATAATGCATTGCATGCAAGACAGTGCCACAAGTACATTCAAATAGCTATGTCCATATATACAATTAATAACTTTGAAATTTGACAAAACAATTATTATATTAATTCCGATTAGCTTGTACTCTATGTGGAGCTGATGAAGGGAAATTTATAGAAGGTCTAATATAATTATGAGATGTGTTGGTGCAGTACCTGCAGCTGTGCCTAGAGGTCCCTAGTGAGCATCAAACTTTTGGTCACATATGGTACTCCCATAATGCATTGCATTGCATGCAAGACAGTACCACAGTACATTCAAATAGCTATGTCCATATATACAATTAATAGCTTTGAAATGTAACAAAACAATTATTATATTAATTTTGGTTAAGTTGTACTCTATGTGGAGCTGATGAAGGGAAATTTATAGAAGGTCTAATATAAATGTGAAATGTGTAGGTGCAGTACCGCAAGCTGCACCTAGAGATCCCTAGTGAGCATCATAAACTTTGAAGATATGGTAAATCCACCCTACCCATAATGCATTGCATGCAAGACAGTACCACGAGTCCATTTAAATAGCTATGTCCATATATACAATTAACAGCTTTTAAATTTGACAAAACAATTATTATATTAATTCCGATTAGCTTGTACTCTATGTGGAGCTGATGAAGGGAAATTTATGGAAGCTCTAATATAAATGTGAGATGTGTTGGTGCAGTACCTGCAGCTGTGCCTAGAGGTCCCTAGTGAGCATCAAACTATATGGTACTCCCATTATGCATTGCATGCAAGACAGTACCACACGTACATTCAAATAGCTATGTCTATACATACAATGAATAGCTTTGAAATGTGACAAAACAATTATTATATTAATGTTGATTAAGTTGTACTCTATGTGGAGCTGAAGGTCTAGAATGAATTGCATGCAAGACAGTACCACAGTACATTCAATATATACAATTAGTAGTTTTGAAATGTGACAAAATAATTATTACATTAATTCCGGATTAGGTTGTACTCTATGTGGAGCTGATGAAGGGAAATTTATAGAAGGTCTAATATAAATGGGAAACAACCTTAACAACGCGGTCATTACATCACGTTACCTTTACAACGCGGTAGTTACAACGACCGCATTGTTACATCGCAGTACATTACAACGCAAGTCGTTACAACGACTTGCTCTAGATGGCGCTCTAAACTAAGGAACAGTATAATTTACTATTCCAACACTTTCCTTAGTGTTGCACACACTGGAGTTCAAATAGTACATTAAACTATTCCTAAGTCCAGCACGCCATCTAGAGCAAGTCGTTGTAACGACTTGCGTTGTAATGTACTGCGATGTAACAATGCAGTCGTTGTAACGGCTGCGTTGTAATCGCATGCGTTATAAACGCATGCGATGTAATGGTATATGTTTAATATAAATGAGAGATGTGCTAGCGAGTAAAGTAACCACTGCTAACCTTGTTTAGGACCAAGTGAGTGTCCTGTCTGAAGGACTTTAAGAAAATAGTGCCTTGAGGCTGTATTTAAAACATAGGGTGTAACAACACATGTAATAGGGGATGTCCTCATGGGAGGTTACAAAAAGAGACAGGGCGGTACTAAGGAGGGACTACAAAGCCTAATGACCAATGAAAAGCCACCATTTAAAAAGGACAGAGACAGGAGCCAATTAAGATGGGCGGGAAGTAGGCGGAGCTTTATGCACATATCCTGAATACAGCATGTCTCGAAGAGACAGCCAAAGCGCTGCCTAGGCGAGACTTTAAAAGCTACCCTTGGGAAATGTCTGAGTGTCCCCTTTGAAAACTGGAAACACACACGCAATGAAAAATGTTTTATTGTTAATTGCAATAAGACGTTTTCTGCATTCTCCATGGATGATATTGATTTTCATAAATTCCTGAATCCCATAAATCCTTTTATATTGTAGCATAATGCTCCAAAAAAGTGTAAGCTAATTGAAGAAGTTCCAATTGAAAACGTTAATAAAGATATGTTAACAGAGAAAGACACGCAAGAACTACAACAAACAGCATTTACGCAAATTTAGGCTATTGGCATTGTAAATGACAATGCCAATAGCGTAAACTCGCGTAAATGCAAGACCTATTGCATTGCAAATGTTTGTTTAACTTTAAAACTGAGAGCGGCGCCGCTTGAAGGACACCTTGCTGGGTTTCTTTTTTTTTTTTTTACTTTAACACTGAGCGCTGTGTCCTTGAAGCGGACACCGCGCTCAGAGTTAAAGTTAAAAAAGAAAGAAAGAAACCGAGCGCGGTGTCCTTGAAGCGGCGCCGCGCTCAGTTTTAAAGTAAAAAAATAAATAAACATACAGAGCGTGGTGTCCCTGAAGCGGGCACCACGCTACTATTAAAGTTTACAACAAAAAAATTAAAACAGAGCGCGGTGTCCCAGAAGTGGACACTCAACATGGATGATAAATAACATTAAAATGGAAAATGATTGTGGTGTCCCTAAACCGGGCGCTGCGATCGTTATGCAAATTCCCAAAAAAGCAACCGCTATTGTCCCCATCAGTGCCAATAATAACAAAGATAGTGCTCACCCCCTAGATAAAGCAGGACGTGTAACGAGCCAAGTAAAAGGTCCAGTTGTTATGGGCAGTAACAAATCGAGACAATGCGGTTCCAAGGCGGGAATAACAAGCCCATTTACAAATCAAAATCCACCATTTAAGGACAATGACACAGCGCCAATGACAAAAATGGGCGGTGCGTGCATGAGGCTTCCACAGCATACCATACTACAGCATGCCTCGCAGAGCGAGCAGCGCATGCGCACTGCCGCATGGCTCGACCTAAAAATTGCAAATATTATCAAGAACTTTATAAGACAATATTAATACAAACAAAATGTGTCATTCTATATATAAAAATGTGAAAATGTATGTAACCTTAAAACAACAAGACAATAAAGACATCCAAAAAGTTCATTAACCCACCGGAAAAGTGACAGAACCAAAAAAGTGACCTGTAGCCGGATTATCAGATATTTGTTCTACTCAGCAGTGCCATGAAAATTGCAAAAATTGCAAAGAGATCGAACAGCATCTATCCAAAGAATGTCAGCTAATAGTACCTCCAGCTAAAGCAGCTGGATTGCGGATGTGGAAATTATGAGCATTAATAATGTTACTACAGGTTACTCCCCAAATTGAAAGGTGAAAGCGCAGCAGAAAATACTGCCAGTAATGCTATCACCTCAACTCTTACCACCATGTTTATAGCTGGGATAAGGTTGGGTGAAATCGAATCTTTTTTTCTGGTGAAATTGATCGAAATTCCATCAAAATTTCATAAACTTTAGATTTCTTAGTGAAATGTGATTTGCTGGCATGTTGATTCACGTTTTTTACTAAAGTGTACACCTTGCTTTCATAACTCTCCCAAGATAGCAGCAGGTGTATGATTTGAGTAGGAAATGTCTCTTAGTAATGCAGTTTCTACTCGAATCAGTCTTCCACTGGTGTTTCACAAGACTTTTTAAGAGAGATACATGCTTGTGTAATACAATCACGGTAAACGGTATAACACATAACTTTGAATCATTTCATTCATTTCATACAATACGAAATGTGGAAATTTTTCCAGCACAATTAACATTTCGCCCGCCCTAGTTCGAAATCAGGCCAATTAACTTCTGCACCAGAAAATTAAGAATAATTTACAGCCTACTTGACATCAAGAATAGGGAATAGGGAATAGGGAAAATGGACTATAGAAATTACTGATTCCGCATATGGCAGTCTTCCAGGCCCTACTACCAGCTGATGGAAGCAACCCACCCCCCACCCTGATTAATGAATTCAACGAAGAGTTGTGCCAAGCATGCTTTGACTTGTTAGGAGGATTTCTAGGGAAGTTATCTCAGGAAAAATTTACACATTGCACCCTTCAGCCTTTGCTGGGAGTTGCTTCAAGAGGACCTTAATATTCATCTTGGCTGCAGGCCTGGGAAGGTGTAACTCAGGAAGAACTTGTTTGTGGAATTCAGTGATTTGCAATGAAAAGCAACGAACCTGACTCTATTTGTAGAGTAGAGACTTGCCTTTCGGGTGAAGCGTATACGGATATCCTTGATCCAGCTTCTAGGCTACACTTATGTTTTAAAGGAAGATCAGTGATTATTTCAGATGCCTTCTATACCAGCATAGCCTTGGGTGATCGAGGGCCCATGTCTGACTGGATTATGTTCTGCTCCTTTATGGAGAAACAGAAGGACCACTTCCTCATATGTTATCCTTTGTGTCTTACTCCAAGTAGGGGGTGATTTAAATCATTGTGGGATAACTACTAGATTCTCATCAGCTGGTCGGCTTTACAACTCTCTATATCAACTAGTGTTCCTCATGTTATCATTAAGGCTCCCCGTTTTCCGTTTTTACTGATTTTTACGGATAAATACAGACAGAAAGCAATTTATTTTTTTGTCTGTGTTTATTTTCAAATGTGGATAAAAACGGAAATTGGATTCTTTTTAGAGTGATTCTATAGGCTGTCATTCATGACTGCTTGGCCAATAGCTGTGCGGATTGACAGGTAAGGGGTTAAAAAATAGAAGGGATTTCTAGTGAAGAGGCCTAAAAAACAGTAGAGATGCAAAACCTTGGTACTAAAATGTTAATGTTTTCATATCTGTGCATTGATTTATCATCTGTGGGTGTTCATATCATTGACAACTATCAGGCATTCAAGCATGAATGAGCATTTATCGGGTACACAAATGTGGAAATATACTAGTTTCAAATTCATTTTTTCACAAAACCCAAAATAAATATGTATAAATACAGATAACATTAGCATAAAATAACTATGGATAAATACAGATGGAAATGTCAAAAAAATAAATACCGTAAAATCAGGAGCCCTAGTCATCATTTATACAATGGCCAAGCATATAGAGGTGGCTTGGAGGATTACAAAATAAGTATCTTAAATTGTATTCTTGATGGGGATGTTAATACTATCAATCAATCAATCAATAAATCAGGATTTATGATGTGAGGTTATTCAGATGCTTGCAGGTCCTGGAGGCTTATTCGAACAGCCAGGTCTTGAGGGCTATTCGGAATTCCGGAAGTGAGGTGATGGTCTGGGGTTGCATGGGGAGGCTGTTCCAGGTCTTTGCTGCGATGTGGGAGAAGAAGCGCCCTCCACCTCTGCTTTGGTAGATGTGGGGAGTATGGGCAAGAGAAAGGGAGGTGAAGCATAGTCTCCTTGACGGTTGGTGGAAGTTCATGTGGTGGTTAATGTAGTCGGGTCCTTGTTTGTGTAGAGCCTTGTGTGCGTTGGTCAGCAGTTTCAAATGGCATCCCTTCTGTACGGGGAGCCTGGGGAGTTGACTGAGGTGGGATGCGATGTGGGTTCCTTGGGGAAGGCAAAGGAGGAGTCTGGCTGCAGCGTTCTGTATGGTCTGAAGTCTCTGTTGGAGGTGTGCGGCGATTCCTACGTTGAGGGTGTTGCCATAGTCCAGTCGGCTGGTGATGAGGGAATGTGTCACGGTGCGTCTCGTTTGTAGAGGTCGCCACTTGAAGGTCTTACATGGCATGTGCAGAGTGAGGAGGCAGGTAAAGGAGATTGCATTGCTCTGTGATTTCATGGTTAGCTTGGTCGGAGGGAGTGGGTGCATGTCCTAGGTCTGATGACCACCAGGAGTCATTCCGTGTTTTTTCTGCTGTTGCCGAAGATCAGTACTTCCGTTTTGTCTGTATTCAGCTGCAGGCAGTTGTTTTTCATCCAGTCAGCTATTAGTACAGACTTTTTTCTTACCTAATCTTACTCTGTGGATTGATAACTCTCACCCCTAGGTTTACTCTCTATCCCTTAGCCAGAACAAGCTCTTTTAACCTATAGTTGATGATTGCCCATAGGCAGGCATGTATTTTTGGAGTGTAAAAGAAGCTTAGATATGTTCCGCCACCACCGCCAAGACTCCTGCTCACTCGCCGATGGCGAGAGAGCCAGAGGCAGGTCTTGGAGGAAATCCCGCTAAGCTTCCCGCTGTCCAGATTGCGATCTGCCTTCCAGTTGAGTTTTTCATGAGCAAATCGGCAGAAAGGTAGGAAAGGAGGTGCATACACACCTTTTTACTGGGTCCCAATTCGGAATCCGTGTCATACACCTTTATCCAGGTCCTTCCTGTGCTGCTGCCCCAAACCATGACGCTTAGAAACTCTATTGTCACCAGACTCAAAGGTAGGCTTCTCTGTCACTTCTCCTATGAGGTGTATGGTGACAGCGACTTTCGCTTCGTGTTATTTTACATGCAACAAACCAGACAGTACATATAACCTACATATACATTACGACACATACACAAAAAATATATGTACTTTTTTATATTGACACGTAGTACTTACCTATCTTTACAGCAGCAACACGTCACCCCATCAGGACACCACCACCAAGAGACCGCCAGCCCATTTAGAACATCCAAATTGGCTCGACTGTATATGCCCAGCCTGACGGCTACGGACTGTTCCGGCCGCAACATCTTAATACGTCCTCCGGGAATGCCTTCAACTCGGTGGAGTACTCAGTCCCACCACCACGGCGGAATGGCGGTAGGACTGCTAAACTCATAATCAGGCCCTAGATGAGTGCATCATTTCAGGAAGGCTTTGAAATATTCAGTTGAATATAAAGGCATTGCAGGAGTTGGAATGGGCGAAGGAGAATTTGGAGGTATGGAATGGGAAAGTAATATTTGGAGAGACCCCAGATCTAGAGATAGAATCAGAAGCCAGTCTCCAAGGTTGGGGAGCGAGTTGTGGGTCTCTGGCAACAGGGGGAAATGGTCCCTTCAGGAGAAGGAAATGCATATCAATTATCTAGAGATGTTAACAGAATCATTTGCTGTAAGAAGTTTTGTAAGGGATCATGTAAAATGTTGCGTACTGTTGAAAATGGACAATGTATCTACAGTAAGGTATGTGAATCGGTTGGCAGGTCCACGCTCGAAGGCCCTAGCAGGCTTGTCGAAGGATCTTTGGCATTTTTGCCTCGATCAGAATATTATGATCCAGGTACAACATATTCCAGGACTAAGAAATTCTGTGGAAGATTGGAATTCAAGGAATCTGTGGGATTCGAGTGACTGTATGTTGAACAGGGAGGTGTTCAGGGAATTGGAGATAAGATGGGGTCAGTTACACATGGATCTCTTTGCAAACAGATTAAATGCACAACTTCCAATAGTTTGCATTTGGAAACCGGATCCAGTGACGAGTACAGTAGATGCATTCCTGCAATAGTTGGGGCAGACATGCAATTATGGATTTTCCCCATTCTCCATGATACAACATGTATTAACGAAAGTGAGGAAAGAGAGGGCAGATCTGTTGTTGATAGATCCTTTTTGGCCCACACAAGTGTGGTTTCCAGAAGTAATGAGATTACTGAGGGACAATCCTGTACTATTGACCGGTTGTGTGAGGTTGTTGGTGAATCTATCCAGAGAGAGTTGATGGCATGGATGATTTCAGGAGAGTATGGCAGATGTCAGAAATATTGTTCGAGGCTTCGAAACTCATTAAAGGTTCTTGGGCCCCAGGAACCATGAAGGCGTACGGGTTGGTTTGGAAGAAATGGGTGTGTTGTTGTTCTGAGAGGAGTAGGTATCCCATTTGAATGTGGTGAATTAAAAATTGTGAATGTAGTGAATTATGAGACAGAAGTATTTTTGGGAGGAAATTTTTATAGTTCAGTTAATTTGTGTAGGTCAGCCATTTCGGCTGGTCAGGCATTGGTGAATGGTTTGCCTTTGGGTCAAGTGGATGTTGTGAAAAGATTGATGAGAAGTGTGAGGTTGAGTGTACCTCTGGGTCCAAGGTATTTGTCTTTATGGGTTGTGGATGAAGTTCTAAGGGAACTGACTTTGTGGAGTGACAATTAATTTTTGACATTAACCTCTTCCATGCTCATGACGTCTCCTGGCCATCATGAGTCACGATGGGCGTGTGCGGACGACGGCCGGGAGACGTCATGACCACGCCCGCGATCGGAATGTCAGCACTGCGGGAGCGCTGCGGCGGAATTTGCGCCGCAGCGAAGAGGTTAAAGGATTTAACGTTGAAGGTGATTATGTTACTATGTTCAGTGTCTTTCATGAGATTTTCGGATATAAGACCTTTAGAGGTGTTTGCTAGGAGTTATTTTCCTGAGTGTGTTTGTTTTTATATTAGAAAGAGAACGAAATGCATGTATAGAACAATTTTTATCCAAATATGGAGGAGAATAAGAAGTTGTGTGTAATAAGGTGCTTGCAAGAATAAGAGAAAAGAACTGAGAATTTGAGAGATTCTGGGAATGCTCAATTATTGATATCATATAGGTATCTCCATAAGTTTGGTTCACGTCCAACCTTGGCAAGGTGGGTCAAGGTGGTAATGGAAAAAGGAGGTATAGATGTATCAAAAATTGTAAGCAATATATTTATGGTGGAGAAAAAGGACAAGTGGATGAGACTGGTCATAAATCTGAGGGAGATGAACGATCAGGTTCTATATAATCATTTCAAAATGGAGGGTGGATTGGTTGAAACATCTGGATCTAAAAGATGCATTTTTGACAAATCCTATATGTCAGGAGCACAGGGATTATCTGAGATTTCAGTGGCAGCGAAGCATGTGAAGGTTTACTAGTCTTCCTTTCGGTTTGACATCAACACCATGGTTCTTCCCCAAAGTAATGATACCAGTAATGGCTTAGTTGAGATTGTGGGCAGTGCGACTAATTGTTTATCTGGACGATGTTTTGATAATGGAAGAAACTAGGAAGATGGCCCTAGAGCAAACAGAATTGGCAGTCCATATTTTGGAGAATCTAGAATTTGTAGTTAACAGAGTAAAGTCATGTCTAGTGCCGAACCAAGAGATGACGTTTTTAGATTTTCAGATATGGACATTAGAATGTGTGTTGATGTTACCTGTGGAGAAAGTGAAGGAGATCTGCAGGGAAATAGGGAGAATTATGGAGCGCAGTGTAATATCTCTGAGACAGCAAGCAAGACTGTTGAGCATGCTTTTGGCTATCTTTCCAGCTCCACTTCATTGTCAAGCCTTGTAGAGGCATGAACTGTGATACTTTAGTATTAAATTTGCAATACATTTCATTATAAATTTAATATTTAAAAAAATGATTGCAAGTTAATTTAAAAATACTAAAATAAAGTTTTAGGAGCAGGATGCAAGGGATATAGAGTTATGGGTGAAGAAGTGTATCAATACTCAGGTAGCAACTGTGATGCCTGAGTATAAATGTTATAATCCATTTAAAAATAATTTAAATATCTTTGAAATAAAGAATGTGAATTATTTGAAATATATCAAATTAAAGTTTTAGGAGCAGGATGCAAGGGATATAGGGGTAATGGGCGGGAAGGTGTTTTAATACTCATGTACCAACAGTGATATCTGAGTATTAGTTTAAAAAAACTTAATGTAACATATTTAGAGTTATACATTTTTTACTTAAAAATAAAAGACACACGTAGAAGGAGATGAATAATTTTTGAGAGTATTACAGTAGGAATATTTTTTCATAAAAAAAGATCAGTTGTAATAATTTTATCTCAAAATTTAAATAAAAACCAAGTTTATTTGTAATATATTTATTATTATAATGAGAATTTATGATTACAAATATTTAAAAAATAAAATTCATTAAAAAAACATATTTTAACTTCCAGATAAACATATATATTTACAAAATTTTAAAAAAATCCCACTGTTTTCCATTGACTTCAATAGAAGAAATTGTCCTTTTTTGCTTTATTCTTCCAGCTTTACATAAAGGTTTCAACTTTTGTTTCTATAGTCGGTGGAGCATGGCGGTCAACAACGAAAGCAAGGAGGAACTGCAGTCAGGTAAGAACAATTTAATTGACTTTTTAAACACATTGATGTCTTAGTTTATTGTGAGGAGAGATGATGGGAGGTAGATAGATGCTCTATATTAAAATATGTGTGTTATTTGAGTTTTAACCAGTTTTACATCCCCATACAGATTGTGTTTGTTGGTGCGCATCAGGACGATTGTATTGTTTTTGACATAGGTTCTAAAAAGTTGTTAAAAAATTATGTCTAAAACATGTTAAACTTATTTGAATTAAAAGCAACATTTCCGTTTTTTGTGCGTTTTTTATCGTTTTTCCATTTTGGAAGAAGAAGAAAAAGACTGAAGAAAAGATTCTGGATTTTGGGATTGGTTTTCAATTTCTCTATTGATTTCGTTTTGGGAAATGCATATGTTTTTAAATTTGTATTTTTTTTAAAATCTGGTATTTTGCTTTGTGGATAACCTTATTTGTGGACTGTCTAACAATGGAAAGTGAAAAATAATGTTTTCTCCAATTCTCCCAAAAAGTTTCTAAATGGGTTATTTGGACTTTTGTTAATCTCTTTGGATTTTTGAATTATTCGAGACTCTTGGTGAGACGTTTCATAAAATATCACCAAGAGCTGAAGAAAGAAGACAACTACAGGTAGAGGCTCAGATAATTTTTTAATTTTCAAAAAGGTCAATTTCATTTGTTTATACATTCAAACTGGGAGAATAGTTTTTGAGAGTATTAGTTGATGTTAGTGGTATAAAATGTATGCAACATTGTCAAGGTACTCTGAAGCTCCCATTAATGGAAATTTGTGAATTTTTGCCAATATCATTCAGACATCTCTTTAGTTTTTTGGGAGTTACAAGGATTCAGACTACCTGACAATGATTGAGCCATCCTCATTTCTGGAAAACGTTTTTCTTTTTTCAAGATTTCCAGGAAATGATGGCCTTTGGGGTGATTTTTTCCTATTGAGTTGCTGAATTAATTATGCCAATCCTCCATGGCATTATTGGTTAGGTTGAGTACCAGTTCCACCATTCAATAGGAAATCTTGGTGTCCTTCTGTGACCTGACCTGCTTAGATGGCCAATCCATGTATCTTCTAAGTAGTTTGGAAGCAGAGCCAATTTTTCCTTGTTTTGTGAAAAGTATTCTGATTGTATAATTGAAATGTAGAAGTCATCCACACACTCAGGAGGTACAAAATACAGTGTTGTTATTTTTTTCAAACTTCATATTGCAGTATACTATTTGACATGTAATCCTCAGCTAAGGATGTTTTTGGAATTTTTCTCCAATATGCCTGGGAAAAGTGAAAAATCATCCTTGAATTTGTCTGTTAGGATACATTTTAGTAATTGTATTAATCATTTGTAATTCAAAGTCAACTATTATTTTCCTAGGACATTTATTCATTGTTTTAGATTTTACGACTGATAGGAATTCAGTGTAAATTGAGGCCCATTTGTCAGGAAGTAATCCATAAACTTATAGGATTGTTGTGTTATTATAATGTTTGCATGAATAGTATATATTTAGGTGAATTGGTGGGGAGTTGATTTAAAAGTTCCATCCATTATCCAAATTTCACTATTCTCCAGGGTTATTGTGTTATGTGCTGTACTAAAATTAGTATTCATTTTAGAAGGTTTTCGTTATCATAAGTAGAAAAGGTTAGTTAGTAGAAGAAACAGTAAGTTCAGGGGGAATGTTAACATCAGATGAGGACTGAGAAGTTACTCTTTAGGGATTACTCACCTGTTTTTGTCTTCGAACCATTCTTCTTAAGTTTAGGATGGTGGGACTACTACTGGCAGCGTATTCTAGGCTACCCTCCTCAAAACTGAGCCACAAGTGTCTTTATTTGTTGAATACTTTCCCTAACTTCAATCTCCATTGCAGAGATAGAGGGGTTATGCTCTGTGGTTCTTTTAACTGTGTCACCAAGAGTAATCACTCTCCCTTTACAAAGGGATGAAAAATATTCAACACTTCCTCCAATGACTCCTGGGCTCTGTTGATATCTCGTAAAAATACATGTAGACATCATTCTGTAACAGTTTATTGGAATGTTTTAATTTGATGTAAGTTGCTTGCTTTGTGTTTTCTATTTGTAAAAGATCTGCAAAAGAAACATTAAAAAAATGACTTTAATGTAATAATGTTGGTTTTTATTTTCTTTTTTGAAATTGGTCCGACTAAGAAAATAAATTATAAGGTTAACGGATGCAGCTTGTTAAATTACACTGTTGAAAGAGAGGAAATTAAATCTTTGTTAATTTTGTGGACCTTAAAAAGAAAATTCTTATTACTGTACATTTATATTTAATGCAAAAATGTTACCTGGTGATTTCTTTTGACCTTTGCATCAAAAATGTCTAGATGATCTAAGTACTTGGCGGAGGTAAAATAGTAAATTCATCCCCCAGCCATTATACAGCACCTTCCCTGAGTAGGTTACAGTTTGAAAAAAAAAATAAAGGAACATTGTTAGTCTTGAGGAAATATTAACATTCAATTGTAAATAAAAAAGGCTGAATTTTAACTTACAGTAATATTTCATTTGAAAAGCTTCACAAACTCTGTGTGTTCACAAGCGTCACAATGTCTAAAAAAGTAAGTACACGTTTTTAAAATTAATGGTTCTATGACATATCTACTAATTTGTAAGTGTATTAAATATCTAAGTTATGCTTACTTGGATAGGTAGATGACAGTGTTTTGGACTATGGCTGATCAACTCTCCTGTTCACTCTGGTGCACGTGGTCACATCAGAAGGCAGTGTACCACTGACTACAAAATGGTGGATGCCTGTTTTTATATATTTTTTTAAGGATATACTATAATTTACAATAAAATAAGTGTTGAAAACTAGTTTTGGTAACTAAAGTGTTAATTGTTTTTGTGGTGAAATGTAGTGTGTTTTGACCTTCTTCACAGAATTTGTCAGCCATCTTGGTCGGGGGCAGGGTGTTTACTTATGTAGAAAAGACAAAAGTCAGGTTTTTAAAGTGTAAATACTGTTTAACCACTCTGGAAAACATGTCCAATGTGTTGTGATGTGTTGCTTTCTTTTATACTTATTGTTGCAAATATTTGTGTTGGGTTGCAATATTTTGCGTTGTGTGGCATTGATACTTAATGATCTTTATTTGTGTACTGGTGCGTCGTGCTGCGTTGTGATGCGCAGTCATATGAAGTTGGAAAAATGTGCGTTGGGTTGCTATGGATTACCTTGACTTACGATGTGTTGTGTTGTTTTGTGTTCTGTTGCATGGAGATGCGCATTACAGACTTTTTTTCATAAAAATGTTTACAAAAATACATCTCAAACTATAATTATATTGTCTATGTAGAAATTAATTTTAATGTTGAATCCATATACATTACCATTATTTAACATTTTTTTTAAATTGCATTGTTATGGTTTGGGTGGTAATAGTTCATATAATGTATTTCTATGTATGTTCGTTGTAAAGAAATGCGTGGTAAAGACCTGCATGTTAATGGTATATGCTTGGTAACGACTATGGGGCTTATTACGTTGGCGGTCAGAGTTGCCTCCGTCCGACACCGTTTCAGACTCGGGACCGACCGAACGACCTCCAGTCGGTGTTCCGACCGCCTGATTACGATGCTACCAGACACTGTTCGGTCAGATACTCCTATTTCTCCATGGGAGTTTGTATTACGGCTGTAAACTGGCTGTAATACAGGCTCCCATATAGAAATGGGTGTCTGTGTAAAACTCTGCACCCTGTGGCAGGCACAGAGTGCACGGATTTACAGGGGGGCACCCTAGGTACCCCCTCGGCCACCAACTGTAGGCTGCAGTGGCAAAGGGGCCGTACTTGGGGACCCCAAAGTCACTTTCCGACAGCCTTATTGTGTCGTTCAGGCCGGCACAGAAAAGCTGTGGGAAACCAACATCGTAATCCCGACGGCAGAAACACCATCCATAGGGGATTACTGTGCGGTTCAGACTGGCCGGAAGACTCAGAGAGCTGGTCGGAACCACATCAGAATGACCGACCGGTACACGCATCGACTGCGACATCGTAATTCGGCGGTTGGACCGCATACTGACCGTGTCGCTCAGAAAGCGTCCGACCGTGGCAAAAGCCTCTGACCGTGGTCGGAAAGCTTCCGACTAACGGTCGGAGTCTTCGCGACTGACATCGTAATCGGCCCCTATGTGGTAAATGCATGCATGGTAAAGGCATGCGGTATAACATCATACAACCTTCCAATGTTTCACAGCCAAATAAGAAGAAATCAGGCCGCCAGATCTGGCCTTTCAAATATTAGGGAAGAAGGTGGAAGACGAACAGAGTGGATGATTTGGGATGTAGAAAGTACAAGCCCCTCGTGCTGTGCACAGAACACTCATACTTCAGTGCATCAGCTTCATTAAGCTTACTCTTTTACTCACTTAATTGCATGGTGGAAGAGGCGCCTCAGATCCAATCCTGACTACTGTACAATCATTAGTGACTGATACCTAGGCCCACAAGATTGAAGTTGCCATACAGAAGAAGGTCTTTCACCCAGAAACACTGCATACTTACCAGTCTATCATGACTGTCACTTTATGTTACACATAGGGATTTTACCAAAGTAACATGGCTTCTATTTTACCCCTTCTGGTTAGTTGTTTCTTGTTTCTGCGTGCTGCAAAATCTCTGCACTTTTCTAGCATGATCCCTTAAGGCATCATGTTCATAACTGCAGTATATTGCCCCACTACCCAGCCACACAAGCTCCAGTGTTGATGTTCCAATTCTACAAACTTCACTTACGTTTGCTGCAGTTCGCTTCAGTTCTGCGAGATCCAGATCCAGTTCTGCCTCATATGGCATTGTAGTCTTCAATTCGGCAATTCCAGATTCATATCTTTAGTTTTGAAGCTCCGCTGCAAGTACTACTCCTTCAATCTTAGCATCGTTCAGAAGGATTTTCTAGGCCTTTGTGCTTTTCGGATTTCCTGTACTAGGTTTGAAAAGCCACATGGGTTTACTTTCTGTTTTAGTCTGGTTAAATTCTCAGACTCTTTTCAGCCCTCTGCCATCAACTGATGTAGTGAAGCAGTATCTTGTGTATCTCTGTGTTCCCAAAGAGGTGCTACACAGCGGTGAGTACATCACCGGTGTATGTACCTGGCTTAGATATGCTGAGTTCAGCGAATGTCATTGTAGGTGCTGCTCTTGGGGCTCCAGAATACTTGTGTGCTTTTCCCTTTACTATGTGAGAGGTTTGCTTTAAACAGATAATGACCCCCTTCATATCTTTCAAGACAGGCTGTGCCCCCCCAAAGGACCAAAAAAATGGGTACCTTTTTGTTAGATGGTTCCCCATCCCAGGGTTTAGTCAAGTTGGAGATCATCTCACCGAGACGACAGAACTGTGTCTTGAAGATAATTTGTATAGTGACTGCCATGGAACCGTATCCATGCCTTGCTTGGCTGTACAGGTTCAATGTTCCTCCAGAATCACTTTTACTCAGGCAACAGCTTTGTCTGGTAGGAGGTTCAATGCAGACACAATGATATTGCTTGCTAGAGCATCCACCTCTGTGGGCTGACAACTTCAGAGGTGGTCCAGATGGTATACAGTGGTATCAGTGAGGTATCTATGAACTGGGAAAGATACTGCCAGTCTTCAATCTTGTCCTCCAGATGCTTTAGCCCATGTGTGTTTGTGGCTATCCTATATGGGATACCACCGACAACAATTGCATTGTGTTGTTGTGCATGTATATAGAACTGAGTATTGTATTCAGATTATGCTTATAAGTTTAATTGAAATTGTGTTTTCTTATATTGTTTCTTGTGATTTTCCTATTTTCTCATACATTATTAATAATGGTGTGTTTTATTCTTAAGAAAATTATGATTTGTGTTTTTTCCATTTAGGCCTTCAAAACCTGTTAGTGTATTATTTTCTTTCTTAAAGTAGGCCTTAGAATAATGTATATATGTTTCGTCATTATTTCACAAATGCTGATTTATTTGTTTTAGCTGTGAATGTTTATCACTAGAGTTTCCTTCCTACGGTTAAAGTATTTCTCCCTATGAATAATTGTGTCGACTATGTTGCAAGCTATTGTGGAAGCGAGCACGTGGATGTGAAAAGTTTCGATGTGCTTCCTATTTCAGAGGTGACATGACGTTTCATGAATAAACAAAAGAATCTTGTTAAAAGTTCTGGATGAATTAGGTTGGAGAATTATCATACCATGCATCCTAAGCAATGAAAACGTGTAAAACTGCGAAGAAGTTACATTTGGAGGCTGGAATTGTGAACATTTTGAGGTATAACTACCCCGTGAGAAAGAACAATGAGGGAGCTGGTTATTATTCCTGCGATTTTAGGCATGACATGTTGTCAGTCTGAACTTTGATTCTTCCCTGAACTGAACTATCCTGAATTTCCTTGCACTTCATCCCTATGAATAATTGTGTCGACTATGTTGCAAGCTATTGTGGAAGCGAGCACGTGGATGTAAAAAGTTTCGATGTGCTTCCTATTTCAGAGGTGACATGACGTTTCATGAATAAACAAAAGAATCTTGTTTAAAGTTCCGGATGAATTAGGTTGGGGAATTATCATACCATGGATCCTAAGCAATGAAAACGTGTAAAACTGTGAAGAAGTTACATTTGGAGGCTGGAATTGTGAACATTTTGAGGTATAACTACCCCGTGAGAAAGAAGAATGAGGGAGCTGGTTATTATTCCTGCGATTTTAGGCATGACATGTTGTCAGTCTGAACTTTGATTCTTCCCTGAACTGAACTATCCTGAATTTCCTTGCACTTCATCGGCTGGTGATGATGCACAAGCTATACCTTTTCGGCTGTAGGGTTGGCTATTTCAAGTCTTTTTCACCTTGTGCATTAGGTCATGGATCTTAGGTTCGTATGAATCTCAAATTGCATACTGAAATTGCAATGTGTATTTCTTTCTTTATCTCTCTCCTCACGACAGTTATTGATATTTGACATATTTTACCATGATCTGTATTTTCTATTGATTTTACCTGTATTTATTGAAATACCAAAGGTCTGACAAATTCTAATGTGTTTTGTGTATTAACCATTCATATTAGATGATTTAGATAAAGGTACCTTGTAAACATACAGAGTTTGTCTTTATTGATGTGATTTATTGACATGATATATATTTTGACTGTTGTTGTTAGCTAGGCATTTTCTTCATTACAGGTCCTCATGAAGGAAATAGCATCTGTCTCAAATTATCTGAGTCCCTATTAGCTCTTACAAGTTCTATCAGAGGACCTCATGATATTGTAGGTGATTGTAGAGTTTCAATGGGCCCAAACTCATTGGTATAGTAAATGATCGAAATTTGGTTTATGGTGTATTGAGGGTTTTGTGAATGATTGTAAATTTTACACCGCTTCTGCTGGATCATGGGATACCTCTGACAACAATTGCATTGTGTTCTTGTGCATCTATATAGAACTGTATATCACTGGTGATGCACCAAAGTGAACTTGCAGTGGAATAGCAAGCTATTCTGTAGGAGTGGTTGGATAGATAAATGTGTGCCTGTGTTGCGGTCTGTGTTTTGTGTATTTACATGTTGTGCGTGAGGACCAGTATTTTGCTTTAATGTGTTTGTTGCTGTGTCTTGGGATGCAGTGAAGTGAAAGGTATTGAGAGATAGGACACTTGCATAATAAATGCCTGTGAGGGATATCATTGTTTGAGTACAGAGTGGCCAACGTTGGAAGTGTGTTAGTGTCCCGAGTGTTTGCTGGAAGGTATTCATACTGTCTTGTAGTCAATGTCTAATATTGCATATGCAACGGCATAAGAGAAAAGTGACAAAAGAGATGCAGTCATGCATATAAGTACCTACCATCCTTGCAGTGGTCAATGTCACGTTTCTTTCTTTCTTTGTATTTGTTTGCATAGTGTAAATTGCACAACTAAATTGCTTCTCGGTTCTTTGGAGAGGTGCCACTTAGGGAGACCGACGTCTAGGTTACATTGATTGGTCCTGATCCTCCTCTGGCGAAGGGCCATCAGCAGTTACATATACAGCAGTAACAGCAGGTAAATATACAGCAAGAACAGTAGGTACATACACAGCAAGAACAGGTGTGTTGTGCAAAGAGAATCTGGCCAGTGAATTCATGGCTGAAACAATACATTACATTACAGATAAAGCAACATGTCATTTCATAAAACAATGTACACCCAGCACAGAACATATTAGTGGCTTTTGCGCTTGCTCCAACTGCACTAGCCTCCAAAATATGTCACAAAGTAACACAAGTTTATAAGTTAATCTTTCACTTACTCAAGTGACAACTGCATGCACAACATCTAACAAAAAGGGGGTGTTCCCACTTAAATACCATTGGAGGATGGGACAATGAATATAGATAAATATAACAAAAAGTGAGCCCCAAATGGCCATGAATCCAGCACTATAATTACATGTGAACTTACATTTAGTGCCTTTGGTTGTTTCTGTTCAGTTACAATTATATAATTATTTCCAATCAAGCACGGATATGCCCAATCCATTCACTATCTAATTTTGTATAGATACTAGATTCAACTTAAATTTGCAATAAAATTTAAAACCAAAGTGAAATTGTTTAGGGCCTTATTATGACTTTGGTGGTCTTCGGCTGGGACCGCCACCGTGGTGGTCCCAGGAAGACCACCAAAGCCGTACCCGCTGGATTCGGAGTATAATCCTGCATGAGCGGGCGGTGCTGCGGCGGCCTCACTTCGGTGGTTTGTTCGGCTCATAGGAGATGCTATACAGTATACCTCTGTCCTGACAGCATCAAATGCTCACCTGTGCACTGTGTGGCATGCACCACAGTGCACGCACGACCATGCACTTGTGGGGGGCATATCATGTGCCCCTTGCACCAACCCTCCTGGGCAGATTTGCCCGAGGGCCCTGTTGGTAGCCCCTTCCTGCCCTTCCGCCAACAAGTAGATAGATGTACTATTGTTCAAGACAATTAAGTTCTAAAACACCAGTCTCTTCACCATAGATCCATAAATAAAAAGAAATTAGATTTATTGAATCCCAATTGAGGGTGTAAAGGGCCGACATGCTAGTCTTTCAGTCTATATCCAATAATCATATTCAATGGGTCCTTTCAGGTTACAACTTTGCTCTTTGAGTTGTCACTGCACAATATTACTGCCAATGCATGAGCTTTGACCCCTTGAGGAAGGTCATAATCAGGGCATTTGTTCCTCCAAGATGGACATAGTTCTTAAAATATTATTTATTGATGATGAGCTATATCAAGAAAGTATTTTGTATATACATTATTTTGCAATACTCCTATATTCAACCAAAATGGATATGGATCATACCGGTGGTAAGGTTTATTCTTCTATATACATAGTCACTAAGTAGTTGGGGGCTGTTAGACCTGGCATTCTTGGCGTAGTTTCCCCTGACTTTTTGCCTCTATCTCCTGTGTTTTTGATGCTATGCTGGATTTTGTTTCTGCTGGCTTAGATGCTTTGGGCACTTTGCCACTGCTGATCAGTGTCAAAGTGCAAGTGCTCCCTGTATAAATTGAAATTGTGATGGGTTCTCCCTGATTGGCATATTTGTTTACTGGTAGGTCTCTAGTAAAGTGCACTACATGTGCCAGGGCTGGTAAATCAAATGCTACTAGTGGGCCTGCAGCACTGATTGTGCCACCCACATGAGTAGCCCTGCACGCAGTTGCTAACTGCCATGTTGACTTGGCAAGTGCACCCACTTGCCAGGTCCTACCCTTCCCTTTCCTCACACCTAGGACACCCCTATGGAAGGCCCAAGGTACCCCCATGGGCGGGGTGCAGTGTATGTGAAAGGTAGGACATGTACTGGTGTGTGTACCATGTCCTGATTGTGAAATACTGCCAATTTAATTTTTCACTGTTGAAAGGCATCTTACCCACAGGGCAGAATGGGGAATGCTGTATAACATTTTGCCAGCATATCTTCCCATAGGAGTGAGATAGAAAATTGGAGTCTGGTATCCCTGAACTCAGAATTTAATAACACATCTTTTAGTAAAGATGGTTTTTAAATTCTGTGTTTGAAAATAGCACTTTTAGAAGGTGCCTATTTTCTTGTTCAACCTTTCTGTGTGCCTCTGCCTGGTTGTGGATTGACTGTCTGGCTTTGGAGTGACAGGGGCTGGGGTGGCTCCAGGAGTCTAGGTGAGTCATCCTAGGCTGAATAGGCCAATCTGCATTTGGAGTGGTGGGTGGAGTAGTACCTGTCCCTGATTAGGGCTCTGCCTGCCTTCCACAAAGGACTGGCTCCACCTCCTGTGGTGCGTCTGAAGACCCTGGCCCACACTGACAAAGGAAGAAGTTGTGCACTGGCAGAGTACACCCAGAACTGGTTTGGACTGGGTCAAGGGCCCCTTACACATAGAGAACAAAGACTTTAAGGGTATAAATATTTGAGACGAAACCCCTGTACTTTAGATTATCCTGGAATCAAGAAGAAACCTTTGCTGAGGAGAAGAGTGGAAGAGACTGAGAAGAAGGACTGTCCTCGCTGTGTGTTCAGGGGCTGACCTGCAGTTGCTGTTCTACCAAAGGAAGGAAGAGGACTTTGCTGTGTGCTGTGTCCCCTACTTGAAAGGAAATCTCCAAGGGCCTGAGGAGAGCTGGCCTCCTGTTGTGGAAACTCAGGGACAACAACGTTTCCATAGATCTCAAACAAACGCTGTATGCGTGTGTCTGGATACAATGTGCAACCTTCGTGAAGCCCCGCACTACTGCGAAGAGCTTCATTTGTGAGATCGCCTCTACGCTGCTGAGTGCGTGAGCCAGCACCCAGCTTGTGATTGCAAGGAGTTTTTCTGAAGTGGGACTGATCGAATTACAGCGTGTCCCGTCACCGCCGCTGGCCCGAGTCGTCAGCGAAGGGAAAGCCGTGCCGTGTTCCTCGGCTGCGAGGCGTTGCCTAGCAACCGGATTCCCCCAAGACATGCCCACATAAGAGGGAGCCGCCCAGCAGTACGTCAGCACCGAAGCTGGAGGGGGAAGACGCGCTCGAGTCCAGGAAGGCTGTCCCGGTCCCCCCGTGAAGCGTCCTCAAGAAGAGGGCTCCCGACCAAGACTCAATTAAGGCGCGGAGAGCAGCGAGAGACCGGCTCCTCAGGCAACGCGCAGATCAGCACTGCCACTTGTCGTGTTGCCTGAGCCGGGTTGGGAGTCGACGGGAACTGTTTTTGAGCATTGATCTGGTTGGTGGGCCTGCAGGGAACTGTGCGAGCGTGATCCCCGCCTAATATCGGAGCGGCCGCTTGTTGTGTGGCAGTGGGCGCATTACGTGACGGCAGGGCTGTGCTGAGCTCTGTGGTCTTGTTAGCGGGCCTGCCGGGGACCGTGTAAGCCTGTACCTAAGTGGCAGGGTCTCCCTTCGTGAAACGATACATACGGCCTGTACTGGCGCATCAGAGGAGCTTCAGTACCGGGGCCTGCACCTCCGAATCTGTTGTTCCAACATTTGGGGGGGTGCATACTTTTGAAATCACTGACTGTGGATCCAGCAGGCTTGTGGGAGAAAGTCCCAAAACCACAAGAGCGCCGCGTGCAGGTGCTCAGGAGAACTGATTGGTGATATTTTATTTGCTTACTACAAGAAATACAGAATCTACAAGTGTGTTATTCACAAGAACATTCCAAAGAACATTTCTAAGAAAAGCTTTAATGGTGTATCTTGGATTTTTGTCGTTTTCTTCTAGTCAAAGTTAGATAAATATAACTTTATTTTTCTAAACCTGCGTGGTGTCCATTTGTGGTGTTTCACTGTGTTACTGTGAGTGTTGGTACAAATACTTTACACGTTGCCTTGAGGATAAGCCTGTCTGCTCGTGCCAAGCTTCCAAGGGGGTGAGCAGGGGTAATCTAGAGTGTGTTTCCCCCTTACCCTGACTAAAAGCAAGGGTCCCTATTTGGTCAAAGGTACTTACCTCTGCCAACTAGAGACCCCAATTTCTAACGGGCTGTTTATGATAGCAGTCTGACTGACTTTCGAGGTCCTGTTGGAGGTGGTCGGACCAGGGAAAGTCACTTTGGAAGCGGTCAGTCCGACTGCCGGATTACGGTGCATGCATTGTGTACTCTGACGGACCGCTGAAAGAGCTCCAACTCAGACAGCTTTTCTCCGACCACTGAGACAAACAGCATCCGTAGAGCTGTACTGGGATCTATGACTGCCATCCGGATTACGATGTGGGTTTCCGACTACCCGACCATGGCGGTCGGGCTGGCTGCCTCAAGTCATTGGAAACTAAGGATTTGGGTGCATACTCACCCCAATCCACTTCCCTCCAGCTGTCTGCACTGTGGATCCTTTCCTCCAGGTCCCCCCTACACCACAGAAGCTGAACCACAATGAAAAAGATCCTGTGGGCGCCGGAATCCAGGTAAGTGATTCTACGGTATGTACCCCCATTGACTGGACTGTGCACATTCTGTCACACTGCAGCAATGGGGTACAGGGTGCACAAGGCATATGGCCACATGTTATGCATGTGTGTACATATCACATGTTTTCTGTGAGTTTTGTACACAATTGCAGCGACACATTTGGTGACGTGCTCTGCCATAGCGGTCGCATCGTAATATGGATATGGCTGGGAGAAGCTCCCTCGTCTCGATGGCCAGAAAGGGCTCGGGTAGACAGAGGTCGGACGGTCGATCTGACCAGAATCATAATGAGGCCCTTGGTTAAAAAAAGAGGTGAAACCATTATAAGAAAGCAATATTCACCCTAAGTAACTGTGAAAACCCCTTCATTATGTATCGCAGTTTTTAACCCACTTATGGTTTGCTGTATTTCCATCATCTTTAATTCTACTGTCACATCCCTGCCGCCCCACGTTTGTTTCTTGTTTTTTCATTTCTAGAATGGACTATAAAACCGGAGTTACATTTAAGTTCTTGCTGCTAACAGTATGGCTCCTTTGTGCACTTATGCATGATGAAATTAGGAGCTGTTTCTGATTCCCGGGTCAGTGCTTGTCAAAGCAGCTGATGGTAAGAAACAGACTCAGGGGCAGATTTACAAGAACTAGCGCATCCCTGCATATTAGCATTGATGTGCCAGTTAATTTGTGTGACCGGAAAATAGCCTTGCGCCACCATGGATGCGCCGCATTTACAATGCTGTGCACTGTGGCGCAAGGATAGACAGATGCGTGACGCATCTTGTCGGCGTAAGGGCAGCGCATTTCTGGAGTCGTGCCGCAAGCACAACGCAACTCCAGCAATGGTTAGGAATGCCTATTCCTAACATGCTACGTAAATCCTTACGCCTGCTTCAAGCAGGCGCAAGGTTTTGACATAGTGGCGTCGTAAAAGTGACTCAGTGATATCTTGTAGATTTCACTGCGTCACTTGTACGAGGCTTCCTTGCGACGGAACGCCCACCCTGCATACATTATACCTGACGCAGGTATAATGTAGCGCAGGGATTTACAATGTGACGCATCTCCCTAGATGCGTCACATTGTAAATATGTTGCATCATGGTGCATTGTTTACGATGCCGCTGCGTCACAGAAGTGACGCAACGGCGGAGTAAAGTCGGCGCAAGGGGCTTGTAAATCTGCCCCATCATGCGTGTAATGCAGGACTGATGGTCAATTGGGGAAGACTTTTTCCAAACATTACTTAATGCACTGTCCATGATGAGGCACCACACAAACCCCCGACAGCGCTAACCACTGTGAAGACATTACATGTGACAGTAATAAACAAGTCGTAGTCACACCGATCCTCTTTCTTTAATCTAGTTTATTTTCAAGAGACAGGAGCCACCTCCCTGAGTGCCAGCCAGGTGTGACTGCATAATAATATTATGACAATGACGCACATCTCCAACACATCTAATATATCCAGCAACTATCTCTAACCACCAGACAGCAGGTGTGTGTGCTGACCCAAGGGATGCGTAAGCAGTCGTTAAAGCACTTCAATGAGTATCTGACAGTAAAATCTCAACAACGTGTGGAGAACCACCCCAAACAGGCGACAGCACTGTAAAGCTACACTAATAGCAGGTTGTGAGCTATACAAATGCAAATTACGTCAACATTTTAATTATTTACATAAATAATAAAACCCTCAAAGTAAGGAGAGTTCTTGCATGTTAAGGCCAAAATGCACATTTGGTCACGCTGAGGGGACCAACAGAGGGGAATTGAAAGACATTCCTGTGCTTGGACCACTCCTTGTCTAGTTACTATCGTCCACAGACAGCTTTGGTCAGTCAGATGAGCCAAGTAGATCCTAATTTCATAACATTCACCCTGCTTTAGGAACAAGACCACAGTCTGCTCTCCCGAAGCCAGGAGCGGCCTCTGTGATCCACTCCCCTGCGAGGCGTCCATCCGCTCTGCCACTGACGGCGCGCGCCTGCGTCAAGTTTCGGAAACGTTCCACGTTCTTCTCGCGTGGAAACCCCTCAGACCGCCCTGTGCCCGACGCAGGGGCTTCTGTCGCGGCGGATCACTTCAAAAGACGAACGGTTGCCAAATCTTCTTCCAAGGAATGACAGATGCGGCGGGTCATGTGATATCCACCCAAACCTTTCATATGGAAATCCGAGGGGGTGGCGGCACAATGCCCGTGAAATTGGTGATTAGCTGCACGTATGGACTGACAGGGAAGTGGGGAAAGGGGTGGGCAACGAACTTGGCAAAGGTTTGGAAGTATGCTAATGTTCAACACTTACACAGCGCATATTGTAGAGGTATTTGTTACGCACAACATCAAATCAGGACTATTTACTTGGCTAGCAATGCTGTTTAGAAATCAATTAAAAGGTCCAAGCAATGCAGAGCCGACAGTCCACCACAGATCTTCAGCACATCCAGTGCTTAATTTGAGCCTGTGGTTGCCGGTGGGGTCATCAGCAATAATTTTTGGGGACAGGCACTTATTTCTCCTCATCAGATACTGACTGCGAGCAAGAGATGGAAAAACAAATACAGAGGAAAGGAAGAGGAAGGAGGGGAAAACGTCACCAAGGGTGAAAATAGGAACCTGCAAGAGAGTGAGATAAAGGGAAGGGAGTGTCTGGTAGAGGATTAAAGAGGCCCAAGGTGGATTTAAGACTACGTGGCCTTGGTATTTGGTGCGCTGACATTTAATATCGCCGGACGCAGCTTCTCAGCAGAGCTTTGGGTACCAGTACGCATTCTTTTACAAATTAAGCAGTGAGCACAATTGTAGATATATAACACATAACAAGGATCTTGAGCAGGACTTGTTTTATAATATATTTTTCTCCTCGTTGTTTCAGCTTTCCATGTGTGCTGCTTTCTGCTGCACACTTGTAGTAAAGAAGAAAATGCCTCTAAGGATTGTTTATGTGCAGGAAGTTGTCCCTTTCTGCAAAAAAAAAAATCCTGATTGCAAGGCACGCACCCTTGCACCTAGACGCACAGGTGCCTGCATTGGCGCTATGCAGCCGATTGTGCCCGAGCGCAGGCAGAGAGCAGTAATGTGCCATATATTGGTAAATATGGTGCATTCCTGCTCTCTCCCCTTCACGCAGCGCTGCATGTTATCTGGCTGCATTGCGTGAAATTTGGATAGATTTGGCACATGGTAACTTCCAGGTGCGATAAACATTACAACCACAGTTATTTTTCAATATTGCACTGGAATCACAATTTACCCCGCCACACGTAATGAAGGCCAGAGTCATTTAAATATTACTTCAGTGCAAACCTCAGCTTCCGCGTTAGTCTAACTTCAGAAGTCACGCTGGTCACTGTCTTATTAGCTCTGCATTACTATCAATGTACGCAAAAATAACGGCAGGTCCTATACTTACATGGCCTATTTTAATGATATTTATTAGGAGTGAATGGATTTAACCTCATGTGTGCAGGTTAAATATATTTATTACTCCTACACATCAAACATTTTCACATAAACCATAGGTGCAGACCCACTGATGGTATTATGCTTTTTATTTCTATTCTTGAAGGAAAGGAAGGGCATCAGGGTCCAATGTAGGCTTTGCCTCTGCTAAATCAAGGCAGTGGCATAGGAAGGGGGGTGCGGTGGGTTCGGGCCGCCCCGGGTGTCATCACTGAGGGGGGTGGCAAAATGGCAAAACTATGTGTTTTAAACACATATTTTTGCCATTTTGTCAAGCCGGGGGTGACAAGAAATTTTCCACACCGGGTACCACCTGACCTTGCTTGAACCAAGGCCCCTCCTCACACTCAACACCTGAAATAAATAGCATATTACATTTGGTTCATTCTTTTTCCCATGCCTCTCCTCGCACATAGTGTATGTTTCTTCCCAACCTCCCTGGAGGCTGAACTGTTGCATTTTGGATTAGAATTGGTGGTCTTTGAAACAGGGTATGTAAAGCTGGAAAGTTTTTCTCGCAGACTTTCCGATTTCCCTAGTTCGCAGTTTTGTGCATCGAGGTTTCACATTAAAATCAGGCGTTTCGCATTTTAAGTTGTTGGGGTAAAATAGTTCACTATATGTCCCCGTTTCAAAAATTTGTGGAAAGCATTTTTGAAGTCAACCTGCGAGAAAACAGCGAAAACATTTTATTGCCAACTAGCACTCATGCAAAAATATTGCCAGTTTATAATGAAAATCTACGCTGTACTTAAACCTAGAACAAGTAAGAATATCCCCTATGCTATTGGTGAAGCAGTAATCTCTCAGCTATAAAATGCACCCCCTACTTTGAACCCACCATATATCCTAGCCTTCTGATCAGTATAGTACGTTCTCCAGGTTCTGAGTACATGCACTCAGCGTCGGAATGGTAACGTGGACACTCGGGCAATGTCCGAGGGGCTGGTATCCGAGTTCCAGCTGTGGGCTGCTTTTTTGAGCAGCCTGGGGGACCAATTTGGGCGGTTTCTGCGTTGTTCGATGCCGCCAGCAGCCCAGTGGGTGCCTGCGTGGCCTTTCTGGGGGTAGATGGGCGTCCATTTGAGGAAATATGAATTTTTATGGTCAATTGTGTCCCCTATCTGGACCCCAACGGCTCCATGTACATGCTACAAGTACATGTATGTTCCCTCCACTTCAAGCTATGAAGACGCAAATACAATTGTGTCCAACGTTAATATGTACTCTTTCATATCTGCCATGAATGGGCCAGATATTCCGTTCCTAAGTATGCCTTGCCACCGTCTTTATATGGTATACTTTTCATGTTTTCCAGCTCTGGCAAGGTAGGCCCTGAATTCTGCCATCGAGCTTTTTCTTGCTTCTGCCTCTGAAATGCTCCAGCCTGGACCTGCATCTGTATCCATGAACTTTGTCTTACTTCCTGCGCGGCTAACGGTGCCTAGCCCGGCCTGTTGCCTGCCAAAAACTGTATTCAGCCTTCAAGTTATCTGCTCCGTTCCTCAAGAAATGCATTCCTGTCTAAATAGCTTAGGTAAACATCCCTCTAGCTGCAGAGTGAAGGGCCCGGCCTTACTGTCTCCGTGCAAGTAATTCATGACTCTCGTTACCATGGTAGGCCCATGCCCCCTCGCATCTCATGTAGACACTTAGACGCTTGTACACGCACTAGCAGTCAGTATAGAATAGGATTTGTCCGAGAAGACCTTTCCTTCTAGATAATATAGTTCTTTAAACACAAGATATTAGATATGATTTAGGACTAGGTTGTCCTGACACCCCAGACTTCTGTCTCCTCATGTAGAGCTAAATGTCAAGTTCCCTTCACCCTCTAGTTACACGTCAATCACACGTCATGCGGCTGCGCGCGCATCTCTGCTATGTATTTTTGCTGACTTTGCAGGATTCTCTTATGGATCCACCCATTTGTGTCACCATCATAATGACGTTTTTAGTATACGCCTCTATGCACGCCTATTATTACGCCTTTTTCATTACGTATGTGTATTCTTATCTGTATTATCAGCTGTTACGCCTCCTGCATCTGTCTTACTGTAATGCATTTCATATATATATTATTACTTGTCTATAATGTATTGCTGATCCCTTCCTGAACCTTCGTGGTGACGGAACTCGATTGCCTGGTTCGAACCATCATTCCTTTGTAAGGAATAAATACCCTATTATACCCTCGAATACCACGGATTCTGCCTCTTATTTTTACTGAGTTATTCGTATTGTATTTTACCGCATAAAAATAGTACAGGTAAATTAAATATTTACCACATAAATTGGCGCCCGAATAGGGACACCTCTCACACCCCACGCGCCGGAGGTGCGTTGCAGACCCGGTCTCCTGCCACAGCCGGACGGACAATTACGCGTACCCGCAGGATTTCCTGTATCTCCCTCAGGCCAACGGGGGCGACTGAGGCTGAGATCAACACCCAGACGAGGCGGTGAGGAGTGCGGAGAATCCCGACCAGAGCCTAGCTGAGAGAGCAAGATCCGAGGTATACAGAGGCCCACCAGATTCCGAAGTTCCGAAGTATCTAAGTCACGAGTCGAGTCCAGTCCAGTTTGGTCTAGTCCAGTCCAGACTTCCGAGGCCTTCCGTTCCGTGCTTCCCGGTGAGTACCGTTGCTGAGGACGCATCTAGACGTGCACATTAGTTTGTGCCGGTCAAGACGGGTCTGGGTACACAGACCTGGTCTGCACTGTTTTAGCAGTGTATCTGTACTGTTTAGCAGTACATACAGTATATTTAGTATTATGCAGTTAACTAGTTTTATTCTAATTATTATTGTTCGTTCTAAAATGTTTTGATATGTTTTAAATGTCGTGGTATGAGTGATTGTTTGATCTTCATTATTGTGTTTATTGTAATTATTGTGTTCAAAAACCGAGTAAGAATTAAGAACAAGGTTCAAGATGCCGTTATTTTCAAAATTAAGACAGATAAAAACTAGAAAAGGGATACTCGAGGAAGCTGTTCCCATCCCACCTAGGGACACTCCAGGGTACTTTATGTACCATAAACATGGCCTAGATGCCGTATTATATCTTGATCTATGGGTGGACTACACCAAGGATTTGGCAGAGAGTCAGAGATGGCCCGCTGCTGGAACATGGGATGCAGATTGCATCATGAGAATAGAAGAAGCGTTATGGAAAAAGAAAGCCAGACAGTCACAGAAAGATGCCATTGAACTATGGCGTAAAGAATCGCATAGGCGCACAGAGAAAGCGCTCAGAAAGGAAGAGAAAAGTAGGGAAGATTCAGAAAAGGCCCGAGAAAACATATTAATTGACGAAGGTACCCGGGTAAAATCAGAACAAGTAGACAGACAACGAAACACTCTTATGAATGGTATGTATCCTCTTCTGGCCGAGGGTTTGCCTAAGGCCACTTTGGAGGTACCAGAAGATCTGCCACCTCCATTACTCCCGATTAAAATACATCCCAAGACCGCAAAAGACATTTTCCTTTCTTCCTATTTAGACGATGCAGCCCCCGAATATGCTAATGGTGTGCAGCTACGCACACCACCCGTTAACGACACTCAGCCCCAAAATCAGCTGCACTCACCTCCGCAGCAACAAACTCCTACTCAAGTTCTAACAATTCCATCTGTTTCTACAGTCTTTCCTGCACCGACACTCTCTACCTTACACTCAACAAATCCTTTCGCGCCTAGCACCTCAGAAGGTGCAACAGGAGGTGCGACAGCGATTTTTTCCACGCCACCGCAAGGAAATAAATTGTCCTTTAGAGATTTAGCATACCAACGTACACCTCAAACAGCAAGATCCGATATGTTTAAGGAACATCTTGTGGATTGTAGATATGATCCAGTGCCCGGTAAAAATGACAGAATGCTGCTGTCATCACTACGTATACGACGAGCGTCCACATATTTAATGACACTACCAGGAATGGTTGCTCATCTGGACAATATATATCACTTTGTCCAATCAGGGCGAGGCCCTGAAAGTATTGACAAGGCCATGGAATACCAGAAAGTAGATATACAGAAACTACTGTTAAGCTTCCTCATAAACTGCTTGATCAGAAACAGAGATAGGCCTGAGGTAGATCAGGATGAAATGCAAGTGCTTACCAGATGGGGTCAGAATATATCAGAAGGGAAACATGATAAACAGAAGTGTATAGTAGCTATGTGCCGAAAGATCCGCAAAGAAGTAGAACGAATACATAAAATCAGATTAGAGGCAGACAAAACTGAATCAGAGGGAGAGGAGGAGGAAGAATCAGAAATGTCCACGGGACAATTAGAAACGATAGCTTATGTAGGTAGGGGAAGATCTTTTAACAATACCAGATACTTTAATGATCCAATACGTCCGATACGTCCAGAATGTAACAGAAATTTTCAAGCCTCTATGTTAAATACGAGGTCCCCTGAACACCTATTCCAGGCTGCTGATAAATTACTCCGAGACCGAAGGGGGTATCATATGCTCGATTCTATGGATGAACAAGAATTAGCCAGGTCAGCAGTACAATGGGCTGACAGTTCTGAAAAATACAGTGATGATGCGCTAGCACACACGTTTCTGAATCTTACCCCAGACGAACAGCGTTTAGCTGGTATATACATGATACAACACCTCCTTATATTGTATAGAAGCCAACACTCCGATCCTGGTCCCCTACCTGATATACTGATAGAATTACTCATGAATAAATGGAGAGGTTCAGGTACTGATTTAATTAAAGAAATTCTAGAATATCGGCACCAGTACATTGTCTTCGTATGCCCAGAACATGTTTCAGTTCCCACCGTGGAAAGAAAAACGTATCACATAGACAGACAGAATCCTTTACGCGAAGTACACCCAGTCAGAAATGATGACAATACGTTTAGACGCGTGTTTGTGTACACGCCCATAACCAAAATAGAACTATTGGAAATGAAAAAATTAGTGCCCAGCCATGACAAAGATCCAGCAGGTTTTCACCGTGAACTAAAGGACATGCTACTCATGGGTGATTATACCTATCCTGACATTATGAAAATATTGAAAGTATTATTGCCTGCCGGTATTTATGAGAAACTCAAGGAAAAAGAATGGGAGGTGGGAGACCAAAAGATTGATTGGACCGCATTAGAAACTGAAGAAAATAGCAGAACTGCAGGCGTAGGGCTTGGGGGCAAAACCAAAGCATTGCCAGGTCTATTAGTGCAAGTATTGCCACGTTTGTTAACTACGAAAAAGGAAGATTGGGGAGCAATCTCAGCTTGTAAACAGAAACCCGATGAAGACACTAGTGATTTTTATTCCCGATTTGAAAAATGTTTTGGTATTAATAGCGGCCTGAAAGCAAATAGTGAGTCATATCCACACCTTTTTGTGACAAAACTAGTCGAGAATTCCCTGCCGCAGGTTAAAAACAGAGTATTGAAAGTTGAGAGCACTTGGCAAGCTAACACTCCTTCGCAAATGTTACAAATGTTACAGTATCACCAGAATAGAATTAGAGAAGAACAAGAACACGAAACAAGACGTATGAAAGACACGAAAATGAAAATGCTTGTCGCTCAGTCTGTTCCAGCTGACGGTCATAAAAAGGGTGCGACACAGTCCAGTAATTCAGCGGTTCCCGTTAAAGGGACATGCAACTATTGTAAACAGCCAGGTCATTATATAAACGATTGTGCAGTTCTGAAACATAATATCTCCACGGGTAAAACCAAGGAGAGACCACGTCCGCCTAGACAGGATCAGATCCAACAACAGGTACCTCAGAATATACAGCCTATGCAAGCTGCACAACAGACCGTACCACAACCACAGCCACAGCCTATTGCTGCAACACAAAACACGACACAACAGATGTACCAGTATGCACAAAATGACTATCCAGAGTATCAGCGCTACACATGAAATAGCCTAGAGAGGGAAGTTGGCTTACCCCTTATTGAGGTCCCTGTAGATCAAGAGGGTCCTTATGTACAGAGTCAAGTATTAGGGAAAGACAGAAAGTTCCTACTCGACACAGGGGCAAGCAGAACAACTATAAGTCACGATGAAGTCCCAGGGGCACCCCTCTCAGGCTCACAAAATATTTCCCTTGGTTTTTCAGGAAAGCCCACTATTAACGAAGTATCGCAACCACTTGCATTTACAGTCGGTCCATTAACACGGACTACAGATCTATTGCATACGAAATCATGCCCAGAAAACTTGTTAGGTATAAAAACATTGAAAGCTCTAGGAGCTATAATATGTTGTTCTCCGGACGGAGTACGACTATTTTTGCGTGACTTTAAAGGTCACTACGTGTCTAGAGACATGGATCACCGGTTACAGAATCTACCTGCACATTTATGGGCGCAAGGCCCCACTGGTGTAGGTTGTATGCACATTACACCATATCGAGTCACGCTCAAAACAGGAGTGGTATTACCACGAATGCGACAATACAAGTTACCGCCAGATGCTGTAGTGGCTTTACTGCAAATCATTGACGAGCTCATTGCACAAGGAGTGGTTGTAGAAACCGACTCCAATATATGTAATTCTCCGATTATTCCGATTCTTAAACGAACTGATCCAAAAGCACCCCCAGTATATCGATTAGTTATTGATCTGCGCGAATTGAACAAATGCATTGTACCACAATACCCCGTGGTCCCAGATATCTCTTCATTATTGACAGCTATTGATTCAGAGGCAACGTTCTTTACTGTAATTGACCTCAAGAACGCCTTCTTCAGCGTCCCAATCGATCCGGAAAGCCAATATTTGTTCGGATTCAGTTTAAATGGACGAAGTTTTAAATTCGCACGCGCACCTCAAGGATTTACAGAAAGTCCTAGCATCTACAGCCAAGCACTGAAAAGACAACTTGACAGTATCAACATGCCTGCTAACACTGCACTGCTTCAGTATGTCGATGATCTGCTGATCACCGCCCGAAGCGAACCCGAATGTGAAAAAGCATCACTGACGGTTTTACATTTCCTAGCCGACAAGGGGCACAAGGTGTCCCCTTCAAAGCTGCAATTTTGTGCCCAGCAAGTTGTGTACCTAGGGCACTTGCTGTCCAAATGGGGGAGACAGCTCACACCTGATCGTATCCAGTTAATTGTAAACATGCCACCACCCAAGACACAAAAGGAGGTACGGGCCTTCATAGGCCTCACTTCGTACTGTAGGCAGTGGATCCCCCAATATGCATTTCTAGCTAAACCACTCATTCAGTTGACAACCCAGGAGGCAGCGACAACGACTGTCCTCCCTTGGACTCAGGAACATACACAAGCTTTTGAAGACTTAAAGAAAGCTTTATGCCAAGCACCTGTTTTAGCGACACCATGTTACAGTAAGCCTTTTACACTCTTTGTTACAGAACGGGATGGTACTGCTTTGTCAGTACTCACGCAGGAACAAGCAGGATCACACAAGCCATGTGCTTACTTTTCTAGCACATTAGATCCCGTAGCTCAAGCTCTTCCTGCGTGTCTGAAATCAGTTGCAGCAACAGCTCTAGCGATCAGACAAAGCGATTCCATAGTATTAGGACATCAATTGACAGTGCAAGTACCACACGCAGTAGAGGTTCTCTTGAACCGGACACAAACACAACACTTGACTATAGCACGACTGACTGGTTACGAACTCACATTGTTTCAGCCACACATAGAAATCAGACGTTGTAGTACATTAAATCCTGCCACACTTTTGCCCTTAAGTGGAACAGACCCACTGGCACATGATTGTATTGAAGTCATTACTATCACGACGAAACCCAGACAAGACTTGACAGATGTCCCATTACCAGATCCAGACCTGACACTTTATGTAGATGGTTCATGTATGAGAACAAGTACAGGAAAGTTAGTGGCCGCTTATGCAGTCACGACAGACACCGAAGTCATTGAAACAAATTGTATCGACACATTATCAGCTCAAGCAGCAGAGCTTATCGCTCTGACACAAGCCTATATTCAAGCCAAAAATAAGAAAGTCAACATATACACAGATTCACGTTATGCATTCGGAGTCGTCCATGACTTCGGCGTTCTTTGGCGCGAAAGAGGTTATTTAACTTCTCACGGTGCCAACATTCAACACGGTCCCCTCATTCAAGCTCTATTAGATGCAATACATCTACCTACTTCAATATCTATCATGAAGTGCAAAGCCCATACAAAAATCACCGATATTATCTCCCAGGGTAACGACCTAGCAGACCGAACAGCTAAGCAAACAGCACAGAATCAGACTCCTGCAACTGACTTGACAAAGACAATAGTTCCAACGCCGACACACTGCATGACAGTTAAGGATCCCGCTCTTGATGTAATTGACATACAGACACATGCTACACCAGAGGAAGTAAAGAAATGGACTGAATTAGGAGGGATCCAAACAGATCAGGGATGGATAACGAAGGGGAAATCTATATGGTTTCTCCCCGACTCAATGGTTCAAGTTATCATTAACACAATACATAGTCCAGCACATCTAGGAGAAAAAGCCATGTTAGACAGTATTCAACACATTTGGTTCAACAAACACTTACGAGCTGCAGCCAAACAGAAAGTCCGAACTTGTATGATTTGTTGTCAGTTCAATCCAGGTAAAGGCGTACCTGTAGAGCAGGGTGGATTTCAACCTCCCGATCACCCTTTTGAAGTCCTCCAGATGGATTATATCCAGATGGAACGATGTCGAGGATTCAAATATGTCCTCGTAGTTGTATGCGCTCTTTCCCGTTGGACAGAGGCGTATCCCGTCTCAGATTACACTGCCCCGACTACTGCCAAACAATTAGTTCGGGAATTCTTCCCACGGTATGGTTTGCCCCGTATCGTGTACTCAGATAATGGCAAGCCGTTCTCATCCGAGCTAATGAAACACGTTTCACTTCTGTTAGGCTATCAATGGAAATTCCACTGTGTCCGACATCCCGAGGCAGCAGGTCTCGTGGAACGCCATAATCAAACTCTGAAAATTAGACTGTCCAAAATCTGTAGAGAAAAAGGTGTCGACTGGATAGTAGCCTTACCAGTTGCGCTCTTTTACATGAGAATGGTAGCACATTCTCGAACAGGGCTATCCCCGTATGAGGTGATCTTCGGTAGGCCACCAAATATGTGGGGGACGCCTATACCTCGTAAAATCACTGATGTTGATTGTAATATGCTGACAGATTACCTGGCTTCTTTGATGTCTGCACTACAATCTTGTCGTTCACAGGTAGCTGCAGCTTTTCCCGATAACACTGAGGTAAAGCCTCATGAAGTGGTTCCAGGTGATCTGGTGCTTGTGAGAAACTTCGACAGGAGGAGCCCGTTGGAGCCTCGCTGGCAACAACCGAAACTCGTTTTACTGACCACAAGGACAGCCGTGAAGATTGAGGGTCGCAAAGGGTGGCTGCACTCGAGCCATATCAAGAAATTTCATGGACTACCATCGGATTTAAACGTTCAGCCCTGCATTCCCTCACCGACGGACTCAAAACTCCCCCTGGTTGAAAAGTCAGAAAAAGAGAACTATAAACTGAAACTAAGGTCTAGCAAGTCAGACAATTTGATTGTTTAAGTCCTCTCCAAGGTGAATCGTTGAATTTGTCTCTGACATGTATCCTCTAGACCGAAATAGAGAGAGAAATAGACAGAAACAGCTCAAGAAACATGCGTACTGTAAATCACTTCGTAGTCACTGTATAGTGACATTATCAATTATGTTTTTTCTAAGTCTTCTGATCATTGTTGCAAGCATACTGTTACATATGTACTATCCTATTTTCAAGCGTGCTTACAATGTTACAGCCGAACATTCTTTTAGTGAACTACCTCCACATGAGTTGTCCTATAGGTTTGCGCTGCGCAACAACACATTCATTAGTATGTTACATCATTCCCATCAGACCAGCAACGCTACGAATTGTTGGATATGTGGCCGACTCCCTCCCTATCAGAAGTACAAAGGAGTTCTGCCTCTCTTTCCATATCCGTTTACACACAATGGTTCCTGTGGAGCATGGTTTAGTTTGATTAATTCTTTAGATTCAAAAACTGTAGTTTACCAGAGCAACAGGGTATGGGGAAACCTGAACTTAGTCTTGCTTAAAGACTGTTATCCTAACAAGGAGGGACTTCCCAAAAGAACAGGAACTGACCTAGAAAATGAAGTATATGGATTAGGTAATTTTACACTTAACCTCATGATTCTAAATGTTGAATCCGAAGCTACACTAGTCTTGCCTGCTATGTCCGTATTACCAGTCAAAGGTGAATTATGTGTAAGAAAGAATGGTTCAGTACACCTGGGTCATAGTAAATGTACTACTGTGATCGAATTCAGTGATAAAGGCAAGTCTACATTTAGAGCTTCCCGTCACTCCTACTTCATCTGTGGTCACACCGCATATATACGCCTACCCCTAGATTGGGATGGTACCTGTTACATTGCATTCCTTCTGCCACCTGTTTTCCTAGCCCCTCATGATTATCATAGAAATACCAATCTAGTACACCATAGACCCCAGAGAGATACCCCGATTGTTGACTACACCGAAACAGCATGGGAACAATATACCGACTTCAATAAAGGTCTCTTTCCTTACATAGGTGTTGTCTCAAACAGTAAACTAATACGTAGATTAACTAGAACCCTTGAAGCAGTAGTGAATGAAACTACCTCTGCCCTAGGCAACTTAACAGAGGAGCAGTCTGCGATGCGGATTGTTGTTCTCCAAAATCGTCTTGTCCTTGACGTCATCCTAGCAGATAGGGGCGGAGCTTGTAGGGTCATCGGATCAAGTTGCTGTGTTTTCATCCCAGAAAACGCGCCATCTGTATATAAAGCCATAACTCGTCTTCACAAGATTGCAAACCAGATACATCAGAATACAGGCACCTGGACATGGTCCGGTTGGTTCTGGAGCGTGTTGTCAGCCTGGGGATGGAAGGTCCTATCCTTCCTAGGTATTGGCCTTCTCATAGTATTCAGTTGCTGCCTATGTCTACAATGTGGACCAGCGATTTGCGGCCTGTGTGCCACATCGTGTATTCCACGTTCAAGTTTTCATTCAAGATCCCGGAAGAAGAAAGAAGAGCAAATGATGTTACATGAACAGATTGATGGATTCCTGAAGATCGATATTTCATGAGGGTCCGTAGGGGACAAGGAGGGAATGAGGAAATATGAATTTTTATGGTCAATTGTGTCCCCTATCTGGACCCCAACGGCTCCATGTACATGCTACAAGTACATGTATGTTCCCTCCACTTCAAGCTATGAAGACGCAAATACAATTGTGTCCAACGTTAATATGTACTCTTTCATATCTGCCATGAATGGGCCAGATATTCCGTTCCTAAGTATGCCTTGCCACCGTCTTTATATGGTATACTTTTCATGTTTTCCAGCTCTGGCAAGGTAGGCCCTGAATTCTGCCATCGAGCTTTTTCTTGCTTCTGCCTCTGAAATGCTCCAGCCTGGACCTGCATCTGTATCCATGAACTTTGTCTTACTTCCTGCGCGGCTAACGGTGCCTAGCCCGGCCTGTTGCCTGCCAATAACTGTATTCAGCCTTCAAGTTATCTGCTCCGTTCCTCAAGAAATGCATTCCTGTCTAAATAGCTTAGGTAAACATCCCTCTAGCTGCAGAGTGAAGGGCCCGGCCTTACTGTCTCCGTGCAAGTAATTCATGACTCTCGTTACCATGGTAGGCCCATGCCCCCTCGCATCTCATGTAGACACTTAGACGCTTGTACACGCACTAGCAGTCAGTATAGAATAGGATTTGTCCGAGAAGACCTTTCCTTCTAGATAATATAGTTCTTTAAACACAAGATATTAGATATGATTTAGGACTAGGTTGTCCTGACACCCCAGACTTCTGTCTCCTCATGTAGAGCTAAATGTCAAGTTCCCTTCACCCTCTAGTTACACGTCAATCACACGTCATGCGGCTGCGCGCGCATCTCTGCTATGTATTTTTGCTGACTTTGCAGGATTCTCTTATGGATCCACCCATTTGTGTCACCATCATAATGACGTTTTTAGTATACGCCTCTATGCACGCCTATTATTACGCCTTTTTCATTACGTATGTGTATTCTTATCTGTATTATCAGCTGTTACGCCTCCTGCATCTGTCTTACTGTAATGCATTTCATATATATATTATTACTTGTCTATAATGTATTGCTGATCCCTTCCTGAACCTTCGTGGTGACGGAACTCGATTGCCTGGTTCGAACCATCATTCCTTTGTAAGGAATAAATACCCTATTATACCCTCGAATACCACGGATTCTGCCTCTTATTTTTACTGAGTTATTCGTATTGTATTTTACCGCATAAAAATAGTACAGGTAAATTAAATATTTACCACACATTACCTCCCTTTTATCAGTGGCAGAGGTGTCACTCCCTTTCTCTCGCTGGGCCGGCCCATTCATATATGCATATTGAGCGGGGGCCTGAGCAAAAGTGGCCTCACTTGTTTTCAGGCGTGTTTCACCAGTGTAAACTAATATGTGCATTGTTTTTAATCTCTCCCCCCCTTTTTTATAAAATTTTGCAGAAACAGTGTTTTGCGGAAAGGCAATATGCAACTGTGGGCCACTTTTTTTTGCGTCCCCGGGGCGATTTATAATCCCAATCCAACCCTGCATGCACTTCTTTAATTGGAAAGGGAGAGTACCCGCACTTTTAATAGGAGAGCACCAGCACATCACAGTAGAAGACAGGTATTCTGAGAAAACGAGTACCAGCACTTTTATGTTTCCTTTTCAAGCAGTGATTAAAACTGAACCCCTTCAACTTAAGTTCACTGCCGATCCAAAACGCTTTTTGCTTCCACCCCACGGGGCACGTTCCAGACCTTTCTCCCCTGAGAACAGGCCTCCCCAACCCCTAGGCTGCTCTAGAGAAGACCTGCGACCTGCATATTTAGTAAAGCTCTCTGCAGCTGATGCATTGACACTCTGATGTATCTCTACATTATAATCATTGTTGTCGAGCCCTTGCTTCAACACTCACTTTATCACTCTTCTGCTAATATCCACTATCATATAACACCTAGTTATCCGCGGGTCTAACAGGTTTCACCAAACCTAAAAGAACTAGAACACGAGCAAATAAACTCTCAATCAAGCACAGGGGAAATCCTTAAATAAGGACGGAATTGCATCACCCACCGAGGTGGTATGCTACACTCTGGCCTGGTAGCACTTTTTGGAGCCCTCTCAATAAGTCTCGCCAGACCAGCGCATGCGCCGGGTCAGGCGAGACCTAAAAATGCCTCCAAGTAGGTGAACAATGCTTTTATTGGAACCCTGTATTGGAATGGTCAAAAATGTATGTGTTGCGCAATTTTACTATTTCCATCCCTCATGATTAATGTGTTCTAGCAGCCTTGTTTGCCCAATCTGGGTCTGGTACCCTCCCCTGATTTAACGTATCCCCTCTACTGACTCGACTCGAAGGTTGGTAAGTGTGCTCATACCATACAAAGATTCTATACACAGATGTAATGTATTACAGATTGGACCATGGTGCCTTTGCTAGGTTATTCACAGTCAGGTCACAAGAGCTGCCATAAGGCAAATATGTGTAATGGTTGCTCCCATCACATTATAGATACCTGTTGGGAGGGTGTAATGAAAGTCCCAACGTCTCTCTCCCAGACATTAGCTTTGACTATTTAAAACAACATTCTTAGAACAGGGCCAGGGTTTACCAAAAACCTAATTCCTCTGCCATTTTTACTAAAAATGCCAACAAAAATTAAGGTCTCTATAGTGTCAGTTGATCTATGTCACCTGTAACCCTACTACACATTCTTGTGTAGCATCAGTGTTGCCTCACAAAATAAAGGGCTTCTAAAATGTTTCGCTCCACTAGACACAGACCTCAAATATGTCAGAAAACGTTCTACCAGCATGATTCTCTCCACTTGTGTCAAGCAAATGTGCATTCAAACCCTGTGGGTAATGGAGCACAGTCAACCCTGGATCTAGATGTGCACCCTAATTGGACACTGAGTGGCTTGAAAAATCTGTGGTAACTCAACACTGCACGAATCTCTGCGTTTTGTTACTCTGCCCGGGAGGCGTTCCTTGGGTGGAGCATGGGTGTTCCTGCGTATCTTTCCATGAATTTTGGTGCATTACCAGATTTACCATTACTGGTAGACCTTGGAATGTGTCAAAATGATACTCCTTCCCAGGTGAGGCATAACGAGGAGAAATATCTTTATTTCTCCTCTTTTTTTCCTCTTTCTATGTGTGCTGCATTCTGCGGCACACAGACAGAGGAAAAGGCCTCAGGGGATTGTTTTTGTGCAGGAAGGTGTCTCTTCCTGCAGAAAAATAATCCTGCTTACAACACAGGCACCCTTGCACCATGGTGCAAGGGTGCCTGGATTGGCGCTAGGCAGCACATTGTGCCCCAGTGCAGGGTAAAGTCAGGAATGCGCTGTAAAATGTAAATACAGCAAATTCCTGCCATTTCCCTATCTAGCAATAAAGCAAGGTGGCTTGCTGCTCTGTGCTGCGCGAGGTTTTGATTAATATGCATTTGAATGCAAAGAAAAAGTCAAACGGTTTATCCTCTGATGGGATGGTGCTTTTCTCAACAAATACACACAAGGATCTCACATGGTACAAAATGTCAATGTTGACTGCAGACCTGCCAATGTACACACTGCCACCATGTGTCACACAATATCGGCTCCCTTTTCCCGGTCACCTGGTGAGGAGCCGTTATCACATGGTGGGAGGGAAAACAAGCTGAAAACTACTGCAAAAAGTGGATTTCCAGCTCATCTTCAGAGGCTTTTAAAAGACAGTGCCCATTAAATGGTGTGCATACATCACAGGATAACCACATCAGCCATAGCAAGCTTTTTTGTTTTGGAGGATGGGGTTTTGTGGTGGAAGAGAGCAGAAGTACCTATTAGGTAGTTCTGAGTACGAGGCCCCAACCCCGCCAAGGCAATGCCCCCCTCCTCAAATGGTGAATTTTGCAAAGTTGGATGGTCTGTGACAGCAAAATTACTCACTTTACATTTACCAAGACTTCCAAAAAACCCTCGAGGACTTGGGTAAAATTGAAAGAACCAATACACTTGTGTTTTAGGCATCTTACCTATGTGCCAATCCCATGGCATACAAGCAGGCAGAGGATGAAGTACCAGTAGGATTCCATTGTGAAATTGACACTGGTGCAAACCCTTACTTGCCTTCAAGTGAGGCAAGGTGATGTGCTTTAAATCCGTATGATGCATATTTTCATCCTTCAGTGCAGTGGACCCATCTGGAAATGGTAGGGTAGCCACTCTAAGACCTCTAGATACATGACATCGGTTCCCAGGACTCGCATCCTTTCATATAAACATGTCCAAACTGAAGGTTAAATTCGTGGTGTTGAAATCAGTCCCCAGTCTATCCATACAACCGCAATGGTTTATGCCAAAAAGCCATTCCTCCTCAACCATGGCTGCTTCAGGGTGGCTGTAAAAGAAGAACAAAAGCAAGTGGTTGTTCAGCACCATCAAATTGGGCTTTCAGAACACGTGAGCCGACAGTTTCGGCAGGCTCGCGCATGCACCCCGCTCCCACATGTGCAAGGTGTGCAGAGAAGTGGTGATGAGGTTCTTCCATGTCCAAGATCATTCGATGACACAGTTCTTTATCCATGGAAGTGATGAAAAGGGAAGCTTGTCCCCACTGCATGGAGCGTGAACCAGTCTCTGAGACATGTTCCACTCGATCAACTGCTGACAAGGCTCTGCTAACCTCATGGATTGAAGAGAGAAGCGCACTCATTGCTAGCCTACCCGAGCTATTCCTAGCTTTCCTTACAGCTATCCTTTCTCTGCGCCTTCCAGTCCCTCTGATCCCCAAACCGGAAGTAAAAGGAGTGCCAGTTTATAGTCCCAATATCGGCAACACTCCCCATCCCCCCCACAGCAATATCCTGGAGTAATAAACAGACAAGATATCTTTTTTGTGGAGAAGATAGCTGCAGGTTTATTTGCAGAACAAATATGCCAACATGGTGGGTTATTTTACGGGCAATCCCAAGGCAGGCAGCCCCTCGCCACCTGCCCACCTGATGTGCCAAATTACACCGTGGCCATAGCCAATCGGTGTTTGCCAGATTTGGAGGCAAAAACCCCTCCCACCAGTGGACCACCCCATTACTCACGCCCCCAGAAGGGGGCGGAGCATTCCAGGTAAACCCCGTTGCTCAGGTCCACAAACGCCCGTAGGACTAACCGGGCACTGTCGCTCCTCCAGGGTCCAACGCGAGTACCTCCCTGGGGATATATGGCCTTTGCACTCTTGTTGTGCTTGTGCAGAGGGTACCCCTCTGTACCTTACAGCCTCTGGATCGCCCTGTAACTCCGCCTGCAACACAAAATAATAAGTTAGACAAACTCACCCCCCCACCCCCTGCCTGACTGCCGGGTAAGCGGTAGGGAGGGAAACGGCGTCAGGGCAGCGGGAAAAGACAGTGATACACTGTGCAGTATCAAAGACAGAAATACAGTCAATGAGTGGTTGGAGAGGTTGCTGGGTTCTGAGAGCAGACTACACTGTCACTGCATCGTGTGCAGTGTTTTTATTTAGCAGGTTTATATAGCTCAAACTCAAGCCAAAGTATTGCAGCGCTTTACATGGGTACCAGTTACATTACAGAAAGACACATACACTTATTTGGTAGGCACAGGGAGATCAAGGGGCATATTATCAAGACAGGCGATAAAATTATCGCTGCTTTAACGGCAGAAAACTGCTGCTAAAGCGGCGATAATGGACTTGATAATATGCTCTATGGAATTCCAATTGAAGCCCATGTTAGATGTGAAGGACATCTAACCTGAGCTTCAATTGAAATTTCATAGAGCATATTATCAAGCCCATTATGGACGTTTTAGCGGCAGTTTTCTGCCACTAAAGCGGCGATAACTTTATCGCCTGTCTTGATAATATGCCCCCAAGTGATTTCGTAGGCACAGGACTCATGGATGTTGAGAGAGCTGTAAACTCGAACCTGGTTCCCCAGCTCCAAAATCGGCAGCTCTGATCCTTATGCCACATCCTTTTCTTTAAAGAGGTGAGTTTTCAGCTCTTTCTTAAATGGAATTGGAGTGGAGTTGTAGCAGTCCTGACGGATACAGGGATGGTGCTCCACATAGAGATAGAAGGCCAGCCACTGTGTTATTTCTTTTTCGCACTTCTTTGCCTCCAGTCTGACCTATTCAGGTTCTATTCAATCTGTGAGTGCCCTGACTTTGGGTGAGCTAAGAGCCACCAAAGATGGAGAGCTTGTCATCCAGAAATGCAGGGGTGCTGGGCGAAATAGCTTTGTGGTATTCACAATTTCTTGTTGAAGAGAGACAGGGGCAGGGAGATACACACAATACTAATTTGAATGAGCTTGCTGTCTTAACACCCTGGAATGTTGAAGATAAACACAAGGGCTGACTCGCAAAGGTAAACTTACGCTTTTCTGTAAGTTTACAATTGTTTGCTATTCACAAAGGTATTTTACTAGTAGTATCTTTACAACTGCGGAGTCTCAGCACATAAATAGATAGGAGTGTTCTATGTTTTTATGTGCTTGAACTCCACAATCGTAAAGATGCTACAAGTAAAATACCTTTGACCATAGCAAACAATCGTAAACTTACACAAAAGTGTAAGTTTACCTTTGGGAATCCGGATCAGAGGGTACAATCTGATACATGGTTCTAGAAATAGCAATCTGATTTTTTACTGTAGTTGCTGCAGAATTGATCTTTTCTTGCAGAAATTTGAAAATGAAATCTACAGATTTTCTTACTTTTCAGCAGATTTATATTGCAGTGAGTAATTTATAATGCTACAGTGTGATAGAAAAACAGAAAGGGTTGGGTGTCACAACATCAAGGTCAATAACATCTACTTGCACATATTGGAGCTCCTCTATATCAATGTACTTATTTTAAAGAACAAAGGTCCTTGGCATAGGAGGGAATAGTGTAAACATTTCTACATAGACTACAATGAGCACTATGGATAGTCTTCCAATGTCCAGCCGGACAGAGGAATATTTATTCAAATGATCCCGTAGTATTGAGAGCTAGGCAACAGTTCATATTCTAGTCCTGATGATGATCCCGTAGTATTGAGAGCTAGGGATCGAAACGTCGACCTGTTTAGCAAACACCACAATTTAACCATTGTGACCTGTTTAGCAAACACCACAATTTAACCATTGTGTAAAATCTGTTGTGTTGTTTGTTGGTATGAGCTTATGTAGTATTACCATGTAAATGTAAGCCGCCTCTTGCTCTCCTTTCAACCAATTTCCTTGCCTGTTATTTCCTTCTTGTGTCTATACTCCCTATCCCTTTACTTCAATGCTCGGTACAGGATTGTGCCGCTAGCCATCCCTGTTGTTCTCTGTATTCTGTTCATTCCCCTGTTATCGTATTTGAATAAATATTCCTCTGTCCGGCTGGACATTGGAAGACTATCCATAGTGCTCATTGTAGTCTATGTAGAAATGTTTACACTATTCCCTCCTATGCCAAGGATCTTTGTTCTTTAAAATAAGTTATTACCCGAGGTCCTCAGGCTACCTGATCGGGTCCCCTTGTTCTTTTCTCTATATCAATGTACAGCATATTGCCAAGATAAGCAAACATAGTATAGATTTATGATTCTTAACTCCATGTCTACGTACCTTGAAGAAATGTATATAGCTTGAGCTGCATACCATATGATATAACTTAAGGTTGATGTTAAAACATGATATTGTGGCAGAACACTCACAGAATGTAAACAAATGAAGAGTGATTAGCTTGCATGCAAGTGGTAAAGGTTTGAGGCACTAATAACTAAGTGTGTGAAAAACTCTTATTACTTGAGTAAGGACTTACTTAGATTCTGATTACTGGCCACCTGTAGCTTGTCGAATTTGCTGATGCCCTTAGTTCCCCCGCCCAAAATTGCAAAATTTTCTTGGTCCTGAAAATGAGTGAGCAATTTTCTTGATAGCCAACTTTAGAGCATTTCCCTATGAATTTGCAACTGGGTAGATGTGGGGATCTTTTTTTCCTAAAAACAACTTTAAACAGGATCCAAAGTTCAGATTTTAATGTAAAAACCCACATGTACTAACCCTCAAGAACTGCGGTCTGGAACTGTGGTATTCGCAAGAATTCAGGAAAGTTTGCTAGAGATAACTTTGCAACTGCACACACCCCTAATCAGATCCTACAAGAACTGAGTTCAAGTAGGCCATCTACTCACTGTGACAGAGAGATAAGGCTTCTCATAGCAGTTTTGGTCAAAGCGTAATGTGACGCTCCCGAAGAGAAGAAATAATTGGTGAAAAAAGTCTGCTCCATTAAGTACTGCAAAAACTGCTTGTGGTGCCGACCATTCTTTTGTTTGACTGAATGACCCTGGTACCAGGAGTGAGTACCACTGGTGTGTGTGTGGCTTAAGTACTCCATAGGAGAGGGTCATGGTAGCAGTGTCTCGGACCTCCATACAGCGGCAGACCAGTGCATAATTTGAGCTGGAGATTTCCAGTGCTCGGCACGGCACTTAATTATCAGCACCGGTTCTAGTGACAGTCCGCCACATGGTGGAGCTGTCTGATTAATTTTGAGGTAAGATCAACAACCATGTTTATTAAGTCAAATCGCATTGAAAATGAATAATATCAACCTCTCACGCAATTGTTATAGCCGTGTGTGGCCTAAAAAAGTCTGAATTGTCACACATGTCGGAGTGCGATGGTTACGTGTTCTGCTGGCACTGTCATTGGCAGCACTGGCAGGGGCAATTTGTGGTGCAGGCTGTTGTGGCCTTCCGAGAAGGGCCCTGGCACTTAATATTTTAACAAATAAGGCACTGGGGCAGACCTGAGTTCTAATCTCGCTTAGCAGTGCAGGCGTAGGACACAGAATTGGCTGCCATTTTACAGTGAACTTAAAATTCTTCTGGGTATGAGTAAGAGATCTGAAAACTGAAGGGGCTGTCAAACCCTCAGAGGCTGATATTGCAGGGAAAAGAATTGAAGCAGAATTTTCAGGGAAAGGGTTGAGATAAGTTAAATAAGTTGTGCATACCATTTCCATCCATATTTAGATATTAAAGGGACAATCATTCAAAGAGAAAAAACATTTATTTTACCCAGTCATGCACCATTAACAATAATTAACAATAGGCATTCTAGAGTGTTTCTTTGTTTGAAGCTGTCAGCTTGAGTTTTAAAACGTATTGCAACATCGTTCACCAGATGTCCCTGATCAGTTCAATGTGAAAGTAACTTGAAATTTAAGAAGATTCCAGATGTTAGTTAGTTTGAGCTCCCACCACACATGAGGCCTGCAGTCCAATTTCATATCCATATTCCAAAACAACAAACAGAGACTGAATCAAAGTAAAATTGAGGTCCGCTGGAGATTTTGGGTCACAAACGGTTGACAGCCAGCAAAGAAGTGCGTGCACCAAACATGTCCATGTGAACACCGTAACTCGCATGGTCAGGGTCTATCGGGGCTGGACAATCCTTAATCCTTCCTAGACTGATAAATTGAGTGCCACCTGGCTGTGATCCCCATGGTTGTCATGCTATATAAACATAGTCTTATGATTACTCATTACAAATGGGCCTTTCCTGGGCAAACGGATGGAAAGAGCAGTGTTCGCCCAGATGTCACAATTCATTTAAGAGAATGCCATACTTTCAGACTTCCAAACAAGATTCGAGAAGAGGCACAGAATCTTTCCTCCTTGCCATCTGGGATGACCTGAACGGGGTTGCTGAGCTACTTCTCTTGGACCACTCGGCTGCCTTTGACACGGTTGACCATGACCCTCTGATACAAAGACTCTATGAAGCCGCATAGAGGGGACTGCTCTTAACAGGATCACGTCCTACCTCCTAAACAGAACTAATGTCATCCGTACCCCACCTTTCTCGTCCAAACCATACTCCGCAAAAGCTGGGGTCCCTCAAGGCTCTATCATCTCGCCCATGCTTTTTAACATCTACATGAAGTCATTACCTGTACTGATCAATCAATTTCACCTCACGTGCTATAACTATGCAGATGACACACAAATACTCCTTCAAGTGGAATGCCCCAAAGACATGGGAAACTCGCCAATTTTCAGTTGTCTCAGAGCCGTGGATCAATGGATGACTTGGAGCCATCTCAAATTGAATGCTTCCAAAATGGAAATACTCATGTGTGGCGATTGGAAACATTATGACTAAGGAAGTAAAAAACCTCGGAATGACCATGGCCTCCAAGCTAACGATGAATGCCCAAGTGGACAAACTAGCAAGATCAAGCTTTGTTACTATAAAAACTCTGCAACGAATCTTCCCCCATTTGGGATTTGCACAAAAGTTCCAAGCTACCATCTCCCTTGTTCTGTCCAAACTCGATTACACCAATAGCTTCTACCACGGGTCACCTTTAACGACCATGAGAGGACTACAACGGATTCAGAACTCGGCTGCCAGACTACTCTTGCATATCAAACCGTGAGACCACATCTCCCCTGCCTTGAAAGCCCTGCATTGGTTACCGGTTGCCAGAAGATCCACTTTCAAGCTGCTTTGTATCACCCACAAAGCGATACATAGAATGGGATCACTCTTCATCAGGAATAAAATCACCAAACATATTCAACAAAGGAACCTCCGCTCTAGAGTGGCACCACGCCTCAAAATCCCAAGATACAAGAAACAAGCTTTTACAATGCAATGGTCTCGGCAATATTATAGGTTATAGAGCTATTGGTATTGCTCATAATTTTTTTATTATTTTTGTATCCCTAAATAAATGGCATTGTCATTTCTATTGGCATTAGCTTTTTTTTTTGCATATGTGATACCTATTGCATTAGCAGAGAGAGAGTGAGGTAGTGAGATACAGAGAGAGAGTGAGGTACTGAAATAGAGAGTGAGGTAGTGAGAGAGAGTGAGGTAGATAGAGAGTGAGGTAGTGAGAGAGAGTGAGGTAGATAGAGAGTGAGGTAGTGAGATAGAGAGTGAGGTAGACAGAGAGTGAGGTAGTGAGATAGAGAGTGAGGTAGATAGAGAGTGAGGTAGTGAGATAGAGAGAGTGAGGTAGTGAAAGAGTGAGGTAGTGAGGGAGAGGGATGTTGTGAGGTAGTGATATATAAGCATAGAGTGATGCTGTGATGTAGTGAGATAGAGAGAGAGGTAATGAAAGAGAGAGTGAAAGTGAGTTAGTGAGATAGAAAGAGTGAGGTAGTGAGATAGAGAGTGATTGAGGTAGTGAGTGAGAGAGTGAAGTTGTGAGGTTGTGAGCTAGAGAGTGAGGTAGTGATGTTTTGAGAGAGAGAAGTTGTGAGATAGTGAGGTAGTGAGATAGAGTGGAGTAGTGAGGTAGAGAGAGTTATGTAGTGAGAGAGAGTGAGGTAGTGAAACAGTGATGCAGTGAGGAAGAGGGATGTTGTGAGGTAGTGAGATGTAAGCAGAGTATGTATAGAATGCATTTGTTAAAAAAAAATTGTAACATTAGGCACCAATCACTCTCAAGTAAGACCTAAAGAGGCAGCAGCAGCCCCGTGCCGTCGTGTAGGCCGTGGCTGTAAATCAGGGTCTATTTTCACATTCTATGTCAGGGCAGAGCGCGCGGCTCGGCCTGCACCGCCGCTGTTCACCCCACGCATGACCTGATCACCCCTAGTCTACTGGCACGCTTGGCTTTTCTGCGGTGTCAGCCATTAGACATGTTATGTTGAGATTTGCAAGTGTCGGAATATAAAAGAAAAAAAATGAGACTGGATGAAATGCTCGAGTGGCGAAGTTGACAGTGCGCTCGTAAGTTTTCAGGGGGTTAGGATATTTTACAAAAGTGCCACTGTCCGCGGGAATAAAGGTGGGAACGCAAGTGGGACACAGCCGCCCTCGTATCCTTCCTGGGGCCCGGGTGATGCCGCCACACATACACACGCCATCCACACCCAAGCGCCACCGAGCATGCCCACAGGTCACGGGCTCCGCTCCCATAGGAGAGAGGCGCCAGAGAAGCACTCAACGGCAGACAAGCCCTGGGGTCATGGAGGGCGCGAAAGTAAGGGGCCAAGCAGCCACCCACCCAGAGAAAGGGAAAAAAAATTAACAAATGCGTCCGGACGCCGGGACACCACCGCCTTTCTCCGAGGCGAAGCTGAAATGCCTCGGAGAAAGGCAGCGGCGTTTTCGGATTCGGGGGCGTGTTTTTCTTTTCTCTCCTCTTGCCATTGGCTGGAGGAGATAATTAGAAAAGTAGCAAAAAACACGCCCCCGAATCCGAAAAGGACGGGGCCTGTTCGGAGTGACAAACCTCTTCTCCAATGGCTGGCCAGCATTCAAGAGGCTAGCCAATGGAGAAGAGGGGAGAAGAGGGGCGGGTTCAAGCCCCTCTTCTCCAAGTCATTATATGTCGCGAGCGAGACTGCGCAAGCGCAGCCTTCGCTAGCCGAGACCTAAAAAACCATGTGAGGCACATGCATCTCTGTTCAAGCAGCCAAACTATGGAGCTCTTTACCTCCAACATAAGATCCACGGACAACTACCTTATCTTCAGAAAACTACTCAAGAATTGGCTCTTCCCAACATAAGCAACATACGCAAACAGAAATATGCAGTATGTCTCTCTGTATATACGCATTTTTTGTACTATAGATAGGCACCTATATATGTGTATTCCTTTGTATAAACATGTAGAAGAATTATGTTTAAAAAAACATTTTTAAGTACAACACTTGAAAACCAGAGTTTATCTAATGCATCTTTAATCTTCATATACTTACTTCCTTTCTGCCTCTATATACCTTCCATGTACTTGCATCTATATATTTATTACTTTTCTCCCAAAAAAGCATTTTCATTGCACTATCATATTTCTCACCCTATACCTCTGATGGAGCAAGGACTCGTATAAAAGAGACTTGCTCAAAAGCAATCCTCTCCTTTAACTCATTAACAAGTTATTAAAAATGTTTTGTGTAAATCTAACGCGCACCACACGAACACGCGGGTTAGCGAAGCTTGCTTATGTGTTTACAAACGTGAATAACATGAACGAAGGACTAAAACCGCTTTAAACGGGAAATCTTTACTGTGCATGCGTCAACTACATCTACGTAGGATGACGAGCTATAGCTTGGAGGGAAATTCTTGCGCATGAGCAGAAGGCACTAAATTGGAGTTTTGAAGACTCGCGTGCATGGCATCTGCTTAGCTGAAACGAAAACAAGCTATTCTACTAATGCTAGTGCTGGAAAAGTATTAATAAGTAAAGGGGAATAGAGTAAGGGTGGGTGGTATACAGTACGACCACCTTATTTGTGAAATTAATATTTGTCTTTCTGACTTTGTCACTAGTGCGCATTTGGGTCTCTCATGTATAACTGAATGAAGCTGAGTGAAGACTGTGCATGTCCACTGAAAGTTAACCCGGAATGATGACCTAGATATTGAACGGGAGCCAAGGACACCAGTGATATACTCTGGGAACGGATGGCGAAGAGTTCAACAATGAGGACTAGCATTCAGAATGTTAATAAATTGTTGCAAGAGAAATGTGAATGCGTGTGAGAACTAAAATTATGAATACAAATTAAGGGGATGGGTTTGCGAACAATAGTTAAATTGAATTTAATGACATGTAAGCGTGGTGTGATGGAGCTTTCCCCCTTGCCTGACCATTCATAGTTCGTATTTTTACGATATTGAAACTTTAGTGGGTGGAACTTGGAAAGCGAAAGGTATAATTAAGATAGACTTAGTTAGTTTGTTAGAGCGCTGAGAGAGAAGGGCGGCGAGTTGCTGTCGGAGATGCTGAAGTAGGGAGAGATGCTGTGAGATGCTGGTGAACAGCCGAATACAGAACCTGAAGCAGAACTTATTATCCTAATTTAATTGGGTTAGATCAGAAGATCGCGGAAGAATCTCGAGGAGGAAGAGAGTGTCAGAGAGGGGTGCGGCGCAATCGTCAGTATTCTAGAGAGGTCAACTATCCTTTCCTGAATCCTGTCCTGAAGTCTTTGTTGCCTGACCTATCCCGGGGGACCCTTACCAGCTCCTTGGCCTGGAGGTTGGTCTTTCACACCATTCTTGGTAACTATAAATTCACGTTATTTGCAGATGTTCTTTTCTCTCTGTCCTCTCCCTTTCTGAGCGTTGTTCATTGTATGAGTCCGAAGTATGTGTTTGATGTTTAAGCAATTGAATTTTCTCTCCTATGAATGATGGTGTCTGTACTGTATTTTTGAAGTGGTTCACATGCATTTAATTTAGATAACGATTTAAAACTTTCCTGAGTTTGTGGTTATTTTATCTAAAGTACAGAAGAGATAGAATTATATTAGTTATCACCATCAACTAGTTCAACTAATGGTCCATCGACTAGAGGAAATAACTTTTTGATCAGTGAAGGGTTAGTTTGAGATGAACAAAGGTACTAAGGGGCATATGTATCAAAAACCGTATTTGCGATTCTCAAATAGCGATTTTTTGAGAATCGCTATTTGAGAATTGCAAAACAGGATGTATTTAAAAATTCGCACATATTTTGCGAATTCTTA